>NC_064615.1:574739133-575358941 GCF_023898315.1 Schistocerca nitens | reverse complement strand
ATAGAACTTATTGTTTTGGCTAGATCGAATGAGTGATGTGACGCTGTGTGAGACAAACTAGCGACCATTTAGTTGTCTCAAGGATTAATAAACTATGTTTCGACTGAGTGATCTTTCTTATCAGTTCAGTATTCTCGTTAAATATAGGTCCCTTTAAACACAGGAATCAGAGCGTAGGCAGTTGAGGCAGACGGTAGATTTCAATACCCATATACATATCTGGATGTAATCGCTAACCCCCTTTCACTCGTCCGGTTGCCGAAAATAAACTATTAAAATTAAATTCCGTCAACCTGGGTCCTAAGGGTTTCAGGGTTCCAAGGTTGCTTATCACAAGCCAGGAGTGATAGAGAGTAATAGAGGAGAGGAGAGGAGTGATAGAGAGTAACATCTCTTAAGACCCCTTGGTTCAGCTGACTCGGCTGACAGTGTCATGCAAGGGCCCCTTGTTACGGTGAAGACCTCAACGGCAGCGAAGATGGAGAAGATGGACTTCGGACCGGCGGAGCTGGTGGAAGAGGCAGCCTCTTGTCCAAGGCTGAAATTTACAGAGGACACGACGGTTCCACATCTTAGTGGCGGTACCTCGACAGAGTCTGTTCCACATACTAGTGGCGGCTGTATCAGCAGGATATTCCAGGATAACAACTTGGTCTTATTCTGGTAATTCAAGGATGACTCTGGATTTACTGCTTTCTACAATTTAGAACTTCAAATCGAAAAATGGAAAGTTAACACAATCGATGCAACATCCCAGGATCAAGACGGTTTTTTACTAATTTCCCAATTTAGTACTGATGAAGAGTAGACTGAAGTTTAAGAGAATAGTCAGGAGGAATCAGTGCGGAAGGAAAAGAAATACTGAAGTACTGAGAAATGATAAGACGCGTTTCAAATACGCTAAGGATGCGGATACGGAGAAAAGCAATACCGGTGTAGGCTGTTCAGTTACAGTGGAGTGGCTACGTCCAAAGAAGGAAATCATAGATGTTGTAGAGACTACCGACGTGCTATCATACTTCCGGAAAAAAGTCATCAGTACAATCTCGAAGACAGTAAGATCAGATAAATCCCAGAACTATCTCACAATCACTTTAATAGCTCATGCATCCAAGCTACCGACAAAAAAATATACCGAAGCAAGGAAAAGAGAACTGTTTGTTAGATGAAAATCAGTCTGGCTTTAGCAAACATAAAGTACAAGAGAGGCAGTTCTGACGTTGTTCTTGATAATGGAAGCAAGACTGAAGGAAAATCAAGACACTGACAACGTAAAATAGTACAAGACGGCCCAAATTCTTAGGACAATGGGAGTAAGCTAAGGGAAAGGAGGGCGACACACAATATGTAAAATAACTAAAGAGGAACACTAAGATTGGAAGGCGAAGCCCCAAGTTCTCGGATTAAAAATGATATGACACAGGACTGCAGCATTTCACCCATATTGTTTAATCTATACATTGAAGAAGCAATGATGGAAATAAAAGATAGGTTCAAGAGAGGGATTAAAATTCAGGGTGGAAGATCAATGACAAGGTTCGCTAATAACATTCTTATCCCCAGTGAAAGCGAAGAATAATTACAGGATCAGTTGATTGGAATAGACAGTCTAATGAGTATAGAATATAGGTTGAGCCAAAAATCAGAAAAAAGACTAAAGTAACGAGCAGTAGCAGAAATGATAATAGCGAGAAACTTAACATTAAAAATGGTGGTTACGAAGTAGACAAAGTTAAGGAATTCTGCTACACTGGAAGCAAAATAATGTATGGTTGTCGAAGCAAGGAAGGCATACCTGTAAAAATCAGACTAGCACAGTCAAAGACGGAATTCCTGGCCAACAGAAGTCTACTGGTATCAAACATAGGCGTTAATGTGAAGAAGACGTATCTGTACGTTTGGAGCACTGCATTGTATGGAAATGAATCAAGGACAGTGGCAAAACCGGAACAGAAGAGGATCCAAGTGTTTGAGATGTGGTGCTGTAGAAGAATATTAAAAATCTGGTGGACTAATGAGATAACAAACGAATTCTCTACAGAATCTGCGAAGAAAGTAAGATGTCGAAAACACGGGCAAGAAGAAGGAATAGGATGATAGGAAATGTGTCAAGACTTCAGGGAATAACCTCCTTAGTACTAGAGAGAGAGGTAGAGTGGAAAAACTGTAGGGGATGGCAGAGTCTGGAATAGATCCAGCAAATAACTGAGGACGTAGGGTGTAAGTACTGCTCTGAGGTGAAGACGTTTGCGCAGGAGAGGAACTCGTGATCGCTTGTGCACCAACAGTTTTAAAAGAGATGGAGGTTACAATCTCATTGGTCACTGGGAACGAGCATTCGAGATGGAGCGTCTTCAGAGAAATGAAGTCAAAATAGTTAATCCTGAATGGGTAAAGTGGTGCTTGGGGTAGCCTCCGCTTCCCTTCCGCCCCTCAGTCGCAGACTGGCGGGATAGGGGCCTTTCCACATCACTACCAATTTCCCGCACTTGAGGATGCGAATCCCGCTCTCCAAGTGACGTCACTTCGTCAATAGAAGTCATCCAACGATGACAAGGTTGAACGCAACTACAAAGGACATGGACCCTTCTCACAGCAGACAGTCGTCTCCTGACCAAGATGGTGATGATTAACGATGTATTCACGTGTATTCAACCGAGCTGTCGTTTAGATGTTACACACAATATTACGCTGACTGACTCAACCGTCTGTGAGTTGTGCTGTTATGTTTACCCGCTGCCTCGACTCCAGCCAAGCTACTGTTGGTCTCGCGCCGGCATTTACAGCTGAATGTGAGTTCGACTGCCGATGCTCACTACGCCCTTGTTTTTTCATGTCAAGCCGACACTGATCATTCGTGAAATTCAGGTTTTCTCGGCATTCCGCAGCTCTGGTGGATGTGATGACCGGCGATCTTAATAAAGTGGGTGCTGCAATCTAAACCGTGTTTTGAAACCATTGTCCCTCTTTATTAGGGTTTCAGACACCTATATTTCCATAGACTCCTTGATTACTTTATCATTTGCATCACGATACTGATCTCATATTTCATTTCATGATTATATTGAGGCAGTGTTCAGCGACAGCTGTTCCGCATGGTTGTTTTAGTCGGCCGTGTTGCTGATGTTCCTTGCATCTCGCTTTGACTTATATAAACAAATACTGGACCCCACAGCCCGTCGCTGGATTTGAACGTAAGTTCTCTGCTGGGTGTGAGGAAGACGATAGTGGGGGTGTGTCCACGAATGGCTCCTGATGACAGAATAACAACATTTACTCATCATCAGCATTATGTTGGTTTTTTGCCCTCTGGACGAGGTTTGCTTCCGCTCGTAATATTCTCGGCTGCGACGAAGGTGGCTGGCGGACGCTAACAAGTGCGCCCGCTCCTGCGACTGTGACAGCACTTACCTAAAGAATGGGGCCCCTCCACGCCCACACCAACGTGGTGACCAAACCGAAACTTCTACTGTCACCTCCGTATAACATGTTAGTTTTCAAATCGTGAGTCACAGGGTGCGGGCTGTGATGTTCTCCGTGCGTCTGGGTAGGATTACTCATTGACATGTGAAACGTCCCCTTTCAAACAATTTTACGAGACTGTGCTTAACCTGATACACAATATTTTTTTAGCGCAACGCAATCTGACTTTCAAAATTCCCTACAAAAGAATGGCCCTGACTAACATTAAACTATACCTTTCACAAATCACTTACCTCACAAAAATCTTCGCTTCTCCCACTACTGCAATACAGCTAGCGCCACTACTGCCAGCTAAATAAAAGATTCAAACTATGGAAGGCACTAACTACTGATAGGGATAGTTAGCAAATGAAAGATATTAATAGAGAACAAACAATGTATTTACCTTGATATCATCATATATAAAGCAGTTCATGACAAATTTCAAAACTCCGCCATCTCTCTCCCCACATCCACCACTGCTGGCGGCTCACCTCCAACTGCGCAACGCTACGCGCTGTTCACAGCCAGCTGCCTAGCACTACAATGGCGAGTATTACAACAATGCAAAGCAGCCACAGGCTGCACACAGCACAGCCAGTGATTTTCATACAGAGGTGGCGTTACCAATTAAAAAACCTAAACAGCCTACTTACATAGCCCCCATGCTCCCCACAAAAAATTTTACAAATTTTGTTGGGCACTGGCCAATACATATTTGTTAAAATTTTTTTTCACAATTACAATAACAAAGAAATCAAATGCACACACTTATTGATACAATGTTGGTCAAAAGCAAAAATTTTCTCACAGTTCATAAAGACAGTCCTGATCGTTGATCACAGTAAAATTGCCGTGTTTTTCACAAAATCTGAGCAGTAAAAGACAATGCACACGGAAGTAGTGGATTTCCATGCAGTCTTGAAGAAGTAGCGTTGTCCTTCCAACGGAAAGACAGTGCTGACTCTTGACATGCTGACAGGTAATGGGCCACAACAGAGCAAACCCACAGCCGAGTCATTCGACGTTTTGAAGAGTATTGGTGGGTAGGTCATCACAGAGCAGACCCACTGTAGTCCTGGTAGAGATTACGGTATTGGTGGGCCACCAGAGGCGCAGACCCACTGCAGTCCTTGTAGAAATAATGGTACTGGTGGGCCATCAAAGATGCAGACCCACTGTAGTCCTTGTAGAGACGGCCAGCAGCCATCTGTTGTGACTGTGCAGGTGCACAATCACCATTGAAGAGTCTTGTGGATAATTTAGCAAGTCCATAACCACCACTTGTGCACTCACAAAGTTTTTGGAATTGTCCTTAGAACCAGCAATGCTGTTATCCAGTCCCTTGCTGAATTATTAACACACATACAAACACTAACAGTCCCTACTTCTCACATATTGTCCATATACTATGACCAACAGAAACGTGTGCAGTGAAATGTAACTTACAAGTTACTTAATTTGATGAACTGCTGTCAATTACAATTTTATAACATAAGAATACAATTACAAAGGTACAAAACACATCATTAACGAACATAACAATACAGATAACATTTGTAGTAATACAGGCTTTACAAAAGAATAGAAATAGACATATACATCAGTGTTACAAAAATAATGACATAAGTACATACATAAAGATCAGAATAAATTTTGAAACATCAACTTCACACATGAGCATTAAAACCAGAATAAATAATGTCTAAACATCTTTACAAAGTAAATAACATATTATTAATGTCAATTATATTTGAGGATAACAGTATTCCTCATCATAGTGAATGTAGCTTAGTATTAGAAGAAGAAAAAATTCTATGAAACTACACAGAGACAGGAAGAAAACAAATACACAAGGGTACACAAACACATAGGGGGATAACACAATGGAAAGGACAGGGTTCGTTTTCAGTGTAACTTTTGGTACTGCAGTCCAACCCAAAACTTCATTCCATAGATCTTTCGTCTTATTTCCACATTTGTTTCCACCAAAAAAATCCTATTCAAGCATGCTTTCTGTATATATATGTTCACATATTTCTTACCTCATTATTTATTTTCCATTATCTTTCATCATTTATTTCCAAGAAAATCCTACCTAAACCTGTTGTCCCTAAACCCTACTTTTTTTTGGTTCATATCCTCTTTCAAAATACTGTTTTGGCCAAACCATTTTCTTATAGATTTTCAATGTATTTCTTCCAATTCATCACAACTTGTTCTCTTATATAGTCTACCCCCTCTTAAGCTAACTTAAATCTACTGAGCTCAGATATATATACCAAGGGACGAGGCAATGCAGCATCACATAAAACAATTAATATAAACAGCAATGAAAAAAAACGCAGATTTGCGAAGCAAGCAGCATTAAGAAATTAGCAAAGCAATTGTAATATTACAGCTAATCTAAGGCAATGTGCAGCAAACAATAAAAATAAATCATTAGTAAAACTGGCTTAACAGAATAATACAAAGTGAAATTCAATAACACTATGCCTGGCAAACAGCAGCAACTTATACCTAAACATGACATAGCTCAAGCAGAAAAAATATTACACTAAAGATAACAATGCAGGTAAGGAAAATGTATAATCACATCTTAATGTCTAAGTAATTAAAGTGGTGCACCACAAAAACTAATTCTACAAAAAATTACTCAGTAGTTGAAAAGAAAATTCCGTATGCAATTCCTGTGAAGGGAAATATCTTTTTATACTCCTTCGTTTTTTTGAATAGATCATAAAATTATTTACTGGATCTGTAGGCATAAAATATTTGTATTAGTACATCTATAAAATTTTATTTTAACCAATGCTGCAGTGCAGCTAGAAACTAGATATCAAATGAAATAAGCAACTATGTACAAAGCAAAGCATAAGAACATCGTTCAATAGCCATGTGGCATTTCATAAGTAGTAAAAAAATATCTCATCTAGAAAGACAGTAGTCATAATCAGGTGTGTAGACAAACTATTTCTTGTCATTTCATTAGGCATTTCAGTAAATATCAGAAAGTACGATATGTTTCCAAGTAATGAGCGTGTCGCATTTGCGATGCTTTCTACAAAGGAACGTCAATAGCGAGGGTAATGGCCTCCCTTTTTTTTTCTACCTGTGCCGCTGCTCGCAATAATGGCTTTTTCTCCAGGCGTCTGACACACCTGGCCGCTCACCTGGGTGCCCACGACGCATTACGTGCAGGTGGTCACTGAACTTTCTTACCGAAATATTTACGACACCAGTTTCCACTACAGTGACAGTCTCATATAAAAATATTTCACAGGTCAATAATTTGGGTTACAAATCTGTAGAAACAAAATCCTATAAATGTAAGTGTCCAAAAAAATATTCGTCAGCATTGTGATACAGTCACGCATTTACACAAATTTCATAACTCTTAAAGTACGATTCTTGGTTTCCAACATACTTCTTCACAAGTCAGAGGCCCTAAATCACTATTCATTACTCCTTACCTTATTACACATATACAAATTCGTCGACGCTTCTTCAATACTTCATCATAAGATACATAGCATAATCAAATTCCTCATATAGCATCAGCTTCTTTATCATAAACATACCGCAACAGCGTAATACACATCGTCATCATAACATCATAAAACCTCAGCCAAATCTCAAAATCGTTGTAGCTTCCTGGAATAATTTCAAAACCCTAAAAAATATTCTCTGCTCATTTCAATAGTGTCATCTACCTCAAACGTACCTTAAAAATCATGATCTCATACCAAATACATCATTCAAAGCTCTCATAGTATCACAATGGTTCCGAAAAAATATGAACAGTTTACAAAGTACAGACAAAATACAATTTCATAAGTGTGAAGGTATCCAACTGTGTAATTGCGTAAACATCTGTTACTGACGTAGTAAGAAAAAATGTTTGTCTCTCAGTTAAATGATCTAATAGCTGTGTAATTCTGTGTTAGAGAAATATGGTACCGATGTGTAAAGTTGTATAAGCAAATACCATATTAGCTAGGGCTCCTTGTGCGTGCCAAACACATGGTACACAAAGTAAGCGTGTACCCCCCTGAGGATTAATGTAATTATACCCTCAGGAGTTACAGATTACAGCAATGGAATGAAATGTATCACGGAAAACTTTCTTTGTAATTCAAAAATCTTGAAAAATAAATGATTTAAGTACAAAATTGAACACTCAAATGCGTGTCCTGTAGCGCTAAATGTGCGTCTTGCTGTAAGATAATTCTGTGGAAGTGTCGTAGTTATCGTCCTCCGAAAGCTAAGTTCTGCAGAAGTCAATGTACTTACCTCATGATACACAAAAGTGAAATGCTTTGCGTATAGATATCTTAGTTATTACGCTTATTGCCGTGATGAGGAAAGTACTGTGTTGTAACGTATTGTTGTGCTACGGAAAAGGCTGCCTCCTTGTAGCTATACCACAAAAGTTACTACTTAAACATGTTTTAATTTCTTGAATAATGCAGAAAAACTGTGCAGAAATAAAACAGAAACACTGCAAAAGCAACATTGTAAATTGTCACTCATTAGTAGCGTCGTGATAAAATCGTGTAGCTGTCACATAAACTAACCTCTGTGTCATCTGGTATCTCTCCGAAAGCACTTTAATTTCAGAATGTATTTTCAAATAAACCAAAATGTTGCATTAAAATCTCATTAGCAGTACCAGTACATGTTCGAAGTATGTAAGCCTGATAGTCGTTACATAATCGTGTAACTAACAAGCAAGAATGTACAAATAACAACACTGTGTCGTCTGTTCACAATAACAATGCATTCGTAATTTCTGTTTAAAAATGTTCCCTAGGTTCTAGACTGGATATTTAACTTCAAACATTGTTGCATGTTAACAGTTTCTCAGTGTGACAAAGCATACTAGTAGCGTGAAGTGATAAATTTTATAGCAAAGACAAAGTTAAAAAGCAGATTATCTCTCAATAAACGGTTTTACATATCAAATGTGGTGTAACCCTTTACTCTTCCTAGTGCACAGAGTTTCAACTTTAAAGCAATTATCATGTTGTATACATCGGTAAAGAATGCTAAAATTTTACTCAAGGTTAGCGTCTATGTTATTTTTCTCTGAGCCAGCCGGCGCACGTGGCAGCCTGCGGTGTGAGTCATTGTCTGTCTCTTTGTTGGCGCGCGCCGTTATTGGGATTAGGAGACCAAACTTCTACAATTTCACTCTGACGAGAAGGCCCTGCTCTGTTTAAATCCCGCCAGTTCTGATGCAATTCAGGTCTGTCGTTACGAATATATCGTCTGTCGTCATGTCGGTAGTTTACATAGTTTCTTGTTTGTCGATCATGTGGTGGAGAATTTCTCCCTGAATCGTAACTGCGCGCTGGACCGTTGCATCTAAAGTTATTCTGTCTCCCTTGATAATAATTGTTTTGGTTCCCATATTCTCTGTTTCTCTGATTGTCTCTGTGATAATCATTACTGCGGAGAGGTGATCTTTCCCTGTAATTATTACTACTCTGCCAACGGTTGTTATACGGGTGGTGTCTGTTTCGGTCACGATTTGTGTTGTAACAATAGCCTTGTCGTGTCCAGTTATTATTTCTTTCATCGCGGAATTGCGACGGATGTGATCTGTAATTGTTGTGCTCCTGCATTCCGCGATTGTCAGTGTCAACTTCCAGTTCTTGTAACAGTCCCTGAAAAGCTTCAATGTCGTCTTTGCAACGTCCTGCTAAAATAATATGTCGTAAATGTTCAGGCAATTTGAGTAAGCAAATGCGGATGAGTTCTGAGGGGCTGTATGGGTTTGAAAGATACTAATTCTTATGCAACATGTCTTCAAAATATTTGACAAGACTGGAAAATTCAGATTGTTCGAAACGTTTCATCATTATGATGCTATATTTTACTCGGTCTTGTGTGGCTTGAGACCAATATGCTGAGAGGAAGGCATGATAAAATTCTCCTTCACAGTGACAATCATGAATGACCGATCGCATTCTTACAGCTGGTTCATTCTCTAAGTAGCCACACATAAATTCTAATCTGTGCTCTAACGACCAGTTGGGAGGAAAACAATGGGAGAATTGATGGAGCCATGCTTGTGGATGAATGTCATTGCCAGAATTCTTAAATGTTTTGAATTTACGTGTAGTAATGAACAGCTTATAGTCAAAATCATCGTGTCGGCGAGTCGCATATCGGTCATTGTTACGTTGTTTCTGTGATTCCATCTCAAAATTCGGTGTGCCTTGCCAATTTCTTTCATAATTTCAGAAATGCGCTGTGTTATTATTTTGTGGTTGTTCCATATTTCTAAGTCCCTCTTCCCGTATTGGAGCGCGAGTGTCCTCTGAAATACGTAATTGTTGTATTACCTGTGTCAGCTGATCTTGTACTTCCCGGATTTCTACTTGGTGTTACGTATTAATTTGATTCAGATTTTGTTTCAGTTTCCTAATTTGTTCGCTCTCTTCTGTGTCATTAAAGACTACCGGTTTTGTGTCATTCAGATTATCATTTACCTTCGTAGATAAATTATTTAGCTGATCCGAAAGTTCAACTTCTTTATCTGATAATGTACTAATTTCCTCCATGTGTCTTTCTACTGTGTCCTTTAAGTTTTCCTGGGTTTTTGCAAGTTGCATAACCGAATTGGTAGATGCAACTGAGTCAATTTTTGCTTGCAAGGTCTCACGATTTTCATGAACAATAATTTGCAGTTCTTTTATGGCTGCTTCGTGATTCTGTAATGCATTTTCATGCCGCGAAAAAATAGGTTGAAAATGCTCACAAATTTGTGTTTTTACATCATTACAGACTTTTTGACATTTCGATTCAATGTTATGTAACTCGGTAGTTAAATGTTCACGTGTTTGTTCAAGCTTATTTTCCACTGAGTCTAACTTTTGAAGCTTTTGTTCCATTGCGTCTAACTGTTGCTGTGTTTGTCTCTGGTGTTGTTCCATTGTGTCTAATTTTTCAAGCTTTTGCTGTGTTTGTCTCTGATTTTGTTCCACTGTGTCTAACTTTCGAAGATTTTGTCCCATTGCGTCTAACTGTTGCTGTGTTTGACTCTGATTTTGTTTCATTTGCTGCATTAATTGCAATAATAATGTGTTAGTGTCTGGAATCTGTTCCTCTACACTTTTCGGCAGTGCATTTGCACCGGCAACATTCTCATTTTGACAAGCAGAAAATGCGTCTTGACTCATTTGAGAAAACGATGAGGACCCAAAACCTGAATCTACAGTATTTGCAAAATTGTGTCCTGTCATTCCCGATTCCTGAGGCGAGCTCTTGCCGACCGATCGATCGATAATGCTTCCCTCTACACTAATTGTTTCACTGTCCACGCCATTGTTTGCCACCCGCTCCATTTCCCTATGCACAGTTACCAAATTACTACTTTGAATATTAGTTAATTCATTACACGGTGGCGCTAACACACTGCTTTCGTCTTCGCTGTCATTTCTCAATTTACTTTGGAGCCTAGTGTTACGTTTTTCACACGCCATTATTGTCACAATATTTCACACGACAACACAGAAAAACACAGTTTGAAGAGCAAAAATAGGGGAACACATTAACATAGCACTGAAAATAATATCTAGTTAATTGCAAGCGCAGCTGCGAAATACTTGCTACAAATCTACATGCATGCCACAACTGTTTTACTGTACAACAATGAAAGACTGCAACTACAAAGGAAATTCTCTACAATTACGCGCTAGCAATAAACAAAAGCTACACTAATTACACAAACTACCAGAAAAAATCAGAAGATTCCAGTGAGGTATCCTGGCAGGGTCGCCATATGAAACGTCCCCTTTGAAACAATTTTACGAGACTGTGCTTAACCTGATACACAATATTTTTTTAGCGCAACGCAATCTGACTTTCAAAATTCCCTACAAAAGAATGGCCCTGACTAACATTAAACTATACCTTTCACAAATCACTTACCTCACAAAAATCTTCACTTCTCCCACTACTGCAATACAGCTAGCGCCACTACTGCCAGCTAAATAAAAGATTCAAACTATGGAAGGCACTAACTACTGATAGGGATAGTTAGCAAATGAAAGATATTAATAGAGAACAAACAATGTATTTACCTTGATATCATCATATATAAAGCAGTTCATGACAAATTTCAAAACTCCGCCATCTCTCTCCCCACATCCACCACTGCTGGCGGCTCACCTCCAACTGCGCAACGCTACGCGCTGTTCACAGCCAGCTGCCTAGCACTACAAGGGCGAGTATTACAACAATGCAAAGCAGCCACAGGCTGCACACAGCACAGCCAGTGATTTTCATACAGAGGTGGCGTTACCAATAAAAAAACCTAAACAGCCTACTTACACATGGTCCATCAGGAGACAGAAAGTGGACGAAAGCGATCGAAGGGTAGCGGTTTGTAAGGGCAGGGGGAAAAAAGTGCCAAGGTAAGCGCCAAGGGAGAAAAAACCTCTGCGACAGTAGGACGGGCAATGTGGGCTTATTTTACATTACAGGAGACTGCTGAAAATCAGATGGCTTGTATTCTTTATATTTTCTGCAATAAACAAAACTTGGTGCAAAGAAATCTGGTAGTACCAGCCCACTCGAGCAAGTCTGGAATATATAAAGACAGTAACAGTATGAGACCAGTTATCGATTTCAAGACTGTTCCTACATACGCTATCGAAAAAAAAAATGGTTCAAATGGCTCTGAGCACTATGGGACTTAACATCTGTGGTCATCAGTCCCCTAGAACTTAGAACTACTTAAACCTAACTAACCTAAGGACATCACACACATCCATGCCCGAGGCAGGATTCGAACCTGCGACCGTAGCGGTCACGCGGTTCCAGACTGAAGCGCCTAGAACCACACGGCCACACCGGCCGGCGCTATCGAAAAATTATCGTAGCAGTACTCAGATGAACATTACAGTCTAGTGAAGAGCAAGAGTATAAAAAACTCATTAGAAGTCGTAAAACAACTAAAGATACACACCTCCCATTAACAGCAAAATTGCTATCTTTTGATGCAAAGGACATGTAGACTTTAGTGTCAGTTGAGGACACAATTAGCGTCATATAACAAGAACTAATGTGAAGCCAGATCTCCAAACACCACCACAGATAAAACGCCTTCAAATTATAAAAACAGCCACAGAGCTAAGCTACTTTTAATCTGACAACTCATACAGTTTACAACAGGAAAACCTCTCAATGGAAAGCCCAATAATACACATTGTAAGAAACTTCTTAGTGAGCCACTCTAAAAACAGAATTTTTACAGAAGCAATAGACAAAAACATTGTACTGGAAAATATATGTAGGTGTCATTACACACCTTATAGTTGAACCAAAAGAACAAATAAACAACAACTTACACATGCAGATAATTAACATACATAACAACAATCAATACAGTATGGAAATGGAAACAGAATAAACTACATTGACCTCAGAGTCACATAATCCAACAACAGATGTAGCATCCACATCTTCAAAAAGGAAACAGCTACAGATATCATAATACACATGACATAAAATGAATCTCATTGTCAAAAACTGGCAGCCATCAGACATTTGGAACGCAGAGTATGCAGAACACTTTTAAGCAGAAATAAATATCAAGGAAAGTTGAACATCAACATCAACAAATTAGAAAACAATAAATGGTAACTGACGCAACCACAGATATACTTGGATGAATGCAAGAAATTTTAATATTAGATAAAAAATATACATAAGAGTATTGAAGAGCGACTGTACCAATTCCATATAGTAGGAAATACAACAAATGAAAGTCATCACCACTTTTGAATAAAAGACAAATGAAAACCTCATGTTTGAATAACGAAATGAAGGGCATGTTCACCTTCCACGAAGAGTATTTCATCCGGATGGCCATGTATGAAAACGAAAATGTGATGAATGACCCAAAATCCACTATGATAAGGATAATATTATCACTAATACTCAATTTATCAATATAAATTAAATTCCTGGCAGAAAATTTATGTTATCATTTGCACTATTTTCAATTACAAGATTGTGATATAGGACTTTCTGAGTGCCTCTCAACACTTATGAAAACACTAGACTAACACAATATAGATTTTTAATAAACTGTATGTCAAAATCTGGCATTTTACTGGACTTGTACGCTGTGCATTGCTCGTGATCCTGCTTCTGGATTTACTGAACGATCATCCGAACTGTAAAGGATAGGAGTGGACTGGACAATTGGTGTGGTAGTGGGAGCCATCTCTGTGTGTGCGAGCGCTCGTCTGGGTCTGTGTGTGTTTGCCTGTCGGTTTCTTTCCATGTGGATGTAGTTACCAACACACCCACCCACGCCAACCGGCCCA
This sequence comes from Schistocerca nitens, assembly GCF_023898315.1. Lineage (NCBI taxonomy): Eukaryota > Metazoa > Arthropoda > Insecta > Orthoptera > Acrididae > Schistocerca > Schistocerca nitens. Next base: position 575,345,136 of record NC_064615.1, on the reverse strand, counting down.
CACACTACCCACCAACCAACCAATCCCTCCTAGTGTCGCTGGGAAGCATCAGTGAACATTTTTCCTCTTACAAAAGTTGATTCCCATGACACGATCTATCATCTTTAGACGTTCGACGCCATGACTCTGAATATAGGCATATTTTTATCGTATACGCCGGGCGTGGGACGTTGAGCTTTCGTCGACCAGCAGGATCTACTAACCAGGTGTGCTGCATCTGTACAATAAGTTGACACAGCGATTTTCACCGAGAGACCCTTAAGAATGAGTGTCTGTAAGCAGAGAAAGGTATTTTGAAAGCAAATCAGGAACTTGGTCTAGATGAGTGGATTATAGGCAACAGGCACTGCATTTATAAGCCACAGAATAGGCATCTCTCATGGGCAAAATCAGTAGTGAAAGACGCCTACAGTCGCCTAGAAGCGTCATCGAGCGTTTTGTGCCTAACAAAAGTTGTTCTCCATATAGATCTTGAGCTGTGGCGCTCGTTACTGGCGCGCCAGTCTCTTGGATGTCCATTATCGGTCCTTTGCTTGCCTTGTTGTTTTACGCATTCGCGGGGCGAGTGGCAGTTGACGTTTGCTCGGGCGACCTGCTGAGACACCGCGAGGTAACGAGGTGGGAAGCAACCACGTATATGTGGAGTTGGTTTTGCGCGGTCTGCTGGTTCAAGATGGAGGATATGTGCTGGTTGCCTGCCTGTCTGCTCTCCTGATTTTGCTCGTCGTGCCTTGCGACCGCCTAGCTTGGGTTGCTGCCTGGTGTATCCTACACGAGATGTACCGGACGTCCAGCAGAAGTTAAGCAGCCTTGTGTTTCTTTTAAAGAAAAGGAGAAAATGTATAAGACCTTTTGTAACCAATTTTGGTGGCCTCTTAAGTGTGGCCTTAGCGTTTACACTGTCTTTGGGGAGAGCTAATACTTTTAAATTTAAATAGTTGGGGTTCCCTGTCCTTTATAATCTTTTGGGGGTTTTATTTGAATTTTCTCTTTGGGGTTCCTTATTTGTGCTTGGTTAAATGTTTACCTGTATAGCGGGAAGTGACTCCTGGTTAAAACTCGGAGAAGGTGTTTGATGTTACTGCCACCTCCGGCATTCGTCTTTTCAATTAAGTGTTGTCATCCCTTCGAGCGACCTGGTGTCACTCCTCGTTAATTAATGGTGGTTTATGTGTACTTAATTTTGAATTGGCCATTTGAATTAATATTTTGGAGCGCAGTATAGCACTAAGGCAACCTCATTGTATACTACCTTGTGCCCCGGTCTAGTACCTTAATTTTCAGTGGCACTAGTTAGTTCCACTACCGGTTTTACTGCTGTGCTCCCTTCAAAATCTTGTCTTGTATAAGTTTGCCCCATGTGTGTCTGGGAACACAGAGATGAGCTTTAGTGTAACTTCAGTGCTAGTCAGTTAATGGAATCTTCATTTCGGCTTGGCTTCCACTGAAGAGTTTGTGTGGAGAGTAGTGTGTTTGACTTGTTATTCATTTAATTACTGTAAGTTTGTTTATTTAATGGGGAGTAAGACATTTAAAGACTGTTGGTATTAACTCCCCTAGTTGATATAAATCTTACATTGCCTCCTTAAAATTTGTTGCCAGCAGAAACCCTTAAGAGAACTAAGTTTTGTCACTGCTTACGTTAACATTTACTGGGTGCAATATTTCATGTAGTTAAATTTTGTCTTAAAATGTGTATTTCTCTGATGTAATAAATGAGTGATAAAAGAAAAAAGCAAACGGACCTGGTCCTTCCTATTGTGTCCGGTTTGTAACACGTATCATTATTGGCAGCAGAGCGTGGTTGCGATCCACGGACCTCTGGGTTATGGGCCCAGCACGTGTTACAAACCGGACACAATAGGAAGGACCAGGCCCCTTTGCTTTTTTCTTTTATCACTCATTTATTACATCAGAGAAATACACATTTTAAGACAAAATTTAACTACATGAAATATTGCTCCCAGTAAAAGGTTAACATAAGCAGTGACAAAACTTAGTTCTCTTAAGGGTTTCTGCTGGCAACAAATTTTAAGGAGGCAATGTAAGGTTTATATCAATTTAGCTCAAACACGTAGCTAGTGATTGAATCACGACACAGACACTTTAACAATTTCGGCAACAAATAAATAGCGTGAATTTGTACTCACAGTAACCAACTAATCAACAGCATTGCCATTGAATAAGTAGTAGGCCATTTGGAATGAATTAGCAACACCCAGCAACTAGGGGAGTTAATACCAACAGTCTTTAAATGTCTTGCTCCCCATTAAATAAACAAACTTAAAGTAATTAAATGAATAACAAATCAAACACACTACGCTCCACACAAACTCTTCAGTGGAAGCCATATATCATGTAAAACGAGATCAGGGAGGGTATTCGCGTCTTATCGAAACACTTGGAGAAGTAAACGTAACGAGAACTATTTGATAATTAAAGAAAGCTTGACATTTTACGATCTGCACTATTTCCATTACACATTCCACAGTACATGTCACATTGTTGAACCGCTGTTACTGTATCTGTCTTCATGAACGGCAGGCGAACTGCTTCCAGAATATTTGTGGCTTTTCATCGATGAATTTTCCTCCGTAGAATGTCAATATAATAACAGCGAAATAGGATGGAATAATAATTTTCCTTTAATCTGCTACTTAACTTAAACACAGCGAGGCTTCCATTGGTTAAACATGTAACATTTATTACATTCATCCACGTAAGTTGACAGATATTCAAGATCTAAAACACGAAATGAGACACGACCATAATGTATGCCATAAATCGTTCCCTGACACCATTTTGAGACGTGATGCGGTACTACACGTAAAGGTATAGCGCTAGAGATCACATACAAATATACATTCCTCTTTTATTATTTTATTTTATTTTATTCTTTATATTTAGTAATAATGACAATATATTCAAGTATTGCAAATACTTATATCTCAACATAAATGAGTCAATGTATTTTTGTCGTTGATGTAAAAGAGGCATTTTCGCCTATCGAAATCGAGTGGTAGGGTTAGTGACGAGAGAAACAATTTGCTGTGAGACAGAGCATGGTCGCAGGTTCGAATCCTGCCTCGGGCATGGATGTGTGTTCTAGGGGGCTGATGACCTCAGATGTTCACTCCCACTGTGCTCAGAGCCATTTGAACAGAGCATGGTCGGTTTTTGGCTTTCGTGTGTGAGGACACGGTAACAACATTTAAGTTAATATGTGCACCTTATCAACATCAACTGCAGATAAATAGTGATTACTGTTAACGGAGAACTGTGCCCTGCGTTTTTATTCCTGGATCAAGTACGTTTTCACGTGTAAAAGGGAAGGAAATCGGTAGGTCGCTGGTGAAGCAGAGTGAGTGCAGGACACTAAATCTAAACATTACGAGGACTATGCTTCGACGTGAATATGCTTCGAATTGTGTTGTTCAATAAACAGATACTGTTTTGCTGGTGCCACAGAGGAGGATATTGTGTAGATAAGAATACAGCGTAAATAAGTCAGCGCTGCGTGTTTCAAATTATGCACATTCTAGAACTGCAATCCAACAACATCAACGTCTCGACGACAGTACGGGACTCGTATCATTACCTGCAACAAATACAAAACGCCAAAGAAACTAGTACAAGCCTTCATATTCAAATACAGACGTATGTAAACAGGTAGAATACGACACTGCCATCGCCAACACCTGTATAAGACAAAAAGTGTCAGGCGCAGTTGTTAGATCGGTTACTGTTTCTACAATGGCAGCTGATCACGATTTAAGTGAGTTTGCACACGAGCGATAGGACACAGTAACTCCGAGGTAGCGACGGAGTGCGGATTTTCCCGTATGACCATTTCGCGAGTGAACCGTTAATATCAGGAATCCGGTAAAACATCAAATCTCCGACATCACTGTTGTCGGAAAAAGATCCAGAAAGAACGGGACCAACGACGAATAAACTATTCAGCGTGACAGAAGTGCAACCCATCCGCAAATTGCTGCAGTTTTCAATGCTGGGCCATCAACAAGTGACAGCGTGCGAACTATTCAACGAAACATCATCGATATGGGCTTTCGAAGCCAAAGGCCCGCTTTGTATCCTTGATGACTGCACGACACAAAGCTTTACGCTTTGCCTGGGACTTTCAACACCGACTTTCGACTGTTAATGAGTGGAAATATGTTGGTTGGTCGGACGAGTCTCGTTTCAAATTGTATCGAGCGGATGGAGACAACCTCATGAATCCATGGACCCCGCGTGTCAGCAGGAGACTCTTCAAGTTGGTGGAGGCTCTATAATGGTGTGTGGGGGAGGGGGGGGGGTCGGTGCCGTTGGAGTGATATGTGACCCCTGATACATCTAGATACTACTCTGACAGGTGGCACGTACGTAAGCGTACTATCTGAACACCTGCATCCATTCTTGCCCATTGTGCATTCCGACGGACTTTGGCAATTCCAGCAGGGCAATGCGACAACCCACACGTCTAGATTGCTACAGAGTGGCACCAGGAACACTCTTCTGAGTTTAAACACTTCCGCTGACCACCAAACTCCCAAGACATGAACATTATTGAGCAAATATGGGATGCCTTGCAACGTGATGTTCAAAAGAGATCTCCAACTCCTCGTGCTCTTACGGATTTATGGACAGCCATGCATGATTCATGGTGTCAGTTCCCTCCAGCAGTACTTCAGACATTAGTCGAGTCCATGCCACGTCGTGTTGCGGCACTTCTGCGTGCTTTCAGGGGCCCTACACGATATTGTGCGTGTGTACCAACCTCTTTGGCTCTCCAGTGTATATAACAAATCAGATATTATTTTCAACGCAGGATTGTGAAATATAGCACTGCACGTCGTAGTTGCCACACTGTCTCGGAATTCCACAACGATGGAAGGTGCATCAGAACTGGAGTGTTTTCAAACGGTTTGTAAACAGTATCAGTCTCTCAGTTGCGAAGGTACTGTATTATGTGTTTTCTCTTTCAAATAAAATGTTGTTCCACGTATAATAACGGTTTTGACTGACAGTATTTTCAAGAAGTGGTGCATCGGTACTAACAAATAAATGTAGTATTTGTTCTGCACTCTTCTATAAAACTTTTCTGTTAATGCATAAAATAGTTGTCACACATGTTCCCATTCATTTATTGCATTTAAAGGTTCCATAGATTCTGATTTCTCAATAAATAACTTAAATTGTGATGTGGGCAGCTCTGTAGACCGCTCCATAAGTTTGTTTTGTCCTGATTGGTCAAGACCCGCAGTAGGCACTGCATTCAAATTTGACAACTGATGTAGTCGTGTTTGAGGCTGGTTTGTTTACAGTATTATGGGAAGTGTGCATGCGTTTCTTGTTACACGAAAACACTGATCAGCCAGAACATGACCGCCGACCTACTATCGATATGAACCCGTCCATGCGGTAGCAGCGCAACGTCACCTGGAGAGGAATGACTGCTAGTCAGACACCCGCACGGTGCATGTAGTATCAATGAGCGTGGTGTCCTTGTGTAGAATGGGGAGGCGCGCGATCTACCTGAGTTTGACCGAGGGCAGATTGTGATGGCCCGGAGGCTCGGTACCGAGCATTTCGCAAACTGCACGACTTGTCGCGTGGTCGAGGAGTGCCGTGGGGAGTGTCCTCAACAAGTGGCGAAACCAAGGTGAAACGACGTTCAGACGTCGGGGGACTGCATGGCTACCCCTCGTTACAGATGTCTGCCGTCGTAGGCTGGGAAGACTGGTAAAACAGGACAGGCGGCGAACTGTGGCGGGACTAACATGAGATATTGCTGGGCGAAGTAAAAGTGTGTCTGAACACACAGCGCACCGAACACTCTTAACGTTGGGCCTCCGCAGCCAACGACCCACGCATGTGTCAATGCTAACACTATTACATCGGCAAGTACTGCTGAAATAGGCATCTGACCATCGGCACTTGACGTTGGCACAGTGGGAGAGCGATGCAGGGTCTGACGAATCCCGATATTTTCTGCATCATGCCAGTGGGAGGGCGCGAAGCCGTACGTCTGTTCTGTGGAACGGAGACAAACTGGCGGCGGCTCCATTACACTCTGCGAAACATTCATCCGTGGGTCCAATGGAGCTCGTGCAAGGTACCATGAGGGCCAAGAAGTATCGTACACTGGCTGCAGACCACGTACACCCCTTCATGAAGATCATTTTTCCCGACGGAACTGGCATTCTTCGACAAGATAATGTACCATGTCGTAAGCCAGGAATGTGACGGAGTGGTTCGAGGGACACAGTGGCGAATTCCATTTGATGTACTGGCCCCCAAATCACCAGATCTGAAGTCAATCGAACACATCTGGGATGTGATTGAACGTGGTGTGAGAGCCCATCGCTGCCTTCCCCTGATTTTGCTGGAATTAGGTGACTTGTGTGTGCAGATGTGTTGGCAAAGATGTACCAAGGCCTCATTGCTTCCACGCCACGACACGTCGCCACTGTTATCTGTAACAAAGGTGGATATACTGGCTAGCAGGTAGATGGTCACAATGTTCTGGCCGATCAGTGTACTTGTTATTCACAACAATAGTATTGTGCGGACTAAATTTAATGTCAAAGAATGATGTTTGTTTGATTTTCTTGATCCTGCTTTTTGTATATTTGGGTAAAGGTACAGGACAATTATATAAATGCCGCTGTAGTTCTATTGCACAGCAAATTTAGTTTCATTCTTTTTACTTCAGAATTTCACACGTGGAATTAATCACTCGCGACTACCACACTCACTGTAAGATAATCAAATTAGGCCACCAGTTGATTATACGGTCATTTTTACTATTTAAATTTAGACTGACCAACCCATTCTGTTAGATATTGATACAATGTATGCAATAAATGTGCGACATACCACCATGTTCCTCATGCACTGTCATACAGATTGTCGTTAATGGATTTTTCTCCCTTAGATGAATGCACAATGGCTTCTGGTAGTGTGGATCAGACTGTCCAGCATTACTTGCAGAAATACCACCAAAAGCTGGACAAGATCCCAATGGAAATCAGCAGTGGCACGTGGTGGGACTCAGTCCTTCGGCCTAGACACTTTCACCGAAGTTCAGGAGGTTTGGGAAGAGAGCGAGGCGCCACTGAAGGCACTTCTTGTCCACATGGTACGGATGCTCGTCTACGACTGTTGGTTCAGCATTATCGTCTTTGAAACGGCAAGCTAAAAAGACACTCACATCGTTGTAGGACGTCGTCCATCTAGACCGTAGCGTTACGGTACCCCGCGAAACATGTCCTATAGAGCAGATGTTCCTAACACGTTGCTACTCCAGATGAGAACACTAGCATCATATCAGTCTCTTTCTTCAATACTGATTCGGTTGGATGGTATTCCAGAAAGCGCGTGAGATAGTCTGACACTGAAATCAACTCTCCAGGCTAAAGCGCGACTCATTCATGGATTGGACACTACGCTGCTGTTAATAGTTCCATTCATGCAAGTTAGCACATTCGCTGAGTTATGCGGGTATGTAAGGGAGTCCAATCAGTGTGTAGACTAAAATATGTCGGTGAGTTAGCTAAGGCATGCCATCCCAAATGTATTCAGAACGCGTGAATATATCCAGGTGTGGTTACCGCTAAGTAGTGCTATAGCGAACAAAATCGCGAATTTTCTGAGGTACACAAGTACTGTATAGCTGCCAAATTATTGCACCAGCATTTTTTTTTAACTACGTGTTTTTCTGTGGCATTGAAAAGAGTCTCCGAAGAGGACTTCGACGATACAACATCTGTGGAACTTGATAAAATAATAACAAGATAACAGCACTACAAACCATTCTCTTGCAGTTAATAGAAGAAGCTCCAAAAACATCTGTCCTATTGTACTAAATGTACGCAAACACGTAACTCAGTTACAATTTCTGTGTTTACCTGCTAGCTTACACTGTGCTGTTGCAGCGAACACAACTCCCTCGTGAGCTTACTCAGTCACACACGATGGATACGAATGTCGAAAAAGTGTAAACAGATTAAGTTTATGGAGAGTGTTGCCAGTTATAGAAGCTATGCAGTCTTACTCTGCATGGTGTTCTGACCGTGCCAAGCTTCATGACCTGATGTGCGTGTGTCACAGAAATCGCCGCATATTCCGCTATACATTACTCGTTTTACATACATTTGGGATGAGTGTTCTCAGCTGGTTCATCATGCAGAGAACATTATCGAATCCGATGATGCGCAATCTGATCTTATTCGTTCAGCTCCCAAAATAAAAGATATTCATCACTGCACGTTATTAAGTTCACCGATTTGAGCGAAACACTCACAACATCATGACTTTAAGAAGCCGCACAAACAAAACTACTCCGTAGGTAAAGCTGTTTTGTTAGGTGGCAGGTAGCAGTAAGTAGTAAGCGACACTCTCGTTATACACAGTACAGTCAAAACGCTCACACACAGGTGGCTGCTGGCAGTTGAGGGAATATAAAGCATCTCGAGGCTACGCGTACAAACAGTGCAGTCGTTTCCGTATTGGAGAAATGGAGTGAATTACATGTCGTCCGAAAGGGCATCATCATCGACTTTCGGGGTGAGGATGGAAGCATTTCGGAAACGGCTAAGTTTGTAAATGGTTCGTGTGCCGCCTTGGTTAAAGTATACAGGGCACCGCAAGATCACTGTATCCAAAACTGGCGCTGGGGCAGCTGTGGGGCACCACGGGCCATTACTGACGGCTGTCGAGATGTGTACTGCCATTCTGGCTGCTGTTCACCGGGGACGAAGGCTGTAATCTGCACGCCAGTACTGGAACTGGACGCCCACTGCGTGGTGACAGTTCGCCTTTTCAGATGAGTCGCGTTTTACACTCCATCGGACAGGTGGCCTTTGGTGTGTACGATGTGAAACGTCTGAAAGCGAACGCCGTGCAACATTCGTCGAAAGGAGAATGTTTTCTTGACATTCCCCAGGCGATCTCATCATTTTGGAAGACACAATGGATCAACTCAAGTGTGAATGTAATCTTGAGGAATGTGTCCACCCCGACATGCAGTTTGTTACTCCTCGCCACAATGGCATTTACCAGCAGGATAATGCAACATCTCACACAGCTCGCTGTGTACGTGCGTGTTTCGAAGAGCACCAGGATAAGTTTACGGTACTCCCCTGGCCACCAAATTTCCCGGATTGAAACCCAATCGAGAATCTTCCGGAGCATCTCGATCGGAATGTTCGTGCCAGGGATATTCAACCGAGAAACCTATCGAAACTGGCCATGGTACCGGGGTCGCCATGGCTTCATATCCCTGTCGGTACCATCCAAAACCTCACTGATTCTTTTCCTGCATGTCTCACAGCATTAATGTGAGTGGACAGCGTGTCTGCGTCATCTTTGTGTCAACCTGAAAAAAATTACTCGTTGCCTCAGTACTTGAGGCCAGTTTCTAATCAGAGTGGCTCAAGAGAGGACTGTATCTACAGTGAGCACCATCTCTCGACAATACAGGACATAAAGTGTGTTAGGGTGATTCACCTTCCTATTTCCAAAACTTAGCCTTCTGGAAAAGACTCTTCTGACTGTCGTGTCGCAAGCTGTCACTCGTTGGCGTGTCCCGCATCGGAGCTCCTGGCGACTTGGGCTTCTGGAAAAAGATTGAGTCTTCCGACTGTCGCGTCACAAGCGGTCCCCGGTGGCGTGTCCCACATTGGAGAGCTGCTGGCGACTTCCCCGGCTGACTCAACGCATCGCGCGTCCGCGTCATGCCCCGCGAGGACGCTCCACGGTGAAAGCGTTCTCCAGTAGCGGCAGCCTCCAGAAAGACCTACGCCGTTCTCTGGCCTGCGTGGCTCTCCACACGCACCACTTGCGCTTTCTTGCGACATGTTGTCTTATTTTCTTCACAGACTCTCGGTCCTGCCCACTGGCAACAGAGCTATCGAATTTTTATATGATTGATAGTGAAAGACTGTCGAGATAGTTGCACCATTTTGTACAGTAACGTTCTAGATTAAGTCGCTGACATTTCAGACGCTTTACCTGACGACGGTGTATATCACTTTCTGTAAATTTCTTCTGGGGTGTACACTGCAACATGTTATACGAGGGGCGCTGAGTCAGTGATACAACACATCCCTTTCCGAAAGTAGGTTGTTTTCATTCAGGATTCCAATACACCATATTATTCACCACATTTTGGCTACAAAATGCTATTTTTCAACATAATCTCATAATCAATGCGATGGTCTTACAGCACCTTACTGGGAGGGCCTTTACGCCCACACGCAACCGCTCTTCTGGTCGACGTCGGAGCCAACGTCTTGCTGCAGCAATAACCTCCCCACTATCCAACTACTGCTTCCCGCTGAGAACATTCTGTTTTGGACCAGACAGATGGAAGTCAGAAGGTGCGAGACCCTGGCTGAAGAATGGGCGAGGAAGAGCAGTCAAATGAAGTTTTGTGAACTTCTTTCGGGAGGACGGACTTGTATGAGGCTTTGAGTTGTAATGCATTTTTGTGGCGACGAAGACGCTGAAGTCATTTCTTCAGTTTCCTGAAGGTAGCACGGTACACTTCAGAGTTGATCGTTGCGTCATGTTAGGGACATCAAACAGAATAACCCCTTCAAAGTTCCAGAGAGAGTCACCATGACTTTGCCGGCTGAGGGTGCGGCTTTGAACTTTTTCGTCGTGCCGGCCGCTGTGACCGAGCGGATCTAGGCGCTTCAGTCCGGAACTGCGCTGCTGCTAAGGTCGCAGGTTCGAAACCTGCCTCGGGCATGGATGTGTGTGATGTCCTTAGGTTAGTTAGGTTTACGCAGTTCTAAGTCTAGGGCACTCATGACTTCAAATGATAAGTCCCATAGTGCCTAGAGCCATTTGAACCATTTTTCGTCGTAACCTTTAAGCAATTCCGCACACACGGTCCTTGGTTGTTCTTTATGGTCTTGTTAGGCGGCGACAAAGCCATCGGGCATACAGCATTGAATACCCCAAACGGTGGACGACAGTATCAGCTCTACCATCGGAGACGTCCAGCTGTGCAGTAAGGTGTTTGATCGAAATTCGCTGATCACCTCGAATGAGAGTGTCTCCACGTTCCAACACTGCAGGAGTCACATCTGTGTGCGACCGGCCAGCACGTGGGAGATCGAACAAGTCTGTGTGTCCTTGTTGCGATGATGGCACACGCCTCATCCAACGAGTCACTGTGCCTCGGTTCACTGCCAGCTCAACCTATACATCTGCAAACTTCTATGAATTCCTGCCACGCTCTGGATTTCCGCCGAAAGAAACTCAATGACAGTTCTCTGCTTCGAATGTACCCTCCATTAAAGATGCCGTTTTGAATACTATGTGTAAGGCCGCCACCTAGCGGAACTTCATACAGCTATAGGCTCTGAAGCGAGGCTCTGAAGCGGGAACATTCCACGACGTCACACAGCAAATTTCGTGTTTCGAACCAAAACTGAGCGAGAGCAAAAATGTGTTGCATTACTTATTGAACGCGCTTGAAAAATATTGAACCAACGTTTAGGCAAGTGGTTTTCAGGATACATATTCTTAAAGGTATATATTACCTACTCTGATGACGACAGCTGTCTTCAGCACCCAAAGGGACAGCCAACACGCAGTGGAAATACTTTAGACTTTGTAGCTACCACCAGCCCCGACATTATCGACGGCGTCAGTATAGAGACAGGAATTAGTAGCCACGACGTCATCATAGCATCTATGGTCACTTAATTTAACAATTCAGTCAAGAAGGCTGGGAGAGTGTTTTTGCTAGAGAGGACAGATAAGAAGTTAATACAATTCCACTTAGACAATGAACTGACATCACTTCGTTCCAGTTGATGGACATAGAGAAATTATGGGCAAAGTTTAACCGCACTGTAAACCGTGCTCTGGAGAAGTACGTCTAGGGTAGTAACATAAGACAGCAATCATTCACGCTGGAGGAGTGTACAAACGCATTGTCGTTTGACTGTCGCAAGGACTCCCGCATGGAGGACATAGAAGTGGGCATCCCTGGCGTCTAGAAGCAGCTCAAACGGTTGAAAAGAAAAAAAAAGTCATCAGGTCTAGATGGAATCCCAGTTCGGTTTCACAGGGCAATGAGTGGCATTGGCTCCGTACTTATCTTGAATTGCTAACGAATCTCCCTCCCAGCGCAGTGTCATAGCGAATGGGAAAAAGAGCTTTGATTCCTGTATATAAGAAGCGTAAAAGAACGGACCACAAAATTACCGACCAATATCCTTAACATCTGTCTGCTGCAGAATTTATGAACATTTATCGAGTGCGAATATAATAAATCTCCTTGAGACAGAAATCATTCGGTTCACAAATCAGCACGGGTTTAGAAAACATCACTCGTGTGAAACCCAACTCGCCCATTTCTCACATGAAATCCTGCCAACTATGGATGGAAGGCAACAGGAAGATTCCACATTCCTAGATTTACGAAAAGCGTTTGACACGGTGCCCCACTGCAGACTACAAATGAATCTCGAGCATACGGATTGGGTACCCACATATGTGAATGGCTCGAAGACATTTTAAGCAATAAAACCCAGTACGTTGCCCTCGACGGAGTGTTTTCGTCACAGACAAGGCTGTCATCAGGAGTACCCCAGCCAAGTGCGATAGAACGGCTCTTATTCTCTGCATACATAAATGATCTGAGGGACGGGGTGAACAGTAATTTACGGCTGTTTGCTGATAACGCTGTGGTGTACGGGAAGATGCCATCGTTGACTGGCTGTAGGAGGGTACTAGGTGACTTACACAAAATTTCCGGTTGATGTGATGAATGTCGGCTTGCGCAAAACTTAGAAAAATTTACCTTAACGCGGATGAGGAGGAAAAACAATCCTATAACGTTCGAATACAGCATTGGTGGTGTGCTACTTGAGATAGTAGCATAGAAAAAATACCTAGCCATAACACTGCAAAACGATATGGAATGAAATGAGCAGGTCAGGTTGGTGGTAGGGAATGCGAGTGTTTGACATCCTTTTCGTGGGAGGATTTGGGAAAACGAAGCTCATCTATAAAGGAAATGGCACGTAGAATGCTAGTGTGAAAAATTCTTGCGTACTGCTCGAGTGTTTGGAATCCTCACAGGGTCGAGTTAAACGAAGACATCGAAGCAACTCGGAGGCGTACTGCTAGGTTTGTTACCAGTAGGTTCGATCAGCAAACAGTTAATAAGGAGATGGTTTGTAAACTCAAATGTGTATCCCGGAAGGGAAGACGACGCTCTTTTCGCGAGGCATTATTGCGGAAATTTAGTGAAAGGGCATTTAAGGCCGATTGCAGATCGAGTCTACTGGCGGCAACGTAAGTTTCGCTTAAGGACCACGAAGATGAGATGACAGAATTTAGGGCTTGTACAGAGGCATATAGATGTCGTTTTTCCCTCGCTCTATTTGCGAGTGGAACGGGAAATATAGTCTAATGGCTAGCAGTGGTACAAGGTATCCTTCGCCATGCACCGTATGGTCGCTTGCGGAGTATGTGTATAGATATAGATGTAGATAAGTGGGGCTTTGGTCAATAGGAGAACAGAGGTTGCCCCGTAACAACGCAACCTGAGGCAAAGAAACTCCCCATTCCAGCCATACGACGCGCTTTCCCCTGGCATTTTCTGGTGTTAAAGTAATCAAGCGAGCTAGCTCCAGTTGAGAGCATTGCTCGTAAGAGACGGGTAACTGCAGTCAGGTGTTCCACACCGGAGACCAACGGCCTGACACAGTCCCATATCGGAGAGCCAGTTCCTCTCATCATTACCTTAGGAGGAAAGTCTCTCTACAAAAACAAAATATCCTGCTTCTCTCGCAATACTATAAATACAGCTGTTAAAAGACTAGAAACCACTTAACATTAAATTACGATTGTTCTACGTAACTTCACGGTGTATATATAGGGTATAATTTAAATGACTTAATTTGCATTCCACACAACATGTAGCGGTTCCCTTATGTTTTCCTCTCTAAAGAGGCTTATATTCGAATTTCATTGGACATCCTAGAATCTCATAAACGTAATTCGGCTTGAGCGAACCACCATTATGTCCATATAAGTATATAGTTTCGGCACACATATTCCCCGAACTCTTACGGGGCTTGGTAAAAATGTCTTCCACGAGTAATGAGTGTGTTGGTGTGGGACACTACGAATGTAGTGTGTGGACACACAAGGTGAGAATGTAGGTCTCGCGGGAGGCGTGCGCGAGATAGTCCCTGCAGTCGCACTATCCTCTGAGTCTGCCATGTAAGCAGGAGATCCCGGGTTAAAGTCCCGGTCGGGGCACACATTTTCACCTGTTCCCGTGATACGTATCAGCGCCCGTAAGGAGCTGAAGGTATTAATGTAATCCTAATTTCGTTCTAGGTGGCTGCAGGTCATCCGAAAGAACAGACACCATATCCATATAAGTATATGTGTTAACATTCCATAGTTCTCTTAATTCTTAAGAAAACGACAGCTAGTTGTGATGTAATGCCTTTTGGTATTAAACTATTATTCTACGGTTTCGCGGTATCCGTATCAGTCTTCTGAGTACTCCATTCCCCAAAATGAGATGCTAGATGGCGGTTCGGACGTCCTTTGCCGCTTGTAACGTAGAACAGATTTTTACGAAAAAGATTAATAAAGGAAGTTTTTCTCATGAGTCGCCATTTTCCCATCACACAACAATCGCGTAATATTCATTGTCTTTCCATTTGCCTATTACATTAATGCTTAAGAGGGGAACAGAAGTCATATGTAACTGGACTTTACAAACATGTTACACGTGAAGGAAGATCCTGCACGTTACCTGGAAATTTCGTAAGACTACTTGGAAATACTTTGCACTGAGTTTTACAGTAAGATTTCATGTTCTTCTGGACATAAATCACATTTTCAACGACAGACTTTGTTTCAGCAGGTCTAATGCCTACTTATAGCTAGAGTAATAACTGATGTTGACAGAGTTACAGAAATACTAGATATGACTGGAGTGAAGATGTAACAGTAATATATACTGACGGAAAAAAATCGCAAAACCACGAAGGATTTGTGTGACATATAAGAAAATTGGTATCTGTGTTTCCGCATCGGAAAGATGGTGTCTATTCAGATTTCGTGCCAGTTGCATAAGAGTGGCACTAACAGCGCCACTATGAGGATGGAAATTACACTACTGGACATTAAAATTACTACACCATGAAGAAATGCAGATGATAAACGGGTATTCATTGGACAAATATATTACACTAGAACTGACAGGTGATTACATTTTCACGCAGTTTGGGTGCATAGATCCTGAGAAATCAGTACCCAGAACCACCACCTCTGGCCGTAATAACGGCCTTGATACGCCTGGGCATTGAGTCAAAAAGAGCTTGGATGGCGTGTACAGGTACAGCTGCCCATGCAGCTTCAACACGATACCACAGTTCATCAAGAGTAGTGACTGGCGTATTGTGACGAGCCAGTTTGCTAGGCCACCATTGACCAGACGTTTTCAGTTGGTGAGAGATCTGGAGAATGTGCTGGCCAGGGCAGCAGTCGAACATTTTCTGTATCCAGAAAGGCCTGACAGGACCTGCAACATGCGGTCGTACATTATCCTGCTGAAATGTAGGGTTTCGCAGGGATCGAATTAAGGGTAGAGCCACGGGTCGTAACACATCTGAAATGTAACGTCCATTGTTCAAAGTGCCGTCATTGCGAACAAGAGGTGACCGAGACGTGTAACCAATGGCACCCCATACAATCACGCCGGGTGATACGTCAGTATGGTGATGACGAATACACGCTTCCAATGTGCGTTCACCGCGATGTCGCCAAACACCGATGCGACCATCAAGATGCTGTAAACAGAACCTGGATTTATCCAAAAAAATGACGCTTTGTCATTCGTGAACCCAGGTTCGTTGCTGAGTACACAATCGCAGGCGCTCCTGTCTGTGATGCAGCGTCAAGGATAACCGCAGCCTTAGTCTCCGAGCTGATAGTCCATGCTGCTGCAAACGTCGTCGAACTGTTCGTGCAGGTGGTTGTTGTCTTGCAAGCGTCCCCATCTGTTGACTCAGGGATCGAGACGTGGCTACACGATCTGTTACAGTCATGCGGATAAGATGCTTATCATATCGACTGCTAGTGATACGAGGCCGTTGGGATCCAGCACGGCGTTCCGTATTACGCTCCTGAACCCGCCGATTCCATATTCTGCTAACAGTCATTGGATCTAGACCAACGGGAGCAGCAATGTCGCGATACGATACACCACAATCACGATAGGCTACAATCCGACCTTTATAAAAGTCGGAAACGTGATGGTACGCATTTCTCCTCCTTACACGAGGCATCACAATAACGTTTCACCAGGCAACGCCGGTCAGTTGCTGTTCGTGTATGAGAAATCGGTTGGAAACTTTCCTTATGTCAGCATGTTGTAGGTGTCGCCATCAGCGCCAACCTTGAATGCTCTGAAAAGCTATCATTTGCATATCACAGTATCTTCTTCCTGTCGGTTAAATTTCGCGTCTGTAGCACGTCATCTTCGTGGTGTAGCAATTTTAATGCCCAGTAGTGTACGTCTGCTTTAAATATACGCTGTGACGGCCGTGAGCGTTAGCTACGTTTGAGACTGAACGTGGTGAGTTGATGTAGTCGAGAATGCCTTTAAAAGGCGACACAAACGCCATTAGCAACACCTCACTGAGGTCGCGTAATAGTGCTACGAGAAGCTGGATGTTTCTTCTGCGATACTGCAGAAATATTTGGAAAGTCTGTACCCAATGCACATGACTGCTGGTAGCAGTGGTCCTGGGAATGTACAGTCACCAGAAGACCGGGCTCCGGACGGCCACATGGCACTAGCAAGAGGGAAGACCGTCGTGTTCGGCGTATGGCTCTGGCACACGCTACTGTATCTGCAGCAGCAATTTGAGTAGCAGTTGGCTCCACACAACGCTCTGTTACATATCGGTTACTTGAAGGACAGCTCCGAGCCAGACGAGCTGTAGCGTTCATTCCATTGACCCCGAACCAGCGCCATTTGCGACGTAAGAGGCGTCAAGCGAGAGCACCGTGGAGGGCAGGGTGGAGGTCTGTTGCGTTTTCTGATGAAAGATGGTTCTGCCTCGGTGCCAGTGATGCCCGTGTGTTGGTTAGAAGGAGGGCGGTTGACGGCCTGAAATCGAACTGTCTGACTGCTAGGTACCCTGCAACTACACCTGGAGTTATGGTCAGGGGTGCGATTTCGTATGACAGCAGGAGCACTCTCGTGGTTATCCCGCGCTCCCTGTCAGCAAATTTGTATGTCACTCTGGTGATTGGACCTGTTGTGCTGCCATTCATCAGCAGCATTCCAGGGGGGGGGGGGGGGTTCCCACACGGTAATGCATACCCACACACTGCTGTAGTAACCCAAAACATCCTCTACAGAGCGTCCATAAGTTGCCTTTGCCTCTTAGATCATCAAATCAGTCTCCATATGGGACATCATCAGATGACAACTGCAGCATTACCCACAACCGGGATTAAAGCATCCCTGTATTGACCGACCAAGTGCAACGGGCAAGGAACTCCATTCCAAAAACTGAGATCCGGCACCTTTACAACACATTCCATGCTCGTGAATGCTTGCATTCAATATTCTGTCGGTTACAATGGTTATTAATGTAATAACATTTCACTTTTGCAACAGCTTTTCTCGCGCTTACATTAACATCTACATCTATGCGATTACTCTGCTATTCACAATCAAATGCCTGGCACAGGGTTCAATCAACACCTTCAAGCTGTCTCTCTACCATTCCACCCTCGAACGGTGCGCGGGAAAAACGAGCACTTAAATTTTTCGGTGCGAGCCCTGATTTCTCTTATTTTATCGTGATGATCATTTCTTTATAATTAGGTGGGTGCCAACATAATGTTTGCAATCAGAGGAGAAAACTGGTGATTAAATTTTCAGGAGAAGATCCCGTCGCTACGAAAAACGCCTTTGTTTTAATGATTGCCACTCCACTTCACGGATCATGTCTGTGGCACCATCTCCCCTATTTAACTATAGTACGAAACGAGCCGCCCATCTTTTGAACTTTTCCGATGTCATCCATCAGTCCCAACTGATGCTAATCCCACACCGCACAGGAATATTCCAGAATAGGGCGGACAAGCATGGTGTAAGCAATCTCTATAGTAGACCTGTTACACATTCTATGTGTTCTGCCAATGAATCGCAGTCTTCGGTTTGCTCTACCCACAACATTATCAATGTTATCGTTCCAATTTAGGTTATTTGAAATAGTTGTATTTGCAGCCTTTATATGTGTGTGACTTATCGCATAATCGAAATTCAGCGGATTTCTTTTAGTACTCATGTGGTCAGGATCAACTGCCACTTTCCACACCATACAGATATCTTATCTAAATCATTTTGCAATTCGTTTTGGTCATCTTATGACTTTACAAGACGGTAAATGACAGCATCATCTGCAAAAACAATCTAATAGGGCAACTCAGATAGCCTCCTACGTCGTTAATATAGATCAGGAACTATAGAGGAGCTATAACAATTCCTTGGGGCATGCTGGATATTACTTCTGTTTCACTCGATGACTCTCTGTCTATTACTACGAACTGTGACCTTTCTGTCAGGAAGTCATGACTCCAGTCGCACAACTGAAGCGATATTCCATAGGCACACAGTTTGGTTAGAAGATGCTTGTGAGGAACTGTGTCGAAAGACTTCTGGAAATCTAAAACTGTGGAATCAATTTGACATCCCCTGCGGTGGTGAGTCAACGGGGAAGAAGACCGCTGAGTCGGCTGCCGGCGCAGCCCTGACGACGCGGCCCTACAGGCCCGATACACAGCAGCGCGTTGCACTGGGTCGCTGGGGCGGTGGCCTCAGCACTGCGGGACCCTGCGACGCGGACGAAGGCGAACGGGGCACTGTAGTGGAAACAAATAAATCATTTGGAAAGCTCGGACGAGTCTTAATACGGCAACTCCTGGCACCAGCCACTACAATATGTTAACCACACAAATGTATTCGCAATATTTCATAGCTCTACATTAATTACTTTTTGATGATGCAATTTTTTTCCATCAGTGCATGTAGCGGCGCCTGGTAGCATCCCAGATGTGTACCATCCGTAGCGGCGCCTGGTAGCATCCCAGATGTGTACCATCGGTTTCAGATCATGTGAACTTGATGGCCATTATATCAATGTGAGATGACTGTCGTAGTCCTCAGATCACTGTAGCTCGATTCTAGCCTTGTCACACGGGTAGTTATCTTGCTGGAAGATTTCATCGTGTAAGACAGCAGGCATGAAGGCGTGCAGGTGGTCTGCAATAATGTTCACGTACTCCACAGCTGTCACAGTGCCTTAGAATAGGACTCAAGGAAGTCAAGGTCGATGTTCACACAGCATAATACTGTCGCTACGGGTCTGCGTATTTTTCGCGGTGCGTGTACCGAGGAGCATATTCGTACACAACTATTGATCTGGTATAATAAGAAACGCTATTCGTCCGACGACGCGACTCATTTCTGTTGATCCACAGTCCAGTCTCGAAGACCCGGTGCCCACTGCAATCATAATAGCCGACGTTGCTGGGTCGAGTGAGAAAACGTAGGGATCGTCTGCTGTGCTCCTAACGGTGTGCTCCGAAACACTTTTGCCTGCCCCATTATTGTGCTCTGGCGTCATATCTGCCACAGATAGCCGCCTGTCCAGCTTCACAGAGCGGGCAAGCCTCCGTCTTCCATGTTCTATCATGACGTCCGCCACCTTGTCGCCTGCTCCTTTAACTGTTTTACACACGTGCTCACGATAGTATCTCGCGAACAGCAGACCAGCTTCGACGTTTCCGAGATGTTCGTTCCCAGACACCGAGCCATAACAATCTACGCTTTGTGAAAGACGCCTACCTCAACGGATTTCCCGACTCGCGGCCTGTATCCACACTAGAATGATAGAATGATCCGCCATCGTCTCCCGCTTATACGGGGTGTCGCAGGAGAATAATCATTATTCAGGAATGCGACAGGAATGATAATTTGAAGCAAAAAGCTTCATATGAAATATGCCCTTTGTGATATTTCTGGTTGTGGCCGCCAGTGTTTCATTTTGCTAGAAGCTCGCCTTGATGCAGCTTGATACGCGTAAAGTAGCATATGGTACAAAAGTGGGGTGCTGTACAAGCAACACATGGTACAGTATGTACCATTCCCGCGGTACATGTACTGAACTTGCTTCTGATTGGTCGACACATTCGTGTTCTATGCGCCAAAAAGCCTAACTTCTGTTATTAATTTTTTATATACTGTTCATTGTATTTAATCCGATTTTCAGTATTACAATCTCTCATGGTTATTCTACGAGTCTACCGTTTTTGTTTACTAAATTTCACTACTTTTGAGAAACATGAAAGTAACGATATTGCAACCGAACTGCTTCTGACACCTTCGGGTTTCTTTGGCGTGCTTGGGAGACGTAGTACTTCGGCTGCACTAGAGAGACTGTTTCGGGCGTTCTAGTGGGATGGACGCGTAACTCTGTTTCCGGTGGTCATGTCGTACACTATGTCAGAAGTTGTCAGAAAAGTTACTGTACTATTAAGGAAGCTATGTCGAGTGCTATAAAAGACAGTGTAAAATGCATGAACATTTAAATAATAATGAAACAGGGTACAGTAATGAGAAGTCTCGCCTACCATCATTGTCAGTACTGCAGATCTTGCCCTCTGTAGATACGGAGACAAACTAGGGCAAGTGGTATCCATTAAAAAACACAATCACAGGTTCTAGATGACGACATAGCAGCCTCCGCCGAAGAAGATCCCGCGACCGACGTTGTTGGAAAGAACGGTTAGGAACTCTTATTCAATCTCTCCAGCTTCCAGATCTGACTTCCAACACGACAAAGCAAAATTTTATACCAGTTCCGAATGGTTGCCGAGATAAACACATTTAATGTTCATTGGTATTTATTTTTTGTTATGTGCAATACATCGTCAGGTTTACACATGTAAACATGTACAACAGTCAGTAAATATTGCAACATGTGTTTTATAATGTGTCAATTGAAAAATACATAATATATAAAACCATAAAAAGGCCAGTATTACTATATGGAGCAGAAATATGGAGAATAGATAAATACACGGAGAGAAAGTTAAAAGTTTTCGATAGTAAAATGCTGCGAAAGGTATTTGGACCAAGCTATGAGGGAGGAGAATGGCGAAGAAGAAAGAACAGGGAGCTCAGGGAGCTGTGCAATGAACCAGATGTAGTTGCGGAAGCCAAGACAAGAAGACTAAGATGGGCCGGCCACGTCTGTAGACGAGAGCAGGGATCTTTACTGAGAGAAGTCTCAGAAAATAAACCTGAAGGACAAAGAACTCTAGTCAGGTCGAAAATGAGATAGAGAGACCACGTTGCCATTGATCTCCAGGTACTGAGAGCAAGGAAAGAAGATGCCGAAGACAGAATACTGTAGCAGAGGCTACTTGACGAGGCCAAAAACCGACTGCGGTTTGTGGGGCCAGGAGAGTGAGTGAGTGAGCGCATATTTTTAACACATTCATCTCTAAGCAATATCGTACACGTCACATTACAGCTCCTGTGTCATTCTCTCTTCTAAAGTGACTAGGCCTATCAATATTTTACCGATCATGCAGAACGAAAACACTGATCCAGAAAGGAACTTTGAAGCTGCTTTCCACTGTAGCGTGTGGGTTTTCCTGCGACGATCGATGATTATTACATGTGTTGTTGATTCCATTCCATGTAAAAGTGGCTTCATCAGCGAATAGTATTAATGCAAGAAAATTATGATTATCATTTAACGAGTGACAGAATTCAAGTCCTGTTGCACTTCCGCCAACGTGAAGATCGCGCACACGCTATATGTGAAATGGATAAAAGTTTTCCCCATGTAATGTTCGCCATACAGTAGCCACGCCATTTCAACAGTGTGTTGCGGTTCCTGCACAGGTTGTTCAATTACACGTTCAGAACAAAAATGGGAACATGGATGAAGGACCTGCTTCACCCAATGTGGTGAAAACCCCGGCAAAGACGTTACGATGAGGAACTCGATGTATCGTAAAGCACCGACGGTATTATTTGAAAGTAGAAAGAGCAGTACCATCACAGTAGTCGTAACCATATACCACATCTGCATATTCTCCATTGGTGTAGATGTGTGGCATTTTAGTGAGCCTGTGTACAAACACAGTTCGATGCTTCTCCCTACTACACTCTCAATCCCTCCCACTACTTCACTCATAACAAACCATGGATCACTGCACATTTGACAGATTAGTTCAGTGGCAGACAGACATACCGAACAAAGAGGTAAAGCAACGCGGTAGCTAGGGCTAGAATAAAACCTCGGAGAGGTTGGATGAGTAAGACAAATACGTGCGCGTCACGAGACTTGAATCAAATGTACACAGGTGTGTCACGAGTCATAGGATACCTCCTAATATCCGATCGAACCTTATTTCAACCGGCGTAGTGCAGCAATTCGACGTGAGATGCCCTCTACACGTCGATGGAAGTCCCTGTACAAATACTGAGCCACGCTGCCTCTATAGCCGTCCATAACTGAGAAAGTGTTGCCGGTGCAGGATCTTTTGCACGAACTGACCTCTCGATTATATCCCATAATTTTCGACTGGATTCATGGCAGGCGATCTGGGTGGCCAAATCATTCGCTGGAATTGTGCAGAATGTTCTTCAAACCAGTCGTGCACAACTGTGGCCCGGTGACGTTGTCGTCCACAACAATTCCATCGTTGTTTGGGATCAGGAAGTCTATAAATAGCTGAGAATGGTCTCCAAGCAGCCGACGATAACCGTTTCCAGTGAATGATCGGTTCACATCACCCCACACCATTAGAAAGCCACCACCAGCTTGCACAGTGGCTTCGTGTTGACAACTTCGGTCCACGGCTAAGAGGGGTCTGCGCCACACTCGAACCCTGCCATTAGCTCTTGCCGATTGAAATGGAGCCAGGCCATGGTTTCCCTGTAATCTAGGGTCCAAACGACAGGGCCACGAGCCCAAAAGAGGTGCTGCATGCGATGTTGTGCTGTTAGCGAAAGCACTCGCGTCGGTCGTCTGCTGCCACAGCCCATTAACGCCAAATGTCACCGCACTGTCCTAACGGATACGTTCGCCGTACATTCCACATTGATATCTGTGGTTATTTCACGCAGTGCTGCTTGTCATTACCATAGACACTTGTACACAAACGCCGCCTCTCGGTCGTTAAGTGAAGGCCGTCGGCCACTTCGTTGTCCGTGGTGAGACGTAATGCCCGAAATCTGGTAATCTCGGCACACTCTTGACACTGTACATCTCGGAATACTGTATTCCCTAACGACTTCCGAAAAGGAAAGTCCCAAACGTCTAGTTCCAACTGCCATTCCGCGCTCAAATCCTCTTAATTCCCGTCGTGCGATCACAATGACGTCGGAAATTTTTCAGACTGAAATGTTCCCTTAGAAAGATTTATAAATGACAATGCTGGAAAACCTCTACGTTATTTGATTATCAAACTGCTGAGCAAAACTGAACGTACTCAGACATTTCTCTCTTTACTTATTCTGATCAGCACTAAACAGACACACAATATTTTTAGCGCAGCGCAATCTGATAATCCCTACAAAAGAATGGCCCTGACTAACAATAACCTATACCTTTCATGAATCACTTACCTCACAAAAATCTCCGTTACTCGAACTACTGCAATACAGCGAGCGCCAATACTGCCAGCTAAGTAAAAGATTCTAACTACTGTAGGCACTAACTACTGATAGGCATAGTTAGCAAATGAAGGATTTTGATGGAGAACAAACAATGTATTTACCTTAATAGTGTTCAAAAATCCATATATGTATATATCAGTTCATGAGATCCAGTCTTACAAATTTCCTTTTTCTGACAGACACACGTCCAGATCGTCCGTTCTCAAAACTCTGCTATCTCTCTCCCCACATCCACCATTGCTGGCGGCTCACCTCCAACTGAGCAACGCTACGCGCTGTTCACATCCAACTGCCCAACACTACAATAGCGAATATTCCAACAATGCAACCAGCCACAGACCCACACAGCACAGTCAGTGATTTTCATACAGAGCGCTACGTGGCGTCACCAACATAAAAACCTAACTAGCCTACTTACAAGATGAATCACTTGAGTTCAAGTAATAGCTACACCAATACACTGCCTTTTTATACGTTGTACACGTGATGCTACCGCCATCCGTATATGTCTATGTAGCTATCCCATGACTTTTGTCAACTCCGTCAATTCGACTATATTGATTGATCTGGTCCGTCCCATGGTACAATATTTGTTCCGTGAAGGTGATGCTATCTTATAAGACTACAGGACTCCTGTTCATACAGCCTGCATCGCCTATTTTTGTGAGCGCGAGGATCAACTGTCACATCTTCAACAGCTGCCAGTCACCAGACCTCAGTATTGTTGAGCCTTTGTGGCCTTCTTTGGAGAGAAGGATGGTTGGTCGCTACCAACCTGCATCATCGCTACCTGAGCTTGCCACTATTCTTGACGGAGAATGGTGTAAGACTCCCTCGAAAACCACACAGGGCCTGTATATATTCATTCCGAGATGACTTCAAGCTGTTGTATTTTTGTTTCTTATATACACTACGTGAACAAAACTATCTGGACACCCCCAAAACCATACACCTTTCATATTAGATGCATTGTGCTGCCACCTACTGCCAGGAGCTCCATATCAGCGACGTCAGTAGTCATTAGACAGCGTGAGAGAGCAGAATGGGGCACTCCGTGGAATTCACGGACTTCGAACGTGGTTAGGTGATTGGGTGTCACATGTGTAATGCGTCTGCACGCGAGATTTCCACACTCCTAAACATCCCTAGGTCCACTGTTTCCGATGAGATAGTGAAGTGGAAACGTGACGTACAGCACAAAAGCGTTCAGGCCGACTTCGTCTGTTGACTGACAGAGGCCGCCGACAGTTGGAGAGGCTCGTAATTTGTAATAGGCAGACATCTATCCAGACGCCTCGCTTGGTGTAAGGTGTGTAAACATTGGACGATTGAACTGTGGAAAAACGTCGTGTGGAGTAACGAATCACGGTACACAATTGCCGATGGCAAGGTGTGGATATGGCGAATACCCGGTAAACGTCATCTGCCAGCGTGTGTAGTGCCAACAGTAAAATTCTGAAGGGGTGGTATTGTGCTTTGGTCGTGTTTTTCATGGAGGGGGCCTGCACCCCTTGTTGTTTTGCGTGGCACTATCATAGGACAAGTCTACATTGATGTTTTAAGCACCTTCTTACTTCCCACTGTTGAAGAGCAATTCGGAGATGGCGACTGCATCTTTCAACAGGATCAAGCACCTGCTCATAATGCAGGGCCTGTGGCAGAGTGATTACACGACTCTAACACCCCTTTAATGGATGGGCCTGTACAGAGTCCTGACCTGAATCCTATAAAACACCTTTGGGATGTTTTGGAACGCCGACTTCGTGCCAGGCCTCACCGGCCGACATCGATACCTCTCCTCAGTGCAGCACTCCGTGAAGAATGGGCTGACATTCCCCAAGAAACCTTCCAGCACCTGACTGAACGTGTGCTTGCGAGAGAGGAAGCTGTCATCAAGGCTAAGGATGGGCCAACATCATACTGAATTCCAACATTACCGATGGAGGGCGCCACTAACTTGTCACTCATTTTCAGCCAGGTGTCCGAATACTTTTGATCACCTGGTGTATTTCTGTCCGCCCACTGCGAGTGTCAGATCTACTCGGGCGTCCCTGCACAGATGGCGGAGGCCGGTTTACCTGTGGCACGCGACTCTGGGCAGGGGACAATGCTCGCCGCGAAGGTGTCGTAATTTGGTCGAAAATACGCGCGAACACCCCGCGTTTCGAAAGGCGCAGTGCTGCGCGACGCGCCGGTCTCCAGGGGCAGAAAGAAACGACCGGCGGTGGTCGCTCGGCGCCGACGGCGTTGCGCCACGGCATTGGAGGGGGCTGCCTGCGTCCACCTGCCGCGGGATTTTGCGAAACCGCCGGCTCTGGCCAGCCAGCCAGCCTTGTCCGGACCGAATGCCCGGCGCCGGCCACCGGAGCGAACCGTTTTCCGCTCTGCGGGAGATCTCACGGGGCCAACACGCCAGCAGCGTGAGCGGGATGCTGTAACCGACGGCTCGATCTGCCGCGCTCGTCTACTGTAGTGGAACAACCCCCGCCCCCTCCCGTCAGTTGCTGCCATTCTGCGACTGAGACCGACGTTTGTAGTACTGTAAATAAACTGCTGAGCCAAAACCGTACTTACACTGCTCAACGCTTACTGGATGCCGCCTGTTGCCGCTGCGGCCACGCGGTTCAATAAGGAAAGTACACGGCGTATCCTAGGAGGAATGATCAGTATTTAGGGATATGACAGGAGCGATCATTTGAAGTAAAAAACTTCGTGTGGACGTATGTCTTATTCCGAATGGTTTTGGATGGTTTTCGACATTGAATAAATTTAATGGACATCGAGATGACAAAAGTCATGGGATAGCGATGCACATGCACGGATGGCAGTTGCGTAGCGTACACAAGGTATAAAGGGCAGTGCATCGGCGGAGCTGTCACTTCTGCTCTGGTGATTCAAGCGAAAAGTTTTTCGTCGAGATTATGGCGACACAAGGGGAATCAACAGATTTTGAACGCGAAATAGTAGTTGGACATTCCATTTCGAAAATCGTTGGCGAAATCAGTGTCAAGAGTGTGCCGAAAATACCAAATTTCAGGCATTACCTCTCGCCACGGACAACACAGTGGCCGACGGCCTTCGGTTAAAAATCGAGAGCAGCGGTATTTGCGTAGAGTTCAAATGGTTCAAATGGGTCTGAGCACTATGGGACTTAACACCTGTGGTCATCAGTCCCCTAGAACTTAGAACTACTTAAACCTAACTAACCTAAGGACATCACACACATCCATGCCCGCGGCAGGATTCGAACCTGCGACCGTAGCGATCGTGCGGTTCCAGACTGAAGCGCCTAGAACCGCACGGCCACAACGGCCGGCTGCGTAGAGTTGTCAGTGCTAACAGACAAGCAACACTGCGTAAAATGACCGCAGAAGTCAATGTGGGACGTACAACGAAATTATCTATTAGGGCAGTGTGGTGAAATTTAGCGTTAATTGGCTATGGCAGCAGACGGCCGACCCGAGTCCCTTTGCTAACAGCACGACATCGCCTGCAGCTACTCTCCTGGGCTCGGGACCATATCAGTTGGACCCTAGACGACCGGAAAACAGTTGTGGCCTGGTTAGGTGAGTCCGAGTTTTACATGGTAAGAGCTGATAGGATTCGAGTGTGGCGCAGACCCCACGTAGCCATGGCTCAAGTTGTCAACAATCCACTGTGCAAGCTGGTGGTGGCTCCATACTGGTGTGGGCTTTGTTTCAGTGGAATGGACTTGGTTCTCTGGACCAACTTAACTGACCACTGACTGCAAATGCTTATGTTCGGCTACTTGTAGACTATTTGCAGACAAAAAACTTTGGAATTTGTGTGGATGACAACCCTCCATGTCACCAGGCCACAATTGTTCGCGATTGGTTTGAAGAACATTAGGGACAGTTCTAGCGAATGATTTGGCCACCCAGATTGCTTGACATGAATATCATCAAATACACTCCTGGAAATGGAAAAAAGAACACATTGACACCGGTGTGTCAGACCCACCATACTTGCTCCGGACACTGCGAGAGGGCTGTACAAGCAATGATCACACGCACGGCACAGCGGACACACCAGGACCCGCGGTGTTGGTCGTCGAATGGCGCTAGCTGCGCAGCATTTGTGCACCGCCGCCGTCAGTGTCAGCCAGTTTGCCGTGGCATACGGAGCTCCACCGCAGTCTTTAACACTGGTAGCATGCCGCGACAGCGTGGACGTGAACCGTATGTGCAGTTGACGGACTTTGAGCGAGGGCGTATAGTGGGCATGCGGGAGGCCGGGTGGACGTACCGCCGAATTGCTCAACACGTGGGGCGTGAGGTCTCCACAGTACATCGATGTTGTCGCCAGTGGTCGGCGGAAGGTGCACGTGCCCGTCGACCTGGGACCGGACCGCAGCGACGCACGGATGCACGCCAAGACCGTAGGATCCTACGCAGTGCCGTAGGGGACCGCACCGCCACTTCCCAGCAAATTAGGGACACTGTTGCTCCTGGGGTATCGGCGAGGACCATTCGCAACCGTCTCCATGAAGCTGGGCTACGGTCCCGCACACCGTTAGGCCGTCTTCCGCTCACGCCCCAACATCGTGCAGCCCGCCTCCAGTGGTGTCGCGACAGGCGTGAATGGAGGGACGAATGGAGACGTGTCGTCTTCAGCGATGAGAGTCGCTTCTGCCTTGGTGCCAATGATGGTCGTATGCGTGTTTGGCGCCGTGCAGGTGAGCGCCACAATCAGGACTGCATACGACCGAGGCACACAGGGCCAACACCCGGCATCATGGTGTGGGGAGCGATCTCCTACACTGGCCGTACACCACTGGTGATCGTCGAGGGGACACTGAATAGTGCACGGTACATCCAAACAGTCATCGAACTCATCGTTCTACTATTCCTAGACCGGCAAGGGAACTTGCTGTTCCAACAGGACAATGCACGTCCGCATGTATACCGTGCCACCCAACGTGCTCTAGAAGGTGTAAGTCAACTACCCTGGCCAGCAAGATCTCCGGATCTGTCCCCCATTGAGCATGTTTGGGACTGGATGAA
Organism: Schistocerca nitens; assembly: GCF_023898315.1. NCBI lineage: Eukaryota > Metazoa > Arthropoda > Insecta > Orthoptera > Acrididae > Schistocerca > Schistocerca nitens. The sequence goes on along the minus strand of NC_064615.1, from coordinate 575,316,345 downwards.
GCGTCGTCTCACGCGGTCTGCACGTCCAGCACGAACGCTGGTCCAACTGAGGCGCCAGGTGGAAATGGCATGGCAAGCCGTTCCACAGGACTACATCCAGCATCTCTACGATCGTCTCCGTGGGAGAATAGCAGCCTGCATTGCTGCGAAAGGTGGATATACACTGTACTAGTGCCGACATTGTGTATGCTCTGTTGCCTGTGTCTATGTGCCTGTGTTTCTGTCAGTGTGATCATGTGATGTATCTGACCCCAGGAATGTGTCAATTAAGTTTCCCCTTCCTGGGACAATGAATTCACGGTGTTCTTATTTCAATTTCCAGGAGTGTATTTATGGGACATAATCGAGAGGTCAATTCGTGCATAAAATCCTGCACAGGCAACAGATGCAATTATGGACAGCTCTAGAGACAACATGGCTCAATATTTCTGCAATGAACTTCCAGCGACTTAATGAGTCCATGCCACGTCGAGTTGTTGCACTACGCCAACTACGCGGGGCAAAAGGAAGTCCGATACAATGTTAGGAGGTATCCCATGACTTTTTTCACCTCAGTGTAATCCTAGACAGTAATGCAACCTTGCAGAGTAGCAACAGGGCCCATAGGATACCACGACACTGCTGGCGAAATCATCAACGAACGCTCACCATGTTTCACTCTTGGCAGCAATCAATATGCATCATGGACTCGGGATGGCGTAATCCAGTCGTATACTCCGAAAGAAATTGGAAACAATGTGAAACAAGGGTTTCTCGAGAGAATTACTTTCTTACAGTCCTGCTTATGGCTCCGGCACCACGTTTTCCTGTTACGGGCAACTGCGTCAGTGATAAGTGATTTTTGGATTCCAGTTCTCCCTCATATTCCCACCTTATGCTGCTCCCTTGGTGCTCTTTTGATGCTGGCAGGGTTCGGACGTGCGACATTCAGTTCTGTAGCAACTTTTGCGTCTGTCGTCCTCTCATTTTCACCACAATCCTCTTCAATGACCACCTGTCACGGTCACTCAACACACACTGTCGTTCGCAGTGTCACATAGCGAGTGATGTTTTGTCGCTTTCCCTGTATGCGGTATAAATCTTCGATATGATGCCTTCGGCTGTCTTGGTTACGGAAGCATCCGCCATATGAGCACCAACAGTTTTCCGTCGTCCAAATTCACTTAGGTCCTATACAATGCACTCAGCACAACAAGGTACGCTGTTCTGACAACGACTGTCACTTGCAACGTGTTGACGACATGGCACAGGTAGAATTTGTGGTCAGATACAACGGCCTGACCTGCAGGCTTGCCTAGCATCTACATTTATGTTCAAGCGTCCTTTTTCGCGGTATTTCGATATTTTTGTGCAACCTCTGTATGTCTGTATTGGTCTATAAGTCTCTAAACGATGTCTTTTCTGGTCAACTTTGTGCATGCCCTTGACGTTATCCACAGTGACGTCCTTTGAGTGATGGGATCCCCGTGCACTACTTGACGATAATATCAAAGCATTAGCAGCCACTTTATGAAATTCACTTGTTAATTCGGATTTATTTACCATTTCTCATAGTCACATCTATCAACAGTGCGGTTATTCTGGAAGTCTACCGAGCGAGGTGGCGCAGTGGTTAGACACTGGACTCGCATTCGGAAGGACGACGGTTCAATCCCGCGTCCGGCCATCCTGATTTAGGTTTTCCGTGATTTCCCTAAATCACTCCAGGCAAATGCCGGGATGGTTCCTCTGAAAGGGCACGGCCGACTTCCTTCCCTAATCCGATGAGACCGATGACCAAGCTGTCTGGTCTTCCCCAAACCAACCAACCTGGAAGTCTAATTCCGAAGATGCTCCTGAAAAAAGTGTAGAAACAGATAGTTGGCCACTTGACAGTAATTTTAAGTATTATGAACTGTGAAAGTTCCATCAATTGAATTTTCAAATAAAAGAATTGACATTAAAATATGTGACATTGTACGCCTGCACCGTCAGTTGTCTATGAAATGTCAGGATTAAATAATTGTTGAACTAAAAATGAATTTTTAATGTACCATGTTTTTAAATGGGACTCAAAAGTATAAAATAATTTCTCCTAGTCCCATAAGGATTCCTAACCCTGTACAGATACTCATTAAAATTTGTGATTGTGAAATTTTAATAGCTATGAAAATACTTGTAAGATGCAACAGACGATAGTAAGGAGGTGTTATATTCATGCGTTAGTTGCGAAGAATTGTAGCAATACGAAGGTAAAATACCGAAAAAGAGGTGATAGAAACGAAACTTCCTACCAGTTTCTATGTTATTGTGTCGGAAAGCAAATGAGAATATCGTTCAAAGATTTGTTTGTCTAGATTAGTGGTGAAGCAATCAAACAGGGGAATTATGAATTTCAAAGTTGGTGACACTGTCAGTTGAAGTTTCGTTCACTCGAAGACAACGATCGGACAGACATGGTGCTGAATTTGCTCACTTCGAACTTTATTTGTAAGTATCATTCTAAACTGTATTGTTTTGATTTAAGTACATGATACATTTGCGGTCCGTTTCATTAACCAGAAGTTTAGTTTTAAATTATACTTCAGTCCGACTTGTGTATCGGCTACCTGATTTTGCAGACTACCGGTCGGTCAAGAGGGCTCAGTGACTAGTCACCACTGACAAGGGAACCTCCCCATCGCACCCCCCTCAGATTTAGTTATAAGTTATCACAGTGGATAGGCCTTGAAACACTGAACACAGATCAATCGAGAAAACAGGAAGTTGTGTGGAACTAAGAAAAAAATAAGCAAAATATACAAACTGAGTAATCCATGCGTATGATATTCAACATCAAGGATAACCTGGGGTGAGGAACGCAGTGGTCCCGTGGTTAGCGTGAGCAGCTGAGGAACAAGAGGTCCTTGGTTCAAGTCTCCCTTCGATTGTAAATTTTAATTTTTTTATTTTCAGACAATTATGAAAGTTCAGGCATTTACACATAATCAACTTCGCTCTCCAAAATTCCAGGACATGTTCAGATTTGCTTGGACATATGCAGGATTTGACGGTCTACACACGGAAAAATTTGAAAACGTTAAAAACATATGTTTTGACAGAGCACATGGAAAACTGTGCAACTGTGAAATTGTTGCATTCATTTGTTGCAGTTTATGCGGCAAACTCTTATGTTTTCATCACTTTTTTGGGAATGATTATCACATCCACAAGAAAACCTAAATCGGGGAAGGTAGAAGAATCTTTTTACCCATTTGCCAAGTGTACAAGTTAGGCGGGTCGACAACATATTCGCGTCATGTGACGCACATGCCGTCACCAGTGTCTTATAGAATATATCAGACGTGTTTTCCTGTGGAGGAATCGTAAGACCTTGCGATTAAATGTTTTCGGTTCCCATTGGAGAGGCACATCCTTTCGTCTACTAATCGCACGGTTTTGCGGTGCGGTCGCAAAACACAGACACTAAACTTATGTCAGTGAACAGAGACGTCAATGAACGAACGGACAGATCATAACTTTGCGAAAACAGAAAATTAAACTTTTCGCCCGGGGGAAGAGTTGAACCAAGGACTTCTCATTTCGCAGCTGCTCACGCTAACCACGGGACCACGGCGCTCCTAAGCTCACGCTATCGTTGATGTTGCGTATCTTGCACATGGACTACTCAGTTTGTATATTTTGCTTATTTTTTCATAGTTCCACACAACTTCTTCCTGTTTTCTCGATTGACCTGTGTTTAGTTTTTCAAGGCCTATCCACTGTGCCAACTTATAAATAAATCTGAGGGGGATGCGATAGGGAGGTTTCCTTGTGAGTAACTGATCTACCGGGGACGTTTCAACCCTTCTGAAGCGGATCAAGTCTGCTGTTCGTGGTGCCGTTGTGAAAAAAAAAAAACGCGAAGGAAGAAGTAGAACTAAACCAAAACCAGGCAGACCTCACGTACTGACGGAAAGCGTCGCCCAGTTTTGCGGAGGGTGACTGTTAAATACCGCGCGAAATCAGCGGAATTAATAGCTCCTGAATTCCAGAGTGTTACCAGCAGTCCATCTACCAAAAGATCTGTAGGTAGGTAGTTGAAAAGAAATAAAATCGCGAACAGCTTCTCATAAGCCACACATTTCTGTAGGCAGTGCTAAGTCAGGCCTGTGGTGGTGTACAGCGCGAAGCTACTGGAATGTGCAATACTGGGAACGAGTGATACGGTGGTAGTGGTAAGTTCCTAAGGGACCAAACTGCTGAGATCATCGGCTCCTAGGCTTACACATAACTTAATCTAACTTAAACTAACTTACGCTAAGGACAACACACACAACAATGCACGAGGAAGGACTCGAACCTGCGACGGGGGGAGCCAAGCGAACCGCGGCAAGGCGTCGTAGACTAAGCGACTACCCCGCGCGGCTAGTGATAACGGTATGGTGAATCACGCAATACCCTGAGGCAATCCGATGGAAGGGTTTGGGTTTAGCGAATCTCTGGAACACGTTACCTTGCATCAGTGTAGTGTCAACAGGGAAGTGTGGAGGAGTTGATGTTACGGGGTGGGGGTGTTTCCGTGGTTAGGATGTGATCTTCTGATTGCGTTTAAGGACATGATAAATGCGAAAAACGCGGAACGATATGTACACATCTTACAGCATTGTGTAACGGTACAGTAGAGGAACAGTTCGGAGACGATGACTGTATCATCATTAAAGTGCATACTGCCATAAAGCGTCTGTGAGGCAATGGTTTGTGGATAATGATTGCTGAAATTGACTTGCCCGTGATAGGTCCCGACCTGAGCCAATAAATACGTCTGGGGTGAGTTTGACAGACGACTTCACTCCAGACCCAACACCAACACCACTGTCTCCACTAGTTTCGGCTCTTGAGGAAATAAGGGCTGCCATTCCTCTACAAACATTAGAAACGTCATTGAATCTGTCCCCAGCAGAGTGCAAGCCTTCATACAGACGAACGGTGGACAGACCCAACGTTAATGGCCCATAACAGGTATCCGCATACTTTTGATACGATAGTGTATGTCCCCTCGTTGTCGTAAATTTTACAAATCTTGGTCTGTTTGCGTTAGTAATAAGTGAGGAGATAAGAGAATGCTGGAAAACTGGCCTGCAACAGTTACTAGCCAGACTGCAAATGACTGTTTAGCGGGACAATAGCGGGGAAGTATACATTATCAATTCAAAGGTAGCTCCACTGAGGAGACAATACTACAGTTCGTTCATATTTTCCATGTTGTAGGCGAAGAGCGGTCGTGATGTGATGAAATTGGACTGTAAATGTTTTAAGTCAATGCTTACAATCAACAAAAATTTTGTGAACAGTGACTTGTAACTTTTATAGTCAAAACTACAGTTCTCGAAAGAAGAAAATTTGCATCAAGAGAAAGCAGAATTGTAAGATAGCTAAGTTGGTGCTGCCAGTTCAGTTCCGTGGTCTTAGGGCGATGAATGCGAAGATCACATTACCGCGCTTCAGATGGTTTCGTCAACGTTGTGTGTATGAGCCTCAAACAGGTGTTATGACTGGTAGTAAACTTCCCCTTATACTTTCGCTGCTGTAAACCAGGCAAAATTGCGCCAGGATTGCTCTGCGACCTCGTAAGAGTCATCACACGGCGTAGATGTTCGTCCCACGTGGGCGAGTAGTATAGAGGATCGCAGATTCTGGCGGGGAGATTGCTGTTGTTCGTGTAAGGTGGATGGATTCAGCAATAAGATCTGTGATGTATGTTTCGTTTGGTTCTTCACTCTTCTGACTGGTTTAATGCAGGCCGCCACGACTTCCTCTCCCGTGCCAACCTCTTCCTCTGAAAATAACACTTGCACCCAATGTTCTTGACTGTTGTTTCTGTATTCCCCTACAATTTTCCCCTGGGCTCACTCTTTTATCCTGGGACTAATTCCCTATTCCCTTTACACGTCCTGTCGTCGTAGCCCTTCTTCCACATATTCTTTTCCTCGCCGATTGTGCGGAGAAACTCGTTTCGCATCATATCAGCCCACTTAGTTTTCAGAGACGTTCTGTAACACCATGTCGCACAGGCTTAGTTTCTCTTATTTTCCTGTTTTCCCATAGGTGTGGCTCAATGTGGACCCAAATAAATGTGCCTTAACTTACCTCCTCCAGACTTCATTTAGAGATGAATACACACTTGTACTTTTCTTGCTCTTTTATGCGAGACTTGTCACGATGTGAAGCTTACACGATACCCAAGTAATATGTCACTTCAAATTTTAAGCGTGGGAGCAGCCAATTTCTCACTTGACGCTGAGCAACTATTTCTTGTTAGAGGAAGTTCAATTCAAGCAAGTGAACTCGAGCAAACTTGCGTCTGCCAAGAGGCTGTAAAGCAGGTATGTTCTCTACGTACTGTCTGTATATGAAGAAAAGAAAGAATCGAATGCTAATACTGCGTAGGAGATCCTAGGAGGTTGTTTTTGTGCTATGTAAAAGATCTTCCTGCACACCGGCACCTTTTATTGGCGATTAGTGAATGTTGTGTCTTACGTGCATATGCGTTTTCTGAGTGGATGTGCAAAGTCTGAAACTGTTCTTAATCTGCTTCATTTACTTACACAATAACCTGATTACAAAAGTAGCTGCTTGCACCTTCGCTACCGTTTTGTCAAAATCAACAGAAAATCAGCTGCCAACTGCGTATGTTACTGCTTCGATGGCAGGTGCTCTTTGCTACTGGCCCGAGGCATACGCCAAACGATCGTATTAACTATCTTCCCGTCTGTTCAATTGATAACTTCCTGCAGTTCAGGCAGCTTTACTGGTACCGCACTGTCTGACGTCTTCCTTTGTTAATACTACCACACAAATAGTAATGCTTACACACACACACACACACATTAAAACCATATAGCAAACCGTAAATATAGAATAATAACATATAATAATAGAAATTACTTGGGTAAATGATGTGATATACGTTGAGTATTGTACATTGGCTGTGTTTAAATATAAGCAAAACAAGGAACATTGGTATTACAATTCAGTTATTCTAATGTGGATTAAGATTAAACTGTTGAATATTTTAAAATTTTCACATGCAGTTTGTCTTTAACTAATTGTATTTACACTGAAGCTGTATGTCAAATAACTATGAGAGGAATCACTACTGCAGTGCACGCAATGACAAATGAAATACTGGTAACCTGAATTTGTTATCACACTTTTTTAAACGGAAAAGATTTTGATTTTTATAATTTAATTTCTTAATGCTCAAGATTGTTTTGGTATTTTATTAATTCGTTAATGGCACTGTCATATTGTAGGTTGGGTCATTTTATAATACTGTTCACACGTTTTCGTGTTGTTACTATGACTGTGAAGTCAAAGATGTATTTCTGCACTTTTCAAAGTAACTGCTGATGGTGGGAAGTTGGACGCCGTGGTCTCTGGCCAATTGGATGCTTCTGGAGCAGGATGGCGACAGTATGTCCTCTGTTCACGGTTCAGACTTTACAAAATCAGTAAAAAATATCTTTATCGAACACAAAACTCTTGAAAACAACTCATTGAAATGAAATGTTGTCTCCCTTTCCGGAAAGTGTTGAAAGGCATTTAGCTGTAGTAAGTCGTGGAACATTCACTTTATACGTTAACAGTGCACTCACGTAACAGTTCTATTAACCGATGTGCACTGTTATTTAAGTTTCCACTCCAATGTGCTGTTCCCTCCCACAACGTGATAAACGCGGTTCCTAAGTTCGCTGCAACTCACCTTCGCTCCACACTCCTTATAAGGCCTTCACATCACAGAGCAGTGAAGTCCACGTAACTACACTGAGCGCAGCACATTCGTTCGCCTTCTGCTAGACAGATGTAAGTCAGAACCCAGTTAACTGGTCAATTCTTCAAAATCACACCACATATGCCGTCTGACATTAAACACGTCTTGATTCTTCCTCTCATCTCTACTTGTCTTGGAAATCTTCAAAAAATAAAAATGTTGCGCTCATTCTTGCGTCAATAGACCAGCCTCTTCTCTTCTTGGGCCCCTTCACCGCCACTGAATGCTTCACTTACTGGATGTTCAATTACAAGCTAGCCAATACTTTCGCCAAGACGCCATTAGTCTATCTCTGACATAACTCTTTCTTCATTGTGTCGGGTAATCTTTCACAATTGGTTCAGTGTAATTTCTTTTGGTAACGGCATCTGTTTCTCCTTCTGCCCCACATATCACAAACTGAAACTTGACTCAAAAACTTTTCTTCCAACAATTACAGAAACAGCAATTTCGTGAACACGTCTACATCCACAAATCAGTTCAAGTATCTCTTCTCAGTTTAATTACATAGATATAAATTTTGTGCTAAAGGGCGTAGAACTTCATTTACAAAATCACAACATGTTACATTAATAGTACAAAAATTACAACAAAACTATACATTTCCAAACTCAATTATAAATATACACACTTTTCTCCTGGTACTAGTAAATATCAGTAATATAACACGAAACAATACAACGTTAAAAGTAAAGATACTTCACGAAATACACATGTTGCATCGATCTGTATAAATTACACGGGAGAATATCTCCGTCTCAAGTAGATGGAGTGTCGTTTCTGTGTTTTGGTGACGACGGAAGAAAGGGAGAAGAAGTCACCCAGTATAACCTCATCTAATTTGTTAACTATCGCCATTTTGTCAAATATAGGCATGGCTGCAGTACGTGGCTGTTATATGAAATACACACATCAAAAAAAGTTTTGCGTCACCTCGGTTCCGAGAGTTCCGGAACCTGTACAGAAAATTGGAATATAGTTAAACATAAACATCATTTCCGCCCTTTTTTTGTTCATGAAAGCCACACATTGCATGTTGTACCACCATACAGCGACACCTTCAAAGTCGGTGGTCCGGTACCTCTAATTCCCAATAGCACGTCCTCTTGCATTGGTACATGCCTGTATTCGTCGTGGCATACTATCCACAAGTTCATCAAGGCACTGTTGGTCCAGATTGTCCCACTCCTCAACGGCGATTCGACGTAGATCCCTCAGATTGATTGGTGGGTCACGTCGTCCATAAACAGCCCTTTTCAATCTATCCCAGGCATATTCGATAGGGTTCATATCTGGAGAGCATGCTGGCCACTCTAGTCGAGCGATGTCGTTATCCTGAAGGAAGTCATTCACAAGATGTGCACTATGGTGGCGCGAATTGTGGTCAATGAGGACGAATGCCTCGCCAGTATGCTGCCGACATGATTGCACTATCGGTCGGATGATGGCATTCACGTATCGTACAGCCGTTACGGCATCTTCCACGACCACCAGCGGCGTACGTCGGCCCCACATGATTCCACAGCAGGGAACCTCCATCTTCCTGCACTCGCTGGACAGGGTGTCTAAGGCGTTCAGCCTGACCAGGTTGCCTCCAAACACGCCTCCTACGATTGTCCGGTTAAGGCATATGCGACACTCGTTGGTGAAAAGAACATGATGCCAGTCCTGAGTGGTCCATTCAGCATGTTGTTGGACCCATCTGTACCGCGCTGCATGGTGTCGTGGTTGCAAAGATGGACCTCGCCATGGACGTCGGGAGTGAAGTTGCGCATCATGCAGCCTATTGCGCACAGTTTGAGTCGTAACACGACGTCCTGCGGCTGCATGAAAAGCGTTATTCAACATGTTGGCGTTGCTGTCAGTATTCCTCCGAGCCATAATTCGTAGGTAGCGGTCATCCACTGCAGTAGTAGCCCTTGGGCGGTCTGAGCGAGGCAGGTCATCGACAGTTCCTGTCTGTCTGTATCTCCTCCATGTCCGAACAACATCGCTTTGGTTTTCTCCGAGACACCTGGACACTTCCCTTGTCGAGAGCCTTTCCTGGCACAAAGTAACGAATGTGGAAGCGATCGAACCGCGGCATTAGCCGTCTAGGCGTGGTTGAACGACAGACAACACGAGCCGTGGGCCTCTTTTCTGGTGGAATGACTGCACCTGTTCGGCTGTCGGACCCCATCCGTCTAATAGGCTATGCTCATGTATGGTTGTTTACATCTTTGGGCGGGCTTACTGACGTCTCTGAACAGTCAAAGAGTTTGTGTCTGTGATACAATATCCACAGTCAACATCTGTCTTCAGGAGTTCTGGGAACCAGGGTGATGCTAAACATTTTTTGATGTGTGTAAATTGTTGATGGTGTATAGCAGCCAGCCACAAGGTGGTTATAGGTTGGTTTGTTCAAAAAGTACCGTTACCGCTATCAAATTTTTCACACTTCATCATCAGAACCTTATTCATGCTTTCATCAAAACAAATGATACATTGGTTTACTGTGGGTTGCCATAGGGTAAACAATAATTCACAATTACAAACGTGTTACAAAAATGTTTAACTATCGTCAGATTTCATCACTATATGAGACAATGCGTGGAGATTTGATGCAGGAAAGTGGAGCACAGCCTGGTGATCAGGAGTTATGTACTGTCTGCTCTCTTCCTCCGTGGGCCACCAAATTGTAGTGATATGAGGATGGTTCAAATGGTTCTGAGCACTATGCGACTTAACATCTGAGGTCATCAGTCCCCAAGACTTAGAACTGCGTCAACCTAACTAACATAAGGACATCACACACATCCATACCCGAGGCAGGATTTGAACCTGCGACGGTAGCAGCAGCGCGGTTACGGACTGAAGCGCCTAGAACTGCTTGTCCACAGCGGCTGGCTGATATGCGGACCTTCCAGCTCCGTGACTGAATGAGGCTGCCTGCAGGAGAAAAAGTGCCTCATTTTGCGTGCGTAGCGAGACTGTTGGAAACAGCTGGTGTGCGTTATGAAAAACTTTTTTTTTTCGTTCCTTTCTATTAGCTTTTAATTTAAAATTATAGGTATAGTTCTGTATATCTGTTTAGTTGTAGCTCTTGGTTAACCGCGTTACATGAGTTTTTGTTACTGCCATGGTTTCGTAGAGGACAGGCCAATGAATACAGTAGTAAAACACCTTAAACTATGTGACTACGAAAGCATCCACCAGCAGCACAGGTAAATTCTCGATATTTAGATATGCGGGTCAGAAATGCTACCTCAACCAGGAGGGTTTAGCCAACATAGCAGGTCTTGACAGAAGTAAAGTTCGCAAATTAATGAGTGTGAACGGTTTTTGTATACAGTCGTTGTATACTGTGTGTATACGGTAATTCCGTGCAGAATACAGCTGACAGGAACAACTTCGAAAGAAAACGCAATCCAAGTTGCAACAAGAATAAATGTTTCCTTGGATCACTGTGTTCACATAAAGATCACGGTGCAATCCCTCGAAATGTGACTGATACAAACAACTGTTTTAATTTTTATTGCTCCATAGGTATGTGAAGTACTGGTGATGGCTATGTGACATCGGATTCTTATAGAGAGTAAGACTGCTGAGATGTCTCACATAGATTCGAATGTATAACTATGAGGCTAGTTAAGGCGACAGGGAACTACTTTGAAAGAATGTGTCTTCCGACAAAATTCGGACGCTTCACCTTGTGTGGCAAGATGGATTCTTTAGGTAAGAGTCGTACCCTCCGTAGCGTAGACTATCACAATGTACAGATGAGTATGACATGTGACAATGGGTTCGTAATTGAAGAGTGGTTCCTCCGTGGATTAATGGTCCAAAACAGTGTCAAAAGTAAAAGAAGTCTTTCTCTAGGCACAATGCCCCCCTCCCTCTGCCCCCCCCCCCCCCCCCCCAATAGCACTGCTGCACAGTCTTTGTTCTCTGATATTTCTCGTAGGATACGACGATGAGCATCGATTTTTTTTATGCTACAGAGAACAAAACTCATCAGAAGAAGCATATCTGTCTACAGTCAGTAGCGGACCTCTTTCTAGACTGTCAAAAAATTCGCTTTTATCGACAGGATGAATGCAGACACAAGCCAAGTACAGGTTACAATTACTGTACCATCGTAGCCGACGTCTATGTTCAATATGAATGGCACATTGAGCTCCGCGGTATCCACGGCTGTTAACTGTAATACTGGCATCAGTTCGCTCACGATACACTTCCACAACAGATGAGAGCAATAAGTGCGTAAACGTTGCAAATTTCCGAAGCAGTGCACTCCTTCGTCTCTTTAGCCCGTAAATCCTTTCCTCAAGTCGGATATATTGGTTCATTCATAAACGAGACCGCAGATCGAAATATACACCCTTTTTCCGGGTGCACATCACGAACTACATGCTGTAGATGACAGATCTAGGAGGTGGTCATAGTGATGAGAATGGACACTGTATTTTCGTAATATGTGCTGAAAAATGGACTGTATCTCCACCACTATATGAAAAATACTGGAGTAATACTAAAAAGCTAAGCAGACTTCAGATGAATTCGCATACGGAATGCTCGCAACGTAACAAGTCGGCATAGGCTACATACGCGATCTTCTGAAACAAAGCGGCCTTGATAAACCTGTTGGGTGAATGTAAAAAACATGCATTCAAGTAAAACTGACTGCCTCTATCATATATTATTTGATCAAAAACATTCAGACAGCTATTACTGGAAATTCATATGGGGTTTTTCCACCCTTCGCCTTTGTGACGGCTTGAACTATTCTGGGGACACTTTCAACAAGGTGCGGTAGTGTCTGTTGACGAATGGCAGTCCATTCTTTCACAGGTGTCGAAGCCATGGAAGATAGTGTTTTTGGACGCTGGGGTCTGGAGCCAAGTCGAAGTTCTAACTCCTCCCAGATCTGTTCGAAAGGTAGACCAGTCCATTTCAGGGATATTATTATCTACAGACAATTGCCTTGCCGATGCTGCTTTATGACAGAGCGAGTTTTCATGCAGTTTCAAACAATCATTCTCTCAGCAGTATATAATACTGTAAAATTTGTTCATAGCATTCTGCATTTGGTGTTTTCAAGAGCTCAATAAGGGAACTACATCCTAACAACGAAAAACATTCCAATACCAGAACACCACCTGTTCTGTACTTCATTGTTGACACTACACGTGACGGCCGGTAGCCTTCTGCGCGCGTTCGTCAAGCGCAAACACTTCCATTGGGTTGCCACTGCGTATAGAATGATTCATCACTCCGAACCGCTCGGCCTCCGTCATCCACTGTATACATTCTCCAGTGACGTTCCTCTTCACACCACCTCAAGCGTCGCTTATCATTCACTACAGACATTTGTGGATTATGAGGAGCTGCTCGGTCACTGTACCTCATTCTTTCTGACTCACTATGCACAGTCATTGCGCAAGCTGGTTTTCTGGTAACACTTTTTGGCTCACGAGTGATTCCTCGAGCCCATTTCAAGCGATGGTCGATGGTCCCAGTACATGAGGTCTGCCAGTGTTAGTTTAGTTGTTTTGTCCCTTCCCCTTTTCAGTTGACGTTACCATCATCATCAACAATAGCCGACTTGGAAAGCTTTAGAAAGATTGAAATGTCCCTGATGGACTTGTTACGCAGATGGCATGCAATGACTGGAGCACATTCGAAGTCACTGAGCCCTCCTGAGAGACCCATTCTGCAGTAACACGAGGGTCACTCCAAAAGAAATGCACACTATTTTTTGTAAAAATACAGTTTTCAATTTGCATGTGTGATAGTTTTACAGTGTGTAGATATATCCTTCCCGCTTGTTTTCAAACTTAGTTCAACCTGTTCCCGTGAGTGGCGCCGTCACAGCATGTCTCCAGGATGGCTGCTACACTTGACGTTCGTCAGAAGCAACGTGCTGTCATAGAATTCCTGTGCTGTGAAAACGAGACAGTGGGAAACATCCACAAGAGGTTGAAAAAGGTGTATGGAGATGCTGCTGTCGATCGCAGGACAGTTAGTCGGTGGGCAAGCAGGTTAGTGATGAAAGCGGGCAGGGCAATATTGAGGATTGTCCTCGCAGTGGCACGCCTCGTACTGCATACTCTCCAGACAATGTGCAGAGAGTTAACGAATTGGTGACTGCTGACAGACGCATCACAGTGAAAGAATTGTCACGCTACGTTGGGATAGTGGAAGGAAGAGTCTGCAGAATACTGAAAGTGTTGGCGTTAAAAAAGGTTAGTGCTAGGTGGTTTCCCAGGATGCTGACAGTGGCTCAGAAAGAAACAAGAAAAACGGTATGCAGCGAACTTTTGGAACAGTACGAGAATTGTGGAGATGAATTTGTTGGAAGAATTGTGACAGGTGATGAAACATCGCTCCATAATTTTTCACCAGAGACGAAGAGGCAATCAATGGAGTGGCATCATGCAAATTCACCCAAGGAAAAAAATTCAAAATCACGCCTTCTGCTGGAAAAGTTATGGCTACGGTGTTTTTCGATTCCGAAGGACTCTTGCTTGTGGACATCATGCCAAGTGAAACCACTATATATTCTGATGCATATGTGACGACGTTGCAGAAATTTCAAGCTCGACTGACTCGGATTAGGCCACATCGGCAAAAGCAAGATATTTTGCTGTTGCACGATAATGCACGGCCACATGTCAGTCACAAAACTCGGATGGAAAACACTAAAACACCTGCCTTACAGTCCTGACCTAGCTCCATGTGAATACCATCTCTTTGGGAAACTGAAAGACTCTCTTCGTGGAACAAGGTTTGAAGATGATGACTCCCTTGTGCACGCTGCCAAACAGTGGCTCCAACAGATTGGTGCAGAATTTTACCGTGCGGGTATACAGGCATTGGTTCCAAGATGGCGTAAGGTAGTTGAGAGGGATGGAAATTATGTGGAGAAATGAAAATATTGTTCCTAAAGGATGTATCTACACACTATACAACTTTCAAACATGTAGAATAAAAGATGTATTTTAAAAAGAATAGTGTGCATTTCTTTTGGAGTGACCCTCGTAGCTTCTCTACTGACAACATAATACCCCCTGCCTCTGTATATACTAGAGGGTCCACCTCTCGTGACATCTAGTGGTCAGTTCTGCATTACACATAGTGTGACGATACTTTTGATCATGTAGTGTATAACTCGCGTACAGGCCGTGAAAATAAGACAGAGGTTAGATGCCGTATATGCATAAATCGTCGTTTTCCCTCGTCCTGTAGATGAATGGAATAGTATAGAATATCTATAATATTAGTATGAAGTACCGTCTGCTACGCATTATACATTAGCTTGGAGAACGTATATGGTGAACCCGAAGTCCACTGGGAATTTTCAAGTGGTCGTTCAGACCTGTTTTCTGATATTTGGTATAAGATCATGTGGTCCCAGTGACTCTATGTACCGTCTGCTCTCTTCCTCCCTGGGCCACCAGATTCAGTGACTCGGGTGATTATTATTTATTAGATAAGTTATTCCAGTTGGCAACGGCCGTACCGTAGTGGATACACCGGTTCCCGTGAGATCACGGAAGTTAAGCGCTGTCGGGCGTGGCCTGCACCTGCACTTAGATGGGTGACCATCCAGGTCGCCATGCGCTGTTGCCATTTTTCGAGCTCCACTCAGCCTCGTGATGCCAATTGAGTAGCTAATCGACCGAATAGAAGCGGCTCTGGTCACGGAAAACCATCATAACGACCAGGAGAGCGGTGTGCTGACCACACGCCCCTCCTATCCGCATCCTCAACTGAGGATGACACGGAGGTCGGATGGTCCCGATGAGCCAATTGTGGCCTGAAGACGTAACGCTTATTCCAGTTGCATTCGTTTCTGTGACATGGCTTCCACAAGCAGAAGAAAATTCTTAACACGCAATCACCAAAATGTACAAACAAAACAGAGAGTAATGCAATCACCCTCACATGCACAAGTACTGTGTTATGGTTGCCGTCGCTATAACATAAATTAGAATAGCACTGGTGGGCTGATCTTCTACTGCATTCACTGACCCCATACGCGAGGTGCAAATCTGCCAACTCAAAAATGGTTCAAATGGCTCTGAGCACTACGGGACTTAACGTCGGAGGTCATGAGTTCTCTAGAACTTAGAACTAGTTAAACCTATCAAACGTAAGGAAATCACACACATCCATGCCCGAAGCAGGATTCGAACCTGCGACCGAAGCAGTCGCGCGGTTCCGGACTGAAGCGCCTAGAACCGCTCGGCCACCGCGGCCGGCAAATCTGCCAACTATTCATCAGTAAATACTCACTATGCAGCGGAGATGCTGATACGCTGATGGGCACAGGAAAAAGACTGTCATAAAATGAGCTTTCAGATGAAGCTGCCAGAGACTGTGGTCATGTGAGTGTGAGCTGTGTTTGCGCGCGCGCGATTGCGTGTGTGTGTGTGTGTGTGTGTGTGTGTGTGTGTGTGTGTGTATGTGTGTGTGTGTGTATCTGTCGATTGTTTTCGACAAAGGCCTCATAGGCCTAAACCTCATTTGGTGACAGTCTTTTTGTTGTGCCTACCTGCGACTCAACATCTCCGCTACATAGTGAGCAGCAACCATCCATTTCACAATACTGTTATATTCCCTCCAGGATTTTCCATTATTTATCAGTACACATATACATACTTCTGTGTGCAAATGTAAACGCACAAATAACACTGACAGAAAAACAAACTGGATAATGCAAGCTTGAGGCTGAAGAGCAGTGTGGGCATTACTGTTCTCAACAACAAGTACTGTGACCAAATGGGCCTGCCCGTGTAGCCGAGAGGTTCTAGGCGCTTCAGTCTGGAACCGCGTGACTGCTATGGTCGCAGATTCGAATCCTGCCTCGAGGATGGACGTGTGTGGTGTCCTTAGGTGAGTTAGGTTTAAGTAGTTCTTCTAGGGGACTGATGACCCTAGATGTTAAGTCCCATAGTGCTCAGAACCATTTGACCAAATGGAAAGTGTGTGTTTCTGATCACGACACACAGCGCGTACCGTCGCCATTTGCCCTATTCTGCAGATATTTTCAGCGTAACAGAGCTACAAAGCTAAAGGTAGGTAAGAATTCAAATGAAATGTAACGAGCCACAGAAAACGACGAGTCCATTGAACCAAAATACTCCGAAATTTTGTCGGCCCGGTGTTCTGAAACCCTTATCAGAAAAAAGGCCACACCGGAGATCCGCCACAGACCGGCAGTAGCGGTGCGACCGCTGTCGGACGCAAAACACGAGGTGGCTGTTGTGAAAGGCGCCAACAATGTTTTTGGGGTGCGTGCGGCGCAACCTTGCGCTCGCCGGGGCCGCCTCGCGACGTCACGGCAGCCGCGGGCGCCGCTGGGTCAACGACTCACTGGTGGCCGGCGAAAGTCGCCGCCTGCCCACCGAGGGAGGCCTAGCCGCCGCTGCCGGCACACATGTCGGGCCGACTCTGCCAGTACGCTGTGACACTGGTGATCGCTGGCAAGTTACACCTACCACTCTCGTTAACGCTTAGCGACACAGTACCTGGGTAGTAGCCCAGATGCGCAGAGAGATAAGAAATGTCTTCTGGTTTTAGCTAAGGAATCATCGCGACGGTCAATATAATTTAGGGGGACGCAGTTACAGCATGTTGGGCTAGTGGACCTGCAACAATTCCAACGCAGACCCTGCATTCGCAACTGTTAGTATTGACATATCCTATCAGTCCAAAAGGTTTCGATACTAGATTGATAAAAAATAAAGGAAAGTTAGGGTGCTCGTTCTTGACGCATCACATATTCTACAGTCTCCCCCCACTTGAGTAAAAGGGCACAAAACGTTCCTAAAACCACGCGAAACTGTCAGAAAAGCGAGTTTTTCAACTCGAGCATCAAGGTGGCTTGAATGTCGGTTATGTCGTAAAAGCGTTAACCCTTCATGTGAATTACTGTACTTTGTCGTTTCATGGTGAGTTCGTATTGGTAACACCAAGTCTCGTCACCCATGATGACTTTTTCCAGAAAAGAACTGTCCGCGTTTTGTATTTCTGTCAAGTCGCGGCAGGCGTCCAAGCGTTGTTTTCGTTCGGGAGTAAGGTGTACAAGACAAACTTTGCATACATTTTTCTCTTCTTCAAAACATTCCAGGAAATGTCTTACACACTTGATTTAGACACGTTCAGTTTGTTGCTTCACTGCGATTTGTGCCACAACAACATTGGCACACTGCGGTCGCACGTCCGCTATTTAACAGTGCCTGCTCACAACTAACTAGTCGAAAGCGCATTTGCTGTTTACAGTTATTAGTTCAAGCTTCCACCGCAGTTACTGCACTGGCGTCCCTTAAACACCGAAATAAAATCAGACTCGGAACTTTTTGGACGGAAGATGTAATATTCGTTCAAATGGTTCAAATGGCTCTGAGCACTATGGGACTTAATATCTGTGGTCATCAGTCCCCTAGAACTTAGAACTACTTAAACCTAACTAACCTAAGGACATCACACACATCCATGCCCGAGGCAGGATTCGAACCTGCGACCGTAGCGGTCACGCGGTTCCAGACTGAAACGCCTAGAACCGCACGGCTACACCGGCCGGCTGTAATATTCGTGTCCTCCTTGATCATATTGGTCCTTGCCTATACATACCGCCAGACTTACGTAATTGCACTTAGCGCTAATGCGGGGAAAGCTATTCCTGCAACAGGGGTAGATCCTCGAATTGAAGGAAGCACTCCCAGCCGCTGACTGAATGTTGTACCTGCGGACAATGCTCGTACGGAACCGAGATGGTGGTAGTGCCCACCTCGACCAAGTCACACTGCGCCATTCCATCGATGTAACTCAGAACTGGTAAATGGAGAGTGAGCATCACGTCAATCTCTACTCACAGGGAGCTACAGAACGTAGTTGACCAAACGTGCCGTTGTTGAGCTCAGGTCTCCGTGGGCCCAGCAGATTTTAGCCCATCACTGTCACTATCAACAAAAACTACTACTGATATTGGGATAATTTCTCTCACTACATGCTGGAATGGAAATGCCGACGACAGCCACATGAGGGCATTGAAATAATTCAATGCCGACAAGTGAAAAATCTGTGTCGGACCGGGACTCGAATGCCTATTTCCTTCTATTCGAGTCTTTGTCCGGCAAAGGTTTCCACTTGTCACCATTAAATTTTTTCAGTGCCCTCATGCGGATGAGTTGCTATTTATCTTTCACCGTGTATATACACGGCCGCAGAATCATGACTGTGTGGTATCCTTTATTTCGGACACGTTTGACGGGTAACCACCAGGAACTTTTGTGCTTAATCTCTACCACACATCTTACAAGGTTAGTTAGGTTTAAGTAGTTCCAACTTCTAGGGGACTTATGACCACAGCAGTGAGTCCCATAGTGCTCACAGCCATTTGAACCATTTTCATCTGGGAATAGGACGGGTGAAAACTGCTCTCGATGTGGAAAGTCTGTCGCTAGTAAGCCCTGCACACGCTGTAAGTGTTAAGGGTAGTAACAATTGTCATGGAGAATGTTCCACACGGTCGTCTGGATTACCCTGTACTGCCGGGACAAATGCCTGGTACTGACACGGCGGTCGCCTTCCATAGTGTTAATCACATTTCCCTCCAAGTCTGGTGTCCAAAAATTTCGGATACGTCCTTCATGATTTCCCGCTTCCTGAAACGACCCTTTGTCAGAAAAACGGCGAAACACTTTTGCAACCTGTGGTGTCACTGCCAGACACCACACTTGCTAGGTGGTAGCTTAAATCGGCCGCGGTCCATTAGTACATGTCGGACCCGCGTGTCGCCACTGTGTGATCGCAGACCGAGCGCCACCACACGGCAGGTCTCGAGAGACGTACGAGAACTCGCCCCAGTTGTACGACGACGTTGCTAGCGACTATACGGACGA
Source organism: Schistocerca nitens (assembly GCF_023898315.1). NCBI lineage: Eukaryota > Metazoa > Arthropoda > Insecta > Orthoptera > Acrididae > Schistocerca > Schistocerca nitens. The sequence goes on along the minus strand of NC_064615.1, from coordinate 575,296,665 downwards.
AGCCATTTCTCTTATTTGCCGAGAGACAGAATAGCCTTCAGCTAAGTTAATGGCTACGACTTAGCAAGGCGCCATTAGCCTTAAATAGCTTGTATATAAAGAGTAACTTGTATCGCCACAATCTCCAGATGTCTCATCAAGAACGATGTATACAAGGATGTATTAAAAGTTAAGTATATTCCAAAGATACGTATTTTCTTTATCACATTCATTAAGTCTCCTGTTTCAGACCTCACTCCATCCTTCGTGAGTTAGCGCGTGCGTCTTGGCCGCCTCTTTCAATTAGTGTGCGTAGTGTTGGCAAGTCTGCCGACACTACACAACCACTGAATGCTGTAGTGGATGTCGGTGGGGATAGTTCTCCTCTTACAACCTTGCTGCTCGCCGCCCGTTGCCATTTGCCTTTCCGTAAGTAAACACCATGTCGGCAAGCTCTCGATTCTAACACGGAACCTATGTGTACAACGCTGTATCACATCCACTGCAAGGTGAGTCAGCAAGAGAAGGGAAGAGGACACAACATTACCAGTTACTATGGCAGAAGAGGGCGTTAGGGCATAACGTATGAGGAACAGTGCCACCCTCTACGAGGAAACCATGCGTGCTGTAGCTGTGGCTGCATCGTACAGCGCTATTAGTCCGCTGTGTCTGTAACAAAGTGTGGCTGAATAAGTGGCTTCTAGCATGGAAACCATGCATTTCCGGACATAAGTTCATTAGACCTTTTTTGTTCCGTACGCCTAGAGTTTGTACACGGTGGAATAAAATCACCCTCTGTAGTATTACTTAATACGACCATAATTTTTCGTTGTATTCTAAATGGATTCTCAAAATGTACGTTTCTGACTTCATACCTGATGTGCATGTTTCTTTCTAGCTTTGTATTTTTTGTACTCTGCATCTCACCATCTGTCATCACCGTCAATATTGTTTAGTGCCCTAGAAGTATACAAGATACATACGAGAGGCGATGTTGAGTCATAAGCAGATTTACCAAAATCTTTACTACCAATTTCAAACATATGATAAGTACGATAGGCAATTACATTTCTATCATTAAAACTTTCAAGACCAGGTCCACTGGAAACTCCACTACCACCTCTTACTATGGCAACAGTGAACCATCCATTTCCATGTGAGAAAGTGTCGTTTATATCCAAGCTAAAATTAAGTGAACATCCAAGAAATACACAAGGTCCATCGACGAGGGCGTGGGCTGCAACACTCTTCACTGGAATGCGATTCTTCTTGTCTCCTGATGTTGTTGTTAGTTCAATGTTTTCAATGGTTTTGTCGACTGTTGTGCGAGAACGACGTCGGTACGTACAGGAGATACCGACGTCGTTCTCGCACAACAGTCTACAACACCATAGAAAACATTGAACTTACAACAACATCAGGAGACAAAAAAAATAGCATTCCTGTGAAGAGTGTTGCAGCCCACGCCCTCGCCGATGGACCTTGTGTATTTCTTGGATGTTCTCTTAATTTTAGTTTGGACATAAACGACACATTCTCACATGGAAATGGATGGTTCACTGTTGCCATAGTAAGAGGTGGTAGCGGAGTTCCTAGTGTACCTGGTCTTGAAACTTTTAATGGTAGAGATGTAATTACCTATCGTACCTATCACATGTTTGAAATTGCTAATAAAGATTTTGGTAAATCTGCTTATGACTCAACCTCTCCACTTATATTGTATGCTTGTAGCAAAAGAAAAATTAATCAAAATCTGTATTTATTTGGGTAAAAGGTAAAGGTGTATGTGAATATGTAAAATTTGTTGGTGATTATACTGCATATTTCCATAAATAAAAATCTGTAGCGTCAGCCACTAACCGGACAAGGGTACATCGAGAACCGGAGGCTCAAGGATGCAACAGTTTTGTTATGTAAACAATCTTATCGCTACGTTGTTTCTTTAGCATTTGCCGAAATAGGCTCATTTTATAATTTTATTTTATTTAATTCTTCAGAAGATCATCTTCTCTTTTACCTCAGGAAGTCTGAATTAAGGAAAAAAATTCTCTTCTACCAAAGTGCGACATATTCCATTTCCGATATCGTTCATATTCACCAATGAAATATTCTTCAACTTTTATCTAATTTCCGTATGAAAACACCGGTTTATTGTTTGTGTAGCTCTTCATAGTTGCCTTCGGCAGTATTCACATACTGATGAGAATTCGAATGATTTGCATGGAATGCCTTTTTTTATTTTGCTATACTATCTGAGATCCCTTGAACAGTTGTAATATTTTCTGTGTCATGGTCTGTTCTTCTGGTAGAAAACGTATATCTGATATTGGCTCGGCTTGGTCTCCCGTATTTCGTTACTGCCGGCACGGTAGCTCAGCGTGTTCCGTCAGAGAGCTGCTCGCCCTCTGTAATTAAAAAACTGAGTAAAGGAATCAACGATCAACTTGACCGGATGACGTCCGCTCAGACCAAACGCAACGAACAATACCGAACAAAATGAAAAAGCCGGCCGCGGTGGTCTAGCGGTTCTGGCGCTGCAGTCCGGAACCGCGGGACTGCTACGGTCGCAGGTTCGAATCCTGCCTCGGGCATGGGTGTGTGTGATGTCCTTAGGTTAGTTAGGTTTAAGTAGTTCTAAGTTCTAGGAGACTTATGACCTAAGATGTTGAGTCCCATAGTGCTCAGAGCCATTTGAACCAAAATGAAAAAAAAAAGTGGTCAGCGTGACAGAATGTTAATCCAAAGGCCCAGGTTCGATTCTCGGCTGGGTCCGAGTTTGTCACCGCTCAGGGACTGGGTGTTGTGTTGTCCTAATCATCATCATCCCATCCCCATGGACGCGCAGGCCGCCGAAGTGGCGTCAAATCGAAAGACTTGCACCCGGCGAACGGTCTACCCGCCGTGAGGCCCTAGTCACACGGCATTTATTTATTTATCAACTGATCTTATTAATCTTGCATTCACCTTCACTAAAATATTTCTCGAAATAATTTTCCTTGAATATAATGAATCCGAATCAATTTTGGTAAGGTCCATGAAACTGTTTAGCCAGCCAAAATGTAGCAAGGTGTGGGCGGAGATGTAGCCGCGCGTTCGCCATGGCCTTATGCCCCTCGCCGAATTCCATGGGTGCACTACTCCTGGCTGGAACACCGACATTTCAGGGAGTCGCACGCGACTGGCCGTCGTTTCCAGGTGAGTGTGCTGTTGCACGATCTCGCCGTAACTAGCAACAGCATACTAACTTGAAGTTGATGGCCAGGTGGACCGCGGAAATATTGTGTCATGACGACTTCATGATCTTGCTGCAGACTCAAGAAGAATAGTGTAACCAATAATTCAAGTTTTTTGTGCTACTAAAGATACCTTAGGCTTCTTGTGGCATAGCTCCGTGCTATTACGCTTTGTGAACGTCTGCATTGCGATTTTATTTTCATGCTTGTTCCTACGATATGAGAACAGTTTTTAGGTTTATAACATCACCAGAAATAATCCATTTTTTAATTAAACTAACGCATAGTGGGGCATCTCAAAAACGTCATAGAAAAGCTGGTGGTTTTGTGGGGCACTACAGCGTCAATTGTGTCGTGCAGTTAAAACGAATTCGGCCAGTTACACTGGTTGAGACGATAATTGCTGCAGGGCTGTCTTCCTGTGAGGGCTAGCGGCGCAGATTGCTTCCTCCGGAGAGTGGGGGGAGGCCTGTACAGAGAATGCCGCTGCTGGTGAAATCTGTTGCGCAGTTGCCGCCGCTGCCGCCGCCGCCGCAGTTACAGACGCGCGTGACGTCACAAGGACGTTCCTTGAACCAGGAAACTCGGGTGGCCAGGCGCAAGCCGGCTACACGCGCAGCTCGCACCTGCTGGGACGGTCGCGGGCAGTTTGCTTCTTCTTCTTCTTCTTCATTTCAGAGTCTGCTTCTTCGTCTTCACAGCGTCTACTCGATTTTCCATAAAATATCTTCCCGTTACTGTACTGACATAAGTGTTCTATTGCTTCTAGTTTTTTTCTGTCGTACATGAATAAAGGAAGCAGTATAAATGAAACGATGTATTTTAGTAGACATGGTTTGCTGAAGGGGATCAATTTGGCGGCGAAATAGCACGTTCTTAAAACAAGAAATCAAAAATTAACTCATCAGATAGAACTTTTCAATTTTCATCCCAAAGAAAGTAAAACTAAAAGCCTGGAAGATCTGAGAATGAATGTGGACACTCTGAAGAGATACAGATACAACTACAACGTTTTAGCTTGTAGTCAGAGGGTGAATTTTCAGTACTATTTGTGGGTGACTTGGGATATGTATGGGACTAAGAGAAATTGTTCCATATTTTTTCATCAGAGGCTGTAAATACTCAGATAGTAGTTTCAAATTTAAACAAGCGTAACAAGCCAAATTTAAGCTCGGTAAGTCATGCTGACGTGTGTTACGAAGCTTGCAATCGAGAAGAGTTGGAGCTGTTTCCTTGAATTAGCACAAAGGTCCACGATCTGTTACTTTTCAGTCTTTGATTTCTGTCAAAGATGTTTTTGGGCTGTTTGTGGGTCCTACTGTTAAATAGTGAACTCTTCCCCACCACAGGCTAGGTAAAACACGTTAGTCCGACTTCGCGAACTTACACAGTTTCACTTTCGGAGTTTGTTTAAGTTTGCAACTGCTGTCTGAGTGCTTACGGCGTTTGATAATGTCTCCAGTATTAGGAGAAGACTCTTTCGGCATAGAACTGTGCCTTGGACAACTGCCTAATGCTCTTAAAATAAGAACTACTTAAAAGAATCTGTCCTTGTATATGCAAAATGGTCAATAATTTTAGAAAAATCAATATTTCGTGCTCATTAATTCTGTACATAAATTTATACTTCTACATCTTCATCTTTACTCGGCGAATTACCGTAAAATTTGTTTCAAATGATATTTTCTATGAATTCAGTCAGATAAAATAGAGACAGGCTGTACAACGAGCATGACGAGGAAGTTGGTAACGCAGGTAGGAGCTTGTTTATACGTGCTCTCTATTGCGAACGTTCGCCGCTATGCCATTTTTCTGTTAGATGTGGTCGAAGTGAGGTAAGTGAGTCGTGTGAGCGTCTGACTTCACTATGGAGGCCGGAAAAGAAGAACAGCGACTTTTATTGCGGCTTTTGCCTGCGGAAGGAGCGCCAGGAAGTGAAATTCGTGCCCGAAAGTCTGCTGTGTGTGTGGCGAACACACTACGCCACGCGCACGTGTATTTGCGTGGAGTAGACGCTCTCGAGGAGGTCGGGTGTCACTGCAAGGCAGCAGCTGGCCAGGACAGGCTCGTCGTGTCGTTGTGTCTTCTAGCGCTGTGGTGGATACCGCCATAAAAAATGACCCACGATGGATGGTGGAAGAGATTTGGCTCATGTTGGGCAGCAGTCACGGTACCGCTCACTCCATCACGACAGAGCATCCTCAGGTTCCGGAAAATCAGTGCACAGTGGACTGCCGACAGCCTGACGGAGGAGCTGAAGTTGAACAGAATGTCGAGGTCATCGCAGAGCATGAAACCAAATCACTTTGAAGAATAACGTTTCTTGTCCCGTGTCGTCGCTGGAAATTTTGAGCCAGATCGCAAGCCTCAGCGCCAAAAATGGAAGCACGTGAATTCACCCGCACCGAAAAAACCCAAATCCGGTCACGCCAGCTCCGAGAAAGTCACGATAACCTCTTCCTTTGACTGCAAGGGACCGCTGCCCATTGACTTTCTGGAACACGCACCACAATTAACTCACAGCGATATGTGAACACTATGCAAAATTTTTAAGTGCGTCATTAAGTCCAAACGCCCATTTTTGTTGACGGACGGTATCATTCTGTTGCATATAATGCCCGCCCACATTTTATCAAGGCTGTTTCGACTACGCTGCAGAAGCTGCACCCGGAACTACTTACGCATCCCCCATACAGTCCCGCTTCCTTGCCGATCGTTTTCCACATTCGTGGCCATCGATCTGATTTGGGAGAAGACATGAACGCCTGGGTACAATCATGTTTCCTTACGCATCCACAAACATTTCTCCAGAAAGAAATTGACCATCTTGTCTCATACTTATGCTGATTATTTTTGAAGTAATAAACTGTTCACTTACTTTTCCCATCTGTCTAGTTTTCGTTTGACTGCTTTTTAAATTTTAAAATGTTGTTCATATTCTATTTGAGGATAGGGCGTGTGGAAAATGACTGCTTCTACGCCTCTGTGAGAGCCTAATTTAATTTGTATGACATCTACGGGACAGATATGTAGGGAGCTGAAAATTCATGGTTGCTGCCCTGAAAAATAGGTGTTGGAGCGTTTCCAAGAGCGTTCTAGAGAGACATAAGGCGTGTTTATCTTCCACTGGTTACGTGCTCTCTCCTTGGATGCAGTCATAGTAATTGAAGGCCTCTCAGTCGTTCAAAGATACATGTCGATATTGTGTCTCACTGTTTAGAGGCACAACGCGCGAGGGTGTTTTCAGCTCGTTACTAAATGCAAATTAGTAGGCCGAGTTGATAGGAGCTGAAGGAGTCCAGGTTGCAATAATATGCCGTACGGCACACTGTTAGAGAGAAGGATTATTATTCAAGAAACACGTAGTACAATGAAAATTACTTATCTTCAGTAGTTTGTAGGACTGCAGCTACGGCTATAACTAACACAACATATTCTCAGGGACTAAGCCTGATGGCCCCTCTTCAGAGAATCAATGCAAACAGAACTGGCTGAGGGCCGATTATGAATGTGCGTCTGCCTAGGTTGAAATCTAGCTAACAATGGAACCTCCCCATCGCAGCCCCCTTAGATTTAGTTATAAGTTGGCACAGTGGAGAGGCCTTGAAAAACTAAACACAGATCAATCGAGAAAACAGGAAGAAGGTGTGTGGAACTATGAAAAAATCAGCAAAATATGCAAACTGAGTAGTTCATGTGCAAGATAGGCAACATCAAGGATATTATGAGCTCATGAGCGCCGTGGTCCCGTGGTTAGTGTGAACAGCTGCGGAACCCGAGGACCTTCGTTCAAGCCTTCCCTCGGGTGAAAAGTTTAACTTTTTATTTTCAGTTTATGTGACAAACGCTTATGTTTTCATCACTTTTTTGGGAGTGATTATCACATCCACAAGAAAACCTAAATCGGGCAAGGTAGAAGAATCTTTTTACCCATTCGCCAAGTGTGCAAGTTAGGTGGGTCGACAACATATTCCTGTCATGTGACGCACATGCCGTCACCAGTGTCGTATAGAATATATCAGACGGGTTTTCCTGTGGAGGAATCGGTTAACCTATGACCTTGCGATCAAATGTTTTCGGTTCCCATTGGAGAGGCACGTACTTTCGTCTACTAATCGCACGGTTTTGCGGTGCGGTCGCAAAACACAGACACTATACTTATTACAGTGAACAGAGACGTCAATGAACGAACGGACAGATCATAACTTTCCGAAAATAAAGAAAGTAAACTTTTCACCCGAGGGAAGAGTTGAACCAAGGACCTCTCATTTCGCAGCTGCTCACGCTAACCACGGAATCACGGCGCTCCTGAGCTCACGCTATCCTTGATGTTGCGTATCTTGTACACGGACTACTCAGTTTGTATATTTTGCTTATTTTTTCATAGTTCCACACAACTTCTTCCTGTTTTCTCGATTGATCTGTGTTTAGTTTTTCAAGGCCTATCCACTGTGCCAACTTATAAATAAATCTGATGGGGGTGCGATGGGGAGGTTCCCTTGTAAGAAGTGAACGAGGCACACTCCAGTTCCGCCGAGCTGCACAGCTCGCTAGAGTGCGCTGTGCTCGGCAGACGACGGGCTGCCAACCTTGTGTTGGCGCTGCGTTGTAGTAGTATTTGTGGCAATGATACTACAGTCGGTACGTTCAGTATATGTCAAAACATCGTACTCGTCCTTCAGAGGTGCTGACATTTAATTACAATTTCTGAAAGAATCTTTCCGATAGTATAAACGACCGTGTTTATCGGCGGGACGACGCCTTATTTGAAAACGTCTTCGTAAACAATTTTACACCTTCCTTTGTCGTAAATATATTCCAATTTCTATTAAATATATGGATATCAGGTTCGCTTTATCTTCCTAAATTAGAAAGGACTGTCTTTTAGACTTTTAATAAATTGTTTTCGTCGTGTAAGAATAGCCTTTCGCTGCGCTGTAACAAAGCCACTTCGACTTGATAAAATTCGCTTGACCACGGATATTATTTAACAGTTATGCTGTAGAGCTTCAAAATATATCATTTTCGGTTAATTTCTTCTTAAATAATGATCACTGACTCATAAGAAACTACAATAATTATTATTTGTCTAAATTAAAACGTTCACTCGCCAAATATCTATTTAATCTAAAACGTTGATCAGCAAGCGTCAAATATCTTAATGCAAGGGTAAAGTTCACGTATCGATGTCGACTACTTGACCACCACCAAGTTCAAATTGAAGTCAAGCAATCAAACGAAATTATTTCGATCACAGTTCATTGTTATTTACTTTATTATGGTTCAAATGGCTCTGAGCACTATGGGACTTAACATCTGTGGTCGGCAGTTCCCTAGAACTTAGAACTACTTAAACCTAAGTAACCTAAAGACATCACACACATCCATGCCCGAGGCAGGATTCGAACTTGCGACCGGAGCGGCTACGCGGTTCCAGGCTGAAGCGCCTAGACCGCACGGCCACACCGGCCGGCATTTACTATAGTAATAGCTAATGTTTTTCAATGACATAACACTTCCTAAAATAAATTCGATTACTTTCAATAACGAGGAATAACTTTCACTATATATCTAGTCGAGCAGTATTTTTGTCAACATTATCTTGTCCATCATAACTTCAACATTGGTTTCGTAGGTGACCGCCGGAATAAAATAGAAAATGTGTCCTTCCAATAAACATCAATCAGAGGACTTTCAGAATTTTCTTGTAAGAAATCCAACTTCAGTAATTTCCTTAGGCTTATACGGTACAATTGATACTTTGATCTGTACACACGCCTTTAACTAACATAGGAATTATTTTACAAACGATGAAAACATGTAATGGTCATATAAGTAGAAGACTATTTGTAGAACTGATACATTGTTATACTTGCATTTCATACATTAATTTTCAATAACGCGCTGAGATGACGCTGCAACGGTGCCCCGATGTTCACGCGGCCACGGACCGTCGGCGCTCTCGTGATAGTGACCCTCACAGCCGGTTTGTTGCGTCGGTGGAACACCACTTGCCAGGATCTCCTCCGTACAGCATGAAACAAACACAAAACAGCAACATTTCAGTACACAAATAAATTTAAATATTTAAAGCATATACTAGTATGGCTTACCTGATTTTGCTCAAGCGGAAAACGACAGTGCTGCTCACCAATCTGGAGCACTACACAAGTCAGATAAACATGCCTGACTCATTGTAGAATGTAAGTCAGTTTCTAAAAATATTTTTAGACTGGAAAAGATCGTTCAGTTCTTGCTACAGCCGTAGATTTTGTTAGATAATCAGGACTACTGTGCGTATGACATTTCTACTCGACCTCAATTCTGCTAGGTCTTGTGCATCAGACTATCTTATATTTGCACTTTAAATAAAGCTCTTATCAACATTTAAGGTCTTATTCGCTGGCTGCAGACATGAAAGGAAAGGTTGTATGGGTTTAAAATACACATAATAGCTTAAAACCAGATATTTTACTGCAAACAAATGTTTCTAATGATCATTACAAAAAATGTTTCGAACATAGATTCTCGTCCTCGTAAAGCTCGTCTAAGTGCTTATCTGCTGCTTCTGTTCGTTTCTAGGCATTCTATACTAAGTGGCCCATCTTTCACAGACGTTGAAACTTTCCTTTAAATGTATTATCCTTTGAGAATAGCTATTTCTGATGGCATCTAAGCGATATGTCACAGGCGTCAGGCAATAGACTCTTATTCGGGAGCACAACGATTCAAATCCTTGTCCGTCCATTCAGTTTAATATTTCTTGTGATTCCTCCCCAAATCGTTTGATACAAATTCCGAAATGGTGCCTTTGAATAGGATATGACACAATTTCTTATCCACCCTTCCTCTACACAAGTTTGTGCTCCGTCGATAATGACCCTATTATCTGTAGTGGTTTATATTGAGTCCGAAAAGAGTAAGATCATGCTTTTACGACCTATTGTCAAACTTCGTGCGTTATATTTCTTATTATTACGATTTATGTTTGTCAAAGCATTAAAAACGTCAGTAGGTCTCTCTTTCAGTGTATAGAGGGTTTCTTACCCGCCAGCGCCGCGCGGTCTGAGGGCGTCTTGTCACGGCTCGCGAGGCTCCCCTCCGTTGGATGTTTGTGTCCTCCCTCAGGCATGGGTGTGTGTATTGTCCTTAGTGTCAGTTAGTTTAACTTAGGTTAAGCAGTGTGAAGCTTAGGGACCGATGACCCCAGCAGTTTGGTCCCATAAGATCTTATCTCAAATTTCCATTTATCCGCCAGACCAACGCGCTGGATTTGGTGTTTTCAGCGTTACCGTGGATGCACTCGCGTACAGGTTTTTAAATCCTACCACCATAACATGCTGTAGCCAAAACATCTGTAGCTCTTCCGAATCGTTCTGGAATATAAGACTGTTTCTTTGTTAAAATGTCATTCGCCACGGAATCCTTGGATAAAAAGTTCTCAGTAAACTTGCCGCATCAAGTTCGGATAGTCCCGAACTTTCGATGTCTACCTTCATTATCGTCCTCAAGGGCCCCTGACAACCATTGTGGAGGTAGTCATCGAAATCTTTGGATTTTGTCCGAATTTTACGCGGCATGTTTACTGAGAACTTTTTATCTCGATTTACCTCTTAACCTCCAGAGTGCCTTAAAAGTAGTAAAAGTAAATTGCGGCCTGATTCTTTTTTGCACATCCATAATTGAATATGCCGTTCTAGACGGATGGCCCGTCATAGTCTTCGTCAAGACACTTGTTCACACATAGTCACTTGAGTTCTACACACTCAGTGAAAAGGTTTTCGTATCCTAACGCAGACTGATCTTTGAGCTGGGCAAAGAAGTCAAATGATGCGTGTATTTTTACAACAGAATGATTTCCGAAACAATCTTTCGTTATTTTAGCACAGCGACAACACTCGTTTTGACTGATAGATCTTACTAATTTTTATACTTCTACTTCGTGTTTTAATATTTCCTATTTTTTTCCATTTCCAGAGGTGTCTTGTCCTCGCGAAGATTTATCCGGTCGTCTCAGCCTAGTTATGTCCATGCCATTATCGCTGGATAGTTTCCTTAACTGTGGTGATTAGTTTCGACGGACCCTCTTAGAGCACGGGTGGGCAATCGACCGGCCGTGCGCCGAATCCGGCACGCAATTGGTTTGAATCCATCCTGTGGAAGAAGTTCGTGGGAGAGTAAACAGAGCGAGGCAGTGGCATTGTGTTCCACCTGCGCTGCACTGTCGGTTATTTCCGGCGACGCTCGGCTCGACTAAAGTTTGCAGGTGATGACGCAGATCACGTAAGTTTTGGTTATTCCGAGAATGCACAATACCATTTCGCCGACGCTGGAATCAAACAACACAGAGAAACACTTTTCCAATCCAAGAGTGGGTTGAGGTGGTGCAGAGAGAAGTATTTTCGCCTTTGGTTCATTGCTGACAACACACACACACGTTACTTACTAGTTACTGCCTGCGTCTGTACTACACATTGATAGGTCACAAGTGTTGGTAGCAGGCGACAACGGCAAGAAAATTGTCGACTACTCTGTAAATGTGCCGATTTGTAGAAGCGCTGCAGGGGTCGTAACTTGGTGAAGATACTAGTTACCTATTGTCGGTAAATAAGCAACGTTCTATGTTACATGTTCGTTAATTCCGTGTAAGTATTTCCACGTATCTCTGCTGAGTTTATCCTCAAAGTATCTGGCTTTAAGAAGAGAAATGTAAATGCCGACTGTCACCAATTTCAGTAGAAATGAACGGAGGATTATTCCTTTTCCATGTACAGAGTTAAGCTTGTTTGCTTGTTTTATACTGAAGCGCCATCTTTTGTGAGGAAATATGATATGAAATTTTTTTTCTCCAATAACAACGACTAAATGGCACGTACGTACAAGGTCAACAGGCGACAACCTGGGAAATACGATAAGACTCTGTCAGTGATATACACTCCTGGAAATGGAAAAAGAACACATTGACACCGGTGTGTCAGACCCACCATACTTGCTCTGGACACTGCGAGAGGGCTGTACAAGCAATGATCACACGCACGGCACAGCGGACACACCAGGAACCGCGGTGTTGGCCGTCGAATGGCGCTAGCTGCGCAGCATTTGTGCACCGCCGCCGTCAGTGTCAGCCAGTTTGCCGTGGCATACGGAGCTCCATCGCAGTCTTTAACACTGGTAGCATGCCGCGACAGCGTGGACGTGAACCGTATGTGCAGTTGACGGACTTTGAGCGAGGGCGTATAGTGGGCATGCGGGAGGCCGGGTGGACGTACCGCCGAATTGCTCAACACGTGGGGCGTGAGGTCTCCACAGTACATCGATTTGTCGCCAGTGGTCGGCGGAAGGTGCACGTGCCCGTCGACCTGGGACCGGACCGCAGCGACGCACGGATGCACGCCAAGACCGTAGGATCCTACGCAGTGCCGTAGGGGACCGCACCGCCACTTCCCAGCAAATTAGGGACACTGTTGCTCCTGGGGTATCGGCGAGGACCATTCGCAACCGTCTCCATGAAGCTGGGCTACGGTCCCGCACACCGTTAGGCCGTCTTCCGCTCACGCCCCAACATCGTGCAGCCCGCCTCCAGTGGTGTCGCGACAGGCGTGAATGGAGGGACGAATGGAGACGTGTCGTCTTCAGCGATGAGAGTCGCTTCTGCCTTGGTGCCAATGATGGTCGTATGCGTGTTTGGCGCCGTGCAGGTGAGCGCCACAATCAGGACTGCATACGACCGAGGCACACAGGGCCAACACCCGGCATCATGGTGTGGGGAGCGATCTCCTACACTGGCCGTACACCACTGGTGATCGTCGAGGGGACACTGAATAGTGCACGGTACATCCAAACCGTCATCGAACCCATCGTTCTACCATTCCTAGACCGGCAAGGGAACTTGCTGTTCCAACAGGACAATGCACGTCCGCATGTATCCCGTGCCTCCCAACGTGCTCTAGAAGGTGTAAGTCAACTACCCTGGCCAGCAAGATCTCCGGATCTGTCCCCCATTGAGCATGTTTGGGACTGGATGAAGCGTCGTCTCACGCGGTCTGCACGTCCAGCACGAACGCTGGTCCAACTGAGGCGCCAGGTGGAAATGGCATGGCAAGCCGTTCCACAGGACTACATCCAGCATCTCTACGATCGTCTCCATGGGAGAATAGCAGCCTGCATTGCTGCGAAAGGTGGATATACACTGTACTAGTGCCGACATTGTGCATGCTCTGTTGCCTGTGTCTATGTGCCTGTGGTTCTGTCAGTGTGATCATGTGATGTATCTGACCCCAGGAATGTGTCAATAAAGTTTCCCCTTCCTGGGACAATGAATTCACGGTGTTCTTATTTCAATTTCCAGGAGTGTACATCCAAACACGAACAATCTTGTATTAAAAATTCAAGCTCAGAACTCACATTAACCTGGTGTTGATTATCTTTTTATTGACATTTATCTGTGTATTTATTAAGTGTGACTTTACTGCCTCCTTAATGGCTGATAGTAAAATCTGTGTTTTCGGTGTACTGGATTTAGATTAATTCGCCATGTTATGCAAGATAATATTCTTGAAAAAATGTGTCTTTTGATGAATTAAAATTAATAAATAAGTCTTGTTCATTGTTGACTTATTAGAATACTGAAACTGTTGAAACTGAAGGTAATTTGTGAGTTAGCTGAATAAAAGTGGCTCTGAGCACTGTGGGACTTAACATCTATGGTCATTAGTCCCCTAGAACTTAGAACTACTTAAACCTAATTAACCTAAGCACATCTCACAACACCCAGTCATCACGAGGCAGATAAAATCCCTGACCCCACCGGGAATCGAACCCGGGAACCCAGGCGTGAGAAGCGAGAACGCTACCGCACGACCACGACAGTTAGCTGAAGTCAGTTGCTTTGAAAGGTATTAATTTCTCCATGGTGAAATTTCAACATGCCGTTCATCCCATCTTCAGATGTTTAGATTTATTTATTTTTGACGAACATCGTTTCTTTACTAACGACGTTGCAGAATTTTGCAATGGAAGTTTTTGAGACATCTATTATAACACGTAAATAAAGAAACAATGTTTACGACACGTAGCCGGCCGAAGTGGCCGTGCGGTTAAAGGCGCTGCAGTCTGGAACCGCAAGACCGCTACGGTCGCAGGTTCGAATCCTGCCTCGGGCATGGATGTTTGTGATGTCCTTAGGTTAGTTAGGTTTAACTAGTTCTAAGTTCTAGGGGACTAATGACCTCAGCAGTTGAGTCCCATAGTGCTCAGAGCCATTTTTTTTTACGACACGTAAATAAATGTGAACATCGAAGATGGGGTAAACATAATATGAATGTACTCCCAGAAACGTGTTTTGAGGTATGATGTATTGGTGTTACCCCACAAACATTAACGTATGGGATACTACTGTTTTGATTTTATGCGTTTCGTCACAATGTGACCCGCGAGGTTAAGTAAGTATGTGAATCAAGCCAGTGGGTCACTAAAGGCTGCCCATACCCGTCTTAGAGTAAACAATATACCGCGACGTGACGCACTCCTCAACAATATATGGGTCTCTGCCGCGGATCACGCCGTTGCTTAGAAACAGTTTGAGAAGACAGCTGACCAGCATTAAGAATGTGTCTTTTCCCAGTCACCAAAATCTTAAGAAGTCAGCGAAATGCAGTAAGAACATGGAGCAACGATAGCAGTGAGAAGGTAAGCTACTAACAAACTTATGAGTTCCGTCACTCCGTGGCACCGAAAATCAGGCGTCAAATCGATTTAACCTTCTGTACACGCATAACATGAAATCTCACAGGGATCTACGTTTAATGATTATGAACATCTTCGAAAATTCCGTTATATTCATAGAAGTCTGATTTTGCAAACCAAGTCATCCAGACTGTTAATCAGTGTTCGTATGAGGCAGTTTGTGTTGGAGAAGCATAAATGTATTCGCTCGTACAGATAGTGCTCATTATGTCGAACGTGTCACCATTGTGTCTTGATACATACGTTTCCCGAGCACACATCAAAATAAATAATACATTTTTGTAAGAATTTCTAACGATCGTAGACGAATTCATACATTAAACATAATTTTTGTCTGAAAACTGATATGCGTTTTAATCGTAGGTGTCTTATAAATGGAATGAAATGTGATTGAAAATTGTTGTTTCTGCTTACGTGGGTCAGTTTTCGCTTTTGTGCTAATGCAGTTTGTATCCTCGATGCCACGTTTCCTTGGCTTCTCGTGTCCCTAATACTGAAGAAGTACATGTCGCCGGTATTGCAGCTACTATTATATTGATTCTTCTCGGTGCCAACTTTGGCGGTTAAATGACACTGTGTGCAGCTGTGACACTGTAGTCGTATTCGTTTAGTGATGAGTCCCATAATGGTGACAAATAATTTCTAGCAGTGTGAACCATTTCTGCATGACTTATTACTTCATTTTGTATCTCCGCATCTGACACAACAGGCATTAATCATTCACTCTATGAAAGCCGGCTGGGGTGGCCGAGCGGTTCTAGGCGCTACAGTCGGGAACCTCGCGACCGCTACGGTCGCAGGTTCGAATCCTGCCAGGGGCGTGGATGTGTGTGATGTCCTTAGGTTAGTTAGGTTTCAGTAGTTCTAAGTTCTAGGGGACTAATGACCTCAGAAGTTAAGTCCCATAGTGCTCAGAGCCATTTGAACCATCTGAACTCTATGATAACAGTGAAACAGTGCCTGACGAGGCTACCAGTTTCTACAGACGTCGAGAGAGTGTGCATGACTTCGGAGAGATATTCACTTGTATCCAGTCACTCTTAATCTTAGCTTTCAATACTGTGAGCAGAGACCATCTTCACTGAACGGACCAATGAACTTAGACCATTTCAAATTTAATTTTTCCACACGATTTTTTTGTGATTTTTGACTCTGCGTATTACGTCTGCTTCCGTTTACGAGTACGTAGACGCACTGTAGGCAGCGTCGTCTGCCAGCTAAAGCTGACTAAACGATACGCATTTCTTTGCGTCAGAATAACTTCCAAATCCAACTTATATTATTTTAATATACTGAAAGGCTTCACTTGACTGATGGATTTTACTAATTTTCTTTTTTTTTTCATTTTGTTTCCACTTTAATTTTCCCATGCGTGTTTTTAGTTCTTTTTTTATTTATTTATTTATTTTTGTTTTTCCTGCGGCTCAGTGTCCCAGGGCAATGCCTCAGTTGCGCTGCCAAGTTGTACCCTCGTACCTATAGTCTATGGTTGGAGAGGCCACGACCCAGCTGTGGTAGCAGGTCACCCGGGTGCAAATATTTCTTTCCATTTCATGGCTAACAAAGTAGTACTAGGACATATTTCAAGTGTAAAAATACATCTTTCGCATTTAGTGCCATAGTGATTGTCTCAAGAGGGTGCAAGGAAAATCATGAACCACTATGTACTGTAGGGAACTTCCTGATAGGAAGGAAGTTATGGAGACGATTTTTTAAAATATGTAGGGAAGGAAGTTATGGAGACGATTTTTTAAAATATGTAGTGAACCTACAGTGCAAGGAATATGGTATTGATTCTGTTTCTAAAAATGAGCTGTTGTTGCTGCTGTGGTATGAAATAAAGTGTGAAAGGTGACTGAAGAAATTCAAGCTCACATAAAAAAATGGATCATAAGCGAAGGAAGGTTTCTCGTTGGAGGAGGTGTAATATTAGGCAAATAACAGTGGTCATTAAGGAAATATTGGAGATCAGATGCCCTATATTGTATTGTAGTACCTAAGATATTACTACTTTTTTAGCATTCCACACCTCAGTCTGTAAAAGCACAATCCTTATAGATAACTTTGTTGTCCACCTGTCTGTCTGTATGATTGTGAAAAACCCTTTTTCTTAGGAACGGGTAGACGTATCAAGTTGAAATCTGTCACATACTAAGCTATATAAGTAGTAGGGCAAGGGTGACATGAGCGCATTTTGTTATGTGGGTTGGCTACATTCATGGGTAGATCCGTTGTTCTCTTTTGATTGACAGGTGCTTAATCTATTGTTTTTGTAAGAAGTTTATGACTCACTGGGGATAATCTATCCTTTTGACAGGTCCTTAACTTGTTGTTTGGTTAAGTGGTTTTCCATGTCACCCCTCCCCCTCCCCGCCATCATGGAAACCCAACAGCACTTCTGGTATCAAATTCATTGGCTAATAAATTGAACTAATTGAAAAAATGTGGGAAATAGTTCTTTTGTATTATTTTCATAGTAGTAGGGCAAGGGTGACACAAGCACATTTTGTTAGCACGGGTTGCCAACATTCAGGTGCAAACATATTGTTCTCTTCTAATTGACAGGTCCTTAACCTATTGTTCCACTAACAGAATTATGACTGCCTGGGGATAATCTATCCTTTTGATTGATAGGTCTTACCCGTTGTTCAGTTAAGTAGTTCTCCAAGTCACACCTACTCTTCCCCACCCTCTTTGAAACCCAGCACCACTTCTGATATCAAATTAATTGACTAATAAATTAAATTGATTGAAAAAATTTATGGGACATAGCTCATTTGTACCATTTTCAGTATTCACGAGCTGCTTCATTTGTATAGAGAAAATGTAGTAATCAAAAGCTTCCACGTAGCGACAACTCTGAGTCAGTTTCATATATATATCTGAGAACACATTACAAACATTTCTTGATTTCATCCACTAAGCAGTAACTTTCTCTTTTCCCAGCGAATGCATAGTCCTCAAGGCTAGCTGTCATAACATATTAAGGAAGTAACAGCTTTAGAATATTTTTCCTAATGTGTGGCTACAGCTCTGTTCTTGAAAAAGCTGAGTTGTGCAGACCCTACCCCCCACCCCTTTTAATAGTGATAACTAAAGCATGACCATACTTAGTAAAATACACCCACTACCACTCTTCAGATTCGCTATCAGAATTATGGCTTTACTTTATTCACAGACATCTTGCACGCATTTGATGTTGAATACCTGAATAACGATGGATTAATAGTGATTATTCGGTTACATACAGCTGGTGCACTGAAAGATACAAACAGCAGTTTGAAATAAAACATTCTTTGCATTAGAGCCTATAGGAGGTTTCTACATAACATGGTATTCTTTTTTGAAACTTCAGTTCATGAAAACACATAATAGGATCTGAAAGGTCTCTATCATTAAAACTTTATTTCTGGCACATGTAACTAACAAAATACACTCCTGGAAATGGAAAAAAGAACACATTGACACCGGTGTGTCAGACCCACCATACTTGCTCCGGACACTGCGAGAGGGCTGTACAAGCAATGATCACACGCACGGCACAGCGGACACACCAGGAACCGCGGTGTTGGCCGTCGAATGGCGCTAGCTGCGCAGCATTTGTGCACCGCCGCCGTCAGTGTCAGCCAGTTTGCCGTGGCATACGGAGCTCCATCGCAGTCTTTAACACTGGTAGCATGCCGCGACAGCGTGGACGTGAACCGTATGTGCAGTTGACGGACTTTGAGCGAGGGCGTGTAGTGGGCATGCGGGAAGCCGGGTGGACGTACCGCCGAATTGCTCAACACGTGGGGCGTGAGGTCTCCACAGTACATCGATGTTGTCGCCAGTGGTCGGCGGAAGGTGCACGTGCCCGTCGACCTGGGACCGGACCGCAGCGACGCACGGATGCACGCCAAGACCGTAGGATCCTACGCAGTGCCGTAGGGGACCGCACCGCCACTTCCCAGCAAATTAGGGACACTGTTGCTCCTGGGGTATCGGCGAGGACCATTCGCAACCGTCTCCATGAAGCTGGGCTACGGTCCCGCACACCGTTAGGCCGTCTTCCGCTCACGCCCCAACATCGTGCAGCCCGCCTCCAGTGGTGTCGCGACAGGCGTGAATGGAGGGACGAATGGAGACGTGTCGTCTTCAGCGATGAGAGTCGCTTCTGCCTTGGTGCCAATGATGGTCGTATGCGTGTTTGGCGCCGTGCAGGTGAGCGCCACAATCAGGACTGCATACGACCGAGGCACACAGGGCCAACACCCGGCATCATGGTGTGGGGAGCGATCTCCTACACTGGCCGTACACCACTGGTGATCGTCGAGGGGACACTGAATAGTGCACGGTACATCCAAACCGTCATCGAACCCATCGTTCTACCATTCCTAGACCGGCAAGGGAACTTGCTGTTCCAACAGGACAATGCACGTCCGCATGTATCCCGTGCCTCCCAACGTGCTCTAGAAGGTGTAAGTCAACTACCCTGGCCAGCAAGATCTCCGGATCTGTCCCCCATTGAGCATGTTTGGGACTGGATGAAGCGTCGTCTCACGCGGTCTGCACGTCCAGCACGAACGCTGGTCCAACTGAGGCGCCAGGTGGAAATGGCATGGCAAGCCGTTCCACAGGACTACATCCAGCATCTCTACGATCGTCTCCATGGGAGAATAGCAGCCTGCATTGCTGCGAAAGGTGGATATACACTGTACTAGTGCCGACATTGTGCATGCTCTGTTGCCTGTGTCTATGTGCCTGTGGTTCTGTCAGTGTGATCATGTGATGTATCTGACCCCAGGAATGTGTCAATAAAGTTTCCCCTTCCTGGGACAATGAATTCACGGTGTTCTTATTTCAATTTCCAGGAGTGTATTTGTATGATGTTTTAACAGGATCTTTTTGTTTTGTTGTACAAAACTCAGTTTTACCAACTGCAACAACAGATCTGCCTCGCAGTCATCCTCCTCCTTCTCCAGAGTGTTACAGACGTGCGGTGCTTAGCAACAGGAACTTAAAATGTGCTTGGACTCGATACAGAACAGTTATGTGATTTTTACGCCCATTTGCTGGCCCTAGAAAATTAACTCTGAATGGACTTAGTCTACTATATATTGGGCTCAGAATGATTTCTTAGTCAGAGGAAATTTGTATGATCTGGATGGTGCTAGATGGATCTGTGGTAGCTGTATATATATATATATGCCACTGTGTGTTGACTGGATTTAAAAGTGACACTGACAAAAACCTCGACTTGGCAGTCTGAATATATATATATATATATATATATATATATATATATATATATATATATACTTCTACCATGCACTACACAAATCCTGTGTGTGTGTGTGTGTGTGTGTTGACTGGATTTAAAAGTGACAAAATTTCTAAAAAGGATTCGTGGAAGTGATGAAATCGATAAAACAAAAGAAGATGCTAATGCTTTTTAAAACTGTCATTACATTCTTTATTCACTGACAAATATGTGATGGTGGGAGGCTCTTTTGCAGTGCGAAAATAACACCCAGCTGGTGCGAGTATGGACGCATCATAATTTCTTTTGTTATACACCTATAATTGATAGAAGTGTTATGTTCCTGCTTGAACATAAATTTTCTGTGGCTTATGTTCCGATATATCACCAAACGTTTGTGGAAAGTAATCAGACTACTATTCATGTAAAAAAAATTATGTATCTCTAATTGTAAGGGGAGGATTGATTTGACGAGGTGAATTGTGATTTCAGTCATTGAGGAGTATATCCGAATGTGAGGTGTGATAGATTCATTTCATTAACAGCTACGCAATACATCAATTCGAGGGTTCAACTGGATTTGCTATAGTGTACAAATAGGATGGGCAATAGGGTTGTAACAAAATGGATACACTGAACGTCCTGTCATCGGCTACCTTAAGCATTTCCTCGCGTTTTCCTTGTTGCACTATCGACTGTGATATTGATTACATCACGCCATCCTATATTGGTGATGTCTTGCCAACCCTTTCGCTGCGGAAGTGCTGTTGATTATCACAAAGTGCTGAACGCCAGTGCTTTACAACACTTATTTGAGAGAGTCTTGGCAGGATGCACCACCTTCCAGAAGCGCTGACTGGAAAACTTGAACATCAAATAATTTACTAAAACTGAGGAGAATCGAGACATATAGCCAATGTGAATGTGGGCATACCATAATTTTTTCGGGTGCTGTACACATATAAACGATAATTGCACTGCTAGTCTGAAATGTGTATATGTTGCAGTGTAAAGTTACTGTGGCTTATGTTCCGGCAAGTGCAGAGAAAATGAACATGTGTCCTGTCGTGAGGGAGGTATAGATTGGACACATCAGTAGCTGTAAGGGTATGAGAGAGCTTTTATGTGAAAAATTATGTGCACTATAAATATGGAGATTCATTGCAGAACCACAGCCGTCAAGTGGAAACCTGTGCATTGCTCAATGCCATACCGCAGCAGCAATCCTAATATTTAATTGTAGCTACTCTGATAAATATTCTTGTGAGTCTGGAGATGGCTGTATAAAGCACAGCAGCAAGAAAGCAGGTAGGGACCGGAAACAGTAGCTCAGCGGATGCCTTTCTTCTGGGCTGGGGCTTGCTCATCCTTTATACACTAGTTCGGAGAGCCCAAGAAAGATTCCAGCTTATGACGATCTGGCTCACACCTCCCCCTGGACGTGTGAATAGTGTACTAATACGCAGTTTGCGTTGAGACACCTTTGTGACCACGTGTGTCGCTTGTATACTCCTTGGAAATTTGAGAAGATGAATTTGATGAGTGCGCTGGGAGTATTGAAAGCATTCGAACTTCTACCACTCAGGGCCTTTTTGGTTGGGGACCCTCCACGGCGGGACTCTCTCTGGTTGACACGCAATTCCCCTGCTGCGATCATGGGCGACATTTATAGCAGTCGTTTCCTCCATTGGCACAGTACTGCGGCATGGTGCTTGTGGGTGTCAAGAAGGTGAGTGCCTGTGATGTAAGAGTGTTTTCAACGATCTCAATCATCTATCCATGAGTGGATCATGTTTCTCGATACATCGCAGTGGTATTTATTGTTGTTACTAGCCTATCACGTGCTAGACCATTTCCTCCCTCCTTCGTCCTGATGTCACTGAGAGAACCAGTCAACTTAGGAATTATACAGTACTTTTAAAAAAGAAAATACGCTCAGCAGAACTGAACTCTATAGCCGTGATGATATACATCCACATCGAAATGTGATATTCCAGCTATCATTTCATACATCACCGCTTCCAATCGTGACGTGAAATAATAATAACAGGTTTTGATTATTTAATGAAATTAAACTGCTGTACAGTGTTGGACTCTTATATTTCGAATAGTTTTAAACTGTATGAAGCAAATTGTTTAAAGGCTACATTAAGTATTTAATTAATATTTCTTGTGGCACGTCTTCTGAAGCAGCATTTGTGACATCTTCAAGACGTGATACTCCGCACCAGATTTAATAACTCCTGAAGCAGCTCGTGAAATGCAATACAAGAACGTGCGCCAGGAAGGCTGGGGCAGCTTAGAGCCAATAGCAGAAGGAAATATCCCATGATAGTTCGTGTGTCATCTTCAAAGCAAACTACAGCTCTCACTCTCTTTGTATGCAATGATCTTTCTTTAAATTGTGTTTCGAGTCAGCCTGCTACTAGCTTTGTGACAGTGTCAATTTGTATGTGTGAAGTAGCTACCTCATCTGCCTTGTAACCTCTGTATTACGATCATGTGAACGGAAATTAATTATTTATTAACTTCAGCAGTATTTCTGGATGATTCCCTGTCAGGTATTTGTTTTGGAAGGAAGGCGTCTAGCGTATGCCAGTATCGACAGGTTGGTTCATGCATACAGACCAGTTGAGATGGAGGTGGGCGCCAGCAGGAAGGGTTAGTTCGCTGCTACTTGTAGTGGCCGGCTCAGACACTGGTGGTTCCAAGTTCCTGGCGCATAAGCCAGAGCGTGCTGCTGCATGGGCCTGCATGTTGAGGCAGCCGACAGTCGTTGTGGACCCCAGGGTGCATGGCTGGGACAGTCTGTGCGGGTGGTGGGATGCGAGAAAGTTTTGCAGATATGTTTAAGCAATCTGTGGTGGTGTAGTTACTTATTTCCTTATCGGATTGGAATGAAAAAAGCGCCACAGTTGTTTGAATATTCCACACACTGTGATCAGTCTCCTGACAAATTCTTTACACAAACTATATTCCATACACCATCTTCTATCCTACTAATTTTTTAAAATCAACAATATTCCATGCACTGTGTAAATTGTTTAAACAATATTCGATAAACTTCAATCGAACAATCAATATTTACAGATGGGGGTGGGAGGCAAGGAAAACTGAGCGATATCAATTTAATTAATTAGTCAATCTAATTGATGCACTGGTGGGGGGGGGGGGGCTATTTGAATAATCTGAAGTAGTTCGTGAATACCGAAAGTGATACAACAGAGCTTTCCCACCAATTTTTTCAATCACATTAATTTATTAGTCAATTAATTTGATATCGGAAGTTTCGCTGGGTTTCTGAGAGGGTGGGGAGGGTAGGGGCGACATAGAGAACCACTTAACCGAACAACAGGTTAAGCACCTGTCAATCAAAAGGGTGGATTATCCTGAGAGGGTCATAATCCTCTTAGCAGAACAGTAGGTTAAGGACCTGTCAATCAAAAGAGAACAATAGATTTGCCCCTGAATGCAGACAACCCACATGAACCAAATGCACTCATGCTGCCATTGCATTACTTATATGGTCCCTTGCTGTTGCAAAGCATTGAAGATTCTAGGTCAGAACAATCAAAAGACAGGGCCATTTGTGTCACATATTCTGATGCAAACCGACTCATTAGAACCTATAGGGTACTTCCCAGTGACCTAGAAACATGAAATTTGGAAGATGCAAGATTTCACAGTACAAGCAAAGGAAAAAATCAGAAATTTGTTAAATGTATTTATATCACATGAAAAAAGTATTGCTTTCGTCATTTGTTGTCAGACTTAAGGCTTAAAATTAAAACATATATGGAAGTCTTGGAATTCACAGGAACGAATACTTGCCAGTAGTAGTGTCGAAAAGAGGAACTGTCTATATATATATATATTTTTTTTTTAAGCTAAAGTTTTCTCAATGGTGTCATGTGGCCCATCACACATTGTGGACCACACGTCCTGTGGCTACGTCTTAGTTGTCTTTAATGCAGTAACTTCCAATGCCTTATGCATCCAGTGCCATTAGGAACTGATGATTCTTCTTCCTTTTCTAAGAGCAGTTTCCCAACCCATCGGCAAGAGATTGCCCTGAAACTCTGTCCGCTTCTTCGCCCTCTTTGACAAAGCTGTTGGCATAATGAAGGTGAGGATTCATACCGGAAGTCTACGGCCGCCATTGCTGATGATTTTATCTCAAATTTCACCAACAGTTGATTTCAAGGCTGTGACCCAGGACGTTTTGATTACTGGTAAAAGATGTCACTCCAGGACCACGTTGAAGATACGAAATGACTATGAATTGCAATTTTTTAAGTGTTATGATACTACTACAATAGTTTACAAAAGAATTACAATGGACTTCCCCTGCAACAGGTAGCAGTAAATATCATAAATGAAGTAAGTACTTCTGTGGTTCAGAGTTTCCTGCATGTTAGCGACAGTATTCATTTCATCAGCCGGCCGGTGTGGCCGTGCGGTTCTAGGCGCTCCAGTCTGGAACCGCGTGACCGCTACGGTCGCAGGTTCGAATCCTGCCTCGGGCATGGATGTGTGTGATGTCCTTAGGTTAGTTAGGTTTAAGTAGTTCTAAGTTCTATGGGACTGATGACCACAGAAGTTAAGTCCCATAGTGCTCAGAGCCATTTGAACCATTTGAACCATTTCATCAGCCACTGTCACAAGCCGAGATTTTTTTATGGTGACTGTTGTCGCTAGTTACAGTGACTTCAAATTGCAGAACGGATGCACTATAGCTCTAATATCAGACTTAAACCAGAATTCACTAAAAGACGTAGTGAGACACTCTTATGCGCGACGGATTTTGGTGACTGATGGATGCTTTGGACAACGACTCCATTCGCCCTAATGGGCGACGCCGGCCAATTGGGGAGGGCAGGTAGACTTGCGACCGCGACAAGGTGGTGATTTGTATGCGCTAGCGGCACCGCCGGCATCCCTAATGCAAACCGTAACGGAACCCTCCTCCGGGCTGTACTCGACTCCTGGAGAGCTGTGTGCTCCAGCAGCAACAAAACAAGAGCAACCACCGGCACCGAATCAGAGCTCGTCTGCTTGGTAGAAGCAAAGCCAACGCTCTACGAAATCAAGGAGTGCTTGACGGTATACACCAGTAGTAGTCAACCAGGTCGCTACCGCCCACTACTGGGCGTTCCAGCTTTGATGGCGGGCGGCAGGTGGTAGGGGTTTTAAAAAGATTCTCATTAGGTTTCCATAAAACTTTTACGTAAAGTATTTTGTGGGAAAATTTAATCAAATGCTTTATGTTGCCGTAGTTATGAATTATAAATTTTATATAAGTACAGTTACTTCCCTACTTTATAAATTATCATTACTTAGGGACCGACGGCCGCTAGAAAATTTTACTACTAACAGAGATACAAAAGTGAGCGGTAGGTAAAAGAATATGACTACCCATCCACTACACAAATCACGTATTACAAATACGTTACTGTTGTAGCAACCATTAAAGCATGTGGACGAGGTTTAAGCCGCATTCGGAAACAGCGATAACAGCTCACAGTAATCGGAACGTGCGCTTTCTGCATTCGTAACAATTCATTACCGCCATTCATCATGTAGTAGTCAAAAAATAATAATCTTATTGGAAACGAAGCAGGAACTATGGATTATCGATAAGCACGCGACAGCATGCACCAAAACGACTCGCTTAAAAACAGGACTTTTCCGAGGCTCATACCCCGGATTTTGTTGGTGGCAGAGAGGTAGGGTCAAACGTTTTGGACAGCCCTTAGGCTAGGAACCACTTGTATACACAACAAAAGGATCGTCTTACTGTAGTTCATAGTCAAAGATTAATATTACACATTTCCTCTAAATTAGGCAAATGGAACAAATCTGTTGGCTCTTTTTGGACTGTATGTGCTTCATGGTGCGCCTTAAGTGGCTAATGGAGACGCTCTTTTGTTCACGGTCGGTTCCTGAGAAAACTCGAAAAGCATGGTTTTTGGATGCCAAAACAGAGCCGCTGATTCCAAGGCGGCTATACACAGCAAATAACTGCAATTTTTACAGTATACTTCCAACATCCAGATCTCGAACAACCTAGAAAATTTTATTGATATCTTTAATCGTTTCCGAGATACAAAGCCTCAAAGATAGCCTGCTTCTACACGTAAAATACGCTCGTAATATCAGGTGCTGTAAAGTGTCTACATTATCATCAGAATGGTCTGGGAATTCCATGTTGTAGTACTGAAGCACATGCAAAATTTTTGTGAATGTGCAATCCGGTTTGGGGTGGAAAATTACACTCCTGGAAATGGAAAAAAGAACACATTGACACCGGTGTGTCAGACCCACCATACTTGCTCCGGACACTGCGAGAGGGCTGTACAAGCAATGATCACACGCACGGCACAGCGGACACACCAGGAACCGCGGTGTTGGCCGTCGAATGGCGCTAGCTGCGCAGCATTTGTGCACCGCCGCCGTCAGTGTCAGCCAGTTTGCCGTGGCATACGGAGCTCCATCGCAGTCTTTAACACTGGTAGCATGCCGCGACAGCGTGGACGTGAACCGTATGTGCAGTTGACGGACTTTGAGCGAGGGCGTATAGTGGGCATGCGGGAGGCCGGGTGGACGTACCGCCGAATTGCTCAACACGTGGGGCGTGAGGTCTCCACAGTACATCGATGTTGTCGCCAGCGGTCGGCGGAAGGTGCACGTGCCCGTCGACCTGGGACCGGACCGCAGCGACGCACGGATGCACGCCAAGACCGTAGGATCCTACGCAGTGCCGTAGGGGACCGCACCGCCACTTCCCAGCAAATTAGGGACACTGTTGCTCCTGGGGTATCGGCGAGGACCATTCGCAACCGTCTCCATGAAGCTGGGCTACGGTCCCGCACACCGTTAGGCCGTCTTCCGCTCACGCCCCAACATCGTGCAGCCCGCCTCCGGTGGTGTCGCGAAAGGCGTGAATGGAGGGACGAATGGAGACGTGTCGTCTTCAGCGATGAGAGTCGCTTCTGCCTTGGTGCCAATGATGGTCGTATGCGTGTTTGGCGCCGTGCAGGTGAGCGCCACAATCAGGACTGCATACGACCGAGGCACACAGGGCCAACACCCGGCATCATGGTGTGGGGAGCGATCTCCTACACTGGCCGTACACCACTGGTGATCGTCGAGGGGACACTGAATAGTGCACGGTACATCCAAACCGTCATCGAACCCATCGTTCTATCATTCCTAGACCGGCAAGGGAACTTGCTGTTCCAACAGGACAATGCACGTCCGCATGTATCCCGTGCCACCCAACGTGCTCTAGAAGGTGTAAGTCAACTACCCTGGCCAGCAAGATCTCCGGATCTGTCCCCCATTGAGCATGTTTGGGACTGGATGAAGCGTCGTCTCACGTGGTCTGCACGTCCAGCACGAACGCTGGTCCAACTGAGGCGCCAGGTGGAAATGGCATGGCAAGCCGTTCCACAGGACTACATCCAGCATCTCTACGATCGTCTCCATGGGAGAATAGCAGCCTGCATTGCTGCGAAAGGTGGATATACACTGTACTAGTGCCGACATTGTGCATGCTCTGTTGCCTGTGTCTATGTGCCTGTGGTTCTGTCAGTGTGATCATGTGATGTATGTGACCACAGGAATGTGTCAATAAAGTTTCCCCTTCCTGGGACAATGAATTCACAGTGTTCTTATTTCAATTTCCAGGAGTGTAAAAGAAGTAAGAGGGAGAAAAAGGGAGACAGCGAGAGGAGACAGTAGTGGTAGGACAGAACGAAGGAGACTGTGACTGCGAGATAGGGCAGTTAGGGAAACACAAGAGAAAATGACAATTAGTTGGACTGAATGAATGAGTAGAGTGGGAAAGTGGGAATGGATGCGTATGAGCGGCTTAAAGCGGTCTGAG
Source organism: Schistocerca nitens (assembly GCF_023898315.1). Taxonomy (NCBI): domain Eukaryota; kingdom Metazoa; phylum Arthropoda; class Insecta; order Orthoptera; family Acrididae; genus Schistocerca; species Schistocerca nitens. The sequence goes on along the minus strand of NC_064615.1, from coordinate 575,268,581 downwards.
CGAGTTACAAAAAAAAATGTTCAAATGTGTGTGAAATCTTATGGGACTTAACTGCTAAGGTGATTAATCCCTAAGCTTACTCACTAATTAACCTAAATTATCCCAAGGACAAACACGCACATCCATATCCGAGGGAGGACTCGAACCTCCGCCGGGACCAGCCGCACAGTCCATGACTGCAGCGCCTTAGACCGCTTTTTTTTATCTCATTTTGTTCGCTTTTGTTCGTTGCATCTGCAGGGGCGGACGTCGTAAGACATCCGTTTAAGTTCGTTGTTGATCGATTAACTCAGTTTTTTTTATTACAGAGGGCTGCTAAACCACTTGACCGAACACGCTGAGCTACCGTGCCGGCTTTTCTTAATATGATTGAGTTACGTTACTCATTACGCTAAGCCAACAACTCACCGTTCGGCTAATCCCGCACCACGAGTGAGTTACAGGTTGTGGGAGTGAGATATGAGTTGCGCTCCGATAGCAGTATTTTACGCTGCTTACTAACCTAACACTAAATCATTATAATTAACGGCCCAATTAAAAAAATATTTGAGACTTTTATTTATTTATTAGAATTAGACATTGATATGCTAACAGTTACCCACAGATGCAGAAACAAGTGTATATGTCGAATATTGTACATCATCTCCGGCATTCAAGAACATGCCTTGAGCTCTACTGAATTTTATGTCAGCCAACTATCATGCCGTATCCGCTATTTACCTGAAAGTTTGAAAATGCTTTTTAAGCTGTTATTTATATTTACGTCGTTCAGGAGCCTTTTTTTTTCTTTTTTTTTTTTTTTTTGAAAATCGTTTCTCTTTCAATGTGCTGCACGTATTAAGTGATTTCATTACTTCAATAACACGTTCACTAAATTTTCTCATGTTCACAGTTTGTATGTGTATGTTGTTTTTAGGAAACCTGCAAACTCCGTTTGCTATACAAAAAATCAAAAAACTCTTATTAATGAGTTTTATTAGAACAAGACAAGTACAGATACTTTACTTCGACATGAGAATTCTTGTAGTCCTTTATACATGACCATCCACTAGTGCAATTACACAGATGTGTCGCAAGCAAAGGGCGACATACAAAATAATCAGTCTTCAAAAAAATAAATGGTTCAAATGGCTCTAAGCACTAAAGGATTTAACATCGGAGGTCATCAGTCCCCCCCCCCTTTTTTTTAAGTTGATATCATTTTGTTCTATATTGTTCGTTGAATTTGTTCGGTGCGGACGTCCGATGACACCCGTTCAGGTTCTTCGTTGATCCGTTCACTCAGTTATTTTTTTTTATTACAGAGGGCAGCTGACGCTCTGACTGAACACGCTGAGCTACCATGCCGGCTTACACAGACATGCCCGAGGCAGGATTCGAACCTGCGACCGTAGCAGCAGCGCGGTTCCAGACTAAAGCGCCTAGAACCGCTCGGCCACAGCGGCCGGCAATCAGTATCCTTCAGAACAAACACAAACAACACTTCTGGTCCTAGCGACCGCTACTGACAAAAGTCTGTCAACTGAACTGCAGTGACTGCTGATCTCTAACTGTGCTACGCAGAGATAGTTAATGATAGAGGCTACGATGCGTCAGCTAACGAAGTGGCTAACCTTGAAGGTGCTATCGAAGTGGGCTGCCACCAGTCGGCCGCGGCGCTTATGTCGTCTTCATCTAGGACCGCTGGTGTCGCGTTGTCGTCCTGGATGGAGGGCAGTCAGCGTGCAATTAGCTGGCCTCTTCTCACAGCCTTCTCTTCTCTGTCCTTCCCGATTCGCTTGCCAGCGCTGATTTTACCGCCGTGATGTGTACAAAATTATTACTGAAAAAAATAAATTATAGAGAAAAATCGGAACCAGAATTCTGTGACTACACTTAGCATGAAAACGAGAAACACAATGTAAAGCGAGTAGAGACTAGCTTTCCTCCAAACAAAGTGAGTTATTATTTCTATGAATGTATTGCTGTAAATATATTCTAGTGATATGGCTTTAGAGTGATGCGAACGTTAAAACTACTGAAGCACTGAATGCGAGCTGCCCATGCTTTAGTGATTATGTTCTTTATAAAATGATTTTTCTTACGCTACAAATTTTCTGTTAAAATAATTATTTCCTTCCAGTTTTGGATACTTGAGTGAATCCTTACGATGTGCTATTGTGATATATACAGGCGTCAGAGTCATTAATACCCGATCTGACTGGACGTCGGCTGGGTGTGACGGCAGTGGGGGTAAGTGGTACCGACGCAAGACATGTCTTTAAAAACTAACTTACTACGTCACTGTACGTTGGGCGACTCTGTGAGATGATATCAGCCTCATCATTGCAATATTTTCTTCTCCTCCTCGCACCTTCTCTTTGCGATGTGTGTTTGTTTTATCTTGTGTGCCTGTTGACTGTGAATGACCGGTTATACTGAAACAACGGGTTTTCTGTCTTATCAGTTTTTTCAATGCCAGTTTAACGGACTATTAAGGCCGCTCAAAATCACTGGTTTCTGAAATAACCGATTTTAGGTTTTTCATTCCTTTTATTTCTTGTATTAAAGGTAGAAATCGAAAAAGATTGAAAGAATTTTGATTCTCTCAGTTTCAAGATGAATAAAAGCAAAATATTTAATTAAACAGGAAAATAAAGGAAAACTTTCTGCTTTTCTCAAAAAGTGGTAAGCGTCGCTATTACAAAAAAAATCACTAGTATTCTCCTATCGATCCTAATTTTTTAAAATTCAGTTCAAAACTCTTGTTGTACTTGAGGATCATTATAAAATCTGAGCGTTACAAGTAGTTAGTGCTAAAGAGTGAGAACTGAGATTGAAGAACTGAATTTTTCGTATTAATTTGTCAGTTCTCAAGGGCTACAAGCAGATAAAGGCATGTTATATGAATACAGACGGCTGGTTAGCTGCATTCTATTTCTATTGCGAACTTCGAATCAAATATGTGTGAAATCTTATGGGAGTTAACTGCTAAGGTCATCAGTCCCTAAGCTTACTCACTACTTAACCTAAATTATCCTAAGGACAAACACACGCACCCATGCCCGAAGGAGGACTCGAACCTCGGCCGGGACCAGCCACACAGTCCACGACTGGAGCGCCTAAGACCGCTCGGCTAATCCCATGCTGCGCGAACTTCGAATGAACTGTTAAGATTTAACTTTCCTCCTTATATTTTGTCACAAATTCGTTGTGGCTCCTCCCTATTCTAATCTTTTAAAGCAAATGGATCATTGTACTTCATTGATATTGCACTTCGCAGAACCTTCAAAACTAGGAGTGTGATGCCATTCTGTAATACAGCTGATGTCCGAAGAGGGCAGTGAGAAATTAACATACAGACGAGATGGGGCAAATCTTGCACGCTGCAGGTACACACGTACCATCGAGGCCACACCACATGCTAACAGGTACATCGGTGGCCCGGCAACGCCTGCCATGTATTTGTTGCTCGTTTCTGTTGTCATTGTTATTAAAATAGCACTGATCACTTTTCCCATTTTCCGTAATAACGCAAAATTTCAAAGCAATTCAAATTTTACAAATAAAAATTACTCGTCCTCTAAAAAGGTTTACTTGAAAACGAAAAATTTTAGCATTGCTGCAATGACTAATTGATATTTCTGTTTTTTATCCGTTTATTAGTAAAAAATAAAAACGCTTGCTATAACCGAGAGCAGACAAATCCAAAAAATACTGGTTATTCAAAACTAAAATATCGTTATCGGTTTTAACCGGTCGGCTTTCTCCATCCCTAGTGGAATGTATGGTGCTGTTGCTTGTACTACTGGTGGGTGGGCCACCCCTCTGGAATAACACGGAAAAGGACACCATGCTGGTCGCCCCCGCTTAACGGGTGGCTCACCACGACAAGCTTACATATCGTCACGAGATGACACACCACGGCGAGATTTTTGAGCTGTGCCGAGGCAAGTGCACAAACAAAATGTATACCCCCTTGCCGGCAAACTATTGGAGGTCAAAATATTTTTCCATCGTCCAAACTCGAACCTGCCATGAGACCTGAACGCCACGAGATGACACACCACGGCGAGATTTTTGAGCTGTGCCGAGGCAAGTGCACAAACAAAATGCATTAACGAGGTGCATAGCATCAAGGCATGTTACTCCATGATCGTAACGAGAAGGTTGGTAAGAAATCATGGACAATTACACTAAAGAGCCAAAGAAACTGGTGTAGGCATACGTATTCAAATACAGAGATATGTAAACAGGAAGAAGTCGGCGCTGCGGTCGGCAAGTCCTATACAAGACAACAAGCGTCTGGCACAGTTTTTAGTAGGTTACTGCTGCTAGAATGGCAGGTTATTAGGTTTTAAGGGAGTTTGAAAGTGGTGCTATAGTCGACGCACGAGGGATGGGACACCGCATCTCCGAGGTAGAGATGAAGTGGGGATTTTCCCATTCGACCATTTCAAGAGTGTACCGTGAATATGAGGGATCCTGTAAAACATCAAATCTCCTACATCGGTGCGGCTGGAAAAAGATCCTGCAAGAACGGCACCAACGATGACTGAAGAGAATCGTTCAACGTGACAGAAGTGCAACACTTCCGCCAATTCCTGCAGATTTCAATGCTGGGCCATCAATAAGTGTCAGCGTGCAAACCATTAAACGAAACATCACCGATATGGGCTTTCGATGCCGAAGGCCCACTCGTGTACCCTTGATGACTGCACGACACAAAGCTTTACGCCTCATCTGGAACCGTCAACACAAACATTGGACTGTCGATGACTGGAAACATGTTGTCTTGTCAGACGACCCTCGTTTCAAATCGTATCGAGCGGATGGACGTGTAAGGGTATGGATACAACCTCATGAATCCATGGACCCTGCATGTCAGTAGGGGACTGTTGAAGTTGGTGAGGCTCTGTAACGGTGTGGGGCGTGTGCAGATGGAGTGATATGGGACGCCAGGCGACTCTGACAGGTGACAAGTACGCAAGTATCGTGTCTGATCACGTGCATCCATTCATGTCCATTGAACATTCCGATGGACTTAGGCAATTCCAGTAGGACAGTGCGACACTCCACACGTCCAGAATTGCTACTGAGTGGCTCCAGGAACACTCTTTTAAGTTTAAACACCTCCGCTGGCCACCAAACTCCCCAGACGTGAACATTATTGCACTTACCTGGTATGCCTCGCAACGTGCTGTTCAAGAGAGGCTGCACCCCCTCATACTCTTACGGATTTATGGGTAGCCCTGCATGATTCACAGTGTCAATTGCCTCCAGCACTACTTCCGATATTAGTCGAGTCCATGCCACGTCGTGTTGCGGCACCTCTGCGTTCTCGCGGGGGGCCCTACACGATATTAGGCAGGTGTACCAGTTTCTTTGGCTCTTCAGTGTATTTTTGTTAACCGATAACTGGGCGTACAAAATTGTATTGATTTGTGCGATGGACAACTTTTATCTTTACACTTGGGAATTATGTGAGTTACATGGTATGAGGAAGAAAAATCCACGTGCATTGAAACAGTTTAGTTTTATGGACTCCCTTTTTTAAGTCGTGTGAATTATTCTGAAACTTCATCGGCTGGGAGACACCACATCTACGTCTACATCTACATGGATACTCTGAAAATCACATTTAAGTGCGTGGCAGAGGGTTCATCGAACCACCTTCACAAATCTCTATTATTCCAGTCTCGTATAGCGCGCGGGAAGAACGAACACATATATCTTTCCGTACGAGCTCTGATTTCCCTTATTTTATCTTGGTGATCGTTCCTCCCTATGTAATTCGGTGTCAACAAAATATTTTCGCATTCGGAGGAGAAAGTTGGTGATTGGAATTTCGTGAGAAGATTCCGTCGCAACGAAAAACGCCTTTCTTTTAACGATGTCCATCCCAAATCCTGAATCATTTCTGTGACACTCTCTCCCATATTTCGCGATAATACAAAACGTGCTGCCTTTCTTTGAACTTTTGCACTGTACTCCGTCAGTCCTATCTGGTAAGGATCCCATACCGTGCAACAGTATTCTAAAAGTGGACGGACAAGCGTAGTGTAGGCAGTCTCCTTAGTAGGTCTGTTACATTTTCTAAGTGTCCTGCCAAAAAAACGGTCTTTGGTTAGCCTTCCCGACAACATTTCCTTCCAATTTAAAATGTTCGTAAATTCGTTGAATTTACGGCTTTTAGATTAGACTGATTTATCGTGTAACCGAAGTTTAACGCTTTCCTTGTAACACTCATGTGGATGACCTCACACTTTTCGTTATTTAAGGTCAACTGCCACTTTTCGCACCATTCCGATATTTCTTCTAAATCGTTTTGCAGTTTGTTTTGATCTTCTGATGACTTTATTAGTCGATAAACGATAGCGTCATCTGCAAACAACCGAAGACGCCTGCTCAGATTGTCTCGCAAATCGTTTACATAGATAAGGAACAGCAAAGGGCCTATAACACTACCTTGGAGAACGCCAGAAATCACTTCTGTTTTACTCGATGACTTTCCGTCAATTACAACGAACTGTGACCTCTCTGACAGGAAATCACAGATCCAGTGACATAAGTGAGACGATATTCCATAAGCACGCAATTTCACTATGAGCCGCTTGTGTGGTACAGTGTCAAAAGCCTTCTGGAAATCCAGAAATACTGAATCGATCTGAAATTCCTTGTCAATAGCACTCAGCACTTCATGTGAATAAACAGATAGTTGTGTTTCACAGGAACGATGTTTTCTAAACCTATGTTGACTGTGTGTCAATAGACCATTTTATACGAGGTAATTCATTATGTTCGAACACAATATATGTTGTAAAATCCTGCTGCATATCGACGTTAACGATATGGGCCTGTAATTTAGTGGATTACTCCTACTACCTTTCTTGAATATTGGTGCGACTTGTGCAACTTTCCAGTCTTTGGGTACGGATCTTTCGTCGAGCGAACGGTTGTATATGATTGTTAAGTATGGAGCTAATGCAGGCCGGCCGAAGTGGCCGTGTGGTTAAAGGCGCTGCAGTCTGGAACCGCAAGACCGCCACGGTCGCAGGTTCGAATCCTGCCTCGGGCATGGATGTGTGTGATGTCCTTAGGTTAGTTAGGTTTAAGTAGTTCTTAGTTCTAGGGGACTTATGACCACAGCAGTCATAGTGCTCAGAGCCATTTGAACCCAGCTAATGCATCAGCATATTCCGAAAGGAACCTAATTGGTATACAGTCTGGACCAGAAGACTTGCTTTTATTGAGTGATTTAAGTTGCTTCACTACTCCGAGGATATTTCCTTCTACGTTACTTATGTTGGCAGCTGTTCTCGATTGCCCGCATCTCGTGGTCGTGCGGTAGCGTTCTCGCTTCCCACGCCCGGGTTCCCGGGTTCGATTCCCGGCGGGGTCAGGGATTTTCTCTGCCTCGTGATGGCTGGGTGTTGTGTGATGTCCTTAGGTTAGTTAGGTTTAAGTAGTTCTAAGTTCTAGGGGACTGATGACCATAGATGTTAAGTCCCATAGTGCTCAGAGCCATTTGAACCATTTTTTGTTCTCGATTCGAATTCTGGAATATTTACTTCGTCTTCTTTTGTGAAGGCATTTCGGAAGGCTGTGATTAATAACTCTGCTTTGGCAGCACTGTCTTAAATGGTATCTCCATTGCTATCGTGCAGAGAAGGCATTGATTGTTTCTCGCCGCTAACATACTTCACATATGACCAGAATCGCTTTGGATTTTCTGCCAGATTTCGAGACAAAGTTTCGTTGTGGTAGCTGTTATAAGCATCTCGAAGTCCGCACTAAATTTCGAGCTTCTGTAAAAGACCGCCAATCTTGGGGATTTTGCGTCTGTTTAAATTTAGCATGTTTGTTTCGTTGTTTCTGCAACAGTGTTCTAACCCGTTTTGTGTACCAAGGAGGATCAGCTCCGTCGTTTGTTAATTTATTTGGTATAAATCTCTCAATTGCTGCCGATACTATTTCTTTGAATTTAAGCCACATCTGGTCTACACTTATATTATTAATTTGGAATGAGTGGAGATTGTCTCTTAGGAACGCGTCAAGTGAATTTTTATCTGCTTTTTTGAATAGGTATATTTTTCGAGGATTTGGGGATTACAATATTCAATCTTGCCACGGCAGCCCTGTGTTCACTAATCCCTGAATCGGTTTTGATGCTCGTTATTAACTCAGGATTATTTGTTGCTAAGAGTTCAAGTGTGTTTTTACAACCGTTTACTATTCGCGTGGGCTCATGAACTAATTGCTCGAGATAATTTTCAGAGAATGCGTTTAGTACAATTTCGGGGGATATTTTATGCGTACCTCCGGAATTAAACATGTATTTTCGCCAACATATCGAGGGTAAATTAAAGTCACTACCAACTATTATCGTATGATTCGGGTACGTGTTTGAAATCAAACTCAAGTTTTCTTAGAACCTTTCAACAACTGTATCATCTGAATTGGGAGGTCGGTATAAGGATCCAATTATTATTTTATGCCGGTTGCCAACAATGATCTCTGCCCATACTAACTCACAGGATGTATCTACTTCAATTTACTAAGGACATCACACACATCCATGCCCGAGGCAAGATTCGAACCTGCAGCCGTAGCGGTCACGCGGTTCCAGAGTGAAGCGCCTAGAACCGCACGGCCACACCGGCTGGCCATGGCATCCGGGAGGACCCTTTCCACATCTGGAATGACTCCACCCGGTATGCACATGGAGTGCACACTGGTTTTCTTACCCTCCTTCTCGGCCAAGTCCCTAAGGTGTCCCATAACGCGCCTCACGTTGGAGCTCCCAACTACCAATAATCCCACCCTCTGCGATTGCCCGGATCTTGCAGGCTGAGTGGTTTCCTCTGAAATAGGACAGGCAACAACATCTGGCTCAGCGACAGTGTCAGCCACAGACAGCACCTGGAGCCTGTTTGTCAGACAAACCGGGGAGGCCTTATGTGCGGCCGCCTGGGAAGTCTTTCGCCGCCTGCTACACCCCGGGGCGACCTCCCACTCGACCACAGGTGAGAGGTCAACCTCAGTGCGATCAGTAACTGGGTTGGCCACAGGTGAGGACCGACCGGAGGACTCTGACGTTCTGGACGTCCGTTGGATCCCCACGGGCGACCCACAACAGTGGTGCCCATCCACTGCAGCCTCAAGCTGTGTAAACCGAAGCCATCACAGCCTGAAGTTGAGAGCGAAGTGTCACCAACTCGGCTCGCATCCGCACACAACAATCGCAGTCCTTGCCCATACTAAATACCGTGGAAAACTAAACTATGCAGATAAACGGACTATCAGCACGTGCTGCGCAACTCTACTGTAGAACCTGCCGAAAACGCACGAACTGTGTCTAGTAATACGCAGATATTTAAAAACCTAACTACCGAAGCACTCAGGTGAAACTAGATAATTTGACCCTGATTTGGAACTTGTAATATGTCACAAAATCGGTTTACTTTCTGAAGCAAACGAAAACGCGAGAACTGTGGCAATTAGATGTTAAATATACACTCAGAAACTCAAGAAACGAAACTAAAGCACACAGACGATATGATAAAATTCGCTCCTGGTTATGAACTCGGGTTACTTATCTGTTGCTCCGTCTGTCGCGGCCGGCTACTGCTGCTTGGGATTGTTCGACAGCAAGTCTTTCTATTATACGCCACTTTCTTGGCGTCCTGCTCGTCTGATGAACATGACATAAGTGCTGAGAACAAAACTCACACACTCAACCCCAGGCGGAGAAAATCCGCCGGCCCGTCTGGAAATCGAACGGGAGGTTTAGTGATCTGGCTGCAGCAACTTTAACCACTGGAGCACAAGGTGCTGATACTGTCTGCAGTGATTTGTCGTTGTAATCGAACAGCAGCGTATCTCTTCGGATGTTTAAGCACAGCACTTTACTTTTAGTGAAGCTCAGGTTCAACTGTTTGTCCCTGACCCAGTCGTTGACCCTCAGCTGGCATTCCTGTATTTCGCTACTGTCTTCTAGCATTGCAACGTTGCTATAGATAACAGCATTTTCGGCTTCACGCAGTCTCCAGCGTTATTCACTGCCATCATTCATAGAAATTGTAAATACTAGCGGTCCCTTAACACTCCCTTGAAAGTTAATATACTCACAGTATTTCCTGGTCTGACACTCAACCATTTAACTTGCTTATTGTGACCTCAAATCATGCACAGTACAAGTTCCAATATTAGTGCTCCCACTTGCTCACGCGAAATAAGGTAAGAACAGCACATGCAAGTACATGGTTCAGGGCAATAAAGCACAAAGACCGTAACTGCAACACAGGATATGACAAATAACAATAGGTGTAGGTGTCTCATGTATTCGGCGATGCTGTTCTAGGCGCTACAGTCTGGAACCGCGCGACCGCTATGGTCGCAGGTTCGAATCCTGCCTCGGGCATGGATGTGTGTGATGTCCTTAGGTTAGTTAGGTTTAAGTAGTTCTAAGTTCTAGGGGACTGATGACCTCAGATGTTAAGTCCCATAGTGCTCAGAGCCATTTATTCGGCGATGCTACCAGGATGGCAGGCAAACGGCGGCGAACGATCGCAAACATGCGTCCTCTAAGACATTATGGCAAGAGCAACCACCGAAGTTAACCTTCTCGCATCACGAAGCCTTGTGCAACAGTGTATCAACGATTTTGTACCCACAAACTTAGAGAGGACGAAATTTACTGAGTTAAATTTAGACTGATCGAAGGATGATAGCGAGAAAGAAAGGATACAATTTGAAACAGACTCCTTTCCATGTTCTCAGTCTATTTCTTATCTGTCAGGTATAACCTTCGTCTACCATCATACATGACAATTACTTATAGTCTCTTCATACAGAAACATTTTACAAGTATGTTATAATGGAGGCAGTGCACAGAATACAGTAATACGAGGAATGCTGAAACACGACTCAAACCCAGAAGCTTCCCTTCATGGGCACTGCTCTTATCGGCTGAGCGAAAAGACTTGTGCCAGATCGGGATTGGAGCCCGGATCCTTGTCTCCCGTTGACAAAGTAAGAGCGTGAAATGCGGCATGCAATTTTGCATGCCGTTTTTATTTAATTAGAGATTGGTTGGGTAATTAGAGGATGACTAACGGTGGTGACTCGATTTAGAACGTTTTTATCGAAGATCTTGGACTACAGTGACTGGTAGTACAGTGTTGTATGTAGCTTCATTTCCCTTCTTTAACATCGTAATTGACTCATTGGTTTTTCAATGATTTTATGTCGACCGCTACGGTCGCAGGTTCGAATCCTGCCTCGGGCATGGATGTGTGTGATGTCCTTAGGTTAGTTAGGTTTAAGTAGTTCTAAGTTCTAGGGGACTCATGACCTCAGAAGTTAAGTCCCATAGTGCTCAGAGCCATTTGATTTTATGTGCTGGAGAAGATACAATGAGTTGGAGGTGAGGCAGGGTAAACACGGAATGCTACAGATAACTGCACTTTGCTTGGAAGGGGGACTGGAGACTCAGGTGGCCTTGGTGTAACTGGCCTGTTGAGGTGTCCCAGGTGATAACAAACTATTGTCCAACTTTTCAAACTCGCTCAGACTAGTGTCCACCTGCGGACAGAGAGGCACCACGAGAAGTAAATGGGGATGACAACCTCATGTTTCGTGGATCACTTGTAGATAGCCAACGGCCACTTAGGAAGCACAGACTGCAGAAAATAGTGTGCTAGCTCCGTGAGCTATTGTTTCTAACTTCAGAGGCGCTGTAATGTTAGGCTAGTGATATAAGCAGAAAAACACATGATTTGTATATTAAAGCCTGATGTCAGGATCACAGAGTTGGAGCGGGCTTGTTTCTAACATGGGTGAGTTTTGCTACATGATTGGTGTCTGATCATTACGCGCCGTTTTGGCGGGATTATCTATGCTGGATGGAAACATCACTATTGCGCCGCAATGTTTTATAATTTCACTTTTGGCTACTGGAACTGTTTGGTTGGAAAGGAGAGCAGGGCGTAAGATAGAGCCAAAAATAGAGTGCTCGGAGTTGGGATGCGGTGGAAGGAGTATCGATTCCGGATCGAGACACAGCGGGGTGGTGCAATGGTTAGCACACTGGACTCGCAATCGGGATGACGACGGTTCAAACGCGCGGCCGGCCATCCTGATTTAGATTTTCTGCGATTTCCCTAAATAGCTTTAGGTAAATGCCTGGATAGTTCCTTTGAAAGAGCACCGCCGACTTCTTTCCCCATCCTTCCCTAACCCGATGGGACCGACGAACTCGCTGTTTCGTCCCTTCCCCCAAATCAACCAATCAACCAACCGGATCTCGACACGGTGGAGGCGGTATCGACCTCGGCTGAGACACGGGGTTGATCACAGCGACTGTCGAGTTAGGAGATGTCCAGGGAACGGTGCTCTAGTTGTTCGCCTTCATTTTCTGGAGAGAACCATCGCAGCAATTAAACTACAATAAGCATTCGTGGCTACATCGGCGTGTTAGGGCATTCTTATTTCGCACTTGTGAGATTATATACGACCGCCTGTCTCAGTTTAACATTCATGTGTTGAATTTACGAACCTTTTCAATCAGTCACCAAGCTTTCTGTCACTGTTTTCTGCCAGGAAATAGCGAATTTCGAAATTGCGTTTCAGATCGCCATTTTTGAGTTATACAGGGTGAATTTCTCATGGAGTCGAAGAACACTGCCATCCATATAATCTCTAATCATAGTTTTCATACAGTTAGCATTAGGCACATTGAATTATTGTATAATTCTCCCGCTTTAGCATGTATGCCTAGGGCCTAAAAAAGTTGCCTTAGAAGTTGTGCCTATGAAATTCATAGGATAGGCCTCAAAGAAACGGCATGTCCACGAGTAGTATTCTAGGTTAGAGAAATTTTTCACGATGAGGGGATTTCACAAGGTGCTGGGTTCGAGTCCCGTCCGGCAAACAGAATCTGCCCGGAAGTTCCAAAATACTGCATACACTCTGCAGAGGGAAAGATTTATTTTGCACGAGTAATAGCGTTGCTTCTGGAGGCCTGGGGACCATATAAACTACACAGTACGTGGGAGCTCCTACTAGATATTAATTTCAACAGTCAGCCATTGCTGCCTGCTATAACTGACAGGTGGAGGCAGCGTAAATCTTTTGGACCATAGCGCCCGCAGTGAGGCCCTGGAGTAGGGACAGCGGAAGCGGGCGGCTGGCAGCAAGACGAACGGCAGAACTCGTTCTAGGCGCTGCCGCTGCCGGGGTAACGGTGCGGCCGGCAGATGCCGATCTCGCCTCTGCGGGGTCAGCCGACATTGTTACGTTACGGCTTCGGCATCGCGGGCCGCCCTCCGTGGGGCACGACCGCCGCCGCCGCCGCCGCCGCCTCCGCACAGAGCACACAATGGGGGCGCCGCAACGGGAACCCGCCGAGCACCGGCGGCGTGGCAGGTGACGCCTCCGGACCCAGCCGCCGTCACCGCCCAATATGTGTGGCGGGCCGCTAGCCCGTGAGAGCAGCGCCGGTGACAGTGGTAGCCGAGTAACGTAGCCGTACATTTATGCGGCTTTTCTTCTGAACGTCGTATAAGTATGTTCTGCAATAATCAATGTTATATACGTTTTCGACTGATTAGAGAACGAAGGATGAAATAAATATTTGTAGATTTCCGAGTGAGTGGTTAGGCAGGTACCTAACAGGTCAGCATAAATTGCTTCGAGTAAAAAGAGGAACCACAGCTTTGATTTTCTCCCCTGTCACAAATATTTCGCTGTTATTTCTGAATACATGGCGATTTTAGTGTGTGTGGTTGTGTGGGAACCTAAGGCGACAGCTTTAATTGTTGCGACTGAAACGAGCACCAATAGCATTCGTATTCTCTCTTGTCACAAAGTCGATAGCAATACCTGAGGTTGTCGATATTGTGTGTGATGACGTCACTTTTGCAGAAAGTCTTGTGAGACAAATGTTATCCCCTGCTTAAATGCTGCTATACACTCTTCGGAACACTGTTTATTACAAGACTTTTCTACATTTCTGCTCAATGTACAAGGAGCGAAAACTACAGCAAGACCAGTTGAAACGTGACAGTGGTATTTTGTTTCCCTATCCAAGCTCGTTACTGACTTTAATATTACGAAATGAGGTAAATTACCTAATTTACCGTAAAGAATAAATTATTGTTTATTAGGCTTGAAAAAATGTAGTGGAAAATTTCCATTTCATTGATCAATCTACTTATGTAACGAACATGTCGTGTGATTTCTATGCAGCTGTTTTGAATGTGGAGAAGAAGCATAATTCAAAGACCAAAAAGGTATCCATTTTCGTTATTGTACTGGAGAGCGAAAAGAGGAACTGCCAGGCAAGCAGCGTTGGCGCCGGTGTGGGCGGAAGCTGTATCATGTAAAAAATACTATTGAACATTGGCCATGAGTTACACGGTATTTTTGGACCAAGGTATACGTTGTTACTTCTGCCACACTCATTCAAGTGTCTTCAGTCTTTCCTTGTGTAATTAGCGGTGTAACCATGCAGGATTTGGATATCCCCTGAAGTTTATTGCGTTTAGTGCTTAATAGTTCGTAAAGGGTTCAGAAACGTAGCTTTCTCAAGTGTGTTTTTCACTATCGGAATCAACGAAATTGACAGGATGGGAAACACGAAAGTCAGAATTTCCCAGTATATAACCCAATGAAAAGGTTAATATACTGGTATGACTCATTCTGTTAATGTACTAAAGTAACTTCGTAAACAAAATTTGTAAAATAGGTCTAAGATGTCTTCCTATACTTTGCCAGATGTTATTGCATGACGTTTTGACAACGTGCTTCACATCCTCAGAGCAAACTGGCCAACGCCAGTGTTCTGTCATGTGGGGTTGCATAAAACGACATCGATAGGAGCAGCTGAATCACCCTGTATACATCCGGCGAAAAAAAAAAAAAAAACCGTAAGACACAAACTGAATGACCGGATGCCCCTTGTGCCCGGAGGAACAGATTCGACCACGTTCCTGAAGTGAGAAAGACACAAAATAGTGCATCAGAAATTGCAAGGTAAATACAGGGTGTTACAAAAAGGTACGGCCAAACTTTCAGGAAACATTCCTCACACACAAAGAAAGAAAATATGTTATGTGGACATGTGTCCGAAACGATTACTTTCCATGTTAGAGCTCATTTTATTACTTCTCTCCAAATCACATTAATCATGGAATGGAAACACACAGCAACAGAACGTACCAGCGTGACTTCAAACACTTTGTTACAGGAAATGTTAAAAATTTCCTCCGTTAGCGAGGATACATGCATCCACCCTCCGTCGCATGGAATCCCAGATGCGCTGATGCAGCCCTGGAGAATGGCGTATTGTATCACAGCCGTCCACAATACGAGCACGAAGAGTCTCTACATTTGGTACCGGGGTTGCGTAGACAAGAGCTTTCAAATGCCCCCATAAATGAAAGTCAAGAGGGTTGAGGTCAGGGGAGCGTGGAGGCCATGGAATTGGTCCGCCTCTACCAATCCATCGGTCACCGAATCTTTTGTTGAGAAGCGTAAAACACTTCGACTGAAATGTGCAGGAGCTCCATCGTGCAAGAACCACATGTTGTGTCGTACTTGTAAAGGCACATGTTCTAGCAGCACAGGTAGAGGATTTTCTCTGCCTCGTGATGACTGGGTGTTGTGTGATGTCCTTAGGTTAGTTAGGTTTAAGTAATTCTTAGTTCTGGGGGACTGATGACCATAGATGTTAAGTCCCATAGTGCTCAGAGCCATTTGAACCACAGGTAGAGTATCCCGTATGAAATCATGATAACGTGCTCCATTGAGCGTAGGTGGAAGAACATGGGGCCCAATCAAGACATCTCCAACAATGCCTGCCCAAACGTTCACAGAAAATCTGTGTTGATGACGTGATTGCACAATTGCGTGCGGATTCTCGTCAGCCCACACATTTTGATTGTGAAAATTTACAATTTGATCACGTTGAAATGAAGCCTCATCCGTAAAGAGAACATTTGCACTGAAATGAGGATTGACACATTGTTGGATGAACCATTCGCAGAAGTGTACCCGTGGAGGCCAATCAGCTGCTGATAGTGCCTGCACACGCTGTACATGGTATGGAAACAATTGGTTCTCCCGTAGCACTCTCCATACAGTGACGTGGTCAACGTTAACTTGTACAGCAGCAACTTCTCTGACGCTGACATTAGGGTTATCGTCAACTGCACGAAGAATTTCCTCGTCCATTGCAGGTGCCCTCGTCGTTCTAGGTATTCCCCAGTCGCGAGTCATAGGCTGGAATGTTCCGTGCTCCCTAAGACGCCGATCAATTGCTTCGAACGTCTTCCTGTCAGAACACCTTCGTTCTGGAAATCTGTCTCTATACAAACGCACCGCGCCACGGCTATTGCCCCGTGCTAATCCATACATCAAATGGGCATCTGCCAACTCCGCATTTGTAAACATTGCACTGACTGCAAAACCACGTTCGTGATGAACACCAACCTATTGATGCTACGTACTGATATGCTTGATGCTAGTACTATAGAGCAATGAGTCGCATGTCAACACAAGCACCGAAGTCAACATTACCTTCCTTCAAGCCCGCATCTCGTGGTCGTGCGGTAGCGTTCTCGCTTCCCACGCCCGGGTTCCCGGGTTCGATTCCCGGCGGGGTCAGGGATTTTCTCTGCCTCGTGATGGCTGGGTGTTGTGTGCTGTCCTTAGGTTAGTTAGGTTTAAGTAGTTCTAAGTTCTAGGGGACTTATGACCACAGCAGTTGAGTCCCATAGTGCTCAGAGCCATTTTGAGCCTTCCTTCAATTGGGCCAACTGGCGGTGAATCGAGGAAGTACAGTACATACTGACGAAACTAAAATGAGCTCTAACATGGAAATTAAGCGTTTTCGGACACATGTCCACATAACATCTTCTCTTTCTTTGTGTGTGAGGAATGTTTCCTGAAAGTTTGGCCGTACCTTTTTGTAACACCCTGTATACACAGCAAAATTCTCGTAATAGTTGTTCCGAGTGAGAATAAGTGGTCGTCACAATATACGCTAACAGAAGTATTTCGATTACGCTACATATGAAAACTGACGTATCTGACGTCACAGACGTGGAAGATTTTACTTATTTGGATGACTGTATCTCGTTTGGTAGGGACCGTTACGAGGGTTGGCCGACCGCAGATCATGTTCCTGGTTGCGGCCGAACTTCAGTGGCACAATAGACTGAATTAGTAGTTTAACTGAAACTGCCTTTGAAATATGTAAAATCATGTAGGAAGTGACTTTGAGAAGTAAATAAACGACGTGTGGAGTTTGCCGGTCTCCCATCGGGCGCCTCCCTAGGTGGCGGATAGGGGAATGCTCACCAGATATGGTGGGTACCGGGGAAATAAAATACCCGGGGTGGACCAAAACTAGCAACTGCTGCCTTGTAGTATGATATTGGCTTATCAAAGGCTAAAGGAAGAAAACCTTGAGTAAAAATTGCCTGGTCCTCCGGGTTGGGGGTTGTGCAGTGGGCCAGCTCCTCACTCGCATAAAAACATAAAAATGCTAAAAAACCTAATAATATGCCTCGGAAAAATTGGAACTTTGGACGACGAACTGGCGATGAGAAACGGAAAATTATGTTTGGATGCTGGAATGTGCAAGGTATTTCCACTAAAATAAATTTACTACCTGCAGAACTTGACATGTTCAACATGGATGTTGTCGTACTCTCTGAAACAAAGAAGAAAGGCCAAGGAGAAGAAGAACTGGATAATTATGTACATATCTGGAGTGGGGTATCAAAAGCAGTAAGAGCCAAAGCAGGAGTCTCCATTATGATAAAGAAATCATGGAAAGAAAGAATCACAAATTGGACATTCATCAATCAACGTACTATAACTGTTGAAATATTATTTGCTAGGGAAGCTGTGATTATTGGCATGTATGCACCCACGAATGACACAAAAGATAAGGAGAAAGATACATTTTGGGACATCCTCAGGGAGACTATTGAAAAAATCCCAAGGAGAAAGGAACTGATCATCATGGGAGATCTGAATGGAAGGGTAGGAATTAGAGAATCTTGTAGAATAGTAGGAAAACATGGAGAGGACGAATATAATGACAATGGGGAACGATTGATTGCAATTTGTGAACAATTTGATCTAAAAATTACCAACACATTTTTCAAACATAAGGACATTCATAAATATACTTGGCAACAGAACACCAAAGAACTTCGTTCTATAATAGATTATATTATCATTAGGCAAACAAGTAGTTTCAAAGCAGTAGACGTCAGATCTTATAGAGGAGCCCAGTGTGGATCAGACCACTATCTAGTTAAAACGAAGTCTTTCTGGCCATGGAAGAATGCAAGGAGTGTTACAAGTAACATAAATAAAACAAACCAGACTGAGAAAGATGAAAATTTACCTTTTAATATTGACAGCCTACAAGACGAAAGTATCAGAACACTCTTTGCGGCCAGGATGGAAAGGAAACTGTTTGAATCATTTCAAGGAAGTACAGAGGAAATATATGACTATATAAAAGCTAATGTGAAAATCATAGCAACGGAGGTGTTGGGTAAAAAAGATAGCAACCACAACCATGCAGCAGAGTGGTGGTCAGAGGAACTAGAGGTCCTCGTTAGAGAAAAACGAAATGCGTTCCTTCAGTGGTTGAATGATAAATCAGAAGAAACAAGATCAGTATACAAGGAAAAGAAGAATGAAGTGATGAAAAAAATAAGGATGGCAAAAAATGAAGCATGGGAAAGAACATGTGCCAAGGTGAATAGCAAATTAGGATTTGGGAGAGCAAAAGAAGCATGGTCAGTATTGAAAGGGGTTTCGACAGGATACAAAAAGCAAAACTAATCTCCAACTGATAACACAAAAGGAATGGGAAGAGTATTTCCAAAAATTATTAAATGAGGACAGAGAAGAATATCTAGAAGAAGGAACAGGGGAAGATAAAGGACATGAAGATGATGAGATCCAGATTTTAGAAAGTGAAGTACTTCAGGCGTTGAGAACAGGAAAGAATGGTAAATCACCGGGACCAGGCAATATCAATCTGGAGTGTCTGAAATATGGTGGTGACAAAATTGTGAAACTGATAACACAGCTCTTCAACAAAATGATACATGGAGATTCAATACCCAACGAGATGAAGCTAGGTTACATTAATACAATATTTAAGAAAGGGGATCGCAAAATTTGTTCAAACTATAGAGGAATTTGTGTTACAAACACATTAATGAGAATTTTTGCGAAAGTAATTAAAAACAAACTGGAAAAAAATTTTAGAACCCAAGAAGAACAATGTGGATTCACGGCTGGGAGATCATGTGTAGACCATATTTTCACATTACGACAGAATTTGGAGAAACATAGGGAAAAATCAAAAAATATAGGATTAATTTTCATAGATCTAGAAAAAGCATATGATACTGTTCCAAGAAAATTACTTTGGAGAGCACTACATATGGCAAACATAAACCCTCCCTTGATTAAAATAATACAACAGATGTATAAAGATAACATTTGCCAAGTGAAAGTTGGTAATAAACTTTCACAGAAATTTAGAACAAGCAAAGGCCTTTTACAAGGCTGTCCCATGTCACCATCATTATTTAAAATCTATATAGATATTAGCCTTAGAACATGGTCTCATAAATGTAATAGTATGGGATTAGAAATAAGAGATGGAGTTTACCTACATCATTTAAAAGAATTAGTAGCGGACGGAGGGTCATTGGGATGCTTAACTCAGTCTTATGGAGCAGGAATGTAATGATCAGAACTAAAAAACTAATATACAAATCCATATTAGAGAGTGTGGTTCTGTATGGAACGGAGACCTGGACAATTAACATGAAGCACATTAAAAAATTACAAACTCTAGAGATGGACTTTTGGAGAAGATCGGGAAGAAAAGATAAGAAACACCGAAGTAATAAGGAGAATGGAAATAAAAGAAAGAATACATGACGTAATGGATAGGAAGAAATTACAGTGGTACGGGCATGTACGACGAATGGAGAAAACCAGAATACCAAAATTGATACTGGAGTGGGAACCGGAGGGGAGAAGGAGAAGACGACGACCTATGACAACCTGGCTCCAAAATGTACAGCACATAATGAGGAGAATGGGCGCAGAGGACGAGGACACACAAGATCGAAACACCTGGAGAAATATTTTGAAATTATAGTTTAAGAACGTTTATTGTTTGTATTGTAATTTCCAAGTAAATTATTATGTTGGAGATAAGTCTCTGTAATGAGGAAAAGCTCAAAATAATAATAATAAAATTTTGATGCTGACAGTTATTTCAGCTTAAGACGTCATTAGATGATGACGAACAACACGCCACTGCCCCATTGGTTGCGGCTCTGATACTAAGCAGGGCTGTGCTAGTTATTATGCTCCGCGATATTCTCAGTGTTGTAATTCTTCAGGCTTTCCCAGCGATCTAATGACATCTTGGGTTCTAGTAGTCTCAGGACGCATCTGATGAAGGTAACGAGTTACACTACCAAAATATCGTGCAAGTACGACGCTGATATCCGTCAGAACACCCGACAACCCAAGATGTCATTCTCAGAGTTGTTTAGATAATCGCGGATGGCCCTATGGTCACGACTGAGTGTGTAAACTTGATAGAAGTGGTGAAACCTTTGTTGAACGGTGCCAAGCTGTAGACTTTATATAGAGACGGTGTATTTTCTGCCTCCGCACAGCTTGTAGAGAATATTGGCAAATTTGTAAATAAGTGGAAGGTTGCACAGCCTGCATTTCTAAGAGCGAAGGATGTAACTGATTGCCTCTGGTTGAGAATGGAGTGGTGGAGTTGGAGCCTATTCCTCCTGTTATTCAGTCTGTACATTGAACAAGCAGTACAAGAAACTACCCAGAAATTTGGAAAGATAATTGCAGATCAGGGGGAAGAAGTAAAAACTTTAAAGTTTACCGATGATGTCGTAATTTTGCGAGAAATAATGAAGGACTTGGGACATCAGTTAAATGAAATGGATAATGTTTCGAAAAGTTGTTACAAGGTGAACAGCAACAAAATCAAAGCAAGATAATGTAACGTAGTGAATGAAAATAGCAAAGCTGAAGGATCTGGATTTGGAAAAGAAACACTGAATGTAGAAGAAGGTCAAAATAACTGGCTACGGCAGAAGTAAACATCAGCAATTGACCTGCCTTGCGGCAGGCCCAGACGTGGTACTTGTCCACATCACCTCGTCTTGCGCTTCACTCTGTTCCACGAAATTACAGCCTTTCTCCCTAACGCTGTCCGTTAACTGCGATCTTTTTTTTCCTCTCTCTTTCCCTTTACTGTCACTCCCTTCCTTCCTGGAGTAAGCACTATTTTCTCAAGTTGTAGCCTTGCCAATTTTTCATCCCTTTCCTAATCGTATCTGAGATGTTTTGTGTTCTTTCCAATTCTTCTCAACAACTCTTTGTTCCTCACCCTGTTTTCCCAAATCATATCCGCTAGCGTCATCCAGCTCACATTTCCATTGCGTTCAGACGTCTCTCTTTGTCCTTTCGTAATGTTCATGTCTCTGCCGCGCGTAGAGTCCGGACATCATTTTTTCTTTCAGTGGCTTGCATTATAGTTTCCTACTTCTCTTTTATCCTTTTTTGGCTACACTGTTCTCGATTTAATGTCTGTGTCACATTTCAGTACTCCATTACAATAGTTTCCTAGTATCTTAATTTTGCAACCTCGTCTGATTTTGCCGGCCGTTGTCACCGAGCGGTTCTAGGCGCTTCAGTCTGGAACCACGCGACCACTACGGTCACAGGTTCGAATCCTGCCTCGGGCATGGTTGTGTGTGATGTCCTTAGGTTAGTTAGGTTTAAGTAGTTCTAAGTTCTAGGGGACTGATGACCTCAGATGTTAAATCCCATAGTGCTCAGAGACATTTTGTCTAATTTTTGTCCGCCTTTCATTATTTTCCAATGACCATGTACTGTGTTCTTGACACCAGGCTTTACGGGCTCTCTTGTGACCACGGGTCAGTGGAATGCACCTTGCAGGTCGCCGGGCGAATAAACCGTGTCTGTTCAGTCTTCTGTAGACTGTGTGTCTGGAGACAACTGTGCCAGTGGCTGCAGTAAGGTCCCGAACAAGGCTACCTGCAGTACTCCGTGGCCGTCTGCGGGCACTGATGGTGAGACATCGGTCTTCTTGTGGTGTTGTACACTATGGACGCCCCGTACTATAGCGCCTGGACACGTTTCCTGTAATCTCGAGATCACACTTTGTGGCACACGGAGGGCCCGTGCTACGGCCTGCTGTTTGACCAGTCTCCAGCCGCCCTAGTATTCTACTCCTCATAATGACATCAATAAGTGTTCTTTGAGCCATTTTCAACACACAGTCACCATTAGCACGTCTGAAAATGTCTGCACACTTACTCGTTGCACCGTACTCTGACATGCACCAACACACCTCTGCGTATGTGGACTGCTGCCAGCGCCACCGTGCGACGACCACAGGTCAAATGCACCGCACGGTCATACCCCAAGGTGATTTAATCCGCAAACCGCCCACCAGAGCGTTGTTTTACCGTGTATCAGCATTGTCCTTAATTTATGAGCATGGGTGTATTATTACAGATCGCCCTTTGCGGATAAAAAAAGAAAAAAAAGAGGTTTGAAAAAATATTTTTGAGCTATTTTTCGGAAACGGTACGTACGTTCCGGACATGCCTCGTAATCTAAATTAAGAGGAAAAAACAATGCACGCCTACTAAATCAGATTCACAAGAAGGAAAAAACACATTCTCCCGTATACCATTTATAGGTAAAATTTCATACCAAATTGCCAACCTCTTTCGGAAAACTGGTATTCAAATTTCTTTCAGCACTAGCAACAAGTTACAACAGCTCATCATCCACAACAGTAAGACAAACAACGAATGCCACCAAAAATCAGGTATTTACGAACTTTTATGTGACAATTGCCTACAGTTCTACATAGGCCAAACTGGAAGGAGTTTCACTATAAGATACCGTGAGCATATGGATGCATTCCGGCTAAATAATTTTGACAAATCCACCTTTGCAATGCACCTAAAAGATCATGGTCACTCAGCCACAGCCATTACAGAAAACCTACAAATACTACACATTGTGAGCAAAGGAAAGAAAATGAATCTGCTCGAAGAGCAAGAAATTTATATCCACAGCTCTAACTCACCAGATCTTGTTCTCAACGAACAAGTGGAACTTGCAAACAAATCCTATCTTCACATATTCCATGAAATATTCAAAAACAGAAAATAATTATCCTGTGATAGAATAACAAAGTAATATTCTATAGAAATTCGATGTAACAGTCATACAACAGTCCAAGTGTCATTATGGTAATTTGTAACAGTCATATTGTAAGCACAAGGTGTAAGTGGCATTGTATAATGTGTAATAGCTTTCAAAATTTCATGTGTGTAACATTATTGTACCTCCTAGATGTAATTTGTCTGACAACAGTGTGGTTCAAAATAGTTCTAGCTGTCATTTTTTTTAATTTGTAATAGCTGTGAGTAATTTGATATATATAACAACATTGTACTTCCTAGATCTAAGCTATCCGACAAAAAAATCATAATGTGTATCAAGAAATGTCGCAGTCTATAATAGCTTTTTAAATTTCTATTTATGCAACACCCTTGCACTTACTGTGGCTAAGTTCGTTGACAGTAACCTACAAGTTTCTGTATGAGCAACATCTTTACATCTGCTACATGGTGAGAGCGAGCTGTGGGGAGCCGGGTGGGGCAGCACAGCGCCGCAGAGGCACCGGCGCGCACAGCGGGCGGCCGGCGCATGCACGGGGTCATTAACCCCGCCGGCAGGTCCCACACAAGGCCGCAGCTGCCGCCGTGCCCTGCCCTGCCCTGCCCTGGCCCGGCCTGCAGTGGTGTGATGTGGGCTTCGTGGCCACCGTTTGTCCGACACGGGAGCAACCACTGGCGCCGTGTCAACACTGCTAAGTCGCCGCACAAAGCGATCATCGCCCCCTAAAGAGAGCACTCTGCCCACTTTCGAGTGCTGCACATCACGTAGAACTGATACCAGACGATCGTGTGACCCTCTTCCACTGGTGTAGGTAATTGCTGAGAAGTGGTGTGTCAGTCAGTGATATGGAATCAACGCACTGTGAAGGGCCGACGTGCAGTCGTGACAGAATGGCAGACAGCGGCTACCGCGTTTGGATGTTCCCGTGGCCACACCGTGAATGAAGATGCCCAGACGTGCGTCGCGGGAGCTGCGCGGTCAGCACACGGATTGCTAAGCGACGAGGCCCGGATTCGATTAACGGCTGGGTCGGAGATTTCCTACGCTCGGGAACTGGTGTTGCGTTGTCCTTCGGTTCGCATCGTCATAACTGACATTCAACTCTTGAAATGGCTGAATGGACTCGTCCCTAAAGCGAATAGACTAAAAGAAGAAAGAAAATGCCCAATCTATTGGTGTATCACTGCGGACTATCACACGTTTCCATAAGAGATGGTGTAACGCTCGCAGCCATGTACCACAGCGTAAGAACAGTGGTCCTAAAATGACCCTAAACGACAGTGACCAGAGAAGAGTTTTACACCTTATCAACGACAACTCGTTTCAAATCAGACAGTAGTTACTGCTCTCACTCAATGCATGTGAATCTTAAGCAGCTTCCGAGCGGAGGTAATGACAGTAACTACATGTAAGAGCCATCTCGAATCGGGTACCTCGCAATTCCTCGTTGTTCACAGCTTCACATAAAGCTGTACGTCTTTGGTGGGCCAAAAGGTAAAGAACCTGGACTCCAGCTGATGGCAGGCACGTAGTGTGGGCCGACGAGCCGTTATTGTCCACTTCTCAGCCGGCGCAAGGCACCCGAGACAACCTAATAAGACATTTACCTCGCAGTGTGTGGAGCTTGCAATTAGGCCATAAGTGGTTCAGTGACGTTTTCCGTAACACGACTTCGGCATATTCACTCAGGCTTCCATGAACTTGCCGGCCGGGGTGGCCGAGCGGTTCTAGGCGCTTCAGTCCGGAACCGAGCGACTGCTATGGTCACAGGTTCGTATCTTGCCTCGGGCAAGGCTGTGTGTGATCTCCTTAGGTTAGTTAGGTTTAAGTAGTTCTAAGTTCTAGGGGACTGATGACCTTCGATGTTAAGTCCCATAGTGCTCAGAGCCATATTTTTCCATGAACGTGATGTATATTTCACTATTCTTGGCGACCACGAGTTGTTCAGTCTTTCACATCTTCTTTATTTTTATGATGTGGACAGGCCTTAACAGCCCTTCCTTCCTCGAGCTCAACAGCCGTACTGGTTTGAGGAACACGCAGGAACTTAGCCCCACCTGGACTTATCACGCAGCCTTAATCCCTCAGAAAATGCCTGAAACTATTCCGAACAGCGGGCGAAAAGTCGTAACCAACATTCTAGCAACTTGGTAGCACTACGGAAGCTAATCGTGAATGTGTGGCTTCACCTGGTTAAGGCATAACTGGAGAAACTTGTGGACTCTCTTCGTCGTCGAACTGAGACCAGGTAACAGCCTTTATTCATGTGATGTTTTCATGGGTGACTAATTTTCTGTTCGCTGCGCTTATGTTCGAGGCACGTTGTTCGGGCCGTATTGTAGCCACGTACTTAACCATAATTATTAATTATTGGATACGCCTTTTTATGTAAAACACTGTTTTTCGTTGTTACCAAAATATGTTTCGCCACTTCTGTGCCATCTTCAGTGCCCTCATGTTAGATCAAGTATAACCTGAAATATGTTCATTTTTTACTGTTTTTCATTAAACAAAGCCCACTTATGATGGCACAGAGGTGCCGAAACATGTTTGGGTAACAAGAGGAAACAGTCTTTTGCATAAAAGGCGGAGCCTATATCCAATAATTTTAACTACAAAAACGGAAAAAATAAGAGCTGCAAATCGAAAAGATGAAAATTATTAAGTAGTACTGACTGAAATCGACCATAGCTTCTTGTAAAGTTCTTACAGAATTCATATTGCAACGACTCTTCCATTCTTTTCCAGTCGAATATTGTCCTGTTCCATACTGTGGGGCACTTACTTCCAGCCAATTATCGGTGACAGAGGTACATGTAGAAATCTTCGCTCCAAATTGGAAAAAAGATGTTCGTTAATATTAACTCATCTGAATCACTAAGGGGTTGGGGAGCTACATTTAGGCCCAATGACAAATTCGTCAAAGCAATCTTGAAAAGATTGTCGGTATGAATTAGGCTATAGTCACCTTGGAAAACGATAGCGTCCACACATACAATGGACACTGTTTGTTGTAAGACTAACAATACGACCAATGGAATGTCACCAACGTGCTGGCTTCATCAGAAAGCCCCCTTTACCAGTAGGAAGAACTTTAGGAGATAAACATGTTTGTGTGTCCATCATCACAAACAAGTTGTTCGATGCAAGGAGAAATATGACTCATCGAAATACCTACATGGCCTTAGGTACTAAGCCTTGTTTACGCGTTATTGCCAGTGGTCAGAGGTTCAGATAGCGCCGCACACCCGCAGATGTTAAGTTTGTGCAACTCACTTTGTACTACGACTGCAGGAGCAGAATGTACGGCACTAAAGACTGACCTTTGACGTCGGCTACCTGGCATTTATTTCATAGTGACTCTGATTGTTCGCTGGTCCCGGTCACTAATGTTCTGTCGAAATTCTTTGTTACTCTTCGCTGATACTGCCTTGTCACGAAGTAGGCCTGCTGACTCTAGCTTTGATACTTCGCGTTGATATATCTGAAAAATTGTCCGATGTCTTTAAGCTTGTTCCAACTATCCGGGCTCCCACAATCTTCTTTCGTTTCAGAAGAAGTCTCTCACTTAAACTAGCCTTATGTAATATTATTTTTGTAACAAACAACAATAGCAGTCCTCTAACGGTCAATGTTTTCGCATTATGAAACACAGATGTTTACAATCATTTGACGTCCTCCTGTATTATCAAATAGACCAGTATTTTACGCAGCACAAAGGTGCTTCTTACTGCACACTGTCGGGAAAATAGGTATGCGTGGCCATCCTGTTTAAGGAAAATGGAGTTAATATTTTGAAAGAGGCTGACCTCAGATGTGAAAGAAGTTGCGCATTTGATAAACGTACTCAACCTCTGTGTTCTTTGGTCAGAGAGACTACTTCTTTTGAAGAGAATAGCAGGCAGTGTGTGTTTACCAGTCTGGCAGTGTACTTGGTTTGAAAAGGATGGAAGACGACCTGCCGTGTAGTAGACGAGGCATTATTTAAAATAGGGATTTCAAAATAATATATTTTAAGGAAAAGTATTGAGGAAATGAAATGATGTGAATGGAAGAGTGATGAAAGCCAATTTTTAAGGTAATCCAGTCTTTTTATATTTGTAACTGTGTACTTTCTTACTGTTAGAACATTAAGTTTGGCTGAAGTTTAATGTTGACATTTTTTAATGCTACATACGGTTTTGTTTTATAGTTGAAACAAGTGTCAAGGAAGGCACAGGAGAGCTATTGGGAGACATTTTTGTTAATTTGTCTAGGTGTGAGAACATAAAAAATGTGCATTATTATCATGGCTTAATGAAGTTTAGCCGGCCGGTGTGGCCGTGCGGTTCTAGGCGCGTCAGTCTGGAACCGCGTGACCGCTACGGTCGCACGTTCGAATCCTGCCTCGGGCATGGATGTGTGTGGTGTCCTTAGGTTAGTTAGGTTTAAGTAGTTCCACGTTCTAGGGGACTGACGACCACAGATGTTGAGTCCCATAGTGCTCAGAGCCATTTGAACCACTTTTTGAAGTTTAGTTAAACTTTTAGCCTTTGTTCTCTTTTATCAGTCGTTAAGATTAGTTCCCTATTATCATTTTTACTTTCATGACGCTATTTGTATCTTCACAATGCATATAGTGAGTTATGTCCTGAGCGGAATTTTGTGAAAACTGGTAAGATACCGTCTTGTATTGCACATTGAAAGTAAGACATATGAATATTGTTTCTGTACAGTCACTTTTATATTCCTAATAGCAGCAGGTTACAGAGCGGACGAATGTTCCGTGCGACAGGTATGCCAATAAATTTAACTACCCTCAAAGTTCAGGTCGATTGTAAGGCACAGTGATTGTCAAAGTGTTTTCGTGAAAATATTACTATCAGTTCTGAGATTTATTATCAGCAAAATATTTCAGCGAAACGCTAGCTTGTGAATTTTCAGGTAGTTTTATCAGAAAGTCAGATGAGTTAATTTTTATGTTCATTTGCTCTGTAATTACAATAACAGTTCTGGTATAGCGATTGTCTGCAAGACTAAGGGATAAAGAGTAACTATATTCGGGGCCAATATTTACCCTGAGTGATCAATTTTGTAGCCAAATAGCATATGTATATTTCACTGGAAACGAATTGCTTCCTCGCAGGCGAATTGTCTGATGTACCGGGAAATCTGGATTTCGCATCGTTTAGTATGAGCTCCACAGTTTCCGTTCAAAATCAAATTGTCACACAGCTCCGATCATCTGCACTGAGATTTACATGTTTCGTAGTCAAAGTAAGTTTTACACATTTCTCAGATACCAACTTGACACTCACAAACACTAGTATAAATTTTCAATTTTTCAATGTACAAAAAGTAAATTTTCGACAGAGGAATTTACTGCTGCGTAGTTTAAGAATGCTGCATATTCTACAACATATTGTATTACTTTCGAATATTAATTGCTCTGTGAAACACATTAAATCACTTAAATCACGTCGGAACAAGTTTGTATCAACAATTTCGCCTTAGTATTAAATGAGTCTCGTTTTAAAACCAGTGTTCATATAGGAGGAAAGCAAACATAAATCCACTGATTTATTTGAATAACTCCGCGCTTTAATGTGCGTGGTCTTATTCGCAGTGGTGTCATCTTTTTTCCAAATAATAACTGGTTAACCTAGCCAGTAAAAAGGGCACATTGAGATGAAAGTATAATGCGAACCGTAATACAATGCAATTCTTTTTTCTTAGTTTTGTAAGGATTACCAGAGAGGAAAACCTCGTTACCTGCTAGAAAAATTTCTGTTTCCAGCTAGGGACTAATTCCAAGATAGACACATTCATTAGTTTGATCAGAAGGTTGAGAGCACATGTACACCGTATATATACTTATATTCAACACATATATCCATAAAAATAGTGTCAATAACATCTCTTAGAAAAATCATATCAGAAATGTAGAGGGTATGTACACAAAAATGGAATATTGCAATTAAAACAAATGGTATGAAAATATTTAGTTGTGGTTATTTATAGTGCAAAATTTATTTTTTGACGCTATGATAATAAGTATCATTAAAAATATCGTATAAGTACAGATAATGTTATTATTTTAGAATCATTTATCACATAAAAAAGCGGTAAAACTATAGTTCAGTAACAAGATCCAATTTCCACCAGTGAATGTGACTGGCATGACGTACGAAAAGATGTGACAACTTCTGCTGGATAATGACCGATAAAGGACGTGTAACGAACATGAAGAACGAATGCGTGGCATGGGGAAATAAGCGTAGTCCAAAAAAAGAACAAAAATCGTTTGTGATGTACGTTTTGCATTTCTTGATTTATGTTTTCGTTTTCTTCAAAAGCAAAGAGAAAAGGTGAAGCGGTAGCCCAGCAGTAGAGCCTGCACCTACCGTCACGTATTTTTGATTTCCAAACGTTAAAAAAATATGTTTCTCCTGTTGCTCGGTAAGAGGAAGGACTCGCTCTCTGTTAATGAACGAAGGTAGACGCACGTTACTTTAAAGTGTAATCAGTGGTAGCCATTTTGGGTTGAAAGAATAAGTAAAAAAGTATGTATTTTTATGTGTTTAGAAGATATAATACATTCTTATTTCGTTAGTAAAAATTTAGTTATTATTCCAAGTAGTACTGAAATATAAAAGAATTTAAGAAACCCACGAGTGTACTTCGGAGCTAATACGAAGATCCGACTACAAAAGGAATGATGGACACGGTCAAGATTTTGTAGGTGGATACGGCGATCGGAAGTAGTATTACTAATTGATAGGAATAAATCTACAGCAATAGAAAGAATATTTTGTTCATGTAAAACTAATGTGAACCCATTTACAGGCATAGCCCAGCTTATTGTGCTTGTCCGAGCGCCGAAAAACTAATCTCATTATTTCCATATGTCTTTATTATATTATACGTTTGAATAAAAAAAAGCCATTAGAATAATTTCTCAAAGACACATTTTTCATTGAAGAAGCCCCACGAAAGTACCTCTCCGTATCTTTCGCGTACGTATTGGCGGAAATTAGGCACGCATTCGTGGGAATGAATGACAAATATCAACAAAAGAGAACCTGGGCCGCTGAACGCAACAAAATTGCTTGAAGTCGGTGATTTGGATTGGTTGTGTTCAGTACTGGGAGCACGCGAAGGTGTGTAATGTCTGGCTCGATGAGTGACCGCAGCTGACGTTCCAAGAGCACGCGAAGGGAAGGAGCACATTGTCCGCTGTCGTGGAACGGACTCTGTCCCAATACGGATCGTTTCTTTGGTAAGATGTAGAGACACAAGATGGTTCCATAAAGCTACTACATAAATTCTGTTTTGAAGTCACTTCGAAACATTTTATTATAGCTAGTTAAATGGAGCACTATAATTTGTTTTGCTCCTGTCCATTAACGAATTGATATTTGAAGCACCCCTTCAGATAAGAATTGACAGTACCGACGACACATATAAATGCTTATGCCACAAAGGCCTTGTTATTATGTAAAACAAAAGGAAACTTCCTTAACAATCCTAGCGGTGTTCTCCTGCCTCGTACGAAACGCCATTGTCCCTAAATTGGAAGTGATCCAAAAATTATCAAAACCAGGAACACTGAAAAAATAAGATAAGCGATAAAAAAATTAAGTTCGAGGCTTTCACACAAACCAGAATTCTAATGTCTAGATTGGAAAGAAGTACTCCCTATATCTATTTGACACGTGAGTCCAGGGCAAATATGTGATGTGTTAGGTATCAACTACTTTCGCATATTCAGTATAAGAAAAGTCCTTTTCCGTGCTCTTTACTACAGATAGTCGTATAGATGACATTTAGATCATGTTTTGTAGTGTAGAATTCTCGCACACTCTTAGAACAGGTGTGACATAGACTGCAATTTTGGCAATATTTCAAGGTTTTTGCAGATCTTACAGCTTCCTCAGCAGTTGAAATTTTCTTCAAAAATGTGTATCAGGGACTCGGAGCAGTTGATCTGTATATAAGACGTGCAAGTGGCTGCGTCCCCTCACGGCAACACAGAGGCGGTGTTGACAGCAGCATCGGGGTATGCCAAGGACTGAGTGGAGGCATGTGCTTTCTAAGGAAGAATCCCGCATCAATGTGCAGAGAGAAGGTTGTCGCAACGAAGCATGGAGAAAAAATAGTGTGACGAAGCCCCGAACTATCTAGCCGTAGGTGGGTGGACCATCATCCATATCGAAAACATCCAAAAATAAGGGCATAGGGTAAAATAAGTACATGTGCGCCTTTTCAGGCTTTATAGATGATCTGCGTCAAGCTGCTGTGAAGGGTGATTACTTAAAATGCCTTTCACAGCACAAGAGAAACAGTGAGATTCAGATATGTTGCAAAAAACGGCTGCATTAATGGATATGATAAACAGAGAATTCAGAAAATTAAATATGGACAGCTATAGGGCGCCTTGCCGCGGCTCGCACATCTCCCTAAGTCGGAGGTTCGAGTCCTCCCTCGGGTATGGGTATGTGTGTGTTGTCCTTAGCGTGTTCTGCAAGTTGGTAGGCGTGTTTATGCCACTGAAAGATGATGTCTATTCAAATTTTGCACCAGTAGCAGAGCAGTGGCGATAGTAGCTCCAGTGTGAGGATGCATATCAGGTTTTCTTTAAATGCACGCCGGGCGTTGTGACCGAGCGGTTCTAGGTGCTTCAGTCCGGAATCGCGCTGCTGCTACGGTCGCAGGTTCGAATGCTGCCTCGGGCATGGGTGTGTGTGATGTCCTTAGGTTTAAGTAATTCTAAGTCTAGGGGACTGATGACCTCAGATGTTAAGTCCCATAGTGCTTAGAGCCATCTGAACCATTTTAAATGCACACTGTAACAGTCGTGAGCGACATTGGACGTGGTGGGTTAATGTTAGTCAAGAATACCTTGAAGGTGACAAACACGCCGTAATCAACACCTCACAGAGTTTGAACTAGGGTGAGTAACAGGGCTACGAGAAGCTGAATGTTTCTTTTGCGATACTGCAGAAAACCTTGGCAGGAACGTAGCCACTGCACATGACTGCTGGCAGCGGTGGTCGCGGGAATGTACGGTCCCAAGAAGACCGGGCGCTGGACGGCCAGGCGGGGCTGTCGAGAGGAAAGATCATCGTTTTTGTCGTACAGCACTGGCGCATCATACTAAATCTGCAGCAGCAATTTCAGCTGTAGTTGGTACCACAGTGACACAACGAACAGTTACATATTGGTTACTTCCAAGGCAACCCTGGCCAAGAGAAGTCTACTAGTACCAAACATAGGCCTTGATTTGAGGAAGAAATTTCTGAGAATGCACGTTTGGAGCACAGCATTGTATGTTAGTGAAACATGGACTGTGGGAAAATCGGAGCAGAAGAGAATCTAATCATTTGAGATGTGGCGCTACAGACGAATGTTGAGAATTAGTTGGACTGATAAGGTAAGGAATGAGGATGTTCAGCTCAGAATGGGAGATGAATGAAATATGTTGAAAACACTGAAAAGGACGAGGGACAGGATAATGGGCCGTGTGTTAAGACCTCGGGGAATGACTTGCGTGCCACTAAAGTGAGCTGTGGACAGCTTCAAGCCAGACGTTCTGTAGAATGCATTCCACCGACCTCAAACTACCACCATTTGGCAACTTCAGTAGTGTGAAGCGAGAGCTCATTGGAGGGCAGCGTGGAAGTCAGTCAGCTGTTTTCTGATGAAAGCTGTTTGTGCCTCAGTGTCAGTGATGGCCGTATGTTGGTTAGAAGGAGGCAGCTGAGGGCCTGCAATCAACCTGTCTGCGCGCTGGACACACTTGACCTGCACCGGGAGGTTGGTCTGGGTTGGAGTCTCGTATGACAGCAAGAGCACCTCGTGGTTATCCCACGCACCCTGACTGCAAATTTGTATGTCAATCTGGTGATTCGACCTGTCCAGCTGCCATTCAAGAACAGCGTTCCAGGGAGTGTTTAACAACATTGTAACGCACTCTCACATGCAGCTGTTGTAACGTAACATGCTCTACAGAGTGTCGACATGTTGCCTTGAGCTGCTCGATCACCAGATCAGTCTCAAATAGAGCACATATGGGACGTGATTCGACAACAATTCCAGCGTCATCCATAAACATCATTAATCCTCCGTTTACTGACCGACTAAGTTCAACAGGCATGGAACTCCATCCCACAAAATGACATCTGACGCATGTGCAACACAACGCACGCACGTTTGGATGCTTTTATTCAACATTCTGGCAGTTATGGCTCTGAGCACTATGGGAGTTAACATCTGCGGTCATCAGCCCCTAGGACTTAGAACTACTTAAACCTAACTAACCTAAGGACATCACACACATCCATGCCCGAGGCAGGATTCGAACCTGCGACCGTAGCGGTCGCGCGGTTCCAGACTGTAGCGCCTAGAACCGCTCGGCCACACAAGCCGGCTCTGGCTGTTACACCTGTTATTAGTGCACGAACTTTCACATTTGGAATGGCTTATCTTGTGCCTGCATTAACCTCCGATCTCCCACTGTTAATCATTTAAATATGTTACCTAGGCAAATGTATTCCCGAAATTTCATTACTATTCAGTGATTATTTTTTGGTGTCGCGATTTCTGTCTGTCAATATGTACTGGACACACGAGCAGGAGCTTTGAACCTAGTTACAGGGATCACGCAATTTTGAGGAGCTTGACAGCGTTCATGGTGCAACTGAAGTGCCACAAGGATGAATTACGAGGCGTGGACGAACAGATGGAGATCGTGCATAGAGCCCAGAAGGATCGGTATCTGGATGGCTTAGAGTAGCTGTACGCTCGTGACAGAAAGGAACTGCGTATCTTATTAAGTGGGCAGAGTGAGTTTCAGTACAGTAGTTACTTAGATATATTTAGGAATATGCATTTGGAATGTGCTTTGTGCGGATTCTTTTCTTTTTCCTCCAAGCTCCCGTAACAGTCCAACATCCACTCGCTAAAATCGCCTTCAGCGGCGTCTGATTCTTTTGCCATGTAAACAGTTTTAAGAGGCGTATTTGATTGCGCTTTTTGATCTTTTGAATGTTAAGCAACGTAAACCGTTGAAAAATAGAAATTATTAAAAAGGGAAGCTCCTCTACCCTGGAATGCTAACTCCTGCTCCTTGTAAAGGAGCGAACCCTCTATTCTTAGAAATATAAAACTGATTAATTAAAACTACTTTTTTTCAAAATCCAGGCCCTGGTACTGACTGTGGGCTGAATCTAGACCTTACACATGTTTTTCCCCTCTTCGTCCGATGACAGAAATCAATAAGAAAGTCTTATCTTCTAAGCCTTGTTCATTTTTAAAATACAAATACTTTATTTATTTGAAACATAAATGAAAAACTCTCCTCTAAATATGGAGCTGTTAAAATAATGCTTGGTCCTTTAAAAGTTAGCTTTCATGCGAAATGATAAACGAAAGGTTGTGACTGCTGAGGGAATTATGTACCGACTGCGGTCGAGGCGCTGGCATTCTTAATGGCAGTCTGGCACTTAACGACACGCAGCCACACAGCCACATCGCCGATTGCAGGACCAACCTGACGTAGACGTCAGCACCCAGGGAGAGGCTGACGGTCGTCGTCGTGTTTGCGACGGCACATGGTGGAGGCGTGGCCCATACCGAGAGACCCTGGCTCGCCTTCATGGGGGGAGCCAACTCGGCTCGGCTCTGAGCACTATGGGACTCAACTGCTTTGGTCATCAGTCCCCTAGAACTTAGAACTACTTAAACCTAACTAACCTAAGGACATCACACACATCCATGCCCGAGGCAGGATTCGAACCTGCGACCGTAGCGGTCGCGCGGTTCCAGACTGTAGCGCCTAGAACCGCTCGGCCACACAAGCCGGCTCTGGCTGTTACACCTGTTATTAGTGCACGAACTTTCACATTTGGAATGGCTTATCTTGTGCCTGCATTAACCTCCGATCTCCCACTGTTAATCATTTAAATATGTTACCTAGGCAAATGTATTCCCGAAATTTCATTACTATTCAGTGATTATTTTTTGGTGTCGCGATTTCTGTCTGTCAATATGTACTGGACACACGAGCAGGAGCTTTGAACCTAGTTACAGGGATCACGCAATTTTGAGGAGCTTGACAGCGTTCATGGTGCAACTGAAGTGCCACAAGGATGAATTACGAGGCGTGGACGAACAGATGGAGATCGTGCATAGAGCCCAGAAGGATCGGTATCTGGATGGCTTAGAGTAGCTGTACGCTCGTGACAGAAAGGAACTGCGTATCTTATTAAGTGGGCAGAGTGAGTTTCAGTACAGTAGTTACTTAGATATATTTAGGAATATGCATTTGGAATGTGCTTTGTGCGGATTCTTTTCTTTTTCCTCCAAGCTCCCGTAACAGTCCAACATCCACTCGCTAAAATCGCCTTCAGCGGCGTCTGATTCTTTTGCCATGTAAACAGTTTTAAGAGGCGTATTTGATTGCGCTTTTTGATCTTTTGAATGTTAAGCAACGTAAACCGTTGAAAAATAGAAATTATTAAAAAGGGAAGCTCCTCTACCCTGGAATGCTAACTCCTGCTCCTTGTAAAGGAGCGAACCCTCTATTCTTAGAAATATAAAACTGATTAATTAAAACTACTTTTTTTCAAAATCCAGGCCCTGGTACTGACTGTGGGCTGAATCTAGACCTTACACATGTTTTTCCCCTCTTCGTCCGATGACAGAAATCAATAAGAAAGTCTTATCTTCTAAGCCTTGTTCATTTTTAAAATACAAATACTTTATTTATTTGAAACATAAATGAAAAACTCTCCTCTAAATATGGAGCTGTTAAAATAATGCTTGGTCCTTTAAAAGTTAGCTTTCATGCGAAATGATAAACGAAAGGTTGTGACTGCTGAGGGAATTATGTACCGACTGCGGTCGAGGCGCTGGCATTCTTAATGGCAGTCTGGCACTTAACGACACGCAGCCACACAGCCACATCGCCGATTGCAGGACCAACCTGACGTAGACGTCAGCACCCAGGGAGAGGCTGACGGTCGTCGTCGTGTTTGCGACGGCACATGGTGGAGGCGTGGCCCATACCGAGAGACCCTGGCTCGCCTTCATGGGGGGAGCCAACTCGGCTCGGCTCTGAGCACTATGGGACTCAACTGCTTTGGTCATCAGTCCCCTAGAACTTAGAACTACTTAAACCTAACTAACCTAAGGACATCACACACATCCATGCCCGAGGCAGGATTCGAACCTGCGACCGTAGCAGTCGCACGGTTCCGGACTGCGCGCCTAGAACCGCGAGACCACCGCGGCCGGCTGGAGCCAACTCGACGCGGCACTTCTTCCACGCAAGTTGGCACAGTGGCTCCTGGAGGGCTAACGCCAAGAACATGGATTCTTGAGTTGTTAAGAACTAATGATGACTTTTTTTTTGTAATTTCAATTGACTCCTTTGTAAAATTTTCAGCAAAACTGCGTCATATCTACATTTACGCAAACACAGGACGTAATTCTCTATATAGGGAGAAAACCTTTCGCATTTTCCTCCTCCTACTGATTGTGGTGCGACCGTCAGTTCTTTTTTCCCCACAAATGACATGAAGTTATTTTACGAGTCAGCGATCATTATCACTAGCCAATATATATGTCCGTCTTGATGGCTGTTTGTATAGCGATTTATTTAGCGATTTACACAGCCGTCAAGGCGGCCCATTACACTGGTTAGTTCTTTTGAGATACGGAAGCTATTTAGTTCTCAGCCTGACTAATTTCATTGTAAGAAAGAAAGATACGTTCGTCTTTTTAATTTAAACGCTAAGGCAACTTAGCAAGTTTGTGTATCGAAAATTATTATTGACACAATGGTCGAGATTGTCTCTTTTATATACTACCTGTAAGTTGGCTTTAATTCTGTCAAGTAATTGTAGGCTGTTCCAAGTGAACGTTTTTGTCGAACTACTCTTCATAACGTTGCTGAGGTACCTGAGTGTTCAAGATAAAGTCTCCTCTCTCTGACAGGCTTACAACTCTCTAACAAAAATCTGTCATTAAAATGAAACAGCCAGTCACAGGCCACTATTTGAGCAGTCATTAAAGTGGAACAGCCAATCACAATGTGGCCTTTAACAGTCATCTTTGCTGTCCTCAAAAGTGTCCGAGCTATTGAATTTTTTGCACTATGTTAAAAGGTATTTATACCAAATATTATGTAAATGGTGTAACCACAGAATTTCCACATCTTAAATATGTCAGCAAAACACACACACACACAATATGTTTGTTTCAAGTGTTATAATGGTATCTCCATGAGTAAAGTATGAAAATGGTGTTGGCATTTTGATCTGAGGCCACATTATTGGTAGTTCATAGAACGAATTGTCCTCACCTAACGTTTACCAAGTTGTTCAGTAACTTTTCACATCAAGAAGCACGAATTTACGGGAGGGGAAGACGGTAATGAATCATGCTCTACACTAAAGAAATATATTCGACTACATTAATCGGCAGTTATTGCTTTTTATCGCAAATGATTTAGGCCTACTTGAGGTTATGTACAAAAACAGTTATCGAGGGAGGCTGTAATATTTACCGATCGTAACTATGATGTCAGGGCTCCCTAAAAAGGTGTACAGACGATACTTTCTATAATCAACTACAAAATAATACCAAATGTCTAATTGTAATGCTTCAAAATACATGTAAAAAACACAATATATCTACAGAGAGACGAATTGAGCAAGCACCACTATAAAACAGTAAAAGGTATTTTAACAAGATCTTTATTGCATACATCACTTAGACTACTTTCTTAATACACAGGAAGGTCCCTCACAATACAAGATGTTTACGTACAAAATGGACAAAGACAGTGGTGGAACAAGATACCGTACAGATGAAACAAGGTCAAAGGCAATGGCGGAGTCGCACGGGATTAGCCGAGCGGTCAAAGGCGCTGCAGTCATGGACTGTGCGGCTGGTCCCGGCGGAGGTTCGACTCCTCCCTGGGGCATGGGTGTGTGTGTTTGTCCTTAGGATAATTTATGTTAAGTAGTGTGTAAGCTTAGGGACTGATGACGTTAGCAGTTAAGTTCCACAACATTTCACACACTTGTTTGCGATGGCGGAAGAAGTATTAGACATCGATATCTCTACAATACAATCATTGCACCAAAATAAAATTATTTACGAAAATAAGTAGAAATTTTGGAAACAAAAATAGATGCGCGCACGCAAGCACGTACGGCACACACACACATACACACGCACGCGCGCACACGTACACACGCACACACACACTCACATAGTTTTCCTATGGTAATGCCCAACTGAAGTTACAGGTATCTGAACACATACGAAAGTTCCAACTTTACTCCAAAATAAAATTATATTATTTCTCAAAACATGTATTGTTTCAGGCACAAAATATGTACGGCACCAGCGTCATAGTTTAAATGTTGTATAAGATTTTAAAAAGTGGCATGCATTTTGGCACTACAGATAAAACTTTTAGTATAAGCAGCACTTGCTGACGATCAAAGTTTGGTACATGCCACAGTCTGCAAGCATAATGGATCCTTAAATTAAATACTTCCATATCTAAATTGTCTGAATTATTTATCAAAATACACAACTTGCTTATTGACACTACTGAAATACATTACAGGTTAACCGATGAGCGAAAGTCGATCTTTATACCACATATTAGAGAGACAAATATGCATAACAATCCGTTCTGTAACATCTCGCATTTTTTAATTTCCGTCTAGCATCAACATGGATTTTTGAATTACGTGCTATGCGCCACATTGTATTTTCTTAGTTTCTCACTGGCAGCAATGACTCAAGTGCCGTTACAGCAGCGCTGACATGTGGCAGAAAATTGAACTATGGGCCAGGTTGTCCATAGATATACTACACAAGGGTTCGGTTGTTTGTAGGAAGAGACCAAACTGCGAGGTCATCCGTCTCGTCGCATCAGGGAAGGACGGGGAAGGAAGTCGGCCGTGCCCTTTCAGAGGAACCATCCCGGCATTTGCCTGGAGCGATTTAGGGAAATCACGGAAAACCTAAATCAGGATGGCCGGACGCGGGATTGAACCGTCGTCCTCCCGAATACTACACAAGGAGTATTGTTTTCTCAGTAGAGTTGCAGTAGCAGCAGAATGAGTCGATCAGGAAGATCGGTGACTTCGACCGCAGTCTAGTCATTGGATGTCACCTGAGTGACAAATCCATCAGGGAGCTTTCAATCCTCCTATAGCTGCCCAAATTGACTTTTGGTGATGTAAATTTGAAGTGGAAACGCGATGGAACAAACGTGCTTAAACTAAGAGCAGGTCGACCGCATGTACTGATGAACAGGAACAGACTAACATTATGGGAAATGGTTGTAAAACGTCATATGAAATCAACGTTCCCGACAGAGTTCAAACTGTGATAGAGCCACACGCCTTATTAAGATCCAGAGTGCGGATATTTTGGATCATATAGTGTACATGGCATGAAGCGGCGTGAATCTGAAATACGTAAATTAGAAATCACGTTAAATGATTTCACTGTGACATCAGTACAAAGTTAGATGATCTCTAAGAGTGTCGATAATTATCGACCATTTCTGTGCCCATGTAGAGCTGACTGCTTGCTACCTCTCTGCGATTGGCCTGCTCAAAATTTCTCCACAAATTAAGAGCCAACGGGTTCTCTTCAAAGTTCTATTAGGAGCGGAAGTCTCGTGACGTCATGTCACATGAATCATAGAGAAAAATATTTCTACCCCGTCCGTCGTTTGGTGATACAAATCTTGTGTGTGTGTGATTATATATATTGATGACTGATTATGACTTCTGTCCCTGTGTGAGATTGAGTACCGCCTGGTGATATTGCGGGAACGTGACCTAGTAAGAAAAGTAACCGTGTATGCGGAGCAGAGACGAAACGGTAATCAGTCCAGCTCAAAGGGGGACATCCACTGACATGAGTTTGACAAAGACCAGATTTTTATACCCCGGCGCATCGGAACGAACGTCTCGGAAATGACGAATCTTGTAGGCTTCTGGCACACCCGTGGCAGGCATTCATGGCGCCCTCTTGTGGTGTATGTATATCATTAATGTAGATTGCACACATCAAAGATTTCAGGTTTCGCCACAAACAAAAATCCAGTGGACTAAGACCGAAGGAGCTATCTGGCCACTGTACTGGACCTCTCAGACGATAGACCAGGTTCTGGACGTACAGTTAGTACATACGCACATCAAGATCGACGCATTTGGTGAGCAGCAATAGCCAACAAAATATCAAATGGTTCAAGTGGCTCTGAGCACAATGGGACTTAACTGCTGTGGTCATCAGTCCCATAGAACTTATAACTACTTAAACCTAACTAACCTAAGGACATCACACACATCCATGCCCGAGGCAAGATTCGAATCTGGGACCGTAGCGGTCACGCGGTTCCTGACTGAAGCGCCTGGAACCGCACGGCCACACCGGCCGGCCTTTGGTGTTTCTGCGGGGTCAAGTAACCAGTTCCCGCTTCCCCCAAGTACAACGAAGAGTGTCAGTCTGAAATACCACTAAGTTAAGCTAATACTATCGGCTGGAAAGGGATATACTTTTCTGAAGCCCACCATCTCCGTCTGAGATGGAAAGAAAGATAAAAAACCAGAAAAAGTTATTCCCATGCTACAATTTCTTCGACAGGGAAGTGATCTGCTTTTTCTGCACGATAGTGTTCGCCCACATACGACTGAAGCTTTGCAACATCTTCTTCGTGGTATACAACTGCCCTGGGAAGCAAGATCCCCAGATCTGTCGCCAATTAACACGTATCGTACGTACATGATGACGTGGGGACTTACTCGTCCTCCAGAGCCTGCAAGAACAGCTGTCAAATTGAAACAAATAGTA
This sequence comes from Schistocerca nitens, assembly GCF_023898315.1. Classification (NCBI taxonomy): domain Eukaryota; kingdom Metazoa; phylum Arthropoda; class Insecta; order Orthoptera; family Acrididae; genus Schistocerca; species Schistocerca nitens. The sequence continues at coordinate 575,227,421 of NC_064615.1, read as the reverse complement.
CGAAATGTTAGGAATAATCTATTGTAGGATCTTATTTGATACCTTTGTGATGGTTGCATGCGAGAATACGCGCCTGCGCTGTAGCCAGATAGAGGACACTGTGTTCTGATACTACTGTCTGGGTACCATTTACTATGACGTGTTGGTTTCATTCGGTATGAATTGGTTATCCTATACTGCTACATTGACGAACTACTGGTCACTGGGGGCCGAACCGCACAATAACCCTGGGTTCGGTGTGGGGCGGCGGTGCGGTACGTGTACTGCTGTGGCCTGTTGTGGAGCTGTGAACCGCTGAGGGACGAAGCCTTTCCGACGTTTCTAGGTCCCCGGTCCAACACACACACATACACATTATATACATACCACAAAGGTTTTCCGTGGGGCAAGACGTTGATATCTTTATCTTCAAACCAGTTTCTGGTTCTAGTAGAAACATACATTGATACATTATCTTGTTGAAACATTAGCCTTCGTCTCCTAGGTCTTTATACACTGTAACCAATTCTGTCTCTAGTATCTCAGTGGGCGTTTTACAATTCCTCCTAGTATTCAGCCAAACAATGTGTGACTTATGTTTAGCACAGAAAGCTGCTCAAATAATATTCGTCATGTGTAAAAATTGTCGCACACGTTTGGCAGTAACTGGAAACTGTAAATAAGCAAGAAGTTGTGAAGAACAAAAGTTTGTGGCCCTCGCTTTGGGCAAAAATAACCATTTCTGCGCCTCAGATAATTTTCTACTCTGCCCGTATTTTACCTTCTGTCGACGTGTCGTGCGCTCAGAATACGAAGTTATCAATCACTATACTTGAATAGTTCAACTTCCTGTCAGTTTGACGATTAGAGAGTCCCATTTTCTTGTAATTACCAATTCTTGCTTTTTGATCACATGACAACTGTTTTCCGTGTGGCGTTACACGATCGTGGTTTATGTACCCAACAATCACTCTCACTAATGGTGTCTGTTTTCTGTCTTCAGGAAAGGCATGTAGGCACGCACTGACACCGCAGAGAGCCGACTGCCTTTGTACTGAGTTCCACCTTTTACCACCTGAATCGTTGATGTCTTGTTTAAAAAAAAATGGTTCAAATGGCTCTGCGCACTATGGGACTTAACTTCTGAGGTCATCAGTCCCCTAGAACTTAGAACTACGTAAACCTAACTAACCTAAGGACGTGACACACATCCATGCCCGAGGCAGGATTCGAACCTGCGACCGTAGCGGTCACGCGGTTCCAGACTGTAGCGCCTAGAACCGCTCGGGCACACCAGATGTCTTGTTATATACTGTACTACTGACATCAAATGCGACACCATTTGCCTGCATTTGTCAGTCTACTGTATTTAATACTATTACGTATACACTGTGAACAACTATTACAACGAACAATGTTAATTTTCCCGCAAATAGCCATGCCTTTATACTGTTTTTCCACTACTGTATATACCTTGGATTACGTTTATTGTACTCGAAATACTGTCGTCAATTAGATACAACTTCTTATTTTTCAAGTAATTTACATAAGTGGCCTAAATACATTTGCTTCCTCATTTATCGATACTAGGAGATTGTCTGACAAAAATCACTATAGCATCTGCAAATATTTTTCAGCACAGGTAATATCAGCAAAGTGCGCCGAAGCGCCAAAGAAACTGGTATAGTCATGCGTTTTCGAATACAGAGATATGCAAACAGGCAGAATACGGCGCTGCGGTCGGAAATGCCTATATAAGACAACAAGTGTCTGGCGCAGTTGTTAGATCGGTTACAGCTTCTACAATTGCAGGTTACAAGATTTAAGTAGTTTGAAAGTGGCGTTATAGTCGGCGCACGAGCGGTGGGACACAGCATACCCGAGGTAGCGATGAAGTGGGGATTTTCCGATACGACCATTTCACGAATGTACCGTTAATATCAGGAATCCGGTAAAGCATCAAATCTCCGACATCGCTGTGGCAGGAAAAGGATCCTGCAAGAACTGGATCAACGCGACTGATGAGAATCGTTCAGCGTGACAGAAGTGCAACCGTTCCACAAATTGCTGTAGATTTCAGTGCTGGACTAAGTGTCAGCGTGCTAACCATTCAACGAAACACCAATGGTATGGGCTTTCAGAGCCGAAGGCCATCTTGTGTACCCTCGATGACAAAGCTTTAAGCGTCGCCTACACCCGTGAACACCGTATTGGACTGTTGATGACTGGAAACGTGTTGCCTGGTCGGACGAGTCTCGTTTCAAATTGTATCGGGCAAGTGGACGTGTACGGGTATGGAGACAACCTCATGAATCCATGGTAGCAGGGGACTCTTCAAGCTGGTGGAGTCTGTGTAATGGTGTGGGACGAGTGTAGCTGGAGTGATATAGGATCGCTGATACGTTTAGATACGACTCTGCCAAGTGACATGTACGTAAGCATCCTGTCTGATCATCTGCATCCATTCATGTCCATTGAACATTCCGACGGACTTGGGCAATTCCAGCAGGACGATGCGACACTCCACACGTCCAGAATTGCTACAGAGTGGCTCCAGGAACACTCTTCTGAGTTTGAGCACTTCCGCTGTCAACGAAACTGCTCAGACAAGAACATTATTGAGCATATGTGGGATGCCTTGTTACATGCTGTTCAGAAGAAATCTCCACGCCCTCGTACTCTTACGGATTTATGGACAGCCCTGCAGGATTCATGGTGTCAGTTCCCTCCAGCACTACTTCAGACATTAGTTGAGTCCATGCCACGTCGTGTTGCGGCACTCCTGCGTGCTAGCGGGGAGCCTACACGGTATTGGTCAGGTGTACCATTTCTTTTGGCTCTTCGGGTGTCAATGAAAATTCGCCTCTATACTGTGAACCAAGGTAGTAGAATTTTTTTCTTTCTCCTGAATAATTTATCCGCTTTTAGGAGTATGCGATTCTGTCGTGAGCTGCTACCTTGCAGAGTGTGCAGGCGTGCCGAGCAGCAGCGCAGATGAGGGGGGCGCGCGCTATGTGTGCCGGTGGCGGTGGGCGCCCGCTGCCCGCTGCCCGCTGCCCGCTGGCTGGCCGGCCGGCTGATTTATCTGCTGCTCCACTGCTCTGCTCTACATCCCGCGGGCCCACGCAGCGCAGCGTCGCCGCAGCCGCGACCCGCAAGCCGTCCGCTGGCCCCGGCACGTCCAGCTGCAACTGCTCGCTGCGGCTGGACTCTACCGCTCTCCAAAGGTCCCACGCCACTCTCGCACTATCCGAATCGCTCATACGGTGTCGTAAACACTGTTGGATAGAGTCCACGCAGCATACAGTGCCCGATGCGCAGTAATCAAGTTTCTTCCAAACCGCTGGGCGACTTCATTCGTTTGTCCAGAAGGGGCGGTAGACAGTATTTGTCGCCTTTCGGCCGGACGGTGGTCACAGACTCAATACCCACGCCCTGCAATCTTTCTCAAACGATTTTACGGAAACTGCACGGTAAAAAAAATTCACTTTTCTTATAACTTTGCCAGCTTCATGATGATTTGACCATCATTTCGTTAATGGTCATACTTATTGTGATATTTACATGGAAGTAAGACACTGCGAGAAATTCGAAAAAGTTTGGCCGGTCGCTGTGGCCGAGCGGTTCTAGGCGCTTCAGTCCGAAACAGCGCTGCTCCTACGGTCGCAGGTTCGAATCCTGCCTCGGACATGGATGTGTGTGATATCCCTAGGTTTGTTAGGTTTAAGTAGTTCTAATTCTAGTGGACTGACGACCTCAGATGTTAAGTCCCATAATGCTTGAAGCCATTTGAAAAAGTATGTAATGAAAAACAGTGTTCGCAATGATTTTGCATTTGATACATATTACAAAATATGTTGCTACGTATGACACTTAGCTAACACATCGAATTTTTCCTTAGACTGAGGTGGACGTCTAAATCTGTTACCAATCTCGACAAAACTCATTTGATGTAGCACACTCAATGGCGATCGCACCTCGCCAACGATAATACCAGAGTCAAATATCCACAACATTCCCCACATTTCATAAACTATTTGAGATATCGAATAGAGATTATGGCAAATGATACCACACAAAGAGGAGAGGATTTTGCCATATGTTTATCAAGCAAAACTTCATTATCTATCGTGTTATTCCACTAACTGCAGACCTTATTAATTAAAGAATTTTTAAGGGCCATCGATAGCTGACGAAAGAAGAAATATTATTGGTTTGGGAACAACATAACTGAAGACATTACACTTTTATTTTATACCGAGGAAGTGGCTTTTCATAAGCTACTGACCTTACTTTTCCTCAGTACCTCAATTAATAAACTCAAAATACCAATGTTTCAGAATTCTCTTGCAGTTGGGTCTCAACAACACGTTAATGAGGCGACATTTTGTGAACTCCGCCGTGTTTTGGCAAAAGAAGCAAATTTTAACATGGCAACCCAAAATTCGCCACTCATGACGCTTCTCTGAAAGTTACAAATGGTTAACAAGCCAAGCGAAATTAAACACTTCTTTTTCAGCGGAATTCTATTTAGAAACTAACCAAAGCAGATGTGACAGATCTTTTTGAATGGTCGCTATGCAAGTTCAGGCGTGGAGGGGCTCCACTTAATGTTCATAAAAAGTATGAGCTTCAGATCAGAATGTCGGTTCTCCTGAAACACTTCGGCATTTCTCCTCTCCCTCCTCCCCCTCCCCTCCCCCACCACTACCGCCCTGCTGACTGTGCATCTACTGGCTGGTATTTTGTGCAGGCTCTAACAACAGCACAGAATATGTTAGTAAAAACAAAAATGGTTCAAATGGCTCTGAGCACTATGGGACTCAACTGCTGTGGTCATCAGTCCCCTAGAACTTAGAACTACTTAAACCTAACTAACCTAAGGACATCACGCACATCCATGCCCGAGGCAGGATTCGAACCTGCGACCGTAGCAGTCGCACGGTTCCGGACTGCGCGCCTAGATAAAAACAAAAGAAGAGCGACGCATCACAAAGGAATTAACTGAATTGGACGGAAATCCCAAGATGTTATATACATGGATTACCATTATAGAACAATTAGACTGTTTATTCAAGGAAAAGAGCTTCACAAATTGAGCCAGTCAATAATTCCTAGGCCCATCTCTGGCTCTGGCCCTTATGCAAGTAGTTCTTCGGCTTGACATTGATTGACAGAGTTGTGCGATATCCTTCTGACCAATATCGCACCAAATTCTGTCCAATTGGAGCGTTATACCGTCAAAATCCCGAGCTTCTTGGAGAACCCTGTCCATAATTCTTCAAACGTTCTCAGCTGGGGAGAGAATCCGTGACCTTGCTGGCCAAAGTAGGGTTTGGCAAGCATGAAGACAAGCAGCAGAAACTCTCGCCGTGTGTGGGCGGGCATTATCCTGCTGAAATGTAGGCCCAAGATGGCTTGCCATGAAGGGCAACAAAATGGGGCATAGAATATTGTCGACGTATCGCTCTGGTGTAAGGGAGCTGCGGATGACGACCAAAGGGCTCCTGCTGTGAAATGATATAGCACCCAAGACCATCACTCCCGCCTGTCAGGTCATATAGCGGACAACAGTCAGGCTGGTATCCCACCGCTATCTGTGACGTCTCCTGACACGTCTTCGACCTGGAATCTTACTGACTGGAGTAGAACCGTCTGCTGTGATGAATCCTGCTTCGAAATGAGCCCTGATGACCAGTGAAGACGTGTCTCCAGACGCCCTGCTCATGAGTGGGATACCAACCTCTCTATCGCCCGCCATAAGGCCCAACAACCTAAGAGTGATGGTCTGGGGTGCCATTCCTTTTCATAACTGGGCTACTGTAGTCGTCATCCGTGGCACCCTTACACCACAGCGGTAGCTCGAGGGTGTTTTGCGCTCCGTTTTGTTGCCCTTCATGGCTAGCTACTGTGCACTTACACTTCACCAAGGTAACGAATGCTCGCCCTCAGCAAGATTTTCTACTGCATTTCTTCGCGATTGCCAAACCCTGCCTTGGCCAGAAAGGTCACCGGAGTTCTCCCCAACTGAGAACATCATGGACAGTTGCCTCCAACCACTTCTGGACTTTGAGGCTATAACTCGCCGACTGGACAGCATTTGGCACGCTATCCCTCAGGAGGATATCCAACAAGTTTATCAATCAATGCCAAGCCAAATAAGTGCCTGCATAGGAACCAGAGGTAAACCATTGAGTTACTGACTGCTCTGTTTATGAATCTCCTTCTCTTGAATAAAACATTCAATTTTTTTGAAACTGTGACAGATTTCAGGGCACTCTCACTTCTGATTTGGTGTAGGGAATACGATCTACAGCGATTTGACTTCATACATTGTGATGAAATAATGAGCAGCAGTTTATAGTCATGTTTGCATGCTCTAGGGAAAGAAATATGGTAAGCTTTACCTGCGCTCAAAGAAACAGGGTGCCGACTAAAACGACTGCAGTAAAAGCACAGATTTGGTGGGGCGACAAAGCGCGTTTTTTTCTGGGGAACGATGAAGAGACATTTCCAGACGGCCGCGTGCAGTGGTCGCATTGTGCAAAACACATTAGCTTTGGCGCCAGACCTCCAGGTATATGGCCTAGCGCCGAAAAGTCGCCGACAGCGCATTTTAGGCCTTGTTAGCGCGCAAGCCACCAAAAGAAATGTAAACGTTCTACAAATGTCCATGGGACAGGAAAACTGGCTCCCAGACGTGCAGACTATGTTTCAAAACATCTTTTGTCAATGTGAGTTTATGGCCGTTCCCTGCAAACTTTGAAATGGACGCAACAGGGGAGATAGCAAGCTGTTTCTGGAGGGATGTGCTTCCACCCTGTATTGTGTTAGCAAAAGACACGGCAAACGTGTGGGAAAGAGGCTGTGAAGCTGAATTTTTTTCTGTTTTCTGCCAATTAACTTTAAGTCTCTGATTGGTCAAATCAGTTTGCAGTGCCAAGACCATTCACTGAGCTTAGAATGCAGGGGTCCAGCTCGTGATTGGCTTGTGTGAAAATGGGGGAAGTCAAAAAAGAGAAATGTGCTTTTGGAACCGAGCTGATGAGGAAACGGGGAGAAAGCGAGATCGTCACACTCTTGTACAAGCCTCTTGTACTGGCGCTTCGCTAATAAAGAACTGCAGGTCTCTACCTAAACGCCGGCCGGAGTGGCCGAGCGGTTAAAGGCGCTACAGTCTGGAACCGCACGACCGCTACGGTCGCAGGTTCGAATCCTGCTTCGGGCATGGATGTGTGTGATGTCCTTAGGTTAGTTAGGTTTAAGTAGTTCTAAGTTCTAGGGGACTTATGACCACAGCAGTTGAGTCCCATAGTGCTCAGAGCCATTTGAACCATTCTACCTAAACGGTGAGACCTGTATCCTTTGCTAGGTCGCGACTTAGAGCCTGTGCCAGTCACCTTCTCAACCATCAGAGGTACTGCTTATATCACCACGGTCACGAGTGATGTGTGGGTGTACTTATTTGTCTTGAGTCGGCCGTCTAAACATTTGACGCATTCTGACACGCACAATCGTGGCACGGAGTCAAATTGGTTTGGCAGACCAGCAAACCGGTCCACCTGCACACTGGAGTTCCACGGGGTTTCAGAGGCTCTTAGCGAAGTACCGGCGTTCTAAATTAACCGAACGCGAGATCGCGTACTTGCATTTTTCGGGAACGCGCATTTAATAACAGACTGCCGCCGTCCATGACTTCAATGGCCAAACGCATCGTAGCGTGCCGCCTTGACCAGTAGGATGGTAAAGTATTCGCTGCTGCAAAGTAGGGCTATAATATCTATTTCTCAGCACCCGGTTCTTTCGAACCATATTTTTTCTTTTTTTTTTTTTTTTGTATGGTACGATATAGATGCTTGGTGGTGGCGTAGTTTGATGTCATAACCTGGATTCACGTGTATGAAGTGAGATAGAGCGAGTAGTGTTCAGGTTAGTGTCGTGTGTCGATCCCCAGCAGATCACTTTGTCCACCATCGATCCCATTTTGGAAGGCTTTTGTTAAATAAATATTTTTGTATGATGTTTCTTTAATAATTTTGTTGTCTTGTCTTGTTTAAGATCAATAAATCGATTGTGAATTAGACCACAACTGCTCCCTGAGTTCTGATTAACAGTTCCTTAGCATTTTTGTGGCAGTCTAGATCAGAAACATAAGGAGTAGCTTTTTCATTTAGTGTCCACTGCGTGGAATTTTACATCATCAACCGTAATCTTCTTTCATCTGTAATAATTTTTTTTGTCTGTATATGCACATCACATTATTCATTTCCATCGCATTCGAATAATTCCTTCGCGGTGCGTCTTTTCTTCTCCTTACTGTGTACTTCTACAATGGCTTTAAGATAAGAAGGGAAGCATTAGCAAATCATCAAGCATAATAATAGACGACAAGAGCACCCAAGGACAAATCCAAAATAACGGGGCTGAATCGTATGTTAACCAAAGCACGTTAACCAGCTCGAGCTCGGACCCATACTCTGGATGGTTGGTCGATTCAGTAGAGATTCTAAAACATGTACCCAGAAAATACACTAAATTTACGTAACCAAAATAGCAGACGTGTTTGGCGGCAGACAACTGGGTCCGTTTGACTGACAAATACTTGTTAACATAGAAGAGTTTAATAACTAAACAAATTACAACAGACACATTGGTCTTTTAGTCTTAAGCGACATAAAAAATATTAAAGACAACTGAACCGAGAAAATACTAGCACCAGTGGTGCAGGTAAAGATCAATGTAATCAGACAATAAAAAACAATTAAAAATTCTGAACCCTAGAAAACGCGTGTACCAGTAGCGCAAATAAGTATCAAGGTTAACAGAAAGTAAAAAAAAATATAGGTACCTAATGCAGAACACATGCACCAGCAGCGCAGGTAAAAGTAAGTCTTTCACAAACAGAACAAGACAAAATGGAATCGAATAAATGTTTAACGCAGCCACGTCCTTCGTAACTGGATGCTGACCCATGGTAAGGCCCAAACAACGGCCTGTAGTAGAAGCCAAATCGGCTTACGGCAAGAACATCAAACGAAGTTCAATAGCAATCCACACAGGTTTTCATTAACTGCAGCAGGCACTAAACCACACACAAGAAAGTGCTCACCGTTATTCTTGAGATAGGCGTAGAAGAATTAACGACGATGTATGTAGCCACGTCCATCAACCAAGACAGCAGAAAACAACCCTAATCAAACTCTAGAATATGGCCTACTACCATAAAAGCAAAATGGGGGGGGGGGGGGCGACTCTCCACTAGACGTAGCCACGCCCCTCAAAGTAAACATCCACAGGCAAACGCGGCAAGCAGACCTACATAGTTAGCGAACTCTGACTACAGTCCAGAATTACCCTTTCCCAGACAGTCAATACCAGCAGACAGAGCTGCTCGTGCGCTTAAGACCCGCTCGAAGCGCCCCAAGCGCGTCATCTCAAAAGATTCCAGATTAACAGTACCTAGGAAATGAAACCAAATATCAACGAGCGCATGGCTCATTCATAACGCTAATACCGTGTAACACCGCCTCTGGCCTTAGTACGACGAGAAAGAGAGTCCACCATGTCCACCTCAATCCACTTACTGATACTGCGTTCCATAATACTACCAGAATGCAGGAATGTTGGTATCTACATGTAACCGGTTGTTCCAAGTAATCTCACATATGTTCTGTGTGATTGAGAACGGGTGATTGGGGACGGGGGAGGGAAGCAATCAAAGTGGGAGTATACACTGATGAGCCAAAATATTATGGTCACTGTCCACCGCGAGGTTGAATGCCTCCTGGTGCAGTTGCAGGGACGTGAGGCAGCAAGGAAAGAATATAAGCGGAAAAGAGGCGAATGGGCAGTCATTATGGCGAAGATACGGGTAGCAAATGCGAAAATTCACTGATGTAAGCGGTTTTGACAAACGTCACATTGATTTGGTGCTGCGACTGCAAACGAGTATCTCCGAAACGGCGAAGCTGGTCACCTGTTGCATACTACTTTCGTGAGCACCTATGGAAAGTGGGTGAAGGATGGTGAAATAACGAGTAGGCCGCAGTCCACGTCTCAAGCCCAAAACCTAGTGGTCTGAGGATCCCCCGCTGTGCAGTCCGGCACAGGCAGCGATCTGTAGCAGATGTGACGACAGAGTACAATGCTGGTGCAGGCACAAGCGTTTCAGAGCACACCGTTCAAAGCCTGTTGTTGAACATGGAGCTCCACATCACACGACGCCTACGTGTTCTGGTGTTGGACCAACGATATCATTAGTTATGATTGTAGCATCACTGAGATTTCAGTGTGTATCAATAGAAATGAATCCCAATCCTTGTTACACCAAGTCGACGGTTGCGGCCTCACACGCTGTCACCCAGGCGAGTGGCACTGAACCACAGATACAGGCCGATGAGGGCATAATTATGCTGTGGTGCACATTGAGTTGGGATTCCGTGGGATGTGTGCCGGTAATCGAAGGCAACTTGACAGCAGTGGACTACGTGAACATTATTTCGGACCACCTGCGTTGCTTCGCGCTCGAATTCTCCCCTTACGGCGATGACATCTTCCAGCAGAATAACTGTGCGTGTTGTAAGGTCAGAGTCGTGCTACAGTGGTTTGAGGGGCATTATAGTGAACTCGAACTGATGTCTTGGCCAGCAAATGCGCCTGACCTATACCCACTGGAACACAAGTCGATCGTCAGCTAACTTCCATAAACCGCAATTCCGCAATTTTCTGGAACTGCTTGACCTGTGCGTAGACATCTGGTGCCACATAATGCGTGAATACTGTCAAGGACTTGTAGAAACATGCCAAGCAGAATCTTTGATACACTGTGTTTGAAAAGTGGAACAACAGGTTATTGACTAGGTGGTTAGAATGCTTTGGCTCTTCAGTGTATGTGTACAGACCTGCGGATACGGTTGTTCTGGTCTTGGAAGACGTGAGTTTCCACAGCGTATTCATCATGAATGTGTGGAAGAAAGGGCAGCTTTTGATAATTGAGAATGAAAATACACTTCTTCATTCCTTTTCACGGTAACCAGAATAAGGAGCCCAAGTCATGGTAGGAAAACACCCCCAAAACATCACAGAACAGCCTGAACTACGTTCTCCACACAGGGTAATAAACGCGTAATTGAACCGACGGTGCACTCAACTCCTGGTATCATTTGAGGAGAGCCAAAATCGTGATTCATCGCATCACACTACACCCCTTCAGTCAACTACTGTCCAGTTGATTATTTCGGCCGGCCGGTGTGGCCGAGCGTTTCTAGGCGCTTCAGTCTGGAACCGCGCGACCGCTACGGTCGCAGGTTCGAATCCTGCCTCGGGCATGGATGTGTGTAATGTCCTTAGGTTAGCTAGGGTTAAGTAGTTCTGAGTTCTAGGGGACTGAAGACCTCAGCTGTTAAGTCCCATAGTGTTCAGAGCCATTTTTTTTTATTGTTATTATGTCGTCCGAAAGGAACCGCAGTATGAGGGCTGCAACTGTTGATGAAAACAAATAAAACAGTTTCTGCATCAGTCATTTTTTTTATTTTGTCACTATGTATTTCGATGGTTCACACCATCATCTTCTGTCTGAGAATTGTTTAGTTATACAACTGGTGTTGGTGAAGAGCAGAGATGTCTTACCACAGTAGCAGATCAAGGGTAGTGTAGGTTATATTGCGTGTTTTGAGAGGCGGTACAGTCGCAAAAAGTATGCACACTGCTGCCTGATGTGCGCCCTCTCCATTGTACACGCTGTCCTCGACCTGCTATTGTGAAAAGACGTCTGTACTGTTCATCAACACCAGCTATGTAAATAAACAATTCTCCAGTTGAAGATGGAGTGAACCATAGAAATGCGTGGTGGCAAAATAAGCAAGTGACGGACGCAGAAACGGTTTTATTTGTACTGTCCAGTTTCTGTTTTGAAAGGCCCACTGACAACATGCGAGGAACCCATTCCAAACGTTCATTACATGTACTTCCCTCCGCCAAGTTCACATCGAAACTGGTGGAGATGGACGTGCATTTAGTGAATGGGGCAGTTTCTGTCGAGTTTGAAACCGAATGTTACTGACTAGGCGTGACCCTCGTCACGAGCAACTTCATTCACGGTACAGTCACAGCCATGCCTGAATACGAGTGCTCCTCGCTGCCATCCTGTGATGTCTCCACGCACCTCCCTACGTTGATTCTGAACACTGTACGTCACTGCCATTACCTATCTCATCGGTGGAAGGTCGTATGACAGCTTGGTGAGATAAAGGTGAAGAAACATTTGTAAGTAGGCTGTTTAGGTTTTTATGTTGGTAACACCACGTAGTGCTCTGAATGAAAATCGCTGACTGCGCTGTGTGCAGTCTGTGGCTGGTTGGCATTGTTGGAATATTCACTAGTGTAGTGTTGGGCAGTTGGATGTGAACAGCGCGTAGCGTTGGACAGTTGGAGGTGAGCCGCCAGCAGTGGTGGATTTGGGGAGAGAAATGCCAGTTTTGAGAGGTTACTATGAGCGCACGATCTGGACGTGTGTCCATCAGAAAAAGGAAATTTGTTTAATTGGATGTCACATACTTTTGACCACTATCAAGGTAAATACATTGTTCTCTATCAAAATCTTTCATTTGCTAACTACGTCTATCAGTAGTTAATGCCTTCAGTAGTTACAATCTTTTAATTAGCTGGCAGTATTGAAGCTCACTGTACTGCAGTAGTTCGAGAAACGAAGATTTTTGTGAGGTAAGTGATTCATGAAAGGTATAAAGTTATTGTTAGTCAGGGCTATTCTTTTGTAGGGATTATTGAAAGTCAGATTGCGTTGCGCTAAAATATTATGTGTCAGTTTAGTAATGATCAGAATAAGTAAAGAGAAAACTGTCTCAGTAAGTTGAGTTTTGCTCAGCTATTTGAAAATCAAATAACGTAAGAGTTTCTCCCGCACCGTCATTCTTTACATACAAAGGGGATGTTTCACATTTTGTGTTAGTTCTCCAGGATTTCATGTCGTGAGAGTGGTAGTCCAACAGGATGCAGCTACTAACAAGCAACACGGAACAACAACAAAATTCTGCCAAACTAGACTGAAGAATTGATGCACGAAAAAGTACCACTGGATTTAGAAAAAATCATACAAGGCAGCCAGTCAAAGGATTAGATCTAGCAGGATCTCGCCACAAAAGTGAGTGAGAAGCCACGAGCTATCGACTACTTCGAAGCTGGCCGTGATATTCCCAACCGGATGGTACTCGGAAAAATAGAAAGACCCGTTGGAATGAAAGTCGGAGGAAAGGACAAGGGCCAAACTTTACTGCTCCCTTCTTCCAAAACTTGTTTCCAGCACATGGAACAGGGGAAAAAATAACTAAACTACTTATTCCACTGGAAAAAATAATTAGCGTTCCAAGACAACTGACTACCAATATTTCGTCCGGAGAGCTTATGTTTTCTGAAGTGATTCATGACGTAATTTCTTTCCTATTCCACGTGACGATCCGTTATTTATGCACACGTTTTAGGCGATTAACGTAGCTTTCGATGTACTACAGTTTCAGTTAGCTTAACCTCAATGTCACTACCAACTGAGTGGCAAATGGAGATATCTGGGCTTACTTTTAATATTGTAGGGAAGTTCTGGTAAAATGTAAATACTTTAGGATTAAAGGAGTCCTCTCACCGGAAAGCAAAACACTGACTCGTCAATTATCACACACAAAAAGATAGAAAACTTGCTGGCTTTCAAAGTAACCCTTTTTCAAACTAGAGTAGTATATACGCACACACGCCTACATGGTGCCAGCTGGGCGAACAGGGCACATTCGTCCAGCCAGAACCATGTAGGGGCATAGGCGTGTGTGTGTGTGTGTGTGTGTGTGTGTGTGTGTGTGAGAGTGAGTGTGTTTTTGTGCGTGTGTGTGTGTGTGTGTGTGTGTGTGTGTGTGTGTGTGTGTGCGTGTTTGTGCGTGTGTGCTTGTTTGTGCGTGTATGTGTGTTTTATTCTAGCTCTAAAAAGGGTTACTCCGCAAGCAATCAGGTTCTCTGTTTTTTGACTATCGACGACTCAGTGTTCCTGCTTTTTGGTGAGTGGTCTCCTGTAATCCTATAGTATTTGTAGGCTTGCTCTCAGTTCCGTTTTGGAAGGAGCAACTCGAACTCACCTCTTTGGACGTCATCATAAACAGGATACTAAATGCTAAACTTCCTCTTTTTCAAAAACGATATTTGTCACCAGCATTGGTAAGATAACATTATCTCCAGGTGTGTCAAATATCTCCCTTCTCTAGCAACGCCAACAGTTCGACGACAGACTACTAGAATCAGTGCTTTTCTCTTTACGTGACGTATATTTGCACCCAGTTTCATTAACTTTGCCACATAACCTTGAGTTACCGTTATGTCTGTAATTTTTCTTGATTTGTAAAAATCTTCGTAACTTTCTGCAACAACCTGGAAAGGCTTCGTTAACTAACGAACCGATAAACTCGAAAATCACTTCTTCGGGCGTTTACTAATTCTTGAAAATTATTTAGACATTTCTCCAAATCGTCTCAATAAACATCTTTGATCTCTTTTTCTCTGCACATCGTTATTGCCTCTTGGGTGTATTCAAAATAAGTCTGACAGTGATCTATATCATGGAAAAAGAGACCTAAACGATCCAAAGACGAATTACTGAGATTCCAAAAGTTGAATTAAAATAATACTAAACAATTAGAGGGAAGATAATTAGGAATTGTTACGAGGAAGATTACATGTCTCTCGTGAAAAGCTGTTCGGTAATTCTACAGAATCAATATTTCAGATTGACATCGAATAAACCCTTCTGGTACAATCGCACGTTCCCCTTACGAAACATTAGGAGAAGATAAGATACATTAGGTTGCATGCAGATGCAGTGCGCACAATGCAACGTTTCTCATCGCTCAGTCTGAATGAAACAGAAGCGAGTGATTAATAATGATGCAGCTAGATTGGCGAATGTGGTACGTGTCTTTTGTAAGCACTTTTCTCGAATGCATCCGCGGTTTTCCAGCATTTTATAAAGCGTCAGTGCTTACTGCTTGCATAACTGAATACAATTTTTTTTTCGGTATCGTTTCATATTGTCTCGCATTGTCACTCTCGTACATTTATGTGTCGACTTGCTCCAACTTTGAAGTGCCAATCTAATAGTGAAAAAAAAAACTAATCCTTTCCTTTATCTCTTTATTAAGATCCAGCTCCGTGTATTATAAAAATGAAGAGGGACATTATTCCACCAGCATCGTATAATAATTTCTTTCTTCAAATTGATAGAAGCTGTGGTATCCACCCACAAGAATAGATTATAATATTATTCAGATAAAAACTTTTTACACAAGACGGGCGATAAAGTAAAAAATAATTTCTACAAAGTAAAAAATAGTTTCATCTAGATTCCTAACCCCATACACATAATCCTGAAAATTTGTGCCTGTAAATTTTTAATAGCGACGACAATACTTGTAATATTTAAAACGAAAAACATAGAACACATGCAATCGATAGCGCATTTGAATCATTAACAATTTTATTTCACTGTAAATGATATGAACTGTTGTGTTATTTTTCTCAGCGAAAGCTACTCTCTACTTGACGTACTATTATCTATCTATTAGCTTATCGGGAAGTTAGTTTAAAATCAGTTGCAAATTTCATACCGAACAGACGGACAGAAAAAGTACCCTCCGCCGCACGTAGGCAGGAAAGCGATTCAGTATTGCGTTGTCATATTTCATTTGTCAATAACAAATTGTGCAGCAACAGTCCAATCGTATTCGCAATTCCGAATACATTTCTTACTCCTCAATGGGCTGTGGCCGGAGGTTACATGGGTCATTTAAAGGTTTATGATTTCCGTGAGGGCTGGTGTTTTTCGACACTCTTGCAGAAAATTTTTTAAAAGTCCTGCCAAGGAGCACAGCTTTACGGAAGCTCTTTTAGAGAGAGGACGAAATGGCGAATTAAAATGCCTGCAGTTCACTCTTGATTCTGATCGGTTGAAGGGCCTAAAATTAAATAATTTGGTGGAGCGGTTCGGAGCGGCGGGCGTTGTTAATAGTTAGTTGGAGGCAGTGTACTTAAATGTTTACATTGAACTTTTGCTAGTCCTATTTTATGGAGGTGGTGGTGTTCAGCTTTAATGAACGTTAGAAACTGCGTTACACAATACACAGCTGTATCAGTGTAGGTAAGTTTTAAATGAATTGTATATTGTGGCATAAGTTATTGAAATGTTTTGACACTTTGGTTATTTTACGACTATGGAAGAGATACACAAAGACCCTACTACTATTGTAAAAAAAACTTTATTGTGCGTGTATTATATATTAGAATTTTTAATGGGTCTTTTTTGATGACAAGTTATATGACTATGGATGGTTATTAAATCAGACAGTCAGTGTACTAGAATGATGGGCTTGATAGAGGTAACCAAGAGCGATAAATATTTACACCACAAAAATTCTGGGACTATGCCTTTAGGTGCCATAGACAGTTTCTTTCCTTTTATGTTTATATCCATATTACCTACAATAACAAGACGTTATTTAGAAACCCCATTGATGTAACATTAAGCGATCGGATGGCCTCAGATGCAGCTTGGAGGATACGTGATTCATGGCCACTCCCAATATTCTGATTAATATTACAGGAACAAATCAGGCATTGCCAAGTGACAGAGCTGAATATCTTGAGGTAGTGCGTAGATTAGGGTTCCAGCTATGAACTTCTAAGATAATTATTGGTGTGACATACACTCCTGGAAATTGAAATAAGAACACCGTGAATTCATTGTCCCAGGAAGGGGAAACTTTATTGACACATTCCTGGGGTCAGATACATCACATGATCACACTGACAGAACCACAGGCACATAGACACAAGCAACAGAGCATGCACAATGTCGGCACTAGTACAGTGTATATCCACCTTTCGCAGCAATGCAGGCTGCTATTCTCCCATGGAGACGATCGTAGAGATGCTGGATGTAGTCCTGTGGAACGGCTTGCCATGCCATTTCCACCTGGCGCCTCAGTTGGACCAGCGTTCGTGCTGGACGTGCAGACCGCGTGAGACGACGCTTCATCCAGTCCCAAACATGCTCAATGGGGGACAGATCCGGAGATCTTGCTGGCCAGGGTAGTTGACTTACACCTTCTAGAGCACGTTGGGTGGCACGGGATACATGCGGACGTGCATTGTCCTGTTGGAACAGCAAGTTCCCTTGCCGGTCTAGGAATGGTAGAACGATGGGTTCGATGACGGTTTGGATGTACCGTGCACTATTCAGTGTCCCCTCGACGATCACCAGTGGTGTACGGCCAGTGTAGGAGATCGCTCCCCACACCATGATGCCGGGTGTTGGCCCTGTGTGCCTCGGTCGTATGCAGTCCTGATTGTGGCGCTCACCTGCACGGCGCCAAACACGCATACGACCATCATTGGCACCAAGGCAGAAGCGACTCTCATCGCTGAAGACGACACGTCTCCATTCGTCCCTCCATTCACGCCTGTCGCGACACCACTGGAGGCGGGCTGCACGATGTTGGGGCGTGAGCGGAAGACGGCCTAACGGTGTGCGGGACCGTAGCCCAGCTTCATGGAGACGGTTGCGAATGGTCCTCGCCGATACCCCAGGAGCAACAGTGTCCCTAATTTGCTGGGAAGTGGCGGTGCGGTCCCCTACGGCACTGCGTAGGATCCTACGGTCTTGGCGTGCATCCGTGCGTCGCTGCGGTCCGGTCCCAGGTCGACGGGCACGTGCACCTTCCGCCGACCACTGGCGACAACATCGATGTACTGTGGAGACCTCACGCCCCACGTGTTGAGCAATTCGGCGGTACGTCCACCCGGCCTCCCGCATGCCCACTATACGCCCTCGCTCAAAGTCCGTCAACTGCACATACGGTTCACGTCCACGCTGTCGCGGCATGCTACCAGTGTTAAAGACTGCGATGGAGCTCCGTATGCCACGGCAAACTGGCTGACACTGACGGCGGCGGTGCACAAATGCTGCGCAGCTAGCGCCATTCGACGGCCAACACCGCGGTTCCTGGTGTGTCCGCTGTGCCGTGCGAGTGATCATTGCTTGTACAGCCCTCTCGCAGTGTTCGGAGCAAGTATGGTGGGTCTGACACACCGGTGTCAATGTGTTCTTTTTTCCATTTCCAGGAGTGTAAATTTGTGAAATACTTGGCTCTATGGAGGTTTACTGTCAAAAGTGATGATTCTGAAATGCTTTATAAAAATTCTGTTGACTGAAAGCTATAGTAGAATGTAAATACCTCATGATTAAAGGAGACCGCTCACCGAAAAGCAGAAACGTTGATTTGTTGATAGGCACACACAAAAGAGGGAAAACATACTAGCTTTCGAAGTTATCCTTTGACGAACTAGAGTACACACACACACACACACACACATGGAGCAGTCTAGGTTTCTATGCAAGCAGATAGACATCCATTTTAGCAGTAGACTACAGTGAGGTGCCTGAAATCAAGGGATAGCGATATGCACATATACAGATGGCGGTAGTATCGCATACACAAGGCGTAAAAGGAAAGTGTGTGGGTGGAGCTGCCATTCGTACTCAGGTGATTCATGTGAAAAAGTTTCCGACGTGATTGTGGCCGCTCGAGAGGAACTAACAGACTTTGGACGCAGAATGCTAATCGGAGTTAGACGTACGGGACATTCCATTTCGGAAATAGGAAATTCAGTATTCCGAGAACCACAGTGTCAAGAGTGTACCGGAAATCCTAAATTTCAAGCATCATCTCTCACCACGAACAGCGCAGTGACCGACGCCCTTTACTTAACAAGCGAGAACAACGGCGTTAGAATAGAATTGTCAGTGCTAACAGACAAGCAGCACTGCGTGGTTCAAATGGCTCTAAGCACTATGGGACTTGACATATGAGTTCAACAGTCCCCTGGACTTAGAACTACTTAAATATAACTAAGCTAAGGACATCACACACATCCATCCCCAAGGCAGGATTCGAACCTGTGACCATAGCAGCAGCGCGGTTCCGGACTGAAGTGTCTAGAACCGCTCGGCCTAAATGCATGTCATACCTTCCCACCGTGAGACAGACGCAGTTCAGAGGGGAGAAACGAGAACAGAAGCCGAGAGCAGAACCGTGTTAAGCTAGAAGACCCTACGGTAAGGGACGGACACCCACGTCGCCAGCTAACCGCTAGGACCACCCCCCAGCCCATGTTAAAAGCTAGAGCCCTCCAGAAGAACAGTATAGATCTTACGATAACACTAAAAGGGCCACCCCAGCCGCAAGTTTTAGCGTGAGACTTTTTCGCGTCTCTGTTACGTCAGGACCATCCCCCAGCCCATGTTAAAAGATAGAGCCCTCCGGAAGAACAGTATAGATCTTACGATAACACTAAAAGGACCACACCAGCTGCAAGTTTTAGCGTGAGGCTTTTTCGCGTCTCTGTTACGTTGCAAACTTTAAAAACATTGCCCCACCATGAAAAGTATAACGTTTCTCATTGGATAGACAGAATTTTTGTAGGCGGAGCTTAAGGTTAACATTGAGACCCTGATTGGTCAGATGAAAACACAGCCAGATACTTTTTTTAAACCAACTTCGGTAAATTGTAGTAAGGAGAAGTTAGGAGAGAGTTGCTTCCGAGACGGCGAGGTGAGCGGAGCTGTGCTGCCCGCCGCCCCCTGACGAACACCGACAAGGTAACGAATGCACGTGATGCCGCATAACAGCGCATAAAGCTTCACTCAGAACTGCAGAAGTCTCATCTGTTACACCGCCTTTTTGCGTAATACTAGTATCGATCGTCAATTAAAGCTCATGGTGTTCACATTTGCCACTTGAAGTAAAAATCTGAAACGCGATGATTTTTCTGTTATATAGTTATTGAGAAGCCACATCAGCCACTGTAATTTACGACAAGTTAGATAAGTAATTAAAGATAATTGATGGTCACTGTAGACCATTTTGATAGTTTTCTCTTTTGTGAAACTTAATTTAAACCTAGATTATAGATGTGATATGGCATAGGTCACCCTTCGATCCATTGTAGAACTTGGAAACCCATTCAGGGACTATTCGTTCACATTTTTGTTGAACGCAGTTGGTTTTTACCATCCCGTATTAAAACATTTCCTTTTATCAATAGTGCAATTTATAAACAATGTTTTGTGAGTAGAATAACATTTCCAGTGGTAAACTTAACTGCTTTTTCGACGTTATTTTACCAGCTAACTAAGAATAGGAAAGCCTTGAACCCCTTCCACTAAATTTAGTTAGTATTAAGATTCTTTTACAGGGAGTGCAGTGGAGCTGATGCTGAAATCATTAAGTATTTGGTTATATCATCACTGAACTCTTCTGAACTCTACATGTCATGTGTGATCTGTCTCCTTACCAGCAACAGGTCCCAGGTTCAAACTAGTCAATTCCCTAAAAAACACGCTCAGAGCGTCGTTGCGCGAAAGTGGTAGGGAGACACGATATAGAACAAACAGACACCACGCAGAATGTTACAGAAGCCATTGACCCAAGCTGACAACAAGGCACTGTGCAAGCTACTTGTGGCTTCATTATGGTGTGGGCTGTGACGTGTAGGCTGGGTCCTCTGGTCCAGCTGAACCGAGCATTGACTCGAAATAGTTATTTACAGTCATTCGTGGTTTTCAGATGGTTCAAATGTCTCTGAGCACTATGGGACTCAATATCTGAAGTTATCAGTCCTCTAGACTTAGAACTACTTAAACCTAACTAACCTAAGGACATCACACACGTCCATGCCCGATGCAGGATCCGAACCTGCGACCGTAGCGGTCGCGCGGTTTCAGACTGAAGCGCCTAGAACTGCTCGGTCACACTGGCCGGCATGGACTTCATGTTCCCAAACAACGACGGAATTTTTATGGACCGCAATGCACCT
This sequence comes from Schistocerca nitens, assembly GCF_023898315.1. Taxonomy (NCBI): domain Eukaryota; kingdom Metazoa; phylum Arthropoda; class Insecta; order Orthoptera; family Acrididae; genus Schistocerca; species Schistocerca nitens. The sequence continues at coordinate 575,206,520 of NC_064615.1, read as the reverse complement.
TGTCACCTTGCTCGCGACTGGTTTGGAGAACGTTGCGGAACATTCAAGGAGGAGGAAGAGATTAGTGTTTAACGTCCCGTCGACCGAGCTCTGATTAGAGAAGGAGGGGGAAGGAAATCTTCCGCCCCTTTCAAAGGAAACATACCGACATTTGCCCAAAGCGATTTAGGGAAATCACGGAAACCTAAAGCTGAGTGGCCGGTTCTAGCCATCGCCCTCCGGAATGCGGGTCCTGCGTCGTAACCACTGCGCCACCTCGCTCGGTGGTAGAAACCGAGCAAATGATGTGGCCACCCGATCGCCCGACATTAACCCCATCGAACATTTATGGGACATAATCGAGAAATCTGTTCGTGCACATATCCCGCACCGGCAGTACTTTCGAAATCAGAGGCAACATTGTTCAGTATTTCTGCATGGGGCTTCCAACCACTTGAGTCCATGCCCCGTCGACCTGCCGTGCTACGCCGGAGAAAAGGATATTGGGAGGAATCCCATGATTTCTGTCACCTCAGTATATGAGTCTATGCTTTGGTAATAAGTAAACAGACAAGGTAGTATAAATGTAGACCTAATTATGACAATCAATAATAACGATTATTAAACTATGTATTGTATGTATTAATTAATTTAGGTTTTAGACGACACTGCATGTCATGGCGATGTTTTCTGTGTGGCTAGTACATGCATTAGCGAATCAAATAATTTAGGTTTTAGACGACACTGCATGTCATGACGATGTTATCTGTATGGCTAATACATGCATTACTGTACTTTTGTTTACACTGTAGAGTGCCTGTCCTTGTTTCCATTAACATTATACCGTAACGATAGAATGTAAACAGTTGTAATTGGATTATTAATATTGTAAACGTAACAGGTGCATTCAGTGGTTGTAATATGCTTTATGTTATCATCTATATTGTGCAGACAATCTATATAATCAGTAATAGATGTAACTTTGCAATGACCCCATGCTCTTTGATCTACTCTGTTCAGTGCGTAATAACAGCACATCTATGTGGTTAAATTGACACATATGTTGCGTATATACAGCTACTATTACTGATAGAACAGTAATCATAGTACAGTACAGCTAGAACGGTATACAGTATAGCCGTTATTCCAATTACATTAGTCACTTAAATGTTCCATACACCATTTGCACGATTCTTTTCTTCGAAAAGCAGTGGAACGAGTCAGTTTACAGTTGAAAGTTTCCTTTACTAATTCTTTTCATTCTTTTCATTTGATATGAGATTCCGTAACGGCTTGGTTGGTTCTAACTTTGCTGTTGTTTAGCTTTAGGTGATTTCGTGCATTTCCAACTGAGAGAGAAACCAAATATATCTGCCTGCGAAAATACAACATTACTCTGGCACATTTTTATAATCTTTCTAAAAAATGTGGAAATTGATTAAATCATGAACTTTACTATTAATCTCTTTAATTAAACAAAGTGATCCCTGTGCGTTACTGATCTGCCTAATTATTTTGTTCATGAAATGGTCCATGTGCGTTGACAATTTTCGTAGCAAACTAATTCTAAAACGAAAATACCTTACCTAGTAATGTAATTGCTTGGGAACGTGTAGCTCTCTGTGCGCCAACTACAAATTACTAACTGCGGCTGCTGAGAGCTTAGTGCAACGTTCCAGACAACAAGTAAACTATTTTACACATCATTGAGTGACACACACTTTAAATAAAATTGACTTTGATCGAGGATGTGGACAATCCTTAGATGTGAGATTTCGTTAACAAACGGTTTCTAAATTGTCTGATATATTAGTACTTGTAGGAAATTCGGGTTACAACACTCATTAACATTGACAAAGGGCAACATTGCTACCAATTTCTTACTCACAAACGTTAGACAGTACATAAATAAAAATGATAAATACCTTACAGTTAAAATTATTCAATCTTTAATGTGAAAATTACTCAGTCTTTAATGAAAAATCCAAACGGCCCTGATATGGATGCGTCATTCAACAATGTAGCTAATTACTCGTGACTGCAGTACCAATAACAAAAATATTACCTTCATTCCTCTTCATATTTTTTTTTCATTCTAAATCACTAATCAAATCCTTCTCTTCTGTTTCACAAATTACTTTACTTAAACACAGATGCACTTAACTTTACGTCTACATTGCCACGAGTCCTCTGCTCGGCGTCTGTCTCACTGCTGCTCTAAAGACAGAACTTCCATGCTCCTTACTGCCAAGCACCGATGACAAAACACACACATCTTCCAGCGCCACAGCTACCCTGACCAAACACGGCGCGCGAATAATAAGCGTTCCAAAATTGTCCCTTAGCGTTTGACACACCCAAAGTATGTACAAAGTCCAGAAATGCAAATAACAAACTCCCAATAGACGTGTTTCAAAGTATTTCAATACCTGTCAGACATTTTATGTTATTAGGTAGATCAAAAAATATTGTTGCTGCATATTGAACTCCTTTATGAGCCTTTCCTCTAGTGTTGTAGGTATTGACATCACTGTCATTCTCAAATTGTGATAGATTATTTATGACGAATTTCATTGGCGAATATATATATATATATTGTGACGGCGCAGTCAAAATGGCTACTTCTTTGCCGAGTTACCTGCATGACGTACGTGACTGAGGACCACATATTATTCTTCTACTCGCTTTTGTGCAGTCAGTTCTTTCTTTCTAAATGTTGAGTTAGCACAGAAAATTATTTCGTATGACATTATTGTGTGGGAATATGCAAATGCAAGATTAGCAATTACACAGAGAACAAAAGTAGCTGAACTTAATTGTACGACAAGCTCGGTGATATGTTTCTTCTAGTTTTAGTTGAGATGTTTTTGTAAGTACTTTTTTACATTAATATGACATGTGATTCATTTAATGTCTCTTCACGTGACAACAAACCAACAAACTTACCGACGTTTTTTGTGTTCGTATTTGGTACAGCGGACCCAGTGATGGTCTCACCCTGGACCGAAATCAACCGTCTCTAATAAAATATACTGATACAGCTGTTCATTGCATATCGCAGTTTTCAGCTTTAATATTTCAGTCTAGTGGTCGGATCTCGGAATGATTCCTGAAAGAAGTTAGGTATTACAGGACTTTAAATTATAGCCTTTGGAGATTTTAACTCTGTCTCACGGCTCAAAGCGAGGCTGGTGGCTCTTGTTTAGAATAACTGGTAGTGCTGCAGAGCAGAGAATTAATCCGGAAGCAAGAAAGGAAGATTGGGTTTAATGTCCCGTCGACATCCAGGTCATTAGAGACCGAACACTAGCTCGGATTCTGTCAAGGATGGGGAAGGAAATGGGCTGTGCCCTTTTAAAGAAACCATCCCAGCCTTTGCCTAAAGCGATTTAAGAAAATCACGGAAAACCTAAATCCGTATAGCTGGACGCGGATTTGAACAGTCGTCAAAAATGTTCAGATGTTTGTGAGTGCCTAAGGGAGCAAACTGCTAAGGTCATCGGTCCCTCGACTTGCACACTACTTAAACTATCTTATTTTGAGAACAAGACACACATCCATGCCCGAGGGAGGACTCGAACCTCCGGCGGAAGGGGTTGCGCAATCCGTGACATGGTGCCTCAAACCACACGGCGAACCATTGTCCTCACGAATGCTAACCACTGCGCCATCTCGCTCGGTAGAATTAATCTGGGCCCGCTAGTAAAAATTTTCGTTTTAATTTGCTGAGCAGAAATTCGCGAATTCGCCTCGAGTGCTCCCCCCTGATGAGAGTGCTTAGGTTGCGGCAGCGGCGGCGAGTGTGATTTTTTGTCACACCACGGAAACTCCGAGGCTCGGATGAAAGGGAAGTTTCAGAATCTGAAGAAACTTGTGAACTCTCTTCCTGGTGGAACTGAGGCAGTTTCAAGGCCAGAGGCGGTGTTACTCGCTGCCATAATTCGCCCAGGGCGTGACTAATTTTTTTGTGCGGCGCGCTTACGTAAACAGCCGCCTTTTAGAACCGGAGCAGTGAAACGAGAGCGCCAGTGTTTGCAGTTTACAGATGAGAGTGCCTGGACCGGCCGGACAGCAGCTTTTGTAGACACTCTCGCTTTTGCGAGACAAAGACAGCGGCCTCGGCCCGGTGCCCCAGTAAGGGGGCGGGCAGGCTGTGGCTCGAGACGCCGCAAAGCGCGCCGCGGCTGCGGGGTGCCGCGCTGCAAAGGCGCCGCCGCGGCGCGCCGTGGGACGGCCACAGCCGCCGAGCTGGACCGCTGTTTGGGTGGCCGGCCGGCCTTCTTTGCGGACTGCGCCCCCGGGACCCGCAGTGTCACGCGTTCCACCACCATCCATTACCGTCCACGGGGCTTTGTTATGCTTCGCGGCACACTGGGTGGAATGTTACTGTGGAAAACGCAGCACTCGTTCTAGAGATCTTCACTACCTAATGGTACGGCTGATGAGAGGTAATCAGAGAATCAAACTACGACATCTATACTCCCATCAGAATAACAAAGTGATTGACAGTAGAGCATGGCAGAGGGCGAGTCTGTCGATTAATGTTTGTCTGCGGTAAAAAGATCTGTGCGTTTTCCTTCTGGATGCCTTCACACTTGCCGTATTGGATTTGCTTAGCTTAGTGATAACCGTCGCATCACTTTCATGCGCACTTTTCTAATTAGTTTAGGACATTTTGTCGCGTAAAATAAACACACCCCAAGAAAATCAACGTTGTTGTTGTTGTGGTCTTCAGTCCTGAGACTGGTTTGATGCAGCTCTCCATGCTACTCTATCCTGTGCAAGCTTCTTCATCTCCCAGTACCTTCTGAATCTGCTTAGTGTATTCATCTCTTGTTCTCCCTCTACGATTTTTACCCTCCACGCTGCCCTCCAGTACTAAATTGGTGATCCCTTGATGCCTCAGAACATGTCCTACCAACCGATCCCTTCTTCTAGTCAAGTTGTGCCACAAACTCCTCTTTTCCCCAATTCTATTCAATACCTCATCATTAGTTATGTGATCTACCCATCTAATTTTCAGCATTTTCTGTAGCACCACATTTCGAAAGCTTCTATTCTCTTCTTGTCCAAACTATTTATCGTCCGTGTTTCACTTCCATACATGGCTACACTCCATACAAATACTTGTAGTACATATAAATCTGTATATATAAGCTTAATGTCCTGTTTACACGTAACTGCCTGGCAGAGGATTCATCCAACCACTTTAATACTATTTCTCTACCGTTTCACTCTCCAACTTCGCGCGGCATAACCAACTCTTAAATCTTTCTGCACGAGCCCTGATTTCTCTTATTTTACTACGTTGTCATTTTTCCCTGTGTAGGTGGACTTCAACAAATTATTTTCACTTTCGGAGGAGAAAGTAGAAGATGCAAATTTCGTGGAAAGATTTTGCTGCTATGAAAAACGTCTTTGTCTCAATGATTGCCGCCCCATCTAACGTATCATATCCGTGACACTCTCTCCCCTATTTTCCAATAGTATAAAACGAGCTCCCCTTCCCTCAACTTTTTCGATGTCCTCTGTCAGTTCTATCTGGTAAGTATCTCATGACGGACGGCGTCACTCTAGCAGATGACGGTCAAGCGTAGTGTAGGAAGTCTCTTCATTGGTTTTGTTGCATCTTCTAAGAATTCTGCCAATAAACCGCAGTCTTTCCTTCCCTTCCCCCACAACACTATCTATGTCATCGTTGCAAGCTCGGTTATTCGTAACTGTTACGCAAATGACTACAATGTCAACGAATCTTAACTGGAATCACTCGACGCATACACATACCTGAGCGTAACAATTTGGATGGATGTGATTCGGTAGGCTTAGTCGTAGGTAAAGCAGGTGAAGCACTGGTGTATTAGATACTGGGAAAATACACTAAGTGTGCAAAGGAAACGAAACAGTGCTGTGACTCACCCTGGAATAATGTTCCAGTATTTCTTTTTATTATTTTTTTAACATCTCAGTTGCAGATTGTCACAAATGATTATTAGTTTCGATCACTTAATCTTCAGAACTGATTAATCGTGGGTTCTGAAAAGTCACAAATGTCTGTAGAAGAGCTCACTCATAAGCTATAGAACAATAGCAATAGCTCTATACCAGACTTGTAACAGCATTGATCATTATGCGACATATTACTAATCCCATTCTGCGTCGTTCGGATCCATGTGTCATAGCAAGGATGAAGGGAAAGGGGGGGGGGGCGGTGAATGTTGGAGAGGGAGTGGTAGGTAACTAATATTGTGCAGTATTAAATCGAAACGAAAGTATCGTCTAAAACACATACAAAAATTCATTTGAACATGCTAAACCATTTGGATGAATGCACTTAGTATTCATACGAGACAAATTGTTGAAAATTAATCATTGATGAATAAATTAATACATTGTTCTTTCATATTTACTGCGCGCTTTTCTTGCCCCTTTATTGCACTCGCTCGTCTACTAGGACATGGGCGATAGGTGGCCGTTTTTCAGCTGAGAGCATTTATGAAATACACGAATATAGTTTCAAAAAAAAAAAAAAAACTTAAAAATGTAAAATTTACATGTTCTTGAAATTAATTGCAACAGGTGGTTGTATATGGAACATTTTAAGTAAAATACGGATATTTTTTCTAAAATATAGACAGTTGACGACAGTTTTTATAAAAACGGAGCAATTCACTGTTTTGGAATTACAGAAAAATAATCCGTAGGTGAGAAGCGTTTTTGCAGGTAGAGTGCTTTGGAAATGATGTGGGATGGAAGAGTGGGAGGAGGAGGAGGAGGAGGAGGAGGAGGAGGAGGAGGATGAGGAGGAGGACCTCGGACCTAGCGTTTAGAAAGGGAGAGGAATGGCGTGCGGGGGGGATTGCGAGCGAAGAGGAACCCTGACTTTGCGAAAGAACAGTATGCTGTTTAACCAGAAGGATGGGTAGTTCTCTGAAAAGGATTTTTTGCTCAGGTTGCGGGATAACTGCAGCAAGTGCAGAGGCGGCTAAGCAAATATTCTTCTTGCCTTCCATATGCAGATTTAATGGGTAGAAGCTCTAATAAACGGTACGATGCAAATTACCATCTACCCTGGATTTCACAATGATCTGCACAGTTCTGGATGTAGTAATTCTATACGGAGAAACTACCCAGGAGATGACATAAAGCCAAACACTCCAGCAATTTTTTTTTTTTTTTTTTTTTTTTTTTACCCACATCGGTGCGCAGAGCAGCAGCACGCAGCCACCAGGGCGTAGCAGTAGCAAATACGACTTTCAGTGAACGTGGCAAGCGTTTCGTGATGCAAGAATGATTAGAGCAGAATTCCAGGAGAAAACACCTGTGTTCAACAGTATCAAGACGTAGCGTAGTATGCGAAATTCAGTAACGATTGTTGATTGTGCGTAATTAGTCGAGTGGGACGTCCAGGTCCAAATGAGGAAAAGGGTGTATATGTTAGAGGAGTTTTCCAGTGTAGTACCGAGAAATCCAGCACAGGAACAAATTGGAAGAGTGCCATCTTACGGTCAACGTGAACAGTTCAACACTTTCCACTGCGGGCTCCATTGGCGACTAGTACGGCGTTGCATCGGCTTTCATAGTTCAGAAACTACAAATTGTAACACAGCTTCCCTGGTCGTGACCATCGGCTCGTCCTCTGGCAATAGAGCCAGTTTCCTCTATCTTGCGAAAAGGGGATTGTCCAGTTGGAAGCTGATAGATCGCTTTTTCCATAATCCTTCTAAATGGTTTGTGGTCTGGGCTTGCTATTCTGGTTTCAAAAGTGAGGTTGTTTGCAGTTACTGCTCAAAGTAAACTTTGAGAAGACCTGGCAGCAAACAGCTCTTCGCCAACGAATTTTGTTAGTGGAGACAGGAAACGGCGAATGGGAATTGCTGAATCGTTCCTGAGGATGAGTGACGGAAAGGGCTAAATGTGAAAACAAATTTCGTGAAGGTGCTCGGGGCAATAAATAAATAAATAAATAAATATATAAAACACTATATAACTATATATATATATATAACACTAACTATCGAATTCAGTTCGAAACACCACCTCCACCAAAAAAATGGTTCAAATGGCTCTGAGCACTATGGGACTCAGCTGTTGAGGTCATTAGTCCCCTAGAACTTAGAACTAGTTAAACCTAACTAACCTAAACTAACCTAAGGACATCACAAACATCCATGCCCGAGGCAGGATTCGAACCTGCGACCGTAGCGGTCTTGCGGTTCCAGACTGCAGCGCCTTTAACCGCACGGCCACTTCGGCCGGCCCACCTCCACCCCGGCGGACACTATATATATATATATATATATATATATATATATATATATATATATATATATATATATATATATATATATATATATATATATATATATATATATATATATCAGAGCTGGCCGACAAGCCTCACAGGACGCAGGAAACATATCTTGTGTGGAGGTGGTGTTTCGAACTGTGCTTCTGAATTCGGTAGTTAGAGTTCCTTAGTGACATGTGAAGTTAGTTTTTCGATATGGAGAGTTTAAGTGTTTGTAAGTGCGTCTCCCGTACGTGGGCGTAGAATTCTGTTTTTTTTTCGGTTATCTAGGAAAGTGTAGGTAGCTATGGTGGTGTTCAATGAACAAGACGGAATGGGTGAGGTGTAATATGATACAGTAAAATTCTTATGTATCTGTGGAAACTTGGCGTGTGGTGTTTTTGTCTGGTCTACTGAACAATTAATACGGGTTGTCCAATGGAAGTTTCTGAGTAAATTTTCGTAATTTGTCTCGCGTGCCGCACACCGCTAACAGTACACGAATTGCAGCCGCGGCCGCGCGTGGGACTTAGCACGACGGCACGGGAGCTCCAAGAGCCGGAGAAAACAACGTTTCAAAATGTCTCACAGGAATCCCTTCAGTGCCAGGTCGTGAAATGCCAATGATGTTTGCGGCATTCGACGTCCCACATATTGTCTAGCATTGAACCACAATATTGGCTGCTAATAACAACAGGGGTCGGCACTGGAGGTATCGAATGGTGAGGACAGCATGAGGCTGCAGAGCGTAGTTGAAATGCTTACTCGACGTGTAACTTGCAACAGTGCTAGTGATGTTGATACAAATCAGAGTAATGGCAACGATAAACATAGCACACATTGTATTATATCTACAACTACTATTGTCGAAGTTCACATTTCATCAGAAAGGAACGCAAGGAATTTCGCAGAGTGAGAAAGAAGTGGTAGATGAAATATTAGCATTCCTGCAAGACGGGTCAGTGAAAAGTGTGGTGTCGTTTACGCTCGACTGTGCGGACAATGTACATGGGGAGAACAATGATGACGATACGCGCTTAACAAGTGGAAGTGGTATTGATACAGGTGTCGAACCTTGTAGCTGATCTTGCTTGTCCCTCAGGGAGCCACAAGTTCCTGAAACGTAGTACAGGATAATCGTTGTCCGAGGAGAATATACTAAACATATTTACGTACTTGCAAGACCACCGCAGCATAATAAAAACACAGTTATGAACAGATTCGAATAAGTCCGCAGCAATATGACAGTGTAGTATACAAGATAAACCGCAGATTTACAAGGGAGAACAAGGCAGACTTGTAACAAAAACTGGTATTTGCGCGTTCCGTGGATACTGGATGCATTTTACAAGATGTGCATGATAGTGATCTGCTACGTTATGTACATCAAATTGCGCGCGACGTAGATTTCAGTGATTTCAAGTGAAGCAGTGGGTGGTTGAATAACTTCAAACACTGTTGAGGAACTGGAAGACGTGAGATAACGTAATTTCAAACAAAGAGTCATCTTGACGATGCACAGCAAACTGCGGGATCGGCCTGTAAATTTGTAGATGAGATGAACAAACTTACCCATCCTTCAGAAAGGAATTGGTTTTCAGCTCCGGCCAGTCGGTGTTTGAAGAGGAAATGCATACGAAAGGAACCATGGAAATTAGCGGTACCAAGAGAGTTGTCTTAAGATCAACTAACACCAATGCCTCAACGCATTCGAATAGAATTATGCCTATTGTTAATCTGGACGGTTAACTGGTTGGAAAGTTACTTGGTTGGAGGTACTCTGTCTCCTACGATTCATTTCTCGTGTGCGTGATCTTTCGAGGGCAGTAGAGAAAATTTAACTTACAGCAAGTAAGAGTAGATTAATAGGCGCAAGAGAACTACAGGTATGGTATGAGCACTGCTATTGCTCAATCACTGGTCAAAATAACTTACTTCTGCTTGATTCCTGGTCTGCATATAAAAATAATACTGCTTTAAAGCAGACTATCCTTCCACAAAAATGTGTGTCATTGCAATTTACACCACCTGGAACAACTGGAGAAATTAAGGATCTGCATGTTCCTTTTTTCTGTGCCTATGAAACATATTATCACACTATCCGCAGCTATGCTTAAACCATAGCCAGTTTCATGATAAGCGCCACGACAGACTGCTTCACATTCTGTTGCAAGCCGTCACATGCCATCTGATCTCATCATCTAGTTACACAAATACGATTACATATGCATTCTTTAAGAGTGTACCTAGCTGAACGTCCTGCACTATTTGTAGCTCCCAAGCAATTCTCCTCCGATTTTGAAGGTGCAAACATTTGTTACCACTGTGGCGTCATTTTGATTCGGTGTTCATGGTGCAAGGTAATGGTTTGTTTTCAACATTTCTTGAATATCGATGATGTCCATTTTGTGAAATGTAAGAAGGTTTATCTCTGCGCCTCCCGGACATTCATTTACTGTCGCTCCCCTGATGCGCATGGTGAGTCATTACAGCTAATATTTTTCGTGTCATAACTGTTAACACAACACTTTCAAATGCGCTTTACTGAAGACTGAACTTGCCACCTGCACTCAACGGGTTCCTTATGTGCCCGCAGCTCGTGGTCTAGTGGTTAGCATTGCTTCCTCTGGATTACGGGGTCCGGGTTCAATTCTCGGTCGGGTTAGGGATTTTCTCTGCCCAGGGACTGGGTGTTTGTGTTGTCTTCTTCATCATCATCATCATCATCCGTGACAGTGGCTAGATTGGATTGTGTGTAAGAAATAGGTCTGTGTAAAAATTGAGACTTTGTAAGGGTGCTATGATTGCGCAGTTCAGCGCCCCACAAACCAAACATCATCATCGACTGGTTCCTTGTCAGACTAGTGTGGCCGCGTGGACGCCACGCTGGAAAATATGGTCTTTTCAGCCTAATCGCGCTTCAGCCTGACCTACAGGCTAATATTAAACGTTGCAGCGTTATTGCAATCTGACAAGATAGTTCTAGAACTGCATGACGGGCAGAGTTTAACTCTGAATGCCTTATTTCTGAACACAATGCCCAACCGCATGCTCTGCAGAATGTGCAAGATTTCTTCCGAGTACATCGGTAACCACTGATTCTTGGATCCGCACTTTCCCTATCGCATCGCACGTTCTACCTACAGGGGGTGGACTAAAAAAAGAAAACACCACTTACAAATCACGTTACCCTATTAAATACGGTGTAGGAAAACCGTTGGCATTAAAAACAGCGTCCAGTTGTTTCGGAATGAATAAATACAGGTTGTGTATGCTTTTTAAGGGAATTTTGTAGCATTCTTGCTGCAAAATAGCGGCAAGCTGAGGTAACGATGTTGGAGGTGGATACCAACCACGCACCCTTCTGTCCAAAGTAGACCACAAAGCTCAATACCAACGAGATCTGGAGACCGCGATGGCCGTGGGAGATGCGATAATTCACCGTTATAGTGACAAAACCGGTCCTGTATGACGCGCGCTGTGTGAAAAGGGGCCCTGCCGTCTTGGAGCACAGCATCACCATTGGGAAACAAAGACTGTACCGCGGGGTGGGCTCGATCAGCCAGAATGGTCACGTAATCCTTGGCAGTACTGCTACCTTACATTGTTATCATGGCAGCATGTCCAAATCGTCACCGAACTCCGCCTTTTTTCTCTCTCGGGACGTAAACACAGTCAGAAGTTGGAAACAGTGTGAAACAAGGCTCATCCGGCCAAATGACTTCCTTCCATTTCTCCATAGTCCATGTTTTATGTCTCCGGCACCACCTTTCCCTGTTATGGGCATCATCATCACTGGTGAGTCGTTTTCGAATTCCAGCTCGCCTCGCTTATGGAGCTCCCTTTGTCTTGACTTGGTACTGACAGGGTTCGAAAGTATAGTACTGAGTTCTGCAGCGACTTTTCCAGATCATGAAACGTACTCGAAAATTGCGATTATGGTGCCACAATAGCTATACAGTTTATTATTCACACATATGGAAATTTGTGCCGGACTGAGACTCGAATCCGTACATACCCCTAGTCGCGTTAACCACTTCGGATATCCGAAAATGTTATAGCTGTTGTAGTACTGTAATTCTAACTTCTGAATACATTTCATGATGTAATACGGCTACCGGTAGTCAGTAGTGCCTGTTCCTTCGGAGATGCATGCTTGTCTGATGGATCATTGTATCGATACAGATACTATCAAATGCAGACATTGCACTAATGTACCTTTTCATCTGTCGTCCTCTTATTTTTCGTCTCGACCTTCTTCAGTGACCATCCTTCATGATCACTCAACACACACTTTCATTCGCGATGTGACTTAGCGGATAACGTTTTTTCGCTTTTCCTGTACGTGGTGTACGGTCCCCCTACGAAACACTTCGGTTACCTTGGTTACGGAACCAGCCACCGTACGAGAACCAACAATTTGCCCACGTTCGAGCCGGCCAGTGGTGGCCGAGCGGTCCTAGGCGCTACAGTCTGGAACCGCGCGACCGCTACGGTCGCAGGTTCGAATCCTGCCTCGGGCATGGATGTGTGTGATGTCCTTAGGTTAGTTAGGTTTAAGTAGTTCTAAGTTCTAGGGGACTGATGACCTTAGAAGTTAAGTCCCATAGTGCTCAGAGCCATTTGAACCATTTTGAACCCACGTTCGAATTCACTCATCTCCTACGTATTACAACTACATAGAACACAGTTCTACTCGCAACTGACACTTGCAACGTATTGAGGTTGTTGCACAGCAGCTGTTCGTGGTCAAATACAGCAACGTAACCTGCAGCCTCGGCTAGAATTTGCATTTATGTTCAACCAAGTCTTTCTCGCGTTGTTTCCATATTTCCATCCTACCGCTGTAACTGGAATGTGGACGTCCAGCAGCCTGATCGTAACCGTCTTCAAGCAGCAACACTTGCTTTATGGAGTGGCATAAAGATGATGTGGAAGAAGGTACTGCAGATCCATATCTAGAGTAACGGACATCAAGTGTTAACTTCGACTATGTGTTCACCCATATCCGCCATCCCCCTTCCTTCAACCCGTAGCCCCCCGTGCGGACGTCTCTCAATTGTTTTATAAAGAAGGATAGCAATACAGCAGTCATCCGCAGTCCCATAGGATTTTTATCGTTTTTTCGTATCCAGATTTCAGCTATAAATAATCTTCTTCAGTGCATAGGAGTTTCCAATAAAATCGTATGGTGACATGTACTGCTGGGATTTTGTTGGATTATAATTCACTCAAATGCACTGAAGATGTCTGCTTCCAGCCGAAATCTAGATATGCAAGAATAATAAAAAACCAATGGGATTGCCACTGGTTATTGTATTTCTCTCCTTCCTTATAACAATATACGTACAGTTGCTGTGCACAATGTTCCTGTATGGAATCGAAGTTAATCTCAATTGTTTCTTTAATGCTCATCGCTGCTTAGTCTGTTCATTCTTTTATTGAGATCAACATCTCTTTACAATGGCGTGTACATTTCAATAATGCTTGTTCATATAACACAATTCATAACATGCACAAGGTGGCAGAATAAATGGTCAGATTCGTACCCTTACATAACAGCTTTATACATTGCAATGAGAAGGTGAATATGACACCTAATGTAATTCGGCGTTTATGAGAACATTTGCCTATCAGTATGTAATGCAAAAAGGTATGATAGTCAATCATTGGTAGTTGACACACTCTTCCTATACAATGCATGGCTTTGAGCGGAAGGTGGAACAGGCAACATGAGTCGTTTTTAGTTTGAAAAGCCAGGTGGACAACAGTGTAGCAAAGGCACGCTGCAGGGGTTACGACGGAAACCACTTAAAGGGGTGGCAAGAGGAAGGTCAGCGACCCTAACCCGGTGATTCAGGAAGGAGGACCGCATGTAGTTGCACATCTGCACAAGGGGCAGAGAAAAAGCTTTAGAAAACTGCGTTTCGGAATTTCAACAGGATACAAACAGAAACTAGTAACGCATTTCGATCAAGTGTCCAGTGAGTGCAACACACAGAAAGGCCAATGTACTTTAGACGTCTAGAACGTGCACAAAACGTCCGACTGGCGGAAACTGAAGTTTTGATGCAGTTTGATAGAAGGGACATTGCGATTGGTAGAGAGAGTTTCCACAAAATAAGAGGAACGCTCCTATTCGTCGAAAAAGGCCGTGACATGAAGAACGAATGAACCCAAGTGGGGGAGGAAATTCTGCCATGAGTAGGACAAGAGAGAAATTTTCGTGGACTGTTCTCTGAACTGGTGTCAAGTGCAGAACAGAGCGCTTAACGCTCTGTACGATGCAGAGAAGAAATTTGTGTGGACACTGCATTCACAGTGGCTGCAATCCAGCTTAAAGATTAGCTGTAGCAACGTTTAGCTCTAACTGTGGAGAAAATGGTCAGCCTAATTAGTTAATTGTTCTTGCGAGAACTGAGAGGGCACTATAATATGCATGCTGCTCCAATCATGCGCGTGTATATCACCACATACTAAGACTAGGGCTGAGTACATGTTTTCTCGCATACCGAGAGACATAGGGAAAGTTTCTGCTGGAAAGTTCAGAAAAAGGTCTGATTAGTTTTGTAGGAGTTTCAGTGGGAGAGAGCGACCTTGCAGTCGGCAGCGCGTCGCAGCTTTAGGTAAATACCGCGTGCAGAGATGTAAACTTTGTTGGTTCACCAGCTTGCGTCCACTCTAAACTCGAGTGGCCTTGGGTTATCTTGCACTCAAATTTGTCACATAACTAACCATCCACTGTAGA
This sequence comes from Schistocerca nitens, assembly GCF_023898315.1. NCBI lineage: Eukaryota > Metazoa > Arthropoda > Insecta > Orthoptera > Acrididae > Schistocerca > Schistocerca nitens. The sequence goes on along the minus strand of NC_064615.1, from coordinate 575,191,506 downwards.
TTTGATCGTCGTCCTAAATAGTACCGAACCTTGAACCGGAATCGGACCATCTTCGTAGTACTGACCAACATCATAACGTATGTGTAGGAGCAATATTGAGAAGAAACTTCCAATTACACTTTCATATTATTGTGCTTAAGGTTAATGTTCTTTCAGAGAGTTAATATTTAGTAGTGTTGTGTATAGGATGATTTCAATTTTTGATGTTGGTGAGATGCGTTATCCATTGCGCTGTTTTTATGTCGTCGAGTTGAAAACTGTGTAAAGGCTGTAATTTTTGTGCTAAAATTTGTGACATTAAACATGTCATTTTAACTTACACAGTTTTTCTCAATTCTAGAAAAAACAACCACGGTACACATGGAATAAGCACTGTGCAGAGTTGCATTGCTTATACACTCCTGGAAATTGAAATAAAAACACCGTGAATTCATTGTCCCAGGAAGGGGAAACTTTATTGACACATTCCTGGGGTCAGATACATCACATGATCACACTGACAGAACCACATGCACATAGACACAGGCAACAGAGCATGCACAATGTCGGCACTAGTACAGTGTATATCCACCTTTCGCAGCAATGCAGGCTGCTATTCTCCCATGGAGACGATCGTAGAGATGCTGGATGTAGTCCTGTGGAACGGCTTGCCATGCCATTTCCACCTGGCGCCTCAGTTGGACCAGCGTTCGTGCTGGACGTGCAGACCGCGTGAGACGACGCTTCATCCAGTCCCAAACATGCTCAATGGGGGACAGATCCGGAGATTTTGCTGGCCAGGGTAGTTGACTTACACCTTCTAGAGCACGTTGGGTGGCACGGGATACATGCGGACGTGCATTGTCCTGTTGGAACAGCAAGTTCACTTGCCGGTCTAGGAATGGTAGAACGATGGGTTCGATGACGGTTTGGATGTACCGTGCACTATTCAGTGTCCCCTCGACGATCACCAGTGGTGTACGGCCAGTGTAGGAGATCGCTCCCCACACCATGATGCCGGGTGTTGGCCCTGTGTGCCTCGGTCGTATGCAGTCCTGATTGTGGCGCTCACCTGCACGGCGCCAAACACGCATACGACCATCATTGGCACCAAGGCAGAAGCGACTCTCATCGCTGAAGACGACACGTCTCCATTCGTCCCTCCATTCACGCCTGTCGCGACACCACTGGAGGCGGGCTGCACGATGTTGGGGCGTGAGCGGAAGACGGCCTAACGGTGTGCGGGACCGTAGCCCAGCTTCATGGAGACGGTTGCGAATGGTCCTCGCCGATACCCCAGGAGCAACAGTGTCCCTAATTTGCTGGGAAGTGGCGGTGCGGTCCCCTACGGCACTGCATAGGATCCTACGGTCTTGGCGTGCATCCGTGCGTCGCTGCGGTCCGGTCCCAGGTCGACGGGCACGTGCACCTTCCGCCGACCACTGGCGACAACATCGATGTACTGTGGAGACCTCACGCCCCACGTGTTGAGCAATTCGGCGGTACGTCCACCCGGCCTCCCGCATGCCCACTATACGCCCTCGCTCAAAGTCCGTCAACTGCACATACGGTTCACGTCCACGCTGTCGCGGCATGCTACCAGTGTTAAAGACTGCGATGGAGCTCCGTATGCCACGGCAAACTGGCTGACACTGACGGCGGCGGTGCACAAATGCTGCGCAGCTAGCGCCATTCGACGGCCAACACCGCGGGTCCTGGTGTGTCCGCTGTGCCGTGCGTGTGATCATTGCTTGTACAGCCCTCTCGCAGTGTCCGGAGCAAGTATGGTGGGTCTGACACACCGCTGTCAATGTGTTCTTTTTTCCATTTCCAGGAGTGTAACTACAAGGCGATTTCTTTTTCACTGCCTCATTTCCGATCAATGGAAAGCCCTAAAAAAGCGAACAACAAACGCAAAACACGCTCTTCACTCTGTTGCTGCTTTGATTCACTTCGTATAACATGTGGTCTCTCCACTAGCTGACAATAGGAAACAAGCGTTTTTGTATCAGGGCAAAGTAATTCTTATGGAACTTTTGCCGAACACAGTCCAGTCAGAATCTCTTGAAGCTTCATTTTCATGCTTCTGAGCTCCATTCCTGTTTTAGTGTTCACCAGTCCGTTCTGTTCTCCATCTGTTACCCCTACTACTACTACTACTACTACTACTACTACTTCTACGAGGTACTGTTACGGCCACTGATTCTTTCACCTCCTATTTCACTCTCCCCTTTCCCCTTTTCATTTACCATTTCTCATTTTTACGTCTGTCACAAAATTGCGCCCCCATGGAAAAGTTGCCGGAGGAACGCTCTGGCTGCCATACACTAACTTCGCCACCGTATTTAGGTCTTCTTACACTACATGTTACAGTGATAAGATGCTCTGATTGCAGCACCTGGGAACTTCACATCCTACTGAGTTCTCCACTGTACTACTATACTGTCAAACAGTGGTGGTGCTCTTTTTAGTCACTTCTATCTATTTTAGTGTGGCATTTTTCACAGATTTTGGTGGGAATGTCGTAAGTAAGGTATAAAGTTAGTTTCATGGGGCCGCCTTCCACGAGCTATTTTAAGCTAACGAGCTTGTATTGTACCAGGAGGTACTCAAAGTTTCAATAATGAAGACGTCGATAAGTAACTTTTACGATACAGTTTCCTATTACACGACACGTTTGGTAATATACGAGTAATTATACAACTTTTGTATGGTTTGGATTTTACAGAAGTATTTCTTTTGGGAAAAAAGTTCTTCATAACACGTGAGATAATATTTTCCAAAAGAGGTTCGTCACCTCATTATGTATTAGAAACAGATGTGGTTCAACTGGTTCAAATGGCTCTAAGCACTATGGGACTTAACATCTGAGGTCATCAGTCCTCTAGAACTTAAACCTAACTAACTTAAGGACATCATACACATCCATGCCCGAGGCAGGATTCGAACCTGCGACCGTACCAGTCGCGCAGTACCAGACTGTAGCGCCTAGAACCGCTCGGCCACTATGGCCGGCCAACAGAAGTGGTTCTTAAGACAAATAAGAAAACTTTGATTTACACTTTACATTTAGTGTCACATGCAAATTTCTAGTCGTGAATTTAAAACTATTCAGACAGAAGTTTATTATTGGAAAGGTAAATATTTTTCACATAATTAAAATACGGCGGTTAATTCTTGCGAAAAACGTGTTAAAATAAAGTTCATAAAAGCCATAATGTAAACAAACCAACGGAATCTCAAAAATTATATCTCAAAACTGTAATCAGTTTTAATAATTTTAAGTTTTGTGTTAAAATATTAAATTTGTAGAATCCAAAACTAATATTTCTTTATACCTAAGGTCTTAATTGAAAAGTTCTGTGATTAGAAAAGCTCTAGCTTCGAGAATTTTCTGACGCGCATAGCAAAATGGCGCAAACATGAAAAGCCTGCCAACCTGCAGTCAGACGTCTTCTTGCATTTTAGAGCTTAGGTTCTGTGTTTCATGAGTTGAGTCTGTCTTTTGTACACAACGCCATCTGATGTGACTTAAATGTTGTTATTTGGAAATGAGTATCTAAATAATGTGAAAGATTCCTTACAAAAACATGGAAGAAGAATAGGTAGGAAAGGGAAGCAATAATCTTCCATTTTAAACAACAGTAGACTCGGTCTATTAGACAAAGACACCTGTACTCTTCTGCAGGTTGCTAAAAAATTATGTAAACTCATTTAAAATTCGTAAATCTTCCTTCCTAATTGAATTTATAAAGTAGAACAGTAGTACTGTTATTATCACAAAGTTCACTCACATCGTTTGTGTTGATTAATGCAAACTGGGAAATATGTGAGATGTTTTCAGAATTATAGCTAATCTAGAAATGGACGTAACAACCTGCGACGCCGCTTCTTCGTGGCAGAGGAAGCGGCTGGGACGCGTCAGTGGGGCGTTTGTCGACCACCCCAGCAGGAGGCGGCGGTGGGCCGCAGCGCGTTCCCATCTTCAGTATCCGGCGATGGGGGTAATGTAGCATTTACCCTGTGGGCATTGACTGCTTCTTCTTGACTTCTTGTCGGAGGGTTAGTCGTCTCGTTGTAGTGTGTCGGCTGGGTGCGTAGGAAGGTGCTGGTTATCTGCAGGTGGATCTACTATCTGTGCAGTAGGGCCACGCGCCGCTTATAGCGGTCCGTCTCTTCATTTCGTCGGCCGAGCCGGCGAACGAGTGGTGAGGGTGCTGCTCTGAGGTTCCCGTATGTTCTCGTGGCTCGCTGCTTGATGAGCTGCATCATTGCCGGCACCTGGGCTGCTTCGTGTAGGTGCTGCGCAGGAAATAATCTCGGGACATGGAATATCCTTCGTAGGGCGATGTTCTGCAGTCGCTGCAACTTTTCGATGTGGCAGTCGGCTGCATTGCCCCAGACTTCGCAGGCATATTCCATGATCGGTCTCACGCAGGACTTGTATAAGGTGAGTCCTGAGTCCATAGGGAGAGAGGAGTTCTCGTTGAGATGAGGGTACAGAGCACCAAGACGGGCCTGTGCCTTCTTTCGTACTTCAGCAATTCGCTTGCCCCATGTAAGCTTTGGGTCTAGGTTTACTCCTAGGTACTTGGCCTCGGCCGCCCAGGGGATGAACTCCCCCAGGAGCTGCAGTTGGGGAAAGCTGGCCTTCGTCGCTTGGTGAGAAGTAGTGCCTGGCTCTTCGTGGCATTGAATCCGATTTTCCATTTTGCTGCCCATTCTTGTAGGTCATTGCAGGCATCCTGTAGGCGCCGATGTACGATGTGCGGCCATTTGCTGTGAGTGATGAGTGCGGTGTCGTCTGCGTACATCGCCCTGGTGACCTGCGGCGTCTTGGGGAGGTCAGACGTGTAGAGGGAGTAGAGGACCGGTCCGAGAACCGACCCCTGTGGTACTCCCGCTCGTACTGGTCGTATGGTGGAGGTGGTGTCATTGGCTCGTACCGCAAACGTTCTGTTCTGTAGGTACGTTGCGAACAGCTGAACGTAGGCTCCTTGGAATCTCAGCACAAAGAGTTTGTACAGGATTCCGGTGTGCCATACGCTGTCGAAGGCTCTGCTGATGTCCAGGAAGAGAGCTCCGCAAAAGTCACTGTAGTTAAATGCGTCTGTGGCTTCCTCAACCACTCGGAGTAGTTGTAGTGTGGTGGGGCCGGAGCGTCCGTTCCTTGTCCACTTGCGCCCTCGACCGAAAGAAGTTCCAGGCATGACCGTCCCGAATGTGGGTCAGTCGGTTCCAAGTCCGGGAGCCGGCGGGCAGGAACCCCGGCGAAACCCGAGCTGCGTGCGGTAAGCTCAAACATGCGCCCGTCTCCACCTGTCCTTGTCCCTGCTCCTGTTCCCTGTCCCGCCGCTACCGTCGCCTCCCGACTCGTAACCATGTTCTCGGAGCGAGAGACATCCACTCATTAGACGGCCCGTTCCGCGCCTCGCTGCACGTACAAACCTTCTCAGAAGAGCTCTCTGCGAGTGTTGTGCCGCGGACACGTACCTCATTTTGCTTCGACTACTACTGTAACTTGAGTGTCACTTTCGTCGCTGACGCTGTTATGTAATTTCTCGTATAATTAAAACAACACATTTATTTGGTGATGATTTACTGACATTGTCAGCTGTAGTGGAGGTGATATCAGGATCACGGTTGTTCTTCTTGTTACAGAAGTTTATTCGCCCGGATCGCATAAAAATACACAATTTCAGCGAAATTAAATCGTCGTATTCAGATCATCTGTATAGAAAAACTCTTACAGGGCGAATCCATTTCGTCCACTATTCACATTCATTGGACACGACTGTCATGTATGTAAAGGTACAATTACGGAAAATTCTCACGTCAAACCAACATGAAATGCTTACAAATTCAAAGTAAGTATACAGACGACATTTTGTAAAACCGTCTCTCGTAATACAATAAGAGAATAGTTGTGCGAGCAGTGACCAGTAGTTACAAATAAAATACATAAGACGTGTGTAAAATGTTTTCATGTTGTGTCCTTGTTGATATCTGACAGAAAACTGTTACGAGGCAATCAACGGAACACATCGTGCTGTGAAGCGCGTAATCTTTCGTACCTTGTAAAAGACTGCTACCATCTGGTGGCGCCTCAAAACACGATGATCTGTGCATGACGATTTAACTTCAATAAAACTAGTAATCATTCTGTATTTTACGCGATCTGGGCGATAAAACTTCTGTAATAACAAAAGTAACAGTGTTTACACTTATATCGTTTTATGACACTTTTGCATTTCTTCTACACACATCAAAAAAAGTTTTGTGTCACCTCGGCTCAGAGGGTTCCGGAACTTGCACAGAAAATTGGAGTAGAGATCAAGATAAGCATCATTTCCACCCTTTTTATTGCTCATGAAAACCACACATTGCATGTTCTACCATCATACAGCGAGACCTTCAGAGTTGGTGTTCCAGACTGCCTTACACACCGGTACCTCTAATACACAGTAGCACGTTCTCTCGCATTGATGCATCCCTGTATTCATCGTGGCATACTATCCACAAGTTCATCAAGGCACTGTTGGTCCAGATTGTCCCACTCCTCAACGGCGATTCGGCGTAGAGTGTTTGGTGGGTCATGTCGACCATAAACAGCCCTTTTCAAAGTCGAGCGATGTCGTTATCCTGAAGGAAGTCACTCACAAGATGTGCACGATTGGGGCGCAAATTGTCGTCCATGAAAACTAATGCCTCGCCAATATCCTGCCGATATGGTTGCACTATTGGTCGGATGATGGCATTCACGTATCGTACAGCCATTACGACGCCTTCCATGACCACCAGCGGCATACGTCGGCCCACATAATGCCACCCCAAAACGACAGGGAACCTTCACCTTGCTGCACTCGCTGGACAGTGTGTCTAAGGCTTTCAGCCTGACCGGGTAGCCTCCAAACAAGTCTCCGTCTGGTTGAAGGAATATGCGACACTCATCTGTGAAGAGAATGTGATACCAGTCCTGTTCGGCGTGTTGTTGGGCCCAACTGTACCGCGCTGCAAGGTGTCGTGATTGCAAAGCTGGAGTGAAGTAGCGCATCATGCAGCTATTGCACACAGATTGAGTCGTAACACGACGTCCTGTGGCTGCACGAGAGGCATTATTCAATATGGTGGCGTTGCTGTCAGGGTTCCTCCGAGCCATAAACCGTAGACAGCGGTCATCCACTATAGTAGTAGCAGCGGCCTGAGCGAGGCACGTCATCGACAGGTCCTGTCTCCCTGTGTCTCCTCCATGCCCGAACAACATCGCTTTGGTTCACTCCGAGACGCCTGGACACTTCTCATCTTGAGAGCCCTTCCTGGCACAAAGTAACAATGCGGAAGCCATCGAATTGCGGTATTGACCGTCTAGGCATGGTTGAAGACAACACGAGTCGTGTACCCTGAGAGGTCTCTGTTGGATTCCTTTCCTGTTAATTTCTTAAATCTGTTGTCATTTACGGCATAAATTCCTCTTATAAATTTACTGTGGTGTTTCTGACTATCTTGGAGGAGACTGAGCAGTGAAACGTGTTACTTTTACACATAAACAAGAACGATGTGTCATACTACTACACTTTAAAACACAGTTTATATGTAATTCATGTCACACAGTCTCATACGGAACCTACATCCGCTTTCTTTTATATACTGTATATGATAAGATACTGTCATCCCCCTTCCCTTCTGTGTGAAAGAATGAATGAGCAAATGTATTTCTAGTTGCATGCTGGATGGTAGCAGACAAGCCTGTCTGCTAGAGAACAGTAGGACCAACGTCGGACAGGTAGCTACGCTTTCTAAAAGCAGAGGGGTTTCTATTCTTAGTATGGTCCTGTCCGTCCCTTGTCATGTTGGCATAGGAAGCTGTCTCTCTGGTCACTTCCGTTTGTATCTGGGAAGCATGCTCGGTAGGAGCGCAGGTCAGTCGGTCCGCGGCGAGCGTCTGAAGTGGTAAGATCTCCGGCTAAGCGCGTGTCTGCTAAGTCCGTAGGACAATGGATTTGTTAAGTTCAGCCTAACTGAAAATTTAATCACCTTTATTTCAGGTTTAGCTCTAAAATATCTAATGTTATCTTAAATTGCAACGCAGTGTAATTCGAGTGTGAAGTTCAGAATATATTTCGGTAGTTGCTTTGTCACTACTTTGTGAGTAAAGTGGAACCACGTGTTGATCAGTAACTCTAACTAAAATCATCAATCTTAAATGCGAATGTGCGAGAGATTATAACGTCTCTTCTTGACAATATTTTTCCATATAGCAACTTTTCTTTATGTTCAACCCACGTGGGGTGTACTTTGTGAGACCAGTACCACGTGCTTATACAATGGTTTGACCCATCAGGTTAATAGTAAGACGATAGTAACCAGTTCGAGGTTTTTCTTTTGTAAATTGCTTTTCGATCTAATTTATTTTAATTATCAAAATTATTGTGGAGTTACACTCTTTGTGTAAACCAAGTTGACCACGTGAAGCATGTGGTGTAATCATCAAAGTAGCCCTCAGCTATTCCTTTCGGGAAGATTTCACAGAGAGTTAGTGTGAATTTAGTATACCAGTGTGTGGTAATTACATGACGGACAGGATTGTGCTACGAACATAACTTCTTCGGGTGAAAATTTAATCGGTTGGTTGTGGTTAATTTCCTCTTGCATATGTTTCAACGTTCTTCGTGTGTTATTTTATGAATGCAGTGTTGTATGCAGTCTCCCAATCTTGGCTCCATATTTGATGTGTTCCGTAAGATTACAATCTCACATTTTCACAATCCTAAATAAGGCACCAGTTTAATTATGAATCAAGTTTAATATGCTGAAATTTCAATGATCAATGTTAAAATAAATTTCCAAATATAAACTGATTTATTTCTTTTTATTTAAATTCTCTTATATATATATATATATATATATATATATATATATATATATATATATATATATATATATATATATATCATCGGTTGTCGTATGACTATTAAAAGATTATAATTAATGTTAGTCTGGTTGGGAATTTGGTAAGCTAGACTGGATACCTGGTGAAACAGTTGCGCAGTAATGCAAGGTTAACTTCCCCAGACAGCTCACAGCTTTTAAACCGGTTTTATTGTCTATCAGCACCGCTTTCATAGCAAATTAATGCAACAACATTACAACCTCTTTCCTGGTGGAATGACTGGAACTGTTCGGCTATCGGACCCCCTCTGTCTAACAGGCGCTGCTCATGCATGGTTATTTATATCTTTGGACGGGTTTAGTGACATCTCTGAACAGTCAAAAGAACTGTGTCTGTGATACAATATCCACAGTCAGCGTCTATCTTCTGGAGTTCTGGGAACCGGGGTGATGCAAAACTTTTTCTTATGTGAGTATATGTATAGGCTATCCAAACGATTAGGTATGAAGAAATGTGAAACGAAAACGCCGTACAGATTCCATGAATGGATCGTGTTTTAATATCCGATCGCCTTGTAATGAAGCAGTACAAATCCCATCCCATATCACTAGAAATCCTTTTTAATACCTCGTTTGATGTCCTAACCTCCATAATATTTCTTTTAAACTTTCGTGCAAGTTTCCTTCATGCTGATCATGAGGTTTCCTCTTGGTCAAATCGACAGTTCCCAACAACTTCGCAGAAGACGTGAACATCGGCGATGGCGCTAAGGACCGTTATAAATTGGGAATAGGAACACAACTCTCGCCTTACATTTTATGTCGCTAGCCCCAGTAAAATTTTAACAGCAACCTGATTTCCAGTTTCCAGCACTGCTCTGAAATACAATTCTTTGTCACTTTGTCGTCATTAAAGTTACTGTAGGCTCATCCACTCTCTCGAAGTTAAACACCTCATACTATAATCCACAGTCCTCGGCGTGCTTTAGCGCGGTCTGAAGATTCTTCTTTTACAAATTTTGTTGGCTTTGTGGCCCACATGGTTCCTCTCATTCTATTTGAATATATAATGGAATAGGTTTCAGGGCGCAAAACCTGCTACAGATCGTTGAAAATGGATGTAGAATATCGTATTCGGCTGCAAAAGCCGATAACTACACGTTGTCTTTGGCTGCAAAACCAGCTAAACGTCCAACATTTGAAAAACCCGGAAAGTTCAACAGGCATGGCGGTCGCCGTGACATCAGACTTAACAATATGGACATTCAAAGCTACCTTCCAGTTTGTTACGATTAGAAGGGATATTTTTCTTATTTGGTATTAGGTTAGCTCCGCTGTAGCGAATTCGTACTCAACAGTGAAGCTCTCTCTGACGATGCATTGCCGAAGTATGCACCGGTAAGCACAGTTCAGTTGATCAGCAGGATGTTTGCAGATTTACTTGCTTGAGCGTTTTGAAGAAAATGAGTGACTTTGTGGACGGTTAAAACGCAGAATGTGGTACAAACGAAATAAGAATAACTGAAATAGTAGGAATTCTAAAAGAAGTCGAATCCGTCGTAGCAGTTGCAAATGACCTGAACCAGACAGAGGGTGGCGGTCCCCCCCCCCCCCCCCCCCCTGGAAAAGGAAGAGGTGTCCTGATCAGTGGAAGAGCAGTGTTTCCAAAACAGAAAGGTATGAACATGAAAAAAAAGTATTATCAGAACAATGCTATGCAATGAAAACTGTATTGACAAAATTTTATGGCATAACCTCAACGAATTCGGGGTACGATCTGTGCTCTCCGCTACACAGTGGTGTAATCCGAACAATTTAATGGGAAATTGCAGCAAAAATGAAACCATTTGGTAACATAATAAGATTATAGAGCATAGCAAAACTAATGAAAATCTGTGTTAAATGCAGTACATCTTGCAGGAAGCAGCAAGGAGTTGTGCTATGCACTACACTTTCGTAGCTGCCAGATTGCTCCTACTTTTAGTTCCGCACGAATTTTCCATTGGGAGAGGATTTTAAGCAACCACTGGGGAAGGGGATGTTGGCAGTAAAAAATGAAATTTCCTACCAATCATGTGATTTAATCATGCCTTTTTATATACGCTACTTTATTTTTTAATTCAGCTCGTTGTGCTTAATATTACTTTTATTTTATCTGCATGTACAAACTTCTGGCTACTTTTCAAACCCGTGATGTGGTTCCCACCTGCTCCGCCCCCCTCCTCCCCGCCCCTTTCGTCACCGTTTACTTCTTCTACGTACTCAAGCATGTAACTTTGTTTCTGATACCAAACCACGTCCCTTCAGAAAACGAACTTACCCTGCAAGATGTAAAAACTTCACCAAACGTTTTACCAGAAAACGCCAATGTCCTTGCCGCAGTGGTAACACCGGTTCCCGCCAGATCACTGAAGTTAAGTGGTGTCGGATTGGGTTACTTGATGGGTGACCATTGGTCTACCGAGCGCTGTTGGCAAGTGGAGTGCACTCAGCCCTTGTGAGGCAAACTGAGGAGCTACGTGATTGAGAAGTAGCGGCTCTAGTCTCATAAACTGACATATGGTAGGGAGAGCGGTGTGTTGACCACACATACCTCCATATCCACATCCTACGACGTCTGTGGTCTGAGGATGACACGGCAGCAGGTCGATACCGTTGGGCCTTCATGGTCTGTTCGTGCGGAATTTAGCTTTTTTTTTTTTTTTTTTTTTTTTTTTTTTTTTTTTTACCAGAAAGGAACCCAAGACTGGCAGAGCAACTATATAGCCCAACATGCCCCTACCATGTCCCCTAAAAAAGAAGATCCGGCAAGAACTAAAAAAGAAAAGGAACCATCACCATCTATTTTCTTCACCGAAAAAGAGGGCAGAGGAGATCGAAAATGTTGCTGTTTGCAAAGTGGCTTTTTGTCAGTTTTACAAATAAAGAAAGATAGGATTACCGGATTCTGCCAAAAAAAAAATAATTAGATCAAGATACAGTTCTCACTGAGACGAGAGGAGTCGACAGAACAACCAAGTTGTATGAAGCGAGAAAAGTGTGTGTGAAAAATTACCTTAAGAAATTCATCTCCTGCAGTTTGGGCCCTTTCTCTCCAAACCAACCAAGAGGAGCATTTCTTGCCAAGATTTCAGTATTGGCTTTGGTGCCCCATATATTAATATTTGCTAGACGTGCTCATTGCCGCAAAATCGTATTGAAGAGAAAAAACGATAAATTTAAGGACGATTATCGAAAGAATCCAGTAATGCCAAAGGTGCATTGTTGTTGTTGTTGTTGTGGTCTTCAGTCCTGAGACTGGTTTCATGCAGCTCTCCATGCTACTCTAACCTGTGCAAGCTTCTTCATCTCCCAGTACTTACTGCAACATACATCCTTTTGAATCTGCTTTGTGTATTCATCTCTTGGTCTCCCTCTACGATTTTTACCCTCCACGCTGCCCTCCAATACTAAATTGGTGATCCCTTGAAGCCTCAAAACATGTCCTACCAACCGATCCCTTCTTCTAGTCAAGTTGTACCACAAACTTCTCTTCTCCACAATTCTATTCAATACCTCCTCATTAGTTATGTGATCTACCCATCTAATCTTCAGCATTCTTCTGTAGCACCACATTTCGAAAGCTTCTATTCTCTTCTTGTCCAAACTATTTATCATCCATGTTTCACTTCCATAACATGGCTACACTCCATACAAATACTTTCAGAAATGACTTCCTGACACTTAAATCTATATTCGATGTTAACAAATTTCTCTTCTTCAGAAACGCTTTCCTTGCCATTGCCAGTCTACATTTTATATCCTCTCTACTTCGACCATCATCACTTATTTTGCTCCCCAAGTAGCAAAACTCCTTCACTACTTTAAGTGTCTCATTTCCTAATCTAATTCCCTCATCATCACCCGACTTAATTCGACTACATTCCATTATCCTCGTTTTGCTTTTGTTGATGCTCATCTTATATCCTCCTTTCAAGACACTATCCATTCCGTTCAACTGCTCTTCCAAGTCCTTTACTGTCTCTGACAGAATTACAATGTCATCGGCAAACCTCAAAGTTTTTATTACTTCTCCATGGATTTTAATACCTACTCCGAATTTTTCTTTTGTTTTCTTCACTACTTGCTCAATATACAGATTGAATAACATCGGGGAAAGGCTACAACCCTGTCTCACTCCCTTCCCAACCACTGCTTCCCTTTCATGTCCCTCGACTCTTATAACTGCCATCTGGTTTCTGTACAAATTGTAAATAGCCCTTCGCTCCATGTATTTTACCCCTGCCACCTTCAGAATTTGAAAGAGAGTATTCCAGTCAACATTGTCAAAAGCTTTCTCTAAGTCTACAAATGCTAGAAACGAAGGTTTGCCTTTCCATAATCTAGCTTCTAAGATAAGTCGTAGAGTCAGTATTGCCTCACGAATTCCAGTATTTCTGCGGAATCCAAACTGATCTTCCCCGAGTTCGGCTTCTACTAGTTTTTCCATTCGTCTGTAAAGAATTCGCGTTAGTATTTTGCAGCTGTGGCTTATTAAACTGATTGTTCGGTAATTTTCACATATGTCAACACCTGCTTTCTTTGGGATTGGAATTATTATATTCTTCTTGAAGTCTGAGGGTATTTCGCCTGTCTCATACATCTTGCTGACCAGATGGTAGAGTTTTGTCAGGTCTGGCTCTCCCAAGGCCGTCAGTAATTGTAACTGAATGTTGTCTACTCCCGGGGCCTTGTTTCGACTCAGATCTTTCAGTGCTCTGTCAAAGTCTTCACGCAGTATTGTATCTCCCATTTCATCTTCATCTACATCCTCTTCCATTTACATAATATTCATTACTCTCGTCAAATGTACCTTAACAACTTTTCAGTCTGCCAGGGCTCCTCGGAGTCCCCCCCCCCCCCCCCCCAGAAAACCGACAAGGTGTTTTTGTACATTTGGTTGGAACATTAATATGCGAAAGAATCAAACCAGAGACTCACTCACCTAAACTCCGAAGGAGCGAAATACTTCGGTTGTTTTCCGACGGATGTGGGAGTCAGAACTAAAACAGGACAATAAGCAGCATGCTATGTCACTGATTTCTTCACAACGCTTTTGGGGCTCCATCTTTGGTGATGACTGGGCGACCGACAGACTCACATTCTACACCGACGAGTTCGACGAGCAGGAAAGCACTCCACGAGTCACTCTCGCCGCTGCCACCCTCAGAACGAGAAATAAGCCGGAAGAGATTTTGAGTTGATGGACTGTGTTGAGTTCAATGTCACTTGAAAGCAATATTCAGAAAATTTAATTTTCTAAAAATTTTTGTCGCTGTTTTAACTAAGATGCAACTTCCTGCCAATTTTTTCATTTTTTAAAATTCTGTAGCTGTTTTAACTAAGGTGCAATCTGGATCTTCTTTTATTTGCTAGAATATCTTGTGATATCGGTGATATCGAAAGCCCGATGGTGTATTTTTTTAAAAAATCCTAACGTTGAACATTCGTTTATGTTCTCTTTTTGGGTTAAATAAGACAGATTTTTAAATAAGTCAGTTTTTTCTGGTGAAATGTCACTTTCGTATTTTTATATGCCAATTTTGTAGAATTTTCAGATTTCTTTTTGAAATGAAACCTATTCTGTTTATATTCGCATGAATTAAATCCCATCCTTCTGTCATTCTTAAGGTATTACCGAATAGCAGTTTTTTCAGCCGAATGTTTGCTTCGTAATTGGATAGATATGTTTGCAAAACCTGCTAACTGCTAAACTGGGTGCCAAAACTGTTAAGTCAATATTTCACTTAAGATTTTAACAGATAAAACATAATAAGATTTCAACCATTAATACCAAGTATTTAATTATTTTTTACTTATTTTAAAAAAGAAATAAAGTCAACATTAATAGTTTGTATGGGACAAGTTTTTCTCTACTATCTCAATTTCGCTTATCAGGCAGTTAGCGGCTTCTGCACCTTAGCTTTAAAATTACTTTCATTGACAAAAACTCGATATTCTTACTATTGTATATATCTGCAAAAGCCCATATTTTTCATATGGTCGATGTTGGTGTTGCTACTTTACATCCACCTAACTGTCTCTTGGTATACTTCCTGTCCACTGTAGTCAAAAAGTTTATATACGATGCTAGGTGTTCTTAAACAAGATTTTTCTTTAGTTTAAGAACGACTGATCAACCGCTCCCGCCCCTTTTCTGCAATAGTATAGAGGTTAGACGTCTCCAATGGTAGAATGCCGTATGTTGAACATAGTTCCATTGCGCGATTTTCCTTATTATATAGTGATATCTCACAGGCCATCATTTACCGAAGGAAGTGTTGAGGAAATACTTAAGTACAGGATCAGGAAACATAAATGTACATGACAATTTACGCTACTTCAGTGATATAAAACATGATTATGCCATCGTTGACCAAACATTAAAGTGAAGTATTTTTGGACCATCTAAACAACAAGAAAGAAAAATTAGTTGCAATTGTAAAGAACCAGTTTTGAAACAATGAAATTGTTTATTAAGAAACATGCTTTCTGTATATCAATGTGTACTTATTTTGTGTATCTATTTTCGAAAATATTTTAAATATATGTTGGTATAGTAGATTAGTTGAAATGAGATGAAGAATATTTGTAAAACACCCTGCTATAGTGTTTTACCACTGGGGAGGGGTGTCCTAGTGGGAAAATATATATGATCAAAAGAATCCGGGCACCCCCAAAAACCGGTTTTGATATTAAGTGCATTTTGCTGTCACCTACTGCCAGGTACTCCATATCAGCGACCTCCGTAGAATGCGACGCTCCGGAGAACTCATGGACTTCGAACGAGGTCAGGTGATTGAGTGTCACTTGCGTCATACGTCTGTATGCGAGATCTCCGCAGTCCTAAACATCCCTAGGTCCACTGTTTCCGATGTGATAGTGAAGTAGAAACGTGAAAGAACACGTACAGCACAAAAGCTTACAGGCCGACCTCTGTTGACTGACAGAGACCGCCGACAATTGAACAGGGTCGTAACGTACAATAGGCAGACTTCTATCCAGACCATCACACAGGAGCTCCAAACTGCATCAGGTTCCGCTTTAAGGACTATGACAGTTAGGCGGGAGGTGAGAAACTTGGATTTCACGGTAGAGCGGCTGCTTATAAGCCACACATCACGCCGTTAAATGCCAAACGACGCCTCGCTTCATGTAAGGAGCGTAAACATTGGACGATTGAACAGTGGAAAAACGTTGTGTGGAGTGACGAATCACGGTACACAACATGGCGATCCGATGGCAGGGTGCAGGGTGTGGGTGTGGCGAATGCCCGGTGAACGTCATCTGCCAGCGTGTGTAGTGCCAACAGTAAAATTCGGTGGCGGTGGTGTTATGGTGTGGTCGTGTTTTTCATGGAGGAGGGTTGCACCCCTTGTTGGTTTGCGAGGCACTATCACAGCACAGGCCTACATTGATGTTGTCAGCATATTCTTGCTTCCCACTGTTGAGGAGCAATTCGGGGATGGCGATTGCGTCTTTCAACACGGTCGAGCACCTGTTCATAATGCACGGCCTGTGGTAGAATGGTTGGTTACACAGTAACATCCCTGTAATGGACTGGCCTGCGCAGGGTCCCGTAGAGCACCTTTTTCCTTTGGAATGTTTTGGAACACCGACTTCGTGCCAGGCTTCACCGACTAATGTCGATATCTCTCCTCAGTGCAGCATTCAGTGAAGAATGGGCTGCAATTCCCCAATATATATATATATATATATATATATATATATATATATATATATATATATATATGTGTGTGTGTGTGTGTGTGTGTGTGTGTGTGTGTGTGTGTGTGGCAACCATATAACACATTTTTGTTCAATATAATGGCTATTCATTAGCTATATATAATTTGTAATTACCTTCTCGATATACCTTAAAAGCAAATTACAGATAGAACTTAGTTACAAAATCATACTGTAGTATGTACTTGTCAGTTTAACTTACAGAGGTTAGTTGAACAGACGAGAGAAATGTGACTGCTCCTGAAGATCTGACAGTTTGCCAGTTCGATTGTCAAGGGCGCTATATGTTGAGACTTGATCTTACTGCAGATTTTTCTGAAATGAAGGAATGCAATGGATGCTCATTTACTGAGATAAACAGTAGAGTTTGAAGTGTCGGAATCTGTAAATGGGTTTTTTGATGCGTGAGTGTTAGATCCATGGCACTACATCAGTGTTCACATTCATCCGTAGAAAAAGGTATAATTTCGATTGCTTTTGCAAGTTCTTTCACAGAAGTGGAAATGTGTTGAGGGTTTTCCTTGTAAAGTCAGAAATCTGTAGCCAGAGTCGCACACGAGCTTTCACATAATACAGCTTACTACATGAGCGAAAAATTTACATGCCACCTTAAAAAAGGCACTCATATTCGTCATAAGGCCATGCTTCTGAATTTAACACGATTTTATCCGAAATGAAATCCAAGTCTTCAAACCAATTTTTATATTGCTTGACAAGAACTGAAGTTTTCTTTCGGAAAAATTTGAATCTTGTTATAACTATCGGAGGATGGTTCTTTAATTGCAATTTCATCACAAGCGACCATTTTATCTTTCACGAGTTCATCGACCATCATCATGACTCAGTTTTACAGAAAGATGGGCAAGATAACCGTGGATTTCAACAAGAGCTATAGGAGCATTAAACGACGGAACAACCCAACGTACCTGAAAATCACAGCCTATTTTTATTAGCTGAGAGGATAATTCTTGTGAAACACCGTATAGCAGCCATTGATTTCTGGGACTTTGGGAAAACATAGAATACAAGAAACGTAAAAAGGTCGGTAGATGGTACACATCTGCCACATCCTTCGTACCATCATGTCCAGCTAGTCCTGTTTTATGGTTCATACAATGCACGACAGTTAAGTCCTTATGCTCGTACATATGATTACGCAGTAGAGCGGCTACGCCTTTCTAAGGTATAAGCATTGTTGAGCACCACCTGTTGCGATACCTACAACATGGCTTTTTAGTACATCGTATTTAATGTTACGTTTTTCAAGAGCTGCTAGCAGTGTACTGAAAATACCTTCACCCGTCGTACTTTCTAGTTCAACAATGTAAAAAAAAATAGTCATAAGCAATTCCTTCAAGGGACTAACGTACATACGTTATTCAACAGATTTTGTTGGAAATCGTTGTACTGTCGTCCATCACGATACTAAAGTTTGTACCAGATTTTTAATGAATTGAGCAAGATTCTTTTTCATTTTTGCTCTTATAAACATGATGGTATTTTGGTATGCATGGTGACGATGAAGCGTAACCGCCTTATAAATCATTAAACTTTTGTAGTTCGATTACTGCAGGGTGTGATTTGAATGAGTGTTTGTGTCTAGGTATTACACATGCAGATCCGAACGACAAAGGAGCTGTAATTACTTTTTCTTGATGTTGCTTGCCCTCCCCCCACCCCCCCTAGAACCATGGATCTTGCCGTTGGCGGGGAGGCTTGCGTGCCTCAGCGATACAGATGGCCGTACCGTAGGTGCAACCACAACGGAGGGGTATCTTTTGAGAGGCCAGACAAACGTGTGGTTCCTGAAGAGGGGCAGCAGCCTTTTCAGTAGTTGCAGGGACAACAGTCTGGATGATTGACTGATCCGGCCTTGTAACATTAACCAAAACGGCCTTGCTGTGCTGGTACTGAGAACGGCTGAAAGCAAGGGGAAACTACAGCCGTAATTTTTCCCGAGGGCATGCAGCTTTACTCTATGATTAAATGATGATGACGTCCTCTTGGGTAAAATATTCCGGATGTAAAATAGTCCCCCATTCGGATCTCCGGGCGGGGACTACTCAAGAGGACGTCGTTATCAGGAGAAAGAAGACGCGTTCTACGGATCGGAGCGTGGAATGTCAGATCCCTTAATCGGGCAGGTAGGTTAGAAAATTTAAAAAGGGAAATGGATAGGTTAAAGTTAGATATAGTGGGAATTAGTGAAGTTCGGTGGCAGGAGGAACAAGACTTTTGGTCAGTAGTACAAGTTTATATGTCAACTAGCTCTGCAGATGATGAAGAAATAGATGAAATGTATGATGAGATAAAAGAAATTATTCAGGTAGTGAAGGGAGACGAAAATTTAATAGTCATGGGTGACTGGAATTCGTCAGTAGGAAAAGGGGAGAGAAGGAAACATAGTAGGTGAATATGGATTGGGGCTAAGAAATGAAAGAGGAAGCCGCCTGATAGAATTTTGCACAGAGCATAACTTAATCATAGCTAACACTTGGTTCAAGAATCATAAAAGAAGGTTGTATACATGGAAGAATCCTGGAGATACTAAAAGGTATCAGATAGATTATATAATGGTAAGACAGAGATTTAGGAACCAGGTCTTAAATTGTAAGACATTTCCAGGGGCAGATGTGGACTCTGACCACAATCTGTTGGTTATGAACTGTAGATTAAAACTGAAGATACTACAAAAAGGTGCTAATTTAAGGAGATGGGACCTGGATAAACTTACTAAACCAGAGGTTGTAGAGAGTTTCAGGGAGAGCATAAGGGAACAATTGATAGGAAAGGGGAAAAGAAATACAGTAGAAGAAAAATGGGTAGCTCTGAGGGATGAAGTAGTGAAGGCAGCAGACGATCAAGTAGGTAAAAAGATAATGGCTAATAGAAATACTTGGGTAACAGAAGAAATATTGAATGTAATTGATGAAAGGAGAAAATATAAAAATGCACTAAATGAAGCAGGCACAAAGGAATACAAATGTCTCAAAAATGAGATCGACAGGAAGTGCAAAATGGCTAAGCAGGGATGGCTAGAAGACAAATGTAAGGATGTAGAGGCTTATCTCACGAGGGGTAAGATAGATACTGCCTACAGGAAAATTAAAGAGACCTTTGGAGAAAAGAGAACCACTTGTATGAATATCAAGAGCTCAGATGGAAACCCAGTTCTAAGCAAAGAAGGGAAGGCAGAAAGGTGGAAGGAGTATATAGAGGGTTTATACAAGGGCGATGTACTTGAGGACAATATTATGGAAATGGAAGAGGATGTAGATGAAGATGAAATGGGAGATACAATACTGCGTGAAGAGTTTGACAGAGCACTGAAAGATCTGAGTCGAAACAAGGCCCCGGGAGTAGACAACATTCAATTACAACTACTGACGGCCTTGGGAGAGCCAGACCTGACAAAACTCTACCATCTGGTCAGCAAGATGTATGAGACAGGCGCAATACCCTCAGACTTCAAGAAGAATATAATAATTCCAATACCAAAGAAAGCAGGTGTTGACAGATGTGAAAATTACCGAACTATCAGTTTAATAAGTCACAGCTGCAAAATACTAACCCGAATTCTTTACAGAGGAATGGAAAAACTGGTAGAAGCGGACCTCAGGGAAGATCAGTTTGGATTCCGTAGAAATGTTGGAACACTTGAGACAATACTAACCTTACGACTTATCTTAGAAGAAAGATTAAGAAAAGGCAAACCTACGTTTCTAGCATTTGTAGACTTAGAGAAAGCTTTTGACAATGTTGACTGGAATACTCTCTTTCAAATTCTGAAGGTGGCAGGGGTAAAATACATGGAGCGAAGGGCTATTTACAATTTGTACAGAAACCAGATGGCAGTTATAAGAGTCGAGGGACATGAAAGGGAAGCAGTGGTTGGGAAGGGAGTGAGACAGGGTTGTAGCCTTTCCCCGATGTTATTCAATCTGTATATTGAGCAAGTAGTGAAGAAAACAAAAGAAAAATTCGGAGTAGGTATTAAAATCCATGGAGAAGAAATAAAAACTTTGAGGTTTGCCAATGACATTGTAATTCTGTCAGAGACAGCAAAGGACTTGGAAGAGCAATTGAACGGAATGGATAGTGTCTTGAAAGGAGGATATAAGATGAAGGTCAACAGAAGCAAAACGAGGATAATGGAATGTAGTCAAATTAAATCGCGTGATGATGAGGGAATTAGATTAGGAAATGAGACACTTAAGGTAGTAAAGGAGTTTTGCTATTTAGGGAGTAAAATAAGTGATGATGGTCGAAGTAGAGAGGATATAAAATGTAGACTGGCTATGGGAAGGAAAGCGTTTCTGGAGAAGAGAAATTTGTTAATATCGAATATAGATTTAAGTGTCAGGAAGTCGTTTCTGAAAGTATTTGTATGGAGTGTAGCCATGTTATGGAAGTGAAACATGGACGATAAATAGTTTGGACAAGAAGAGAATAGAAGCTTTCGAAATGTGGTGCTACAGAAGAATGCTGAAGATTAGATGGGTAGATCACATAACTAATGAGGAGGTATTGAATAGGATTGGGGAGGAGTTTGTGGCACAACTTGACAAAAAGAAGGGACCGGTAGGTAGGACATGTTTTGAGGCATCAAGGGATCACAAATTTAGCATTGGAGGGCAGCGTGGAGGGTAAAAATCGTAGAGGGAGACCAAGAGATGAATACACTAAGCAGATTCAGAAGGATGTAGGTTGCATTAAGTACTGGGAGATGATGAAGCTTGCACAGGATAGAGTAGCATGGAGAGCTGCATCAAACCAGTCTCAGGACTGAAGACCACAACAACAACAACGATGTTGCTTGTCCCACAACTTTTCACTTTCACCCACTCTTTTTTCTATACTTTGCTACGTATGAGTTCTATGCATTTCATGTGTGATTTTAACTTTTACATGATCACCGATTTTTGACATTATCAGATGAAACACCATCTAAACATGAGTTACCGATAATCACGCATTCCATACTTTCCATCTTAAGTTCACGAACTCTGAACACACTGCATATTATCAGGTTTCGTCGTTTACAAGCAACCACGGCGTAGTGTTATCCCAGTTTTGAAAACGTGAGGAAGCGACGCTATTTCAAGCCTATTGTTACTCCCATTACTACCTTGACAGTTCACACAGACTTCAGTTCCCAAAGACTCACCATCCTTCTCTTTGTTAGTATTATTATCATCGTTTTGTTTTTTGCACTCTCGATATATGTTCACTCTTTTAGAACCACTGTTAATATTCTATCAATGTTTGCTTACAGGTTCCGGTAATGCACTGATCTTAAGGAACGACTAAAATTTTTTTCAAAGACATGCTGTAATTCCGTGGTTCTCACAGCCTGCTCGCGCTCATCTTACTAATGCTATGGGCACTTCTTTAGGAGAAGAGTTGTGTTTTTGACAGTAGTGAAGACGAACGGGTATTCGTGCCTCTTAAGGTATTCATTTTAGAGCACATTTATGATAGTTTATTTTTTTGGGCTTACTTCTACTACTGAAAGTTCAGTACCCGACATTCTTACCAACAACAGTACCGGTACATCTAGGGGAACTCGGGGCGGAACTGGATGCTTAATGTTCGAACAGGCCTCAGTAGGTCCAACGGTACCGATCGACCGCTGTATCACCCTCAGCAGATAAGCGTCACTGGATGGAGATATGGAGGATCATGTGGTCAGCAGTGAAATCCAATGTACTTCACTTCAAAATTACTCAAGACTGTTTTTTCTGTATTTTTCACATTTTCTCAAACAAATGCATGCATATTTCCGATTCTACCCCAGTCCTGCAGCAGAATGGGATAAGGTAATTTTTTATGAAGTTATTGCGTAATCGTTGAATATGTTGCATAAGCGTTGAAATTATTACGGATATCATCTTAAAACTAAGACAGAAAGTCGTCTAATGAAAAATTTACACTGTGGAATAAGAAATCTTTAAGAAATTCGTTATTAATCGTAATAAAATATTTTAATGACATTTTTGAAAATGCTCGATTCCTTTTAATACTTTATGAAACATCCCCTTAGAAAAATTAGTGAAATACTGTGCTGATAAACCTCTTACGTTATTTGAGTTTCAAACAGCTTAGCAGAACTGAAAGCATTCAGACATTTCTCTCTTTACTTCTTCTGATCAACACTAAACTGACACACAATATTTTTAGCACAACGCAATCTGACTTTCTATAATCCCTACAAAAGAATGGCCCTGACTAACAATAACCTATACCTTTCATGAATCACTTACCTCACAAAAATCTTCGTTACTCGAACTACTGCAATACAGCGAGCGCCAATACTGCCAGCTAAATAAAAGATTCTAACTACTCAAGGCACTAACTACTTATAGGCATAGTTAGCAAATTAAAGATTTTGATAGAGAGCAAACAATGTATTTACCTTATTAATATTCAAAAATCATATATATATATATCAGCTCATGATATACAGTATTACAAATTTACTCTTTCTGGTGGACACACGTCCAGATCGTCCGCCCTCAAAATTCTGCCATCTCTCTCCCCACATCCACCACTGCTGGCGGCTCACCTCCAAGTTCCAACTGCCCAACTCTACAATAGCAAAACGTCCAACAATGCAAACCAGCCACAGACTGCACACAGCACAGTCAGTGATTTTCATACAGAGCGCTACGTGTCGTTACCGACATAAAAACCTAAACAGCCTACCTACAACTTAATAGAAATCAAACTACTAGCAACTAGTCTTTCTGACGGTATTCACAAATCACAATGTCTTCTTCCTTCTCCATATCTGTGCCAGCATACAAATTGTGTGCACATTTGAAATACACTCCTGGAAATTGAAATAAGAACACCGTGAATTCATTGTCCCAGGAAGGGGAAACTTTAGTGACACATTCCTGGGGTCAGATACATCACATGATCACACTGACAGAACCACAGGCACATAGACACAGGCAACAGAGCATGCACAATGTCGGCACTAGTACAGTGTATATCCACCTTTCGCAGCAATGCAGGCTGCTATTCTCCCATGGAGACGATCGTAGAGATGCTGGATGTAGTCCTGTGGAACGGCTTGCCTTGCCATTTCCACCTGGCGCCTCAGTTGGACCAGCGTTCGTGCTGGACGTGCAGACCGCGTGAGACGACGCTTCATCCAGTCCCAAACATGCTCAATGGGGGACAGATCCGGAGATCTTGCTGGCCAGGGTAGTTGACTTACACCTTCTAGAGCACGTTGGGTGGCACGGGATACATGCGGACGTGCATTGTCCTGTTGGAACAGCAAGTTCCCTTGCCGGTCTAGGAATGGTAGAACGATGGGTTCGTTGACGGTTTGGATGTACCGTGCACTATTCAGTGTCCCCTCGACGATCACCAGTGGTGTACGGCCAGTGTAGGAGATCGCTCCCCACACCATGATGCCGGGTGTTGGCCCTGTGTGCCTCGGTCGTATGCAGTCCTGATTGTGGCGCTCACCTGCACGGCGCCAAACACGCATTCGACCATCATTGGCACCAAGGCAGAAGCGACTCTCATCGCTGAAGACGACACGTCTCCATTCGTCCCTCCATTCACGCCTGTCGCGACACCACTGGAGGCGGGCTGCACGATGTTGGGGCGTGAGCGGAAGACGGCCTAAGGCTAGGCGCAAATTGAGACGAGTATAGCACGTGTGACGTGACACGATTTTGCCGCGCGGCGCGCGCGTTCGACACGTGTCGCGTGGTCCTGCGCATATTGAGACGCGTATGTGACGCGTGTGCCCTAGTCGGTGTGACACGAGCGTGCCAGACTCCGAATACCGGCCTACTGCTTGTCAGACTGACGATGTGTGTTTCGCGAGTAAGAGAGATGTTATTGTTAGACTTGAGTTCCGAATCAGATTCGGATACTAACGCTGAAGAGAAAGTGTTGCTTTATTCATTAATAAATAAAAAATTCAAATCCACAAATAAATATATTTTGTATGAAAGAAAAACATGTGGACAATTTCAAACTACGACCAAGATGAGTGACACTGATTTCACGAATTAGTTCAGAATGACCAGAAAGCAGTTTTCTGAAGTACGTGGAATAGTAAAGCACGCTATTGATTCAAATGGGTGTAATGCACAGGAGCCGATTGCTACTGAACAAAAACTGGCAGTATTTTTGAGGTAAGTGATGAACGCTGACCTTAATTTTTTATCTAAGGAATTATAAAATGTTGCACCCTTGTGTCTAGGGATTTTATTTTCAGCTCCCTTACACAGAATCGATGGGTGTTATATAAGTTTGACTCCTACGTGTGTGTGTGTGTGTGTGTGTGTGTGTGTGTGTGTGTGAGCGGGGAGGAGGGAGGGCATGGTAGCGCCGCAACTAACGGATTGATTTTAATGGTGTTTTTTGTTTGAAATCTGGTTTAATCGGGAGTTATCTTAGCTATGCTTACGTTCAGCCGTCTTTTAACCGGCCACATAAACTAAAAATGTTTGCTATCAGTAGGCTCTCTAGTTATACTATGCCTAAAGCAAATGATCTACATCAAGGTACATAGTACCAGAACTCAAACAGTCTAAATAAAAGTCGTCGAGAGCATACGTTTATCTTTCACGGTTGAAATGCAATGGCCATTTTTGTATTAGGAAGGTGCCTCACAATATTATATAACACAAAAATGTCGAGTGTGACTGTTGTAAAAGGTAAACATATGCTTTTGTATACTATTTAGTAGTCTTTTTGAGGTCTACAAATCAGTACTGAATCAAGTTCTGTTGCTCTTATGGTTTAGTCGGCGTACTGCCAAAGAGCGCATTGATGGGAGAATTTTTTCGGACTTGCACTTTCCTCGCAACTGCTTACTCACTGTGATATCTAAATTAACAAACTATGTACTGGAACTTAGCCACAGAATGTATCTACGGATCAGAATAAGAAAAATGTAAACCTAATAAGTGGTTCTTAAATATTGAAGCATTAAAAATCCTTTTGTTTTTCTTTGCAATTCTGCCAAAGCAGATTCGTTGAGGGCACCAGGAAATAACTTAATTTTGTCAACGAATTGCAACACCCTGTACACTTTTCACGCAACTTAGTGAAATACAAGCTAGGTCTTAAGCGAATTTCACTTTGACAAAAAAACCGTTCTGCTAGCTGGAGTGGGTTTTCAAATTTTTTTACCAAATTTCTCTTGTTAGTGTTTTATTGCAATAATACATGTTCACAAACAAAGAATGTTAATTTATAATTAATGAAAATCTGGATCGGTGCAGCGAAAACTACTCAGAAAAGAAAAAGGAAAAATACACAAAATGCTGATACAAAAAAGAATTAAAGTCTTAAGCAAACATAATTGTGATGGTCCCTTCAGATTTCTTGAAAACGGTGAACAAAATCGGTGATATTAGACAAACCGGATTCAGTTGTGTCGACCTTCAAATCTTCCATCTGCTGCTGTTCTGAATAGTGAGACGCTGTCTGTTGGTCTGAATCAGTCGATATATATGGCGATGAAGAGTGAGAAAAAGGTGCTGTACTGCATGGCGCTGAATTATTTGAAGAAGATGACATCGAAGGTGTCTGGCTTCTTACGTTCATTATTTCTTCTTCTACAAGTGACACAGCCTGGAAAAGTTGACCTCTGATTCTGTGTTGGTAACTTTGAGGCATGTTTTTAGTCAGCTGATACATAGAGATAAAAAAATTGTAAAGAGGGTCATCTTTGATACAGTGTGACTCCAACGCTCTTCTTTCTTCTGCTCTTTGTCTTGCTCTGTCCTCACGCTGTTGCATTTATTGTTTTAGCAGAATTACAACGTCTTCCTGTTTTCTTTTCCTTGATTGCTTTCTTTGAATAACTGGAGTTGAAATAGCGGTGTGATGTGCTATGCACTCCGTTCCTATGCTCCTACTAGATACTTCGTTGCTGTCGTAGTTATTAATATCTTGACTTTGCTCATTCGCCTCATTGTCGAGTGAGTTGTTATCTTCTAATTCCTCGGTTTCCAGTGTATCACTTCTTGCTGATGTTTTAGTTGTAGCTTGTGAGCTGTGATCACTGTCATCACCTAGATTACTGTCACGTGGACCAGCTGTCATAAAAGGTTCAAGAAATGACATCTCGTTTTGATATCTCCACGGCTTGATATTCTCAGCAGCAGCTCCGCTTTTCATATATTTCACCTGTCGTCGTCGTGCATCTCGATAGCTGCCTATCAGCTTCAGCCACTAATTTTTTGTCTCTTCCCCTGCAATAATTAACAACGTATAACTAATAAGGCATTAATGTTGTCCCATATAGATAGACAAACTAAAGATAAGCAATATTAACTTATAGTGTTTGGATAAAGACATATTTGCAATCTACTTTTATCGTTCCACATTAACAATATACTTTCGTTTTGTTTCAGATATTTAGCCTCCGGTGACAGCTACAAAAGTTTGCGTATAACTATCTCTTGGGAGATCGAACTGTATCTAATATTGTCAAAGAAGTAGCTACCGCTGTATGGAAAGAAATGCAACCAAAGTTTTAGCAGAACCTACAACACAGACATGGAAATCAGTCGCTTCACGGTTTGAACATAGATGGCAACTCCCACACTGCGTTGGTGCAGTCGATGGAAAACATGTTCTTATTAAAAATCCTGGCAAAAGCGGATCATTGTACGTTAATTATAAACATACATGCTCCATCGTTTTGATGGCGACGGTTGACGCAGATTACAAATTTATCACCGTTGATGTTGGCGCAATGGGACGATTCAGCGATAGACATGTATTTGCTAGCAGTGTGTTGGCCAAGAAAATGAGAAAAAACACGTTATTACTTCCCATTCCTGAACTGATACCTACAATTTCTGATCCAATGCCGTATGTGTTCGTGGGAGATGAAGCTTTCCCATTGTCGGAAAACATTATGAGACCATATCCTAAGAGACAGGTTACCGACAATTACGAACATCAGGTCTTCAATGCCAGACTTTCTCGAGCACGACAAACTGTGGAATGTGCTTTCGGTATACTATCATCACGTTTCCGTGTGTTCAGGAAACCATTTGAAACCAAAGTCGACACAGTGAAATATGTTGTGAAAGCAGCCTGCGTTCTGCACAACTATTTACGATCTTCAGTAGTAGTTGCAGATGATTTAAATGACATCGAACCGTTGCCAGCAACTCAGTTACTTCGCGTGCATGGGAACAGGAGGAGGACTTCATCAACTGCCTTCAAAGTGAGGAAAAATTTCACTGAATATTTCAACACTTGAGGAGCAGTTCCATGGCAACATCAGTCAGTTCTGCTTGGTAATTATTGACAATATAGCAACTTCCAATTATTGTACCATTATTGTGCTCCACAGGTTATGTGCTCAAGCGAAGTACACAGTGATATGTATTAACTAAAAAATTGTGAAATAAATATTGCAGTACTTACCGTCTTTCAAATTCAGATCCTTTGCTATATCATTCCAAATCCGGTTCTTGAGTTTGACCTTCATGTAGTCTGCGTGTTTTGTGTCATACAGCTCTCTGTGTTCCCTCACTGCCTCTATTAATTTTTCTTCTGCCATGGTGAGAAGTAAACTATTCATCCACTGCACAACGCCCGCTGCACAGCAGAATAGCCTGTGTACTGTCAGTAGCCGTGAATAATAAACGCGACAAGAGTGCAGAAGCTAGCCAGGTGTGCCTTGTGGAAGAGTTCACGTCGTTCGAAAAACATTGTCATGATCGTTGCCTGTCGTTGTCTGAAATACTTTTCAATAAATTAAATATATCAAATCGCCGCACATTTTCAGAGATACTCATACTTTAGGAATAATACCGACCACTAATTCATTTGTGTATCCTGTTACATAATTAGCTTATTAATGCTGATACTGTGTATGCTACCACTGAGATGTTTTTCTCGTCATGACGAGCCAAGTAAAACATTGTCATTCGTGAAGGTTTCTCGACTGTTTCTAGCTTGCAGTGGAAATGTGATGTCCACATGCAAGTAGTACAGTGTGTCGTTATTACATTATTACATCCATATCGAAGTAATGACTGTGGGCCTTCTATACTTCAGATCTTGGACGCTTTTTACCGGGAGCACAAAGGGGTCACACCTGTGGAGATTATCCCTTTCCGAATTTTTGTAACAGATCGTACGGATATGTCAGCATACTACGAAGCGAGAGGATAACGTTGATTTACTTTCCTGCCTTGCTTCTATATCACATGATTTTATAATATTCCTTGCTTCCTTATTCACTAACGTATGTCCGTTCTTGTGATCTGAAAACATCCTGGAGGCGTATGATACAGTTCTAGCGGCCAATGGCTCACCAGTTACTGAACTATGCATTTTTCTTGAGAGAAGAAAATCAAAACAGAACAAAACTATACAGATATACATAACAGGAAAATATAGTGCACTAACGACGAAAGCTGGAGCGTTTAAATGGTGAAAAACGAAACACTACCCAATGACATTAAAATTCAGTACAGAGTATAAGGCAATATTTATCGTATGGGCAGTGTTTTCACTGCTCATATGCGCCGTGCCGAAGTGAGCATATGGTCGGGCTACTTTCTCGCTCCCCGCCTCAAATTTCCCACGGTGCTAGCGAGGCACGTGCGACGTGCAGCGCAAGAAACTGTGCCTCAACCACAACGCCGCGCGACCTGGCGCAGGCGCGTGTCGCGTCCCAGTCGCGTCGCGTCGCAATTTGCGCGGTCTCATTTGAAACTGTGATGTTACAAAAACGCGCGCTGCGCTGCGTCGCGCCACACGCGCTATACTCGTCTCAATTTGCGCCTAGCCTAACGGTGTGCGGGACCGTAGCCCAGCTTCATGGAGACGGTTGCGAATGGTCCTCGCCGATACCCCAGGAGCAACAGTGTCCCTAATTTGCTGGGAAGTGGCGGTGCGGTCCCCTACGGCACTGCGTAGGATCCTACGGTCTTGGCGTGCATCCGTGCGTCGCTGCGGTCCGGTCCCAGGTCGACGGGCACGTGCACCTTCCGCCGACCACTGGCGACAACATCGATGTACTGTGGAGACCTCACGCTCCACGTGTTGAGCAATTCGGCGGTACGTCCACCCGGCCTCCCGCATGCCCACTATACGCCCTCGCTCAAAGTCCGTCAACTGCACATACGGTTCACGTCCACGCTGTCGCGGCATGCTACCAGTGTTAAAGACTGCGATGGAGCTCCGTATGCCACGGCAAACTGGCTGACACTGACGGCGGCGGTGCACAAATGCTGCGCAGCTAGCGCCATTCGACGGCCAACACCGCGGTTCCTGGTGTGTCCGCTGTGCCGTGCGTGTGATCATTGCTTGTACAGCCCTCTCGCAGTGTCCGGAGCAAGTATGGTGGGTCTGACACACCGGTGTCAATGTGTTCTTTTTTCCATTTCCAGGAGTGTACTTCTGGCATGCGACCCTGGCCTCGCTATAAGTGCAGTAAAAGTCCCCACAAGAAAGACACTCACCTTCCTCTTGCTCTGATTCACTCTCCATCATCTTTTTCCTTTTATTTTCCGTAAGGCCATTTATCACGTCTCTTTTCTTTCTTTGTGTTCAGCTAGATTTTTTAGCTTTAACTTTCTCAAAGTTATTCTTGCAGTTGGCTTTCCTGTCCTGACATTTTGAATTTTTTCTGCGCTTACAGCAGCATCCTGTAGTTCATTATTATAACGAGAATCTGTTACTACAGCACTTGTTCTGCAGTGAACACATTTTTAAATTTCCCATCTGATTTGTCAACTCTCTAGTCAGGATTGTTCTTAGCTTTATGAACGAATCTTTTCACCATTGACGTGGTGACGCTAAACTCCTTAGATGCTTTCAAGAAATCGGTTTCAGAACATAAAAAGGCTGAAACCGCTATTTTCACTTCACATTCCATTATGGTCTATTTCCTTTTCTTGGGCTTCAGAAAACACGGTATCATAGCGACCTAATCGCTTTTCATAAGCCATCTCGGGCGTCAGTATATATTTTCGCACTTTTTTCACCCTGTCGGTTAAGGTTGTTCCAGGTACATTGAAAGATTCAGCTACTGTAACGTATCCCATCCATACTTTATGAACCACATTTACTGCCTTCTTCATTCCTTCTTGAGACCAAGTCTGCCGAGCTGTCTTTTGCATCATATCTGAAATTAAATTATAGATGCATTAGTTTTAGGGACATAAAAAATTTACACATAACATTGTTTGCCGTGAGACCTGCCAGGATAGCCGAGAGCGCTAACGCGCTGCTTCCTCGACTCGGCTAGGCGCGCCGGCCCCGGATCGAATCCGCTCGGCGGATTGACGACGAGGGCCGATGTGCCGGCCATCCTGGATGTGGTTTTTATGCGGTTTTCCACATCCCGCTAGGTGAATACCGGGCTGGTCCCCATGTTCCGCCTGAGTTACCCGGCTCGCAGACATCTGAACACGTTCGCACTATCGCATGGATTACACTCGACACAGACAGTTGGGGTACACTAATTCCGTCCCGGGGGTACGGGCTGGCGGCAGAAAGGGCAACCAGCCACCCCTTAACCATTAACATGCCAAATCCGATCAACGGTGGCTGACCCTGTGTAATTGAGAGACAAGGCTCAAGCGATAGATAGATAGAATTGTTTGATGTGAGTGTCAAAAAATTTAAGAAGAGGTTTTGTTAATTGGAAGATAACATTTTACTTGAAATAAAAACTTACATTAGGCCCTACTAAAAATACCAATTTCCTGCAGTTTCAAATGGCTCTGAGCACTATGCGACTTAACTTCTGAGGTCATCAGTCGCCTAGAACTTAGAACTAATTGAACCTAACTATCCTAAGGACATCACACACATCCATGCCCGAGGCAGGATTCGAACCTGCGATCGTAGCGGTCGCTCGGCTCCAGACTGCAGCCACTCCGGCCAGCCTGCAGTTTCAAGTTTTTTTATGTAACAAATATAGCAACTTTAGTGTTATGTAAAAAGTAAAAAATAATTGGCCAAAGCCTTTTTATTGCATGTTAACTTCCACCCCCACTTAGAGACAATTTAATGAAAGACTTAATAGTACTAATTCGTAGTTTTAATTATTTTATAAGGTATAATGGAACACTGAACTGAGTAGTTTTAACATTGTGGGGCAAAACCGACCATCGATTGACGGATTTGTCCCACCATACACAACGAAACAAATATGGCGATTTCAGGTTATCAAGCAAAAGTTGCTATGCTACATTTATTTTAAAAAAATACAACTAAACGCACTGAATAACCATACTTATTGATAGTAAATCAGATTGGCATACTAATTCTCAAAACCATAAACAAACTTCTTGCAACTTGGAAAAGAAACTGTTTAGAACTTCAAAAATTCCCACAATCCAAACAATGCTCAGTACACAAACGAAACCAAGCTCGAACCAGTCACAATCGCTGTCTCTTCATTAGTTCATAATGTTGCCGCCCGATAGCAGCACCTAACAGGAAATCATCTAGGGATTGGTTTGACGCGCCCCCTCTCCCAACACTGACTATTGTGTTAAGACGTACAATGCAATGTTCATTCGAATATGCATGCATGTCCGAAGGCACAGGCACTGCGGTGACTACAGCCGTCATGAAATACGGAAATGTATTCACAGTGGCGTCGTTCATCTTAACAATACAGCCACTGGAATAACGTACTTATCCGTCGACACCAGGGAGCGACTTTCAATTGAAATGCCCTCCCTGTGCGAAAATTACATAATGTGTGTACGAGTACGGGTTGTAACGCAGTAACAGCGACATATGGAAGTTTGGGTCTCGCTGTGAATCGTGCACGGATAGCCAGAGCGGTTAAGGCTCCCGATAAGCGGTAAATCAAAGTGCGGATACCGATCCGGCACAAATTTTCATTGTCGTCATTCCCTTACACAGCTGATGGTTGTTCGTATTCGCCACGGCATTTCATGTATTTCACAACGGGTGTAATTGCCGCTATGCGTGTTCCTTCGAATAGGCATGCATGTCCGAAGGAATATTGCATTGTTGTTCTTAACAACACAGGCGCCGCAGTATCGTAAGTTAAAATAGTTGCCGCCCTTCCGTTCCATTCAGAGCTACATGTCACTACAACAGGTTTAACCGCTCTCCAGTGTAGGAAAGATCATAATTCAGTCGTGCCCAGCAATCCCATTCTCCCCGAAGTTCCCCTATTCCATTTTCAGAAATATCAGAACGATTTTCGCTCATGTCGTTTCCGGACCAAGGCCCCTTAAATCAAATGGATACATTTATCTTTATACATCATTTCGGAATCAACCTGTAGCCTACACAAACATTCCACGTGAATCAGTTTTGCTATTAGCAAAAACCGTATCAAAGTCTCTACAGTATTTCCTGAGATTGGTCATAACATGCAGACAGACGTGGTGGGAGCTTTAAATAGTAATATATATAGATACGGATGTTAACAAATCTTCTCGTTTCGGAAGCACTTTTGTTGCTATTGCCATTCTGTAGTTCATATCCTCTCTACTTCGGTCATTGCTAGTGATTTTGCTCCTCGAATAGCAAAACTCATTTTCTACTTTTATCTTCTCATATGCATATCTGATTCCCGTAGCCGGCCGCGGTGGTCTCGCGGTTCTAGGCGCTCAGTCCGGAACCGCGCGACTGCTACGGTCGCAGGTTCGTATCCTGCATTGGGCATGGATGTGTGTGATGTCCTTAGGTTGGTTACGTTTAAGTAGTTCTAAGTTCTAGGGGACTGATAACCGCAGATGTTAAGTCCCATAGTGTTCAGAGCCATTTGAACCATTTTTTTTTTCCCGTAACAGCTCCTGCATTCGACTACATTTCATTAGCATTGTTTCACTTTTGTTAATTTTCATCTTAAAATCTCAATGCATTATGCATGCCGTTCAACTGCTCCTCCAAGTCCTTTCCGTCTCTACCACAAATGCAATACCAACGGCAAACGTCAAAGATATTATTTCTTCTGCCTCAACTTTAATTCAGTTTCCAAATCTCTCCCTGGTTTCCGTCCTTCATAGCTTGCTCAAGAGTACGGACTGACTAACGAGCGGGAGAGGCTGCAACACTGCCTGACTCCCTTGTCAACCACTGCCTCCGTTTCACGTCCGTTTATTCTTGTAACTGTAGTCTTGTACAAGTTATGTATATCCTTTCGCTCGCTGTGCTATATTCTCGCTATTTCCAAAATTTCAAAGGGTGTATTCCAATCGACATTGCCAAGAGTTTTCGACAAATCAACAAATGCTATAAATGTAGGTTTATCTTTCATCAATTCATCTTTTCTTAAAAGTCATAGGGTCAGTATTGGCTCGCGTGTTCCTACAGTTCTCCAGAACTCATACTGATCCTCCGTGAGGTCAGCTTCTACCATTCTTCTGTAAATAACTCGTGTTAATATTTTACAAATGATTCATTAAAGTAATGGTGTGTTGAAACTGACACCTGTCAGCATCTGCCGTCTTCGGACCTTGGATTTTGACATTCTTCCTTAACTCTGTGTGTATGTCCGTTATCTAGTGAATAACTCCGTGAATAAATAGAGGTCAAGTTAAAAAAAAAAGAAAAACCTGCATGACCTCCATGATAAGTAGGTCAATGCGGAACTAGTTACAGTCATATTCAAATTATTAGACTATAGACATTTTTTCCAAAACTTTACATTTATTACACATTTACATCCAAATACAGATTATATTTGTATATTCAATACTTTGTGTCCATGCCTTTGCTCTTAATCAACACTTTGTATCCATGCCTTTGCTCTTAATCAACACTTTTATCCTGTTTGGCATAGTTTTTATTAACTTTTCACATGACATTTTAACATCATTGTCATAGTACCAGATTTCCTCTAGTTTCTACATGAGATCTTGTTTGGGGGTTGCTGTAAATTTTCTTATCCTCTGTTTCACAATAGCCCGTAAATTTTCAGTTGGGTTGATATCAGGGCCATTCCGTGGCCAGGGCAACACTTTCAGTTGCTTTTCTTCCAAGTACTTGGAAATACTTTTGGCTTTGTGGCAAGGTGTCCCATCATGCATAAAAATGGTATCTTTATTAGGAAACCACTCATTTATTTGGGTGAAAAGTTCCTTTTCAAGGATTTCTTTATATTTTTCTTGTCTCATTGTCGCTTCAACAACGTGTAATCTGCCAGGAGCTTTCACGGAGATCACACTCCAGACAATAACGGAAGCTGGATGCTTCACACATTCCTGCACACACTCGGCTTTTAACTGTTTTCCAGGCCTGCGACGAACACCCTGGCTGCTTTATTCCATCACAGTGAATACAGTTTCATCACTGAAGCATACCTAAAGCATGTGTAGAAATTTGCAAGTTAGAAAAGTTGGGAACAGTAGCATAGGAAACCTCAACAGTCCCAAAATTCAAATGTGCATTTCTTCAGTATCAATAAAACATCACAATTTCAAACCAAAACTCCTAACCTTAGAGATTAGCCCCACTTACCATACCATTGCACATACCTTAGCTCAGTCCTCACTCAATCGATTGGTTTTCATGGCAGGTGTGATTTTCTGTTTTTTCTTGGTCGGCATGCCTTTAAGCCAGATTCAAGCAGCCGCCTCCTCCTCACTGTCAGAGGTGAAACTTCAACATCAAAACCTTTCGGCTGATGACTCATGTCTGTAGAAGTTAGTTGACAGCTCATTGTTGCCATATTTGTTAGTCTCCTCATTGTTCTAGGACTGATTTTTCTTTTACGTCCACATTTTCCTTTCCTGTTTGGGTTGTATTCACCAAGTTTCTGCACTCAAAGTTTGATTCTGCTGACAGTTTTCTGTTATATACTCATGCTTTCAGCAATTTCTTTCTGTGTGTGACGATTTTCATCAAGAAGTGCTACCATAGCCGAAACAATCCGAGGTGAAACGTCTCTTTCTTCCTCATACCTCACTTTCTTTGGAAACTCCACGATTTATTCCTATAGCTAAAAACATGCAAGTTCACAAGCTATATAATGTCTTGTTAATGTAACCAGAAGTTGATAAAATAAATAACAAAGCTTAAGTACACCACAGAAATATAAAACATTACTGAAAACATAGTTTCAAAGCATGTACACAGACAACAAACACCGACAAGATTTTGAGGGAAAATGACAAATGTTACCAACTGGAAAAATTCAGTGATCTGTGAGTTGCTTGGAAGGGAAATTTCGTGGCATCAATCATACCATTAAAACAACTCAATTATTGCACTTTTCTCTTCTATTTTTACACCAGAAAACTCCAGACTATCAAAAATAATCTATTAATCTAATAATTTGAACACATCTGTATTAACTGAATACGACTGTCGCATGAAAAAGTCCATATGACAACGGATACGCTCCACGAGGATTCCTAAATTACCCATGAGCGTGGTTTGAGTGCCGTGCGAATGTAGCCTCTTAGATTAAGTACAGTTGATAAACCTTGCAATACGTCAGAAATTCCCGTGACGTAGTTTCAAACAAACGTTTTTAAGCTCACATTCTAGAGCACCGCCCCTCAACGCGCTTTATGAGACGCATCTGTTGTAAGTAGGCTGTTTAGGTTTTTTTATTCGTAACGCCACGTATCGCTCTGTATGAAAATCACTGGCTGTGCTGTGTGCAGTCTGTGGCTAGTTTGCATTGTTGTCTGCCATTGTAGTGTTGGGCAGCTGGATGTGAACAGCGCGTAGCATTGCGCAGTTGGAGGTGAGCCGCCAGCAGTGGTGGATGTGGGGAGAGAAATGGCGGAGTTTTGAAATTTGTAAGAATGGATGTCATGAACTGCTATATTTATTATGACTATTAAGGTAAATACATTGTTTGTTCTCTATTAAAATCTTTCATTTGCTAACTGTGCCTATCAGTAGTTAGTGCCTTCAGTAGTATGAATCTTTTATTTAGCTGGGAGTAGTGGCGCTCGCTGTTTTGCAATAGCTCGAGTAACGAAGATTTTTGTGAGGTAAGTGATTTGTGAAAGGTATAGGTTAATGTTAGTCAGGGCCATTCTTTTGTAGGGATTATTGAAAGTCAGATTGCGTTGCGCTAAAAAATATTGTGTGTCAGTTTAAGCACAGTCATGTATAATTGTTCAAAGGGGACGTTTCACTGTGAGCAGCGGTCGGTGGTAACAGCGTCTGAAGAGGCCGTTATACGTACCCAGATTGAGTTCCCCTCGTGACTGGGGATGTGACACGGGCTACAAATGAGCGGACTCCCGTGTTTATTGCCGCACCGTCCGGACGCATTCTCCGGCTGTCGGCGTGCCATGTATAACGGTGCCCTCTGCTGGCTGCAGTGCGTGCGGCCATCTGTGCCATCATTAGCGCCCCCCTCTACCTCCCCCACCCCCTTCCGTCCTTCCACCCCCGCCTCCCACCTGCCAGCCGCAGCCTCAGACACGACAAAGGGCGCTGATTGGCACCGCTGCGTCTGCTTGGTCATGCTGTAGAAACGCAGGCGCTGCTGTACCGCCTTCGAGACCAGCCCTCCATCATACGAACGTTGTATGAATATCCGCTAATTAAGTGAGGGTTGATGTGTGGAACGCTTTAAAGTATAACGACGCGATAAAATTAATCGCAGGAAATGCAGGTTCCAGATTGAGATTAACCGGAAGAATCCTCAAGAAGTTTAGTCAGTTGTCGATATTAGTAACAACGAAAGCTTCACCGAGCAGCTAGACCAGCTGCAAAAGGAAGGAACGGAGATTGAAGTTTAACGTCCCGTCGACAAAGGGGTCATTGAGGACAAACATTCAAATCCAGTGGCAGATTCTACATGCCAGACGGTACGCATCATCGTATAGGCTACTGTCATGAAGAATGAAAACACCGCTAACAGCTGGTAAAACTTGGTTTTAGTTGGCATACTACGTGTTTCACAGCTTACAGCCGTATCTTCAGGTGCAACCTAGAGATTTAAAAATTGATAGGTAATTAGAAACTGTATTGGGAACTTGTGCTACTATATATCACAAGTCGCGCCGAAAATCTTATAATTACCCATAGATAAGAAAAAATCTAGGTTATAAATCTTTCGGAGAAAGTGAAAATTTGTATACTCAAAAAAGGTAATGTACTTTGAATAGACAGTTGGATTTAAGGTATCACAATATTTTGACAAACTTTGATTGCTTGTACGGTTGACCGTATTGTAATGTTTCCTCATTGTTTGTCACGCATACTTTGCGACACAGCGTCCACATGATAGGTGTTATTTACTGGGCAGTCAGTGTTTCCTGGTGGCCGGTGAAGACAGGGCCTTTTCGAAGTTGCCCCTTCCGTGTCTTGTTGGAGAGAGATAAGAAAGGAGATGCCTAGTTGATTACAATTTGCAACTACGAAAAAATGGTCGAATGGCTCTGAGCACTATGGGACGTAACTTCTGAGGTCATCAGTCCCCTAGAACTTAGAACTACTTAAACCTAACTAACCTAAGGACATCACACACATCAATGCCCGAGGCAGGATTCGATCCTGCGACCGTAGCGATCGCGCGAATCCAGACTGTAGCGCCTAGAACCGCTCGGCCACCTCGGCCGGCTTGCAACTACGGTCTTGTGCTATTTCAAATGTTAATTACGTTTAAGCTGTACCTTCAAGGTCGGTTTCAGCCTTCAGCACTGTTTCCTTTTTTGTAGATTCTTGGACATGCAATAAATGAAAGCCCAGTGCATCGGTACTATCTCCCCTGCAACATTCGTTGAGGATAATACACGGACTACCTTCCTAAGTAGTCTTCGTTCGTCCAGTTTTTAAAAATATTTTCAATATTATCTGAATGGTATTACACTGATTAAGAACTTTCGGT
The DNA here is from genome assembly GCF_023898315.1 of Schistocerca nitens. Classification (NCBI taxonomy): domain Eukaryota; kingdom Metazoa; phylum Arthropoda; class Insecta; order Orthoptera; family Acrididae; genus Schistocerca; species Schistocerca nitens. Next base: position 575,153,054 of record NC_064615.1, on the reverse strand, counting down.
TCACCCATGATGGATAGATGTAATAATTTCTTGTGAGTGCAAGTCTTCAAATTATCTTTATGCAACAGCACAAATTTTCCATACAGTTTATTATTATATATCAGTTATTAAACATGCAATTTGCACCTGAAGATGCGGCTGCAAGCTGTGAAACAAGTAGTGCGGTCAGTTAAAGCCAAGTTTTATCATCTGTAGCGGTATTTTCATTCATCATGACTTTCAGCACTTGCGGATGCTCTGCACATAAAATTGTTTAAATAGGTCACTGTTGAAATTCCATCAGCGTTCATTCCGGAAAGAATCAATTAGCATATTGTAAAGTCACAGCTCTTGCTGCGTTTTGCAGAGTATATCTACATCTACATCTGCATGGATACTCTGCAAATCACTTTTAAGTGCCTGGCAGAGTGTTCATCGAACGACCTTCACAATTCTCTATTATTCCAATCTCGTGTAGTTCGCGGAAAGAATGAAGATCTATGTCTTTACGTACTAGTTCTGATTTCCCTTATTTTATCGTGGTGATCGTTCCTCCCTATGTAGGTCGGTGTCAACAAAATATTTTCGCATTCGGAGGAGTAAGCTGGTGATTGGAAATTCGCGAGAAGATTCCGTCACAGCGAAAAACGTCTTTCTTTTAATGATGTCCAGCCCAAACCCTGTATCATTTCTGTGACACTCTCTCTCCAATATTTCGCGATAATACCAAACGTGCTGCCTTTCTTGGAACTTTTTCGGTGTACTCCGTCAGCCCTATCTGGTAAGGATTCCACACCGCGCAGCAGTATTCTAAAAGAGGACGGACGGATAAGCGTAGTGTAGTCAGTCTCCCTAGTAGGTCTGTTACATTTTCTAAGTGTCCTACCAATAAAACGCACTCTTTGGTTAGCGTTGCCCACAACATTTTCTGTGTGTTCCTTCCAATTTAAGTAGTTCGTAATTGTAATACCTAGGTATTTAGTTGTCTTTAAGGCTTTTAGATTAGACTGATTTATCGTGTAACCGAAGTTTAACGAGTTCCTTTTAGAAGTATATCTAGTTGAAATACAAAGTTCGTCTAAAGATTTCGAGGAGTGGGATCACAAAACAAAGTAAGCAGACACCAACAAGGTACCTTTATTTGTCTTCACAGCAACCTTTATTGTTTTGAATACTATTTGGAAAACGTTTACAACGCTGTTGGCTTTCGTTGTGGAAGTCTACTATCAACGCCAATCGTTGCACTGATGCAACATCTCTTTGGTTCTCCCATACTTCGTAAAATGCGTGCTTTCATTCATGCCCTTGACGAGCGCGATCAGTGCTCATCAACAATTTCTTGTCAGTACATGTGGCGCCAGAATCAGTCGCAAAAACATTTCGTGCTAACGGCTGCTGCTCTACAATGGACTTGTATTTCGGAGGAGATGTTTAAATTTCCCTTTGTCCATCTGTATTCAGATTTTTTGTGGTTTTCTTATCATTTACGACGAATGTGGCGATGGTTCCTTTCCAAAGGGCACGATTCATTAATGTCCCATCTGAGTTTGCGCTCCTACTCGATGTCGTTGTCGATGCGAAATATTTCATCACAAGATCAATGGTTAGCTATCAGAGTCCGTCAAGTCCTTTCAATATTTAGGGCTAATGCTCAGACGGGATTAGTTGACTGGACACATCCGGAGGCATGAAGGATTCTTCAGTTTGGTAATGGAGGTGTCTGGAGTGTAATAATTGTAGAGGAACAGCGAGCCTAGAGTATAGTAAGCAGATTCAAACGGACGTAAGCTACAGTCATGCAGAGATGGCGAAGCTTATGTAGTATAGACTAGCGTGAAGGGGTGCATTAAATCAATCCTCCGAGTTAACACAACCACAAAAACATCTAAGAAGCGATATGAATTTGAACGCACAGGTGAACTCAGTTCTAGGCAAGACGGATGGAAGCCGTACACTCGGTGACTGAAGTCATTACAATCCTCCTAATATAGTGTCGTATTTCCTTTTGTCCGGCGTAGCGCTGCAACTGGACGTTGCATGGCCACAACAAGTCGGAATTCCCCTGCAGAGATGCTAAACCATGCTGCCTCTATAGCCGTCCATAATTGAGAAAGTGTTGTCGGTGCAGAATTTTGTGCACAAAGTGACCTCTAGATTATGCCCCATCGGGCGATCTGGATGTCCAAATCATTAGCCTGAACTGTCCAGAATGTTCTTCAAACCAATCGCGAACAACTGTGGTCCAGTGATATGGTGCATTGTCACCCATAAAAAAATCCATCTTTATTTGGGAACAGGAAGTCCATGACTGACCACGAAGTAACCGAACGTAACCACTTCCAGTCAATGGTCGGTCAGTTGTATCAGAAAACCCACTCCGTTCGATGCAAACACAGTCCACACCATTATGGAGCCACCACCAGCTACCACAGTGTTTTTTTGACAACTTAGGTCCACGGCTTCGAGGGTTCTGCGCCACACTCGAACCGTACCATTAGCTCTTGCTAACTGAAATCTGGACTCATCTGACCAGGCCACAGTTTTTCGGTCTTCTAGGGTCCAATCGATACGGTCAGGAGCGTAGGAGAGGCGCTGCAGGTGATGCTGATAGCGTAAGGTCGTCTGCTGCCATAGCCCATTAAAGCCAAATTTCGTCGCATTGTCCTAACAGTTACGTTCTTCGTACGCTCCACATTGATTTCTGTGGTTGACACTAGAGATCTCTGAGTACTGAATTCCCTAATGATGTCCCATGGGGGTACCTCCTACAACTATTCCGCGCTCAAAGTCCGCAAATTCCCGTGGAGCGACCATAATTACGTTGGAAAGCTTCTCACATGAGTCACTTGAGTACAGATGATAGCTCCGCCAATGCACTGCCCTTTTGTGCCTTGTGTTCGCGATACTCCTCCCATCTGTATACGTGCACATCGTCGTTCCATGACTTTTGTCACATCAGTGTATTTCAGTAGGGAGCGGGGGTGGGATGGGGGGAGGGGGGGCTAGGTGGGGAATTGTGAAAGTACTGTGCGTCTTTAAACAAAACCATATACAACGCGTTTGTGAGATGTTAGACTACTACAACCAGCGTTTGAAATCTTTCTCAAGTTTGCATGAAAGTAAACATCGGACGAATCCAGAAGATCCTTGGTAGCATCACAACAGGTCAGTTCAACACCTTACCAAAGTCGTAACACAGACGTACAAAGAAATTATATATACAACGAACGTGGCGCTCTTCTCGTGTGACACTGCTGAGCAAGTGCAGAGTATCGATATTCACAATAGATTGTACAGAAATTTCACTGCTTCTCTCCCATACCTCGTGTACACTTCGTCATAATGGAAAAGGGAAAGAGAAAATAAGGGTGCATCCCAAGAAAAACACAAGCTGATCAAAAGCATCCGAACACCTATTAGTGCACATTAATGTGCGGATTGGTTCAAAAGACTCTGAGCACTATGGGACTTAACTACTGAGGTCATCAGTCCCCTAGAACTTAGAACTACTTAAACCTAACTAACCTAAGGACATCACACACGTCCATGCCCGAGGCAGGATTCGAACCTGCGACCGTAGCGGACGCGCGGTTCCAGACTGTAGCGCCTAGAACCGCTCGGCCACCCCGGCCGACATGGTGCGGATTGACCACCTTCGTGTTTATGATGCTTGATTCTGCTGCGGACGCTTTCAGTGAGGTGTATGAATATCTGTGGAGAAATGGCAACCCATTGTTTCTCAAGAGCTAAAACCATGTAGTAATGTTGAACGCTGGGGTGTCGTGCGAATTCGACTTGATAGTTCATCCCTAAGGTGTTCCATTGGGTTCAAGTTGGGACTGTGGTCAGGCCAGTCAATTTCAGACTTTTACTGTCCACAGACTATTATCTCACAGATGCTGCTTTACTGTAGACGCTAATACACAAAATCATTCTTAGGGAACTGTTCCTCTACAGTACACAGACAGTGCTTACTTAAGCGCGATAAAGGGACCACACCCTAACCACGAAAAACATCCCCATAGTCTAACAGCACCTTCTCCGTACATCACTGTTCACATGAAGGCAGGTACCATTCTCCAGGTATTCGCCAAACCCAAACCCTTTCATTGGATTGCCGCAGGGTACAGCTTGATCCGTCGCTCAAAATCTCTCGTTCTCAGTCATCCACTGTCCAGTGGCGCTTTTGGCCACCTCAGGCGCCACTTAGCACGGATTAGAGAAATGTATGCTTCATGAGGAGCTGGTCGACCGTTGTACCCCATGCTTCGTAACTCCCTATGCACTGTTACTTTGATGGTCGGCAGCACTTTGGAACTCACGAATTATTTCTTCTGCTGATTTTTTACAACCACTCTCTGCAATCCCTGTCCGTCAGTCCATGAGATCTGCCTGCCTGTTCCTGATTTAGCTGTGGCTGGTCCTTAGCGTTTACAGTTCAGTCACATCACCACCAATCAACTTCAGCAGCTTTAAAAGGGTTGAAATGTCTCTGATGGATTTGTTACTCAGGTGACATCCCAGTTACAAGTCCGCTTTCAAATTTACTGAATCTCTCGACCGACCCACTCTGCTACTACTGCTTCTGTACTGACAACACAACATTCCTCGCGTCCTTTATACTGGCGGGCCCGCCTCTCGTGCCATCTAGTGGCCAGTTTCGCATCACTTTCTGGGTAATTTTGAACAGACAGCGGACATTCATATTTCTATCGCTCTGCACGCCGCTGTCCCTTTAAAGCAGGATGTGTTTTCTACATGCGAAGCTAGCGGCGGAATGGGCATATAGCTCAGCGACGTCGTTCGAAAATTTATCAGTTATTTCGAAAACAAGAAGCATGGAAGATCTTCCTCTTAGCAGTCGCACGGTCAACAACACCACCTTATGACTGCTACTTAGAAATAATATCTCCTAGATACCCTGAGGAAAATCCAACATAACTTCACGCCAGCTTTTTGCAGACAACTGGAGGGATCCGTCGACTAACGCTGTACAGAACCGTCCCCATACGATCAATTTGGCCTCTAGACATCCATTTCAAGCAGGAGCACAAACGACGCAGCGTCCCGGTGTGCGAAGAAGGCGAGCAAGAGAACACCTGGAGAGGAACATTGACCAGTGGTTGGGTTCTCGGCACCAGTGAGTGCAATATTTGTCTGACGCCTGACGATGGTTGCAGGGGCGGCTAGTTATCGGTTCACATACAGTCACATGAGTTTAGTAGCAGGTGGACGCCTCCTATCGTTACGGAGGATTATGATGTTTCGGAACAGAATTTTCAACCTATTGCCCAGTCCGACATTCCACATTCCGCCGAAGGGATCGTCTTTCAAGACGATAATGCATTAGCACTGCTTTGTTGTCCGAACAAGACAGAGCCAGAGGAAAAGCACCACAGGCGCAAAGGTGCGAGCTGGTGCCAGTGTCATATAGACTCGCCACTTGCGCGAGTTCCACCAGCGCCACGGGCTGCACTGAGGATGAAGATATCGACTACGCCTCGGCCAATTGATGGGCGAGTACAATCCGCCAATGACCAGACGGCAACAGACAGAAGGCTACTAGGGAGAGAGAAGAGCAGCTTTCGCCCACTTTGATGTAGATCATCGTCCAGGGCTGACTTAAACAGGGAACATCGTTTAGTGAACTCTTAAAAGTGAACAAACAGTTGTAAATTGCATTTGCTATGTGCTGTGAACTTAACCTATTTACAAGCAGTGTTGCAGACTTGATTATTCAACAAGTTACAAAGATAAGTAAATCTTTTTAACTCATTTGTGTGACTTTCTTACTAATTTGTTGGAGTGTTGTAGAACGTTCGTTCTCCTATCCTGTTACCTGACCCTGGGACATAGCTGTGTAATAGCGGCAGGGAGAAATTGTTTTAGCGGTGTACTGCGCCAGAAGCCGTTTCACGAATTGACAAACACGACCTACCGTAACAACGGTGGCAACTCGGCCTGCACACCAGTAGGGTCGAGGCCTTTACAAAATACATCACTCTCACTTCGTGAACATCTTCCTCTAGGAGGCAAGAATCAAACGAATGGAATGACCCACGGTATCTACTGACATAAACCAAACTGAATAAGCTTATTATCAGCTGAAACTTGCAGTGAATTTTCGCTGGATCCCTCGCCGACGAGTGAGGCAGGTCAGCGAAGTAATGTCTCGACCATCTACTGGATGGCATTCCAAAGAGAACCCACGCTTGTTGGACTATGTGTGATGTGGACGAACATGATATCGAATGTTATCGCCAGCATTTTTTTATTTCACAGCTGTGCCAAGATATGTACCTTCTAGCGCACTGCCTGTACTTTGGTTATTGTTTCGTATTTATTTCACAGTAAAACTTATTATTTTCATAATCATACTTTGTCATTCCATGCTCCGCTTGAATCCAAGTATACATACAATCGCCCATGTGTAGGTAATGTAAAACGTTTATTGAGCTCTTTTTGCTGATACTACACTCAAATAAGTGTAAACGGAGAATGCTGCCACAGATTATGTGAGTGCATACTCAGCTATACGAAGTGTGGTGTGACTGTGTTTGTGGGCGGGTACCCGTTGCACGAGTGGTACGTGGTGAGGACGACTCTCGATAAATATCTGCACGAGCTCCAGTTTCTCTGATTTTCTCATCGTGGTAATTTCGAGTCTCCGCCACTGACCATTTATAAACGTAAACACGTCTCTCGAGTCTTGTTGGGTACAAGTGAACTGTCTGCGTAGAACTGAGAGCGAGTTCACAGAATCGCAAGATTAATCGAGGGCTCGTGACGTTACCGTGCTGTGCTGTGCTTTTTCTGATCTTCTCTATCTTCTGTATCAGTCCAGTTTTCCGACAGTACCAGACTGATAGAGAGTACACAATAATGGCTCGAGTGTTTTGTAAGACACTTCTTTCGTGGATGAATTGGATTTTCTTGCGATTATCACAGTGAATCTCAGCTTGAAATTTGCTTTTCCTAATATTTCTTGTATGTGGTCATTGCATTTTGAATCACTCCAGATGCTTAGTTGGCAGTTATTGTTTCCAGTGATTTGTTACCAATAGCGTAGGCCAAATCTGCAAGTGGTGGATCTCTTCGCCTATTTATGAGCGTTATTTCGCAACAGTTGCTGGGGGTAGTGGTAGCTACTGCTAGCGGTGTTGATCACCTCTCTGTTCAGTACCGGGCAACGATTTTGTAACAGAGATGATGGGCGATTTGGCTGCTCTAGTGCTCGCTTTCGAGCCAGGGATGACTGCAGCCGTGCTCCAATTCCAGCGCCACAGCGCCGGTGTTCTCGCTTAAATCGCAAAGCGAGACTAACGGCGCGGGCGGCGGTTTGCGGAACAAGGGACGCCTGCCGTTTGCTGGGGTCGGCGGCCTTCCGCTGTCGCAAACTGCGCCGGCCGGACTCGTTGCGAAAAGCAGCAGACTCCGTGTGACCGCTCCGGCCCACGACATGGCTTGTCGGATCGGATCGGACGCGCAGCCTGGCTGCCGCCGAGAGCGTGTCGTATGGCCGGCAGCGCGACCGCAGGCCGCAGACACGGCGGGCGGTGCGTTCGCGGACCGTCCTTATGTAACGGCGTCACACCGGGGAGCTCCTGCGACGGGTATCAGGCACACCGGGGACAAGGGAATAATGCTCCTCTCAGAACACAAAAAACTCTAATAGAAAATTGAGAAACCAGCTGGCTCAGTTCTCACTCCGCCTTCCTCACCAAAAATTTTGTCAAGATACATATTCGCGCTCTTTGAACACCGAACATTCTAGATCATTTTACCCAGACTAAAAAAGTTCATATGTATGTGAATTCCTAAGGAACGAAACTGCAGAGGTCATCGGTCCCCAGACTTACACACCACTAAAACTGATTTATGCTAAGAACATGCCGGCCGGGATGGCCGAGCGGTTCTAAGCGCTACAGACTGGAACCGCGCGACCGCTACGGTCGCTGGTTCGAATCCTGCCTCGGGCATGGATGTGTGTCATGTCCTTAGGTTAGTTAGGTTTAAGTGGTTCTAAGTTCTAGGGGACTGATGACCTCAGATGTTAAGTCCAATAGTGCTCAGAGCCATTTGAACCATTTTTTGCTAAGAACAACACACACACCCATGCCCGAGGAAGGACTCGAACCTCCCGCAAAAGGGCCGGGCAATCCGTGACATTGTACCTCAAACCTCGCGGCCACTCCGCGCGGCCTTACCCAGTCTCTCGTTGTAGTTAAGCCATCATCCACTATGTGAGCAAAAGTATCCGGACACCCCAGAAAACGTACTTTTTCATATTAGGTGCATGGTGCTGCCACGTACTGCCAGGTGCTCCATATCAGCGACCTCAGTAGTCATTACACATCGTGAGAACGTGGTCATGTGATTGGGTGTCACTTGTGTCATACGTCTGTACTCGAAATTTCCACACTCCTAAACATCCCTAGGTCCTCTGCTTCCGATGTGATAGTGAAGTGGAAACGTGAAGGGACACGTACAGCACAAAAGCGTACAGGCTGACCTCAACTGTTGACTCACAGAGACCGCCGACAGTTGGAAAGGTTCGTAATGTGTAATAAGCAGACACCTATCCGGACCATCACACAGGAATACCAAACTTCATCAGGATCCACTGCAAGTACAATGCCAGTTAGGCGGCAGGAGAGACAACTTGGATTTCATTGTGGAGCGGCTTCTCATAAGCCATACATCACGCCAGTAAATGCCAAACGACGTGTGGCTTGGTGTAAGGAGCGTAAACATAGGACGATTGAACAGGGGAAAAACGTTGTGTGGAGTGAAGAATCACGATACATAATGTGGCGATCCGATGGCAAGGTGTGGTTATGGCGAATGCCAAGTGAACGTCATCTGCCAACGTGTGTAGTGCCAACAGCAAAATTCGGAGCCGGTAGTGTTAAAGGTTTATATGTTAACGAAAGACAAACCTACGTTTATAACATTTGTCCACATAGAGAAGGCTTTTAACAGTGTTGACTGGAATACTCTCTTTGATGTTCTGAAGGTACAATACAGGGAGCACAAGGCTATTTACAACTTGTACAGAAACCTGATGGCAGTTATAATGGTCGAGGGGCGTGAAAGCGAAGTAGTGGGTGAGAAGGGAGTGAGACAGGGTTGTAGCTTATCCCCGATGTTATTCAATCTGAGTATTGAGCAAGCAGTGAAGGAAACAAAAGAAAAATTCGGAGTATGTATTAAAGTTCAGGGGGGAGAAAACTTTTGAGGTTTGCCGATCACATTGTAATTCTGTCAGAGACAGCAAATTACCTGGGGGAGCAATTAAACGGAAGGGGCAGTATCTTTAAAGGACGATATAAGAATAACACCAACAAAAGCACGACGAGGACAATGGAACGTAGTAGAATTAAATCTGGCAATGTGTGACAATTAGATTAGGAAATGAGACACTTAAAGTAGTAGATAAGTTTAGTTATTTGGGCAGTAAACTAACTCGCGACGGCCGAATTAGAGAGGATATAAAATGTAGACTGGCAGTGGCAAAAAATGCATTTCCAAAGAAAAGAAATTTGTCAACATCGACTATAGATTTAAGTGTTAGGAAGTATTTCTGAAGGTCTTTGTCTGGAGTTTAACCATGGACGTGAAATGTGGACTAAAAATAGTTTAGACAAGAAGAGGATAAAAGCTTAATGTGATGCTACAGAAGAATGCTGAAGGTTAGATGTTACGATCACATAACTAATGAGGAGGTACCGAACAGAATCGATGAGAAAAGGAATTTGGTGGCACAACCTGGCCAGAACAGGGATCGATTGATAGAACACATTCTGAGACATCAAGGGATCACGAATTTAGTATTGGTAGAAAGTGTGAGGAAGGCGGGGGAGGGTAAAAATCGTAGAGGGGAACTAAGAGATCAATACAGCAGCAGATTCAGAAGGATTTAGGTTGCAGTAGTTTTTGGAGGGGAAGAGGCTTGCTCAGGATAGAGTAGCATGGAGAGCTGCATCCAATCAGTCTTCAGACTGAAGACCACAACAACAACAACAACAGCATGAAACCCAGTTCGCACTTTTCTCACGTGACATACCGATTACTGAAAGCCCTGATCGAGGCAGTCAGGTAGATGCAGCATTCGTCGATTTCCGAAAACCATTTGACTCATTACCACATCTACGCTTATCATAAAAAGTACGATCGTATGGGCTATTAAGCGAAATTTGTGACTGGATTGAGGATCTGTTGGTAGGGAAGACACGGCAAATTACCTTCGATTGAGACTCATCGTCGGCTATAGAAGTAACTTCGGGTATGTCCCAGGGAAACATGTTGGTGCCCTTGCTATTCAGACTGCGTGTTAATGACCTTGCAACTATTTATTAGTTAACCCCAGACTTTTCGCAAATGATGCATTTTTCTTCAGTGAAGGACTCTCTGGAAAAAGCAACCCAAATATTCAGTCAGATCTACAGAAGACTTCAAAATTGTGCAAAGGTTGGCAGCTTGCTTTAAATGTTCAGAAATTTAAAATTGTCTCCTTCACATAACAAAAGTAATTAGTAACTTTTGACTACAATTTCAAGGAGTCACAGTTCAAATCGGCAACTCACACAAATACCTGGGTGTAACACGTAGTAGGGAGATGAAATGGGACGGTCAAATAGTCTCAGCCTAGACAAAGCAGATGACAGACTGCTATTCATTGCCAGTATACTAGGGAAACGCAACCAGTGTACAAAGGAGACGGCATACGAAACACTTGAGCGACCCATCCTAGAATATTGCTCAAGTGTGTGGGACCTGTACCAAATGGAATTAACAGGGGATGCCGAACATAGACAGCAAAGGGCAGCACGAATGGTCACAAATCTGTCTGACCCTGGGGAGAGTGTCACGAAGATGCTGGAAGAACTGAGCTGACAGACGCTTGCAGATAGAAGCAAACTATCCAAAGAAAATCTACTTAGGAAGTTTCTATGACCAACTTTAAGTGATGAATCTAGCAACATATTACAACGCCCTATGCATCGCTCCTACAGAAATACTAATATTAGACGAATTACAGCATGCACAGAGGTACTTAAACAATCATTCTTCCCAAGATCCACACGTGAATGGATCGGGAGAAAGCGCTAATAACTAGTAGCATGAGACATCCTCTGCCACAGGCTTGAGAACTGTTTACAGGGTATAGGTATGAGCTAAGCACGATGGGGAGAACATTTTAAATGCAAATAAATACTCTTTTTATTATTTATTTCTGTAAAGTTGTGTCTTTGACTGAAAAAGTAATAATAAAGCTGCAAAAAAATATACAGGGACTCTTAAGAGTTAATTCACGACACATAACACACCACAAATTGCCCATACACACACTGAAGAATGAATGCACCTACTCCCCATACGCCGAAAATCAAGTTCAAATGGTTCAAATGGCTCTGAACACTATGGGACTTAACATCTGAGGTCATCAGTCCCCTAGAACTTAGAACTACTTGAACCTAACTAACCTAAGGACATCACATACGTCCATGCCCGAGGCAGGATTCAAACCTGCGACCGTAGCGGTCGCGTGGTTCCAGACTGAAGCGCCTAGAACCGCTCGGCCAGAAAATCAAGTAGAAGAAAGTTTGTTACAATTGGATGGCACGGCCGGAATCAATGCCAGCTTGTGATTCATCAGTTCAAGTCGCTATATTTTTCTTCACAACGGGCTCGCTGAAAATGCGATGCATTGGGTTCAAAGATGCAGGACGATACGGACAAAATCTAAAGAAACACGTGATTCGCCCAACAGTGCATGTTATCGCTACCGAACCACCCATCCATGCTGCACATAACACACACACACACACACACACACAATTAAGAACATGTCGCCAGCCGGTCAGTCCGACAAGAGCTGATTGTGTGTGCCGTTATAAGTGCTTACTGTGACCCCATTGTAATGGAATGGTTCTTTTCGTTAGTCGGTAGAGTAAGTGATATTTGGTCACGAAGGTACAGCGTAACAAGTTAATACTGAAACTGACCTGCAGTGTGCCTAGATAAATTGCTGTATTTTGGACATACAGAAATCTGTGAAGGCACACTGCATGTCAGTTTCAATGTTAACTTGTGAGGAGGCGTAGGTAAAAATTTTAACTATACTGTATTGTAGGCATAATCCGTTTCAGACAACATTAATAAGTATAATCTGACACTGCACTTGCAGTAATTACATATCAAATAAATAAATTCCTTTCATAAAATACCTAGCCGCTGAATGAGGCTGCTCTGTCGTTCCGATCATGGCATTTCCTGTCACAGATCAACGATTAATTTAGTCAGTGGTGCCCCTTGTTACAGCAATACATTAAATATTCCCCATATAGATTAAAGAAACGCCGAAGGTAGCAACAAAATTCGATGCAAGTCAGCTCACAAATGATACAAGATGTTGAAAAAAATAACAATTCAACAGCCTCCCATGACATGACATATTCATCACCATCACATAATACAGGTAAGAACACTACAATTGTCTCCTCTAACAATAGCGGTTACAGTACCAGATGCAAATTCAATAGCTGTCTGTGATACTGTCTGTGAGATACTATTTTTGTTAATGACTTCGAAAAGCTGCTTGGTGCTTGGCAGAAAAGTATATCAAACATATTTAACGATGACTTGATTCGCTGAGACTGACTGCGTGCTATTTATTGCATCCGAAAGAACTGTAAGCAAACGTCCTAGTGTATTCATAAAAATGGATAATGATACCAGAAAACAGAACCTGACACGGCTCTGAACTGACTGTAATTTCAAAATTAATCGTATTGAGTGACAGACTCTAGCTATTCTAGCGGCTGCGAGTATGATACATTACTATACTAGCTATCGCCATGGCATTCAATAAAATTGTTGTGTGTTGGCAACAATGAGGGAACTCAGTTCGTTTGATTGAAGGGACTGTACCACGCTGTTTAGCTAGACTTTTCCTCCTCCACATGCTGCCACTAGCGAGTCCGGCGGCATCGCCCAGGTTGCCTCTTGCGGTCACCTTCCTGCCGAGTTCAAAAAAATGGTTCAGACGGCTCTAAGCACTATGGGACTTAACATCTGAGGTCATCAGTCCCATAGAACTTAGAACTACTTAGACCTAACTAACCTAAGGATGTCACACACATCCACGCCCGAGGCAGGATTCGAACCTGCGACCATAACAGCAGCGCGGTTCCGGACTGAAGCGCCTAGAACCGCTCGGTCACACCGGCCGGCCCGGCCGAGTTCCACAAGCGGGAGACTATACAGGGCGAGTCACCTAACATTACCGCTGGATATATTTCGTAAACCACATCAAATACTGACGAATCGATTCCACAGACCGAATGTGAGGAGAGGGACTAGTGTAATTGGTTAATACAAACCATAAAAAAATGCACGGAAGTATGTTTTTTAACACAAACCTAAGTTTTTTTAAATGGAACCCCGTTAGTTTTGTTGGCACATCTGAACATATAAACAAATACGTAATCAGTGCCGTTTGTTGCATTGTAAAATGTTAATTACATCCGGAGATATTGTAACCTAAAGTTGACGCTTGAGTACCACTCCTCCGCTGTTCGATCGTGTGTATCGGAGAGCACCGAATTACGTAGGGATCCAAAGGGAACGGTGATGGACCTTAGGTACAGATGAGACTGGAACAGCACATTACGTCCACATGCTAACACCTTTTTATTGGTCTTTTTCACTGACGCACATGTACATTACCGTGAGGGGTGAGGTACACGTACACACGTGGTTTCCGTTTTCAATTACGGAGTGGAATAGAGTGTGTCCCGACATGTCAGGCCAATAGATGTTCAATGTGGTGATCATCATTTGCTGCACACAATTGCAATCTCTGGCGTAATGAATGTCGTACACGCCGCAGTACATCTGGTGTAATGTCGCCGCAGGCTGCCACAATATGTTGTTTCATATCCTCTGGGGTTGTAGGCACATCACGGTACACATTCTCCTTTAACGTACCCCACCTGCACATTCCACAATTAACACTAGGCTGACCCTTGACAGGATGTTCGACGAGCGTTTCATAGGACGTGGAGGACGCATAAATTGGCCAGCCCGTTCTCCTGATCTTACACCTCTGGACTTCTTTCTGTGGGGTACGTTAAAGGAGAATGTGTACCGTGATGTGCCTACAACCCCAGAGGATATGAAACAACGTATTGTGGCAGCCTGCGGCGACATTACACCAGATGTGCTGCGGCGTGTACGACATTCATTACGCCAGAGATTGCAATTGTGTGCAGGAAATGATAGCCACCACATTGAACATCTATTGGCCTGACATGTCGGGACACACTCTATTCCACTCCGTAATTGAAAACGGAAACCACGTGTGTACGTGTACCTCACCCCTCACGGTAATGTACATGTGCGTCAGTGAAAAAGACCAATAAAAAGGTGTTAGCATGTGGACGTAATGTGCTGTTCCAGTCTCTTCTGTACCTAAGGTCCATCACCGTTCCCTTTGGATCCCTATGTAATTCGGTGCTCTCCGATACACACGATCGAACAGCGGAGGAGTGGTACTCAAGCGTCAACTTTAGGTTACAATATCTCCGGATGTAATTAACATTTTACAATGCAAAAAACGGCACTGATTACGTATTTGTTTATATGTTCAGATGTGCCAACAAAACTAACGGGATTCCACTTAAAAAAACGTAGGTTTGTGTTAAAAAACATACTTCCGTGCTTTTTTTATGGTTTGTATTAACCAATTACACTAGTCCCTCTCCTCACATTCGGTCTGTGGAATCGATTCGTCAGTATTTGATGTGGTTTACGAAATATATCCAGCGGTAACGTTAGGTGACTCACCCTGTATTACTGGCTACCAGGACTGGATCCCCACTCCATTATAATGTTTACCGAGAGTATAAATACAAGATATATTGCTTTATTCAGGTCCCTCCTGAAGAGGGGAAGCAGCCATTTCAGCAGTTGCAGGGGCAAAAGTCTGGATGATTGACTAATCTGGCCTTGTAACATCAACCAAAACGGCCTTACTGCGCTGGTACTGCGAAGGGCTGAAAGCATGGGGAAACTACAGCCGTAATTTTTTCCGAGAGTGTGCAGCTCTACTGTATGGTTAAATGATGCTGGCATTCTCTTGGGTAAAATATTCCGGAGGTAAAATAGTCCCCCATCCAGATCTCCGGGCGGGGACTACTTAGGAAAATCTTATCTGGAGAAACGAAACGGGCGTTCTACACATCGGACTGTGGAACCTTAATCCTCTTAATCAAGCAGGCAGGTTGGACGATTTAAAAAAGGAAATCGATAGGTTGAAGTTAGATGTAATGGGCAATAGTGAAGTGCGGTGACGCATGAACCGGACTTCTGCTCATGTGAATACAGAGTTATAAATACAAACTCATGTAGGGGTATCGCAGGAGTGGGTTTAATAATGAATAATACAGAATGTCAGTAAGTTACTATGAACAGCATAGTGAACGCATTATCGTAGCCAAGACAAACACGAAGCCTACACATAATACAGAAATTTATATGCCAATTAACTCCATAGATGACAAAGAGATTGAAGAAATGTATATGCAAAAAAATATTCATATGGTTAAGGTAGCCGAGAATTTAATTGTGATGGGGGACTGGAATTCGACAGTAGGAAAAGGAGCAAAAGGAAAAATATGGACTGGGAGAAAGCAACGAAAGAGGAGGCCGCCTGGTAGAATTTTGCACAGAGCATAATTTAATGATCACTAACACTTACTTTAAAAATCGTGAAAGATGGTTGAAGGAACCGAAAGGTTTCAGATTGGCCCTATAATGATAAGACAGAGATTTCAAAACCAGATTTTAAATTGTAAGACGTATCCAGAGGAAGACTCGGATTCTGACCACAATTTATTGGTTATGAGCAGTACATTAAAACTAAAGGAATTGCAAAAAATAGAAAATTAAGGAGATGGGAACTGGATATGTTGAAAAAACCAGAGGTTGTTGGGAGTTTCAGCCGCAGCATTAGGCAACGATGGTCTAGAACAAGTGAAAAGACTACAGTAGAACACGAATGGGAAACTTTCAGAGATGAAATAGTGAAGGCAGCACAGAATCAAATAGGTAACAAGAAAAGGCCTAGTCGAACCCTTGGATAACACAGGAGATACTGAATCTGATGAAAGGAGGAAATGTAAAAATGTAGCAAACGATGGAGGTGAAAGAGAATATAAACGACTAAACTTAAGGTGGACGGGAAGAGCAAAATGGATAAGCAACAATGTTTAGAGGACGAAGACAAAGCTATAGCAGCATGCATAAGTAGGGGATATATAGATACCCCCAATAGGACAATTAAAGATGTTGTTGGAGAAAAGAGAAACAGCTGTATGACTATCACGCCCTCACATGGAAAACCAGTGCTAAGCAAAGGATGGAAAGCTGAAAGGCGGAAGGAGTATATAGAGGGTCTTTCTGTACTTGGAGGAAATATTATAGAAATGGAAGAGGACGTGGATCAAGATTAGGCGGGATGTATGGTACTGCCAGAATAATTATACGGAGTACTGTAAGACCTAAGTCGAAACAAGGTCCGGGGACTAGACACCATTCCGTCAAAAAATACGGTAACCTTGCCAGAGTCAGGTATGACAAAATTCTTCCATCTGGTGTGCAAGATGCATGAGGCACGCGAAATCCCCTAATTTAAATTCCAAAGAAAGCAGTTGCTGATAGGCCTGAGTATCACCGAACTGTCTGTTTAATAAGTCATGGTTGCAAAGTAATAACAAGAATTCTTTACAGAAGAATGGAAAAACTAGTAGAAACAGATCTCAGGAATGATCAATTTGGATTCCGGAGAAATGTAGAAACACGCGAGGCAGTAATGACCCAACGATTTATCTCAGAAGATAAGCTAAGGAAAAGCAAACCTACGTTTATAGCATTTGTAGACTTAGAGCAAGCTGTAAATAAGTTATACAGAACTGCAAACAATCACTTTTTTGAATAATTATGTTTTATTCCATGAACTGGTTTTCGAACTTTTTCAGGTTCATCTTCAGATGGTTTCAGGAAGTTATATCATTACTGGTAGTAGCGTAATGCTGGGTGCTGGCTCTATAGCAGAAAGATGGGTCACACTTTAATGTGTCGCCATGATTATAGCTTATCCGTCGATATGGATGTAAATTTAGTTTTTACTTACTGCGACAGTATAGGCGGCTTTTTTCGGTTAGTGTCCATCTGTCTGCCTCAATTTTGATGTCCAGTAGTTATATCAGTACACACACTTCAACACAAACTATATTAATTTACACTTTGACAGCGAGACTTTTCCAGCATCCAGCATGCGCTTTACAACTGTTGCTTGTAACAAAGATCTTGACAGAAAGATATGGCATAGGTCTACTTTGTACAGAGATGTAATTTGTTGTTCTTTACATGTATTAAAGTCGATATAAGAGCAAGTATTTTAATCAGAATGGCGATAACATGAGAGCACAAGATACAATAAATAAATAAATTGCTACAAGAACAAACTTCAGGTGATCTGATATCTTATTTCTAATTGTATATTACAGGCAGTTTATAGTAATTTTTATAGCAATTATCATGTTTGGCATTAAAATGAATACCAAGGAATCAATAATACAGAGTTATTGTATCTGCAGTGAGATGCAGCAGTCTGTATGACTAGGACTTTTATATTTAAATTAATAACAAATCTTCAGATGAACTGTTGACTTATTTCTGTCGTTATGTTAACATGACCTGGGGTATTATCAAGAGAAGATTCTGTTTATTTTAGCTAAAGGTATATGTATAAAAGTTACAGTGATTGTAATGAATTAAAGCTGTTTGTATGGCTGTATACTTTATTTTTAAAAAAATCATGAACAGAAGTTCTTTAACTGTTGACTTATTTTTATTCTTACATTAGAGTGATCTGGAATATTGGTAAAGGCAGCTTCTGTTTGTTCCAGCTAGAATTAATATGTATAAAAGTACTGATTTATGTTAGCCGTAGAGGGCTTTAACATTTAGAGATAGAGTACAGGTCTTATTCTGTGGTAGGATATTACATTGACACCAGTGTGGTTATGATGTAAGGAGAGGGAGGGGGTCGTTGGGACAGGTGGGGGGGGGGGGTTGTTGGGGAGCCAGTGTAGGGTTTGTTGAGTGATTGCTTGTTTTGAACTAGTAGATCTTCAAAGTTCTGAAGGAAAAATTTGTTTCTCAGTTCAGTTTGATCATTGAGTAGGTAGTCAGGTGCTGTATTTGTGCTGATAAATATTTCAGTTTCTTCAAGAAGGTCAAGTATTGTGCCTTTGTTTGCAAAATGTAGTATTCAGAGATTCTGTTCTATGTTGTTTGCAGAATGATTGTGTTGGGCAAGATGTGAAGCAAAGCTGGACTTGTTCAGGTTGTTAAGATGGAGTGCATCTATGTGTTCTTTAAATCTTGTTGTGAAGCTTCTACCAGTGTGTCCAATGTAGAAGCTTAGACATGAATTGCAAATGAGCTTGTACACACGTGACTTTTGATACTGTTGTATAGTGGTTTTGGTGCTGTGTATGACTTCATTTTGTATTTTGTTGTTGGTGAAGAAACTTATTTTTATGTTGTATACCTTGAAGAGGTTGGCTATTTGGTGAGAAATCTTCCCTAGGAAAGGCAGACTAACAAATGTGGTTTTCTTGTTTGTGGGTGGTTGTTCAGCAGTTGGTTGATATAGTTTTGCTGTATGGATTAGTTTATCTATTATTGCAGGGTTGTAAACCATTGGTGGCGGCAATTGATTTAATATTTTCTGTTTCTTTTTGTCTTTCACTTGTGTCCATTGGGATTTTAAGCATGCAATTAACCATTGTTCTGAAGAATGCTTTATTATGTTGGTCTGGATGGCAAGAGGATTTATGTATGGTAACATTGCTGGTTGTTGGCTTTCTGAAAATTTGAAATATATGCTTCTGATTTTTAGTTGAGATTGTTAAATCAAGATAGTTAATGCCTTCTGGTGTTTCATATTCTACTGTGAATTGGATTTTATTGTGTATTTTATTAACTTCTTTGGCTAGATTATCTATTTCTTCTGTTGTTCCATTGAACAGAATGAGTGTGTCATCAACATAGCGTTTGTAATAAAGCAGCTTATCTTTTAGTTGGGTTTGGTACCTAAAAAAATTGTTTTCAATGTTATTGATATATATGTCTGCTAGCAAGCCTGCAAGACTACTACCCATTGCTAGTCCATCTTCCTGAATGTAAAACTTGTATTTGAACAGGAAGTAGTTATGTGACAATATAAGCTCCAGGATCTCTATGAGTTCATAGATTTCGGCTCTACCCATTGTCCCATGTTTGGGTAAGTTATTTCTTATTAAACTAATTGTTTCCTTGACAGGTATGTTTGTATATAGGTTTACTATGTCAAGAGATGCAAATTTAGCTGCGACTGGGATATCTTTTATACTATTGATGAGCTCATAACTGTTTTTAATGGAGTAGTTATTTTCAAATACATATGCCTTGCGGATAATATCATTAAGTTTTTTGGGGATTTTATAGCTCCGGCTATTGATAGAGTTCACAATATGACATATCGGACATTCTGGTTTGTGGATCTGAGGCTGTGATCTCAGTTTTGATGCTGATGGGTTCATCACTATACAGTGCCTTGCTTCTAATGGTGTCAACAAGAAGTTGCAGCTTTTAAGCAACTTTTTAATTTTATCATGAAATTTGGGAGTAGGGTCATATGCTATTTCCTTTATATTATTCTTTCTGAAGAATTCACAAGTTTTGCTAATTCTGATTCATACATGACAACAGCTGTGCTACCTTTGTCTGCTCTGACAACGAGGGCATTTTCAGTTGAAAGTTTTTTATTTAAGTCGCATAATGTCTTATGTTCAGTATTCATCTTATTGTACATTTTGTTCTGGTGAAAGCTTCTCATAATGATGTTGTTTGCCTTATGAGCTATAGCATTTTGTTCATTGTGTTTTAGTTTAGCTGCTGTGCATGCAATTTTTGTGTTAACTATGAGGTCTTTAATGTTGCTTTTATTTAGTGAGGTGGTAATGTTGTGCTTAAGGCCTTTGGTTAACAGCTTTAATTCATTACTACTGAAAGATATTTCTGTAGTATTTATCACTTTATCAGAAAACTTATGTTTGAGAAGAGATACTAGGGGGACTTCACTGCATTCTTTGAAATTAGAGCATTTATAATTTTCTCGTGTCTATGTGAGATGATAATACGTTCTTTGTTGACAAATATATTGACATAGTCTAGTAAGACCATGAAGACATGTGCAACAAGTTTATGGCTAAGTTCTAAGTGCACATTGTACAGCTTTGAAAGGAGCAGATCTTTCTTTTTGTTAAGAGACCTGATTTCAGTTGTTAACCAAATAATTTCACATCGTGCTTTTGCTATCTTGTCTGATATACTTGTCTCGTTATTTTTATTCTGAAATAATTTGGAGTTACGTTTTCTGAGAGACACTTTTTGTTAACTCTTATTGCAAGAATGGTTTTCGTTAGTTTAAGTTTACATTGCCGAAATTCGGGCATTGCTCTAATTACCTGGCTTGGCAGCAACAGATTATGCTTATCCATTACGGATATTTTAGAACCTTGACTGTATATTGAATTTAAATAAGTTGTACAGAACTGCAACCAGTCACTTTTTTGAATAATTATGTTCTATTCCATGAACCGGTTTTCGAACATTTTCAGGTTCATCTTCAGATGGTTTCAGGAAGTTACATCATTACTGGTAGTAGCATAATGCTGGATGCCGGCTCTATGGCAGAAAGATGGATCACATTTTAATGTATAGCCATGACTATAGCTTACCTGTCGATATGGATGTAAATTTAGTTTTTAGTTATTACGACAGTATAGGCGGCTTTTTTCGGTTAGTGTCCATCTGTCTGCCTCAATTTTGATGTCTAGTAGTTATATCAGTACACACAATTCCACACAAACTATATTAATTTACACTTTGACAGCGAGACTTTTCCAGCATCCAGCATGCGCTTTACAACTGTTGCTTGTAACAAAGATCTTGACAGAAAGATATGGCATAGGCCTACTTTGTACAGAGATGTAATTTTGCAACTCATGTCCTAGCTTCTACATTGAACAAACAGGTAGAAGCTTCACAACAAGATTTAAAGAACACATAGATGCACTCCATCTTAATAACCTGAACAAGTCCAGCTTTGCTTCACATCTTGCCCAACACAATCATTCTGCAAACAACATAGAACAGAATCTCCGAATACTACATTTTGCAAACAAAGGCACAATACTTGACCTTCTTGAAGAAATTGAAATATTTATCTACACAAATACAGCACCTGACTACCTACTCTATGATCAAACTGAACTGAGAAACAAATTTTTCCTTCAGAACTTTGAAGATCTACTAGTTCAAAACAAGCAATCACTCAACAAACCCTACACTGGCTCCCCAACAACCCCCCCCCCCCACCTCGACCTCCCTCCCTCTCCTTACATCATAACCACACTGGTGTCAATGCAATATCCTACCACAGAATAAGACCTGTACTCTATCTCCAAATGTTAAAGCCCTCTACTGCTATTTACAACTTGTACAGAAACCTGAAAGCAGTTATTAGAGTCGAGGAGCATGAAAGGGAAGCAGTACACTGAGTTAGCAGTAAAGGAAAGTAAAGAAAAATGTTTAATGGGGTTTAGAGGTCAGGGAGAAGAAATAAAAATTTTGAGTTTTGCCGATGACATTATAATTAAAGTGTTCAAATGTCGGAATTCCTAAGGGACCAAACTGCTGAGGTCATCGGTCCCTAGACTTACACACTACTTAAACTAACTTATACTAAGAACAACACAGACACACACACAAACACACACACACACACGAGAGGGCATGAGGGAGGAGTCGAAACTACTGCGGGAGCAGTCGCGTAATCCGTGCATGGCGCCTTTAACGCGCGCCCACTCCTCACGGCATTGTAATTCTGTCAGAGACAGTAAAGGACTTGGATGAACCGTTGAACGGAATGGATAGTGTCTTGAACGCAGCGTATAAGATGAACATCAACAAAAGCAAAACGAGGATAATGGAATGTAGTCGAATTAAACCAGGTGATACTGAGGCAATTAGATTAGGACGTGAGACTTAACGTAATAGATGAGTTTTGCTGTTTGGGGAGCAAAATAACTGGTGATAGTCGAAGTAGATATAAAATGTAGACTGGAAATGCAAGAAAGGCGTTCCTGAAGAGAAATCTGTTAACATCGAATATAGATCTAAACGTCAGGAAGTCTTTTCTGAAAGTGTTTGAATGGAATATAGCCACGTATGGAAGTGAAACATAGATGATAAACAGTTTAGACAAGAAGACAATAGAAGCGTTTGAAACTTGGTGCTACAGAAGAATACAGAAGATTAGGTGGGCAGATCACGTAACTAAAGTGGAGGTACTGAATAGAATTGAGGAGAAGAGGAGTTTGTGGCACAACTTGACTAGAAGTGGGGGTCGGTTGGTAGAATGCGTTCTGAGGGATCAAGGGATCACCAATTTAGTATTGGAGGGAAGCTTGGAGGGTAAAAATCGTAGATAGAGACCATGAGCTGCATACAGTAAGCAGATTCAGAAGGATGTGGGTTGCAATAATTATTCGAAAATGACGAGGCTTGCCAAGAGTAGCATGGAGACCTGCATCAAACCAGCCTTCGACCTGAAGACCACATCAAAACATACAGATCTATAGCGAAAAACAAAATAATCATATGAAGTATTCACTTCAAACAGAAGTTTCCAACACTTCATCCCTTGAGTAATATTTTACATTAAATATGGAAGGAAGGCTTGTGATGACTCAGTGAAACTGAGAAGTTAGACTAAAATACGTAACATCTACATCTACGTAGATACTCCGGAAACCACCACACGGTGCATGGTGGAGGGTACCCTGTATGACTGTTTGACATAAACAACAAAGATACCGTGATAGAAAAGAGCCAGTGTCAAAAAATAATGTTTTAATCGCCAAGTAAGTCTGGCGACCAACATATTTATTTGCCACAGGAGAGAGTATTAAACTCCTCATGGTTAACTGCTGAAGTATTCGCAAGAATGTGCCAGAATTTGAAGCGCTCCAGAAAAGCAGTGAAGCTCACATAATACTAGCTAGAGAAACCTGGTTGAAACCTGATATTGATAGCAGAGACGTTTTTTGGGGAAAATTTGAGTGCATATCGAAACGATGGGCAAATGGGAAATGGAGGTGGTGTATTTGTTGCAGTAGACAATAAACTCATACCCACCGATACAGAAACTGAAGTTGCTTGTGAGATTTTTGGGCAAGAGTCAGTATCAGGGAAGAGAATAAAATAATTGAATTGTTCTATCGCCTACCAAACTCACCTTCAAATGCAACTGAAAACTTTAGAGAAAACTTCAGTTCATTTGTACATAAGTTCCCCTATCGTACTTCTTTGAAAACTACCTAGAACACCTACGTACGAACCCCAATCATGATGAGAATGTATTGGGTCTAATGGCAAAAAATAGACCTGACCTCTTTGAGGATGTCACGTAGAAACAGGTATCAGCGAGAATAACGCATTTGTAACAATAATGATTTCCAAAGTACAAAGGACAACTAAAACAAGCAGTAGGAATATATGTTCAGTAAACTGGATAAAAAGTCGGTAGTGTCATATCTCAATGAGGAACTTGGAACTTTCAGCACAGGGGAGGAGCATATAGAGGAACTAGAGCTCAAGTTTAAAAGAATAGTTGACCATGCGCTGGACAGATGTGTACCCAGTAGAACAGTTCATAGTGGGAAGGCCCTTTCATGGTATAGACACCGTAAAGAAACATCTAAAGGAACAGAGATTACAGATAAGAGGTGTAAGAAAAAGCGTAGGGCTATGGAAAGGGATATACTGAATGAAACGCGTTTCGCTCTCAAGAGAGCAATGCGTGATGCCTTCAGTGACTATCGCAGCAGAATGTTGTGAAATGACGTTTCACAACATCCAAAGAAATTCCGGTCGTATGTAAAGGCTGTTTGTGGCACCAAAGTTAGTGTCCATTAGCTGAAATTAAGGATAACAAAGTAAAAGCTGAAATACTTAATTCCGTTTTCAAATGCTGCTTTACAAAGGAAAATTCAGGAGAATTGGCCCAATTTAATCCTCGTAGCACTGAAAAGATGAATGAAATAAGTACTAGTGTCAGTGCCGTTGAGAAACAGCTGAAATCATTAAAACTGAACAAAGCTCCAGGGATCGATGGAATTCTTGTCAGATTCTATACTGGATTTGCGGCTGTGTTAGCCCCTCTTCTAATTATTATCTGTCGTATATCCCTGTAACAAAAAACCATGCTCAGTTCTTGGAATAAAGCACAGGTCACACCCGTCTACAAGAAGGGTAGTAGAAGTGGTCCACAAAACTACCGTCCAATATCCTTGACTTGGATATTCTGAGCTCAAACATAACGAGGTATCTTGAACAGAATGACCTCCTGAATGTCAGCCGCCATGGATTTCGAAAAACATCTATCATGTGATACGCAGCTCGATCTTTTCTCAATTGACACTGAAAGTTTTGGATCAATGCAGTCAGGCAGATGCAGTATTTATTGATTTACGAAAGCCATTTGACTCAGTACCACATCTACACTTACTGTCAAAAGTAAGATCATATGGGGTATCAAGTGAAATTTGTGACTGGATTGAGGACTTTTTGGTAGGGAGGATGCAGCATGTTATCGTGGATGGAGGGTTATCGTCATATGTAGAAGTAACTTCAGGTATGCCTCAGGGAAATGTGTTGGGACCGTTGCTGTTCATGCTATATATTAATGAAACACAGACAATATTAACACTAATCTCGACTTTTTGCAGGTGATGCTTTTATCTGTAATGAAGTACTGTCTGAAAGAAGCTGCATAAATATTCAGGTAGATCTTGATAAGATTTCAAAATGCTGCAAAGATTGGCAACTTGCTTCAAATGTTCAGAAATGTCAAATTTTACACTTCAGAAAACGAAAAATACGTAGTATCCTGTAGCTATAATATCAATGAGTCACAGATGGAAATGGCCAACTCATAAAAATACCTGGGTGTAGCATTTCGTAGGAATATGAAATGGATGGATCAGATAGGCACAGTTGTGGGTAAAGCAAGCGGCAGACCTCGGGTTATTGGTAAAATACGGGGGAATTGCAGTTAATCTACAAAGGAGATTGCTTATAAATCACATTTGTGACCGGTTCCTGAACACTGCTATAGTCTGTGGAACCCATACCAGATAGGACTAACGGGGGATATTGAACGTGTAGAGAGAAGGGCCGCACGAATGGTCACAGACTTGTCTGATCCGTGGGAGAGTGTCACAAATATCCTGAAGGAACTGATTTGACAGACTCTTTAAAACAGACGTAAACTATTCCAAGTGAGTCTATTCACAAAGTTTCAAGAACCGGCTTTAAATGATGCCTGTAGGTATATATATTACAAACCCCTACGTATCGCTCACACAGGGATGGTGAGGATAAGATTAGAATAATTACTGCAAGCACAGAGGAATTCAGGCAATCATTCTTCTAGCGCTCCATATGTGTATGCAACGGGAAGAAACCTTACTAACTGATACAATGGGACGTACCCTTTGCAATGCACCTCATGGTTGTTTGCAAAGGGTCGGCCGATGTGGCGAAGCGGTTCTAGGCGCTTCAGTCTGGAACCGCGCGACCGCTACGGTTGCAGGTTCGAATCCTGCCTCGGGCATGGATGTTGTGTGATGTCCACAGGTTAGTTATTTTTAAGTAGTTCTAAGTTCTAGGGCACTGATGACCTCAGATGTTAAGTCTCATAGTGCTCAGAGCCAATTGAACCATTTTTTTTTTCAAAGTACAGATGTAGATGTAGAAATAGATAATGGTAGCAAGAAGGGAGCGAACCCCCTACCACGAAAAGTAACTGCTGTACTGAGGTGGAGTGCTAGCACGTAAGAAATAGTCTCGTCACAGGACAAATTAGACTACAACAAAAATTATGTTGGCAACACAATAAGTAACAATTAACAATAATTTGTTACACGGGTGTCTCTGCTAACAGTCGTCAGGCGCATTTTCTCTAGAGTTTCGTCAGATAGCTATAATTTTGTTTTTGCAACGTGTAAATGGAGCAAGCCCAGACAAATACTGTTCATGATGTTCTTTCATGTGACGTCCAGCAACGATGAAGTTATTTTTAAAGTCTAATTTTACGTGCCCATTCGACAGAGCGGTCCCTAATTTTTCTAGTGGGATATTGGTTTTACAGATATATGTTAACAGGGACAGCAAAACACGAAGAATAATCATTACACTAACAGCGATAGCACCGCCCTGTCCCGCGCTGACTGCTACCGCCATGCAGAAGCGTGCTGCTCAGTCGCTGCTGGAGTACTGATTATTCTTCGTGTTTTTGTTCCTACTGTTCCTGTTAACATACGTCGGTTAAATGAATATCACACTAGACTAATCTGGTAGCGCTGTTTCGAATGGACACGTAAAATTCCTATTTAAAAATCACTTTGTTTCAGACGTAAAACAGACCGATGCATTCCATCGAAGCCGAGCGTCGTATGAAAAACTTTATCAGCAGAATTTGTTTGGACTGACAACAACTACACGTTACAAAAACGAAATTGTAAATAACAGCCGAAACACCAGAGAAAATGTGCGTGACGATCCATAGGAGAGGCACCCGATCTACATACCGTCTGAGTACCAAGCATTGCCCGGATACGTACTTATTCCCATCTATTAGCCCATCTCTACCACACTCTCTCTATCCACTTCTTCCAACCGCCACCCCCTCTTCATCTCCTCGTTCCCCTCTCTCTATTCATCTCCTCCTCCTCCCCCTTCCTGTTCGTCTCCTACCCCTTCCTTTACGTTTCCACTTCCTCCTCTCCTCTGTGTCTGTCCATTTCCTCCTGCCCCTCTGTTTGCTCATCTCCTCCTCCCCCTCCTCTCTGCCTGTCTCTTCCTACCTCTCTCTCTGTCCATCTCCTCACCTCCCCACTCTCTGTCCATTTCCCCCTCCCCTATTTCTGTCCATGTCGTCGTCCTCCTCCTATCTGTGCCTAATTCCCCATCGCTGCCCGTCCATCTCCTGGTGTCTCCTCCTCTCTCGACGTTATCTTCCCCACTCCAATAGGAGGCTGATGATTCTTACACCTACAGTATTGCTTTCCAGATTGTAACTTATTTGACCACGAAATTTGACGGAAATCATCCCGGGGGTTTACGATGAGCTTCTTACCCGTGAATTTTCCCGCATACGCCCATGTTAAATTATTTCACACATATGTAACATATGTGGCACGTCTTTGTATACTTATTTCACCTGTATCTCTAGCAAATTTCGCCTGCAGTTTCGTTTTCACGCAGCTCAACGTTTATGAAGTCATATCTGCGTTGTACAATCATATGTTTTATTAGGTATATTCAGCGGCATATGTCAGTCCTACCTGCAAAATTTGTCACGAATACAATTAGTAGTAAAGAAGTAATACATTAAAACGTCTGGTTCAAGTGGCAGTTTTACGGCATGAATAGCGAAAATGTAGTAAGCGATAAACATTTTTCATTTCACCATTTTGTGGGGGTCGTCTGCGAGAAGTTTCATAAAGGTTTGAAATTGCGTGGAAAGCTTATTACAGGTCTCTAAGTGCTCTCATTCTCAAATACTGGATAACTGAGGTATGGATATTCTCACTTCATGGGCTACACTGCTTCTCCACCCCCACCCATCCCTTTGATAGCTGGATAGCTCTTACATCATAGTGATCTTTCCAGACAGTAAGTGATATGTGTACCGAGTTTGGTTGACATCGGCCTAGTGGCTTCGGAAGAGATGTGGAACATACACACACACACACACACACACACACACACACACACACACACACGTACATACACTTTTGTAATTTGTATGCACATATGCAACATGATGGTGATGATGTGAAGGCGTGGCACTGATGTTAAAGTTCTGACTACTGCTCTAAACCTAACTCAGTAAACGAAGGCTGATAAACCCAGTTCCATTCTGGCTGTGTTGTCAGTGACAGTGTCTTAGTTCTGGTTCGCTTGAAGTTACGCACACTGCGACGCACTGCAGTTTCTGCAACGCTATGTGATGACTGTGCGATGGTGCTGTCCGACGTTAAATGCTGACACCTGTTGACTGCTGGTGCGATGGTAACCGGTGACAGTTGACGACATCTACAGCTGGCCGAGTGAATCTGCATGTCCACATCTACCCGCTGTTGACGGATGAATGTTCGTCTGCCGCAGAACATCAAAATACAAGAAGTGCAAGACCCGTGTTACGATAGGGAAATAGTGAACGATAGCAGCGCTCGTAGTGGCTTAGCAGTGAACTCTGAATACGGAACAATATGTATTTTTAATTCGAAATACATGATTGAAATGACAACTTTTTCATTTATACTTTATGAGTGAGCCTCATAGTCTTGAAGTAAAGTGCATGCCTGGAAACAAAGGTTTTTGTGAATTTTCAAAGTAATGTATTGGAGGAATCTCACGCAAAACTAATACTAACTTCTCATTGCTGGGCTTCACATTCATGTAAAATGTCGTAAATGTAAAGTATAATGTAATACTGACTGTAAAATTATTTATTTGTAAAACCCAGTACGCAATTTCGACCATGTGGCCATTATCAAGTGGAAATAATTGCGCCTTAGCACATTTGAAAACTTGAACATCAGTACGAAAAACAGATGTCAACTAAGATAAAGTAGAATACGAGCAATATACTTACAACGCATTTAAATCGAGCGGTTCACATGCGGATTCGTAGGCTGGAACAAATGTCCGCAAAACACTATGCTACGAAACAGCTTCCGTTTTACATGAAACAAAAACAAATACGGTACCGTTTACTCTACACAATATTATTATTCACAATAAAAATCAATTAGTACACACACACACACACACACACACACACACACACACACATACACACAGAGAGGGAGAGAGAGAGAGAGAGTCGTAATTAGGAACACATTTCTATAAAACGACCTTCCTTTTTGAAGGAAACTAAAACCAATATGGAAGACCTTACATTATCCAATGAGAAACCAATGTGATGGAATGGCAAACATGCAGCGCTCCATATGGCCTGGCAGCGAACCAAGGTCGTGTTACCGGAAGCTCCTAAATGTGATTCACCCCAGTGTCGTTTGCCTATCATTTGTCTGATGTCAGGCGGAATCAGAATGTAATCTCTGTTATCAGCGCCCTCTATGGCGTCGGAGCATAGCTGTGGCGGATCGATATGATTTTCGAGGGAAGCAAAATAATGACCCCTGGGCTACGTGCGCCTTCTGTGGCAACTGACCGTACCTTGTGTCACTACGCTGGAAACTGGCCTTGCTATGTGGTGGCCTCTGTGTATATAGCTGTGTACCTTTATGACGGTGGACACAACAAAATGGATAACATCAAATTAACCCAAAAACTTCGCAAATATCTTTTAGAAGAGAAATCAAAAACTAGATTTATTGAAGAGGCGAAGAAAGATACAAAGAGACAATAGCACATAAGAAGAAACAACACGTAGAGACAACTAATTACGGAGTTATTCAGATATACGATTCCAAGTGGGAGGGGAGTTGCGGGGAGGAGGTGGAGGAGCAAGGAAACACCTTAGATGTGAACAGAAGAGAAGAAAGAGAAATATATTGAAATAATTCTGAGGGAAAAGGCAAGAAAGGACATAATATGATCTGAAATGCCGCGTACTTCTCAGAACGCCGCAGTGAGAGAGTAATAATAAGTAAAATAAAGAAATAGTTGCAGCAATAAACATATATATTACAGTAATATCGGTTCAATTTAAACTGTGATAAGTATATGCTTAATTATATAATTTTTTTCGAGTTATGATATATTTACAGAAATCCTTAGAAAACACTTTTATTGAATCGTATGGCTAGGGCCTCCCGCAGGGCAGGCCGTTCGCCGTGTGCCGTTCTTTCAATTTGACGCCACTTCGGCGACCTGCAGTCGATGAGGATGATAGGATGATGATGATGATGATGATGATGACAGCACAACACCCAGTCCCCAGGTGGAGAAAATTCCCCGACCCAGCCGGGAATCGCGCCCGGGCCCAGAGGATTGACAATCCGTGACGCTGACCATTCAGCTACCAGGGGCGGATTGCAAAACACTGAAAGAATCAAACTTCGCAATTAGGTAAATGGTCCGAGAAAGAGTGCGATATAAGAGGGAAAGCTTAACAAAATAGGTAATGAAAGAAAGTCTTACAGACGGAGGACAAAAGGAAAAGACAAACTCCTACAAAAAATTATGGTTGGAATGCATCATAAAGGAAACTATACCATTGGTGAAATGAAAAGCTTTGCTCACACCTTGAATGCACTGTTTTTCCGTTACTGTCCCTATCGACTGGGCTTTCAGACTAGGAGATACTTTTCCAGTGACATGTTCCTATCTCTTTCTTATGTGTAAGTTTCTAAAACAGCATCTGCTAGCCCGATGCGCCTCTTTGATATTGTATGCTACTTAACGTAATTGTATTAATATGACAATTTCCCGAGATACCTTGTAGGCTATACGACTACTACTACCTTATTTTATTTTTGTACATCTCTGTTACCGTATTTTTATTCATGATGCATACAGGGGCGACATAGTTTTGACATTATCTGAGCTTTTAACATACAGGCAGCCATTGTTCACCAGACTCAGCTATGTTAACGTCAGTGTGTTGTATCCGGACACCTATTGCTAGGCATTAATATGGTGCGTGTTCACTCTTGCCGATATGCCGCCTTGAACTCTGCTGCGGACACTGAATGTTTGTTGAGGAATGGTAGCCCATTCTTGCCCAAGAGCCGAAACCAGAGAAGATAGTCATGCGGATGCCGAGATCTGAATCGAAGTCAACGTTCTAACTCATCCCAGAGGTGTTCCACTGGGTTCAGTTTGCGATTGTGGGCAGGCCAGTCCATGCCAGGATAGTTATTGACCAGAAATCTGCCTCACAGATGCTGCTGTATGACAAGGCGCATTGTCACGCTGAAATAAACAACCATCGTCTACGGACTGTTCCTCTACAATATGCAGTTGGGAATGCTCTGTAGAACATGCTGGGCGACCGTTGTCCTGTTGGAAAACACCACGTGGACTGCTGTTGATGAATGGCAGCACAACGGGTCGAATCATTAGATTTACGCACAGATTTGCTGTCAAGGTGCGTGGGATAACCACGAGAGTGCTCCTGCTGTCATACGAAGTCGGAATCCAGACCATAACTCCAGGTGTAGGTCCAATGTATCTAACACGCAGGCAGATTGGTTGCAGGCCCTCAACTGGCCTCCTTCTAACCAACACACGGCCATCACTGGCACCGATGCAGGACCAGCTTTCATCGGGAAACACTACAGACTTCCATCCTGACCTCCAATGAGCTCTCACTTGACACCACTGAGGCCCGAAATGTCGGTGGTTTAGAGTCAGTGGAATGCACGCTACAAGGCGTCTGGCCCGGAGCTGTCCTAGAACTAACTGATTTATAACAGTTCCTTATGTCAAATGTTTCAAATGGCTCTGGGCACTATGGGACTTAACTTCTTAGGTCATCAGTCCCCTAGAACTTAGAACTACTTAAACCTAACTAACCTAAGGACATCACACACATCCATGTCCGAGGCAGGATTCGAACCTCGACCCTAGCGGTCGCGCGGTTCCAGACTGTAGCGCCTAGAACCGCTCGGCCACTCCGGCCGGCTCCTTATTTCACTATGGTGTAAACGTCTGATCAAACTACAGCTGCAGATGCAGTACAATGCGCCAGAGCCATACGCCGAAACAATGGTTTTCGCTCTCCATAGTGTCACTTGTCCGTCCAGAGCCCAGTCTTCTTGCGACCATCCATTCTCTTGACCATCGATGTCAGCAATCATGTACAATCGCTAAATTCCTGCTAAGCCTGTCTGCAAGTTCACAGAAGGAACAATAAGCTTCTCATAGCTCTACTACACGACCTCGTTCAGATTCAGTGAGGTGTTGATAATAATGTCCTTGTCGCCTTAAAGGTATTCTTGACTGACAGCAACTCACCGCGTACAGTCTCAAAGGTAACTAACGCTCACGACCGTTACAGCTACGTATTTGAAGCAAACCTGATTTTCACCCTCACAGTGACGCTGCTAGCACTACTCTTATGCGACTGGCCTCGAAATTTCAATAGACGCCGTCTCTCAGATGTAGAACGACGCCTACTAACTTTGGTTTATGTTGCACAACTCCTCCTTGGTGTTGCGATTTTTGTAGCCGAATGTATCAGCAACTCATTAGTATGTTGTTATGATACTCACGGTTGGCGTAGCACGCATGTAATGTGAAAGTACTGGTTATCAAAAAGTCGATATAAATTTGAAAACTGAATAAATCACGGAATAGTGTAGACAGACAGGTAAAAATTTACACACATGCTTAGAATGACATGGGATTTTATTAGAACCAAAAAAATACAAAAGTTCAAAAAATATCCGACAGATGGCGCTTCATCTGATCAGAATACCAATAATTAGCATAACAAAGTAAGACAAAGCAAAGATGATGTTCTTTACAGGAAATGCTCAATATGTCCACCATCATTCCTCAACAACAGCTGTAGACGAGGAATAATGTTGTGAACAGCACTGTGAAGCATGTCCGCAGGGTGAGGCATTAGCGTCGGATGTTGTCTTTCAGCATCCATAGAGATGTCGGTCGATCACGATACACTTGCGACTTCAGGTAACCCCAAAGCCAATAATCGCACGGACTGAGGTCTGGGGACCTGGGAGGCCAAGCATGACGAAAGTGGCAACTGAGCACACGATCATCACCAAACGACGCGCGCAAGTGATCTTTCACGCGTCTGATAATACAGCTTCGCTAAAAGCGCCTTTTCAGGTAACTTCAACATGCTGCGACTGCTGGCGCATCTGATTCT
The DNA here is from genome assembly GCF_023898315.1 of Schistocerca nitens. Lineage (NCBI taxonomy): Eukaryota > Metazoa > Arthropoda > Insecta > Orthoptera > Acrididae > Schistocerca > Schistocerca nitens. The sequence continues at coordinate 575,120,020 of NC_064615.1, read as the reverse complement.
CTCTCTCATTACAGCTCCTTTTATACACGATTGTCATGCGCAGTCACTGACGTTTTACTGTCCAGCGCCATCTGTCGGTCATTTTGTGCACTTTGTTTTTTTTAGTTCTAATAAAACCCCATGTCATTCCAAGCACGTGTGTCACTCTCTATCTACATTATTCCGCGGTTTATTAAGTTTTCAAATTTATACAGACGTTTAGATCACCCGGTACTTCGAATGGGCGGCTACCTGGAGATACCAGTTGGTCGCCGGATTGCAATGGAGGGGCAGACGAAAAGCCGCCAGCGTCAAGTGCGACTGAGATCTGTATGAAGCGAGGCCACTTCACACGGAGCACGGGGCGGTTCAGTAGCCGCACGCAGCAGTGGTGCCCCGCACCACATTCCATTCTGCGCACGCCGGCTGGCGGCTGCGCCCGTGGCCGCAGCCGCGGCGCGACATTGACATTCTGCGCGCCGGCAGGCGCCGCTTTCTCCGCGGTGCCACACACATGCGCCCTCACAAATACACACGTCCGCCGTGACGCGTGTTGCAAGCACATTGCTATGTTATTGCCTTCTCCTTTCGGATGCACCCATTGTGCGTCGTGGTCATTACGTAGCCGTAACTATTGACGGACGTTGACAAGAGACTTCGCAGAAACATACGCCCTTGCCATGTTTCACGTACCAAGTGATGGACACCTTTAGCCAATTCATCATATGACTAGTCTTCAACCGGATACATACACCAATACCCGCCTGAATACCCCCGAAGACTTCAGTCAATGTGATCAAAAGTATCCGGACACCCCAAAAACCAAACGTTTTTCATATCAGGTGCATTGTGATGCCACCTACGGCCAGGTACTCCATATCTCCTCAGCAGTCATTAGACATCGTCAAAGAGTAGAATGGGGCGCTCCGCGGAACTCACGGACTTCGAAATTGGTCAAGTGATTGGGTGTCAAGTGTGTCATATGTCTGTACGCAAGGTTTCCACACTCCTAAACATCACTAGGTCCACTGTTTCCGATGTGATAGTGAAGTGGAAACGTAAAGGGACACGTACAGCACAAAAAATGGTTCAAATGGCTCTAAGCACTATGGGACTTAACATCTGAGGTTATCAGTCCCCTAGACTTAGAACTACTTAAACCTAACTAACCTAAGAACATCACACACATCCATGACCGAGGCAGGATTCGAACCTGCGACCGTAGCAGCAGCGCGGTTCCGGACTGAAGGACCTAGAACCGCTCGGCCACATCGGCCGGCCGTACAGCACAAAAGCGTACAGGCTGCCCTCGTATGTTGACTGACAGAGACCGCCGACAGTTGAAAAGGGTCGTATGTGTAATAGGCAGACATCTATCCAGACCATCACACAAGAATTCCACACTGCATCAGGATCCACGGTAAGTACTATGACAGTTAGGTGGGAGGTGAGAAAACTTGGATTTCACAATCGAGCGACTGCTCATGAGCCACACATCAAGCCGGTAAATGTCAAACGACGCTTCGCTTGGTGTAAGGATCGTAAACACTGGACAATTGAACAGTGCAAAAACGTGTGGAGTGACGAATCACGGTACACAATGTGGCGATCCGATGGCAGGGTGTGGTTATGGCGAATGACCGGTGAATGTCATCTGCCATTGCGTGTACTGTCAACAGTAAAATTCGGTGGCGGTGGTATTATGGTGTGGTGTGCTTTTCATGGACGGGGCTTGCACCCCTTGTTGTTTTCCGTGGCACTACCACAGCATGGGCCTACATTGAAGTTTTAAGCACCTTCTTGCTTCCCACTTTTGAGGAGCAATTCGGGGATTGCGATTCCATCTTCCAACACTATCGAGCACGTGTTCATAATGCACAGCCTGTGACGGAGTGGTTACACGACAATAACATCCCTGTAGTGGACTGGCCTGCACAGAGTCCTGACCTAAATCCTATAGAAAACCTTTGGGATGCTTTCGAACGATGACTTCGTGTCAGGCCTCGCCGACCGACACCGATACGTCTCCTCAGTGCAGTACTCCGTGAAGAATGGGCTGCTATTCCCCAAGAAACCTTCGAGCACCTGACTGAACGTATGCCTGCGAGAGTGGAAGCTGTCATCAAGGATAAGGGGGGGCCAACATCATATTGAATTCCAGCATTACCGATGGAGGGCCCCATGAACTTGTAAGTCATTTTCAGCCAGGTTTCCGGATACTTTTGATCACATAGTGTAAGAAGTTAACAATTGATAACGTGTCGATTGCGTTCTAGGTAACAATTGCTACACTCATGCAAGAAGTAGGAAAGATACATTTAGCGTTTCGTCGACATTGATATCATGAGAATACGACAAGTTCTGGTTCAATAAAGAAAGGATATTTTATCTGCCACAACCACCTAAACGAAGCAAGACAGCATTAAGCTGCAGTCAAGGAAACCATGTCAGACCCAACCAAGGACGTCCAGACATTGATCCGAACGACGTCCTTTCCCTTCAGAGAATGAATCTAGTATCTGAAGTCCTACAACACTCATTCTTATTCCTGTTTTTGTTACCCTTCTTTCTTCTTTGTTTGTGACACCCAGAAAAGAGTGAGTCTGAAGTTGTTAGCTTGCCCTAACAACTTCCTTCTCTTCCTCTCTTCCATAAATCTCTCCATGAATTCGCTGTGCTATTTCTTGCGTCCTTCTGTCCACTGTTTTCCAGTGGTCTTTTTAGCTTTCTGCGTGAACATGTGTTTTACATCTACGACTACAAAGGCTTTACGTTCTTTGATGGTATTTCTCGTGATGTCCATTTCTGCTTCATTTCTTCTAAGCAAGTGTTTTTTACTTTTTTAAATTTATTGTATACAGTAGTTTTTTTGTCTAATCTAGTATTTTCCATACTACAGATGTGACCATAGAACTTCCAAGCGTCTTCTACGTATTGCTTCAGTGAACTTGTCTATTGCTGTGTATTGGGCTGCATATTTTCTCCTAATTCGTATGTCATTCATGGGACCATAGTTTTTCTGGGGATTTTTTACTCTTCCTTTCCAGTTTGATCAGTTTTTGATATTTTCTGAGGCGTACGTTTCTTCAGGAAAAACCATTGTCTTTTAATGCCGAAGTTTCGCATTACGGGGTATCATTCTTTAATTGTAATGATTTCATGTTATTCTTTATGCTTTCCTGAGTTTGGTGGGACTTTCTAAATTCGCACTGTTGTCTGGTTCAAACGATACTATGATTTCTCCGACATATTTAATACAGAACACATATGAAACTGTCCCATATTTCGTTTCTAGTAGGGATCTTCTAACATTTTGATGTCAGTTTTCCACATGTTATTGTTGTTAATATTAATATTCGACACACATTTTCATACGGTATTGATGTAACGACAACTACTTCAGTAGCAAGTTATCACTCAGTTAACTATGTACTCCAACAAGCGGATCATCTGTTACGCACGTGCTCAGAACAGCTGCCCTCTGCAGTTGCCGACAGAGCGAAGGATGCAGTCTTAGGTCCCATAGGCTCTCCACAGTTAAGTTTGGGACAACGCCAGTCTTTGATGTTACCAGCAAGGACGACGTGAACAGACTTTTTTTCCCACGTAGTTTTTACTTCATTTTCCAAATTCCTGAATTTGGTCACCTTCTCACTGCAGGCAGTTTGAAATTTATGTGTGTTGGGTACAGCGATGTCTATGAGGAAGATAACTTGCTCAGGCTTCTTGATCACTTTTATGTCACTTCGATTACAACGAACTGTTTCTATAGCTTATTATGCTGTGGTTAAAGCAAATTTTAATTTTTTTTTCTGAGAAGCGTAACTGCAGTATGGAGGAAAGTCTTTCATTAATCGATACTGCTGCGCAAATATCTGTTGTATTATTCTACGGTCGCAGGTTCGAATCCTGCCTCGGGCATGGATGTGTGTGATGTCCTTACGTTAGTTACGTTTAAGTAGTTCTAAGTTCTAGGCGACTGATGACCTCAGAAGTTGAGTCCCATAGTGCTCAGAGCCATTTGAACCATTTTTGTTGGATTATTTTGACGACCTCATCATTCGTTTCAAATATTCCGTGAGTGCAAGAGTTTTACATCCACGTGTAGTATGTATTATCGTCGCATTGTAACAATTATTATTGTATTAGTCAACGAGTATCAGAGATGCAAATCACAATTAGCAATGACACTTAATTGCAACGCTATACTAATTTACAAAATAATTCACATATAAGCATTAAACACAGCAATCAGCGCTCTTCGTCACTGGGGATGCACGTCTTCCAGATTACGATAAAAGAAATCCCTCTCCAGGGAAAGAATAATTTTATGACACAGACCGTTTTACAACTGTGTTCATAATAACACACGAAGAGGCAAACTTCGTTGTTGTTCATAGGAGCTGTTCCATTGGGTTGAAGAATTTCGGTGTACAACCGCCCAGTCTGATTCTGATAGCAGATACTTACCTGCTTTCTCATGTCGGCGATGTCTCTTGCAAAGGAGTACCGCTCAGTGCATCTCGTCCCGAAATTATTGCCGTGGCCACTTTGTGATACGTGATTGTGGTGTAGCTAGTATTAAAATTATTAGGCATACAGCGATCTGATGTTATGTATTCTTTATTCGGAAATAAATACGTAAATAGAAATTAAAACTGTTGGGTAACATTGTCGATACGGAGAGTAACTATTTTTCACTCTTCGACTACGTACGCCAGTTACAAGACTAAACGCTACTCACATGTAAACACGTCGGCCGTCGGACACAGGTTTTGTCCAACTTGATTCACGAGTGACAAGGAACGGTTCGTTCGGAGAACTCGATTGTTGATGTTGTTTACCGGTAGCATTCAAAGTGCCATATTTTATATGAATATACCAGTTAAACATGCACGTTAACTACAAATGGGTCCTAGAGCTTCCTACACAAAATTTTCTGCCTAGCAAGTTTGTGGAAAGGTTGTTAATAAATGAAGGTCACTATTATCCTGCGTGTATCAGTGGTGCATTAACACATAATAAGTCACGCAGCGAGAGTACTTTTACAGGCAACGCACTACCTGCGATATTTTGGGATGATAAACTACTTCCCGCCTCACGCCTTGTGCATTAGATAAAAAACAGACCTTGCGAAACAAGAAATAATAGGAGTGCAATAGTGAAAATGTAAAAAATAAAGGCGTTACTCAATTTTCAATCCATCTGGGGGAACGATTTGTCAGCATTTATGGAGGAAAATAAGAGCAGAATAAGTTATGAAAGTCTGTTAATTAAATTGTTTGTGGGATGCGGCGCAACAGCTAAAAAGACTATGAATCGTTCTACTGTTTGACAAGCATCACTACTGTCAGAGGACATCAATAGCAAGATTAGTGATGCTATGAACCTTGTGAGTACGACATACGATCCACAGCAACACGAAACCATTATATTTTCATGAAGGTAACACGTCTTTGATATCCGCCAAAGATTTTTAATGTGAAAAAATGTCATGGGGTACGATAATATAGTTTCTGAGCTAGACTGTAGATGCACATACAACCAACTTCTCAGGCAGGAATATAAAGAAAATAGCACTAACAAAAATATCGTGTCTCCAAACCAAACTTCGTTCCGATAAAAACATGTCTTGCTGCTTTTCATACATAACGTACCACTTACTGTTATTGTTATATTTAAGAGCTATTGATATAAAGCTCTGAAAGCTCGTCTGCGTGCCTTATCTTCTTGAGACAATTTTCGTATCATTATCTTTTCCATATCTTTACATATTCTCGAGCTTCAGTAATTTCCATCCGGTATGTATCTCTCTCTCTCTCTCTCTCTCTCTCTCTCTCTCTCTCTCTCTCTCTTATACCACATCTTTTCTTCTTTCAATTTAAAATTTATGTCATCACTTATTAATGTTAAGTGGTCACTGTTGCTGCAGTGTAACTTTTTACTTTTTTCGCCTTTCTTGTCGTTGCTTTTATATGTCATTCCGAGAAACACTAAATATCATTTGAGAATCATTATCCACCTGTCTAACTGATATGTCAGGTATACGTCAGCAAGCTGAGGGTCGAGGTTCGAATCCTGCCTCGGGCATGGATGTGTGTGATGTCCTTAGGTTAGTTAGGTTTAAGTAGTTCTAAGTTCTAGGGGACTGATGACCACAAATGTTAAGTCCCATAGTGCTCAGAGCCTTTTTTTTTTTTTTTTTTTTTTTTTTTTTTTTTTTTTTTTTTTTTTTGCTAGAGAACGATTATGTTTCTTTACTTCAAAAATTAATCGCCGAGCTCCCCACTCAGGTCAACGCACTTTGCACGTTTCCAGAACTAACAATTTCTATTCCTCACATCCGATGCTGGAAGATGTGAAAAACATACGACGACAATTGTCAGCTCCTCATTTCAATTAAAACTTTTCCGCTAGATGCCTAATTTTGCAAAACCTGATGACGATTCGGAAATTCGTACTTCAAATCCTTCAGTTTTCGGGTTTACAAAGCACTTTTCAGTATACTAAAGAATGATGAAGTTTTTTCCTCTGCCGTGTACTCTTTTTCTAGCATATTTTAGCAAGAATGATTGCATAGAGTTCTCCAGTTATTGTATTCCCATCCATACTGAATGAATAAGAACACTCTGTTTTCCGCTTCAGGAAATAATGACCATAACCTTCCGGAAGACATAAGTGATCCTGCCTTCTATAAGAGCGGGACCACAGGCTTCGACTCACTCCTGTGGTTGAAGTTCCGTCTCCGGTGTGAAGTTATGAAGCAATAACTCATACATACTGATAAATCTTCGCATACAATTAAACAGGTTCTTTTGAAAAGTCCCTAAATTATTACTGAGAAAACGGTTTTTCGCTTGTTTTGGTCAGCATTCAAGAAGCGCGCCACACATCCAGCATAATGTTTTGTCACAGTTAACTCTTCGTGTAAAATGAATTCTTGCTTTTGATGTACTTATGTGACAGATGTTTCATACGTCCTTAACTGCCGACCTTCCAGTATCAAACTGTGTTCGTTTTCGATGCTTTCGCCCATGTTAGAGTTTTCAGGAAGCGGATAGACTACAAGAAAAATATGGCCGCTATGATTCACACTCTACCTTCTTCACAAATAAACATGAAGGAACCGATTCTTTATAAACCTTCAAATACTTCGATTGAATTTCCGTTGACGATAATCATCAACAACAAAGAGTTTTATGATGGCACACTATCCCGGTTTATCCACGTACAAGAAATATACACAACAAAAAGCAATTTAAAGTTATTTTCGGAGACCAAGATGACAAGTGAATTGCGCAATTGCACAACATATGGCAACATGACAAAATCAAAATAGCATTGCAATGAGTCCCATCGCTGTTTGGAGCTTGGAAACTTTCCCTTTGTCCTCGTAGAACCTTCATTTTCTTTATACCTGTAATACTGATAGAAGGCTTCTGGAGTTAAGTGCCAAACGTAATTTTTTAGGGAGAGGTATGAGCCGAGTGAAAGTCGGCGCCTCTTGCTGCTACTTGTGCCCGCTGCCTGCCGCGCAGAGCCTGTGGCTTCTGAGCGGCTGCCGGCTGGCCACAGCTGGGCTGCGCGCCGCGGAGCTCGGTTTGTGTGCCAGGAGGCTATTGCCCGCTGGAGAAAGTGGCGGCGCGCGGAAGCGCTCCGTCCGAAGGTCAGGGGTTCCAGCTCCAGCACAGAAACGCCCTCATCCCTCCCACACAGCTCAGGTACTCGTCTAGCAAGCATTTAAATGCAGTGCTGAGCCTCATTTTTCGTTACTGAACGTTTATAAACTGTAGAGAACGAACGCAAGAACTCCAGGCAGTGGGTAAAGTTAGCACGTTCCTTGCAAGCTGATTTATAGTTTCTTCTAACGAAAAGAATCAGTTTTATTAGCGGATGTGCTGACTAAAACGAGGTATCTTAAAATTATAAAGCTTCAGTCATTAGTATTATTACCTAAGTTATGCAAGATTACCGTAGAACAAGAACAGGACGTAGTGTTTGTGGGAGACTATTCTCCAAACAGAATAAATCACACATCGGTCGTGCAAGTGTGGCGCAATGTGTCAATCAAACATACATTTTATGGATGTTCATCTCATTTCAGGCGCTTCAGGCACGTTGTAGACTTCGCACAGTTCGCACGCAGCTGAAGACGATCCCGTGGAGTAGCTGGAGCTGCTGAAGATATTGTAAGTGGGCTGTTTAGGTTTTTATGTTGGTAACGCCACGTAGCGCTCTGTATGAAAATCACTGGCTGTGCTGTGTGCAGTCTGTGGCTGGTTGGCATTGTTGGAATAGTCGCTATTGTAGTGTTGGGCAGTTGGATGTGAACAGCGCGTAGCGTTACGCAGTTGGAGGTGAGCCGCCGGCAGTGGTGAATGTGGGGAGAGAGATGGCAGAATTTTGAGAGCCGACGATCTGGACATGTGTCCATCAGAAAGAGTAAATTTATAATATCGGATATCATGAACTGATGTATATATATGATGACTTTTGAACATTATTAAGGTAAATACATTGTTTGTTCTCTATCAAAACCTTTCATTTGCTAACTATGCCTATCAGTAGTTAGTGCCTTCAGTAGTTAGAATCTTCTATTCAGCTCGCAGTACTGGCGCACGCTGTATTGCAGTAGTTTGAGTACCGAAGATCTTTGTGAGGTAAGTGATTCATGAAAGGTATAGGTTATTGTTAGTCAGGGCCATTCTTTTGTAGGGATTATTGAAAGTCAGACTGCGTTGCGCTAAAGAAATATTGTGTGTCTGATGATCAGAATAAGTAAAGAAAGAAATGTCTGAGCACGATGAGTTTTGCTCAGCTGTTTGAAAATCAAATAACGTAGAGGTTTTCCAGCTCTGTCATTTATAAAAAATTTTCTAAGTGGATGTTTCAATATAAACACGCCGTCGCATGGTCAGTACTGCAAGAACATTCACTTTATTCTTATTACTTACAGAGGATACACGGTGTCAGGCCACAAGACTGCCAAGGCAGGCAGTTCTGTCAGTGAATTCTCAGACGGGACGCTGAAGATACGCAGTTCACAGCTTTTATTTTATTTACGGACAAGACGGGATTCACACATTGTGGAATAACAAATTATCACAGTAATCACGTGTCAGCAGATGCCAGTCGTCGAGCTATCATGGAAACAACGCATCAGATTCGCTTAACTGTCAATGTGTGGGCAGAAATTGATGGGTGACAGACTCAAGGGGACGCGTAATTATTCGGCCGAAGTAACAAATGATGTTTTATCGCTAACTACCTGAGTACCCGGAGTTGTACGCATATGTATTTATTTCAGTTTTCTATTATTACATCTGCTATTTCCCCCTCTCTCTGTCCATTTTCACCCTCACCCTCTCTCTGTCCATCTCCTCCACCACTCTGTGGCCACCTCTTCCACCCCCTCTCTCTGTCCAGTGGTTTAGGAGAAGACGTGCAACATAATTAAACTTTCCCTATTTAACATTTTATAACACGGAAAGTAATTACCATACTAGTGCCAAACTTGGTAGCATTAATGTCAAAGACGTGAGGATGAGAAATAATGTAAAGTCAGTTTAATTGAAACGCTTTTAATGTGCTGCTACAGTACATCATAACATCATTTATCAGTACCATTATTCCTACAAAAGGGGCTCAATATGGCGCCCATCAGTGCCCAGAATAGTCTGAAAGTGTAGAATTGCATTCTGCACGGCAGAACGAATCATGCCCGTAGGTATGCTGGCTACCTCTCGTGATATGCTGCGCTTCAAATCAGCACATATTTGAACGTTTCCCTGATAAACCCAGTCCTTCAGGTCGCCCAACCATAAATCACAGCGAGCGAGATTAGGTGATCGTGCCTGCCAAGCATTTGGAAACGATCAGCTGATAATTCGATCGTTTCCAAATGTGTTGCGGAGAAGCTGGTGAACTTCACGAGCGATGTTCGGTACGGCCCCATTTTGCGTGGAAGCTGTCGAGTTCAATGCGTGTCTCTCCTGTAGGGCGAGTATGACATGCTGGCTAAGCATATCGCAGTAACGCTGGCCAATCACACTGCACGTCTTTGGTCCTTGGTCTTGTTCAAAAGAGAATGGGCCAATGATGAACGTAGCCGTGAAGCCACACCATACGGTGACACGTTCACCAAACAGAGGAGCTTCATGCACAGCGACTGGAGGTGAAGATCCCTATTGTAGTGGACTGTTAAGGCAGCCAGTCCACAGTGAAGTAGCCGAAAGGGCACGCGTCAACTCACGCCGTCTGGCGTTAAGTCTGGAACAGGATTCGTAATGAATGTGATAAAGAAAAGAACGTAGCTACTAGAACACTTAACTTTTATATCGTCCTTTGGTATACAGCAATCTTGATGATACAAGTGAGACTATCTTGATATACATGCAATGGTACAAATGGCGCCTTGCTAGGTCGTAGCCATGGACTTAGCTGAAGGCTTTCCTAACTGTCTCTCGGCAAATGAGAGAAAGGCTTCGTCTGTGTAGTCGCTAGCAACGTCGTCGTACAACTGAGGCGAGTGCTAGTACGTCTCTCGAGACCTGCCTTGTGGTGGCGCTCGGTCTGCGATCCTGACAGTGGCGACACGCGGGTCCGACATGTACTAATGGACCGCGGCCGATTTAAGCTACCACCTAGCAAGTGTGGTGTCTGGCGGTGACACTACACCTATACTCAGCAATTCTGTGTGTTCACGTCAGCCGTCAGAGAAAAATGAGCTTCGTCTGTCCACAGGATGGTCCAGGGTCAGCCCTCGTCAACTTAAATCCTTGCGAGGAACTGGATAACGAAGTCAACATGTCGTTGTGCGTCCTGTGGTGCCAGCTCCTGTACGACATGGATCCTATACGGATATCATTTGAGAATGGTTCGAAGCACGTTCCGTACAGTGGACCACGGGATGTTCAACTGTCATGACACAGCAGGTGCATTGCCTGACGATCGGGAATTGCGCGCAGCGTTGTCTGCCATAGCAACAGCGATCTCATGAACCACCTGTGGTGCAACCGGTCGTCGGCCTCTTCCTGGAGCGACGCCCACTTCTCCAGATGATTCGAACTTCTTCATCATGCTCCACACAGCAGGTGGAGAAAGACGGCCCTTCCGCAATCCTTTCACCCGGCGATGTTCTCGAGGTACAGCTGCAGCATTACTGTTGTTTTGATGATAGAGCTTCACCAATAATGCCCTGCTCCTTTTGTCCAAGCTCGTGTTGACACGTCAACAAATGCACTGCAGATGGTCAGGTGTTGTGAGACTATGAATCACGATGACTGATCACGGCACCTGGTGGCCATAGTTGGAGATGGATGGTGGCCTTGTCACGCATGGAAATCATGCACCCCATACTCTGGACATTAATGCTACCAAGTGTGGTACTTGTATAGTAACTACTTTCCGTGTTATAACGTGTTAAATAGAGAAAGTATAATTTTAACCATCCGATACTTATCCATCTATTTTTATAATAACATGAATGGATTTCTGCGCGGTAAATTATTTTAAAAGTGCTATTTGGAATTGTTTTCCTGACTTCTAATTCAGGCCTTCAGCCGTTTGTTATTTGAAATTGTTTGTTGCCTTCAGCCAAGTGATAATTTCACTTCTTTTATAATAATGCCTTCAGCCATGTTACAGTTTGTTTTAAAACGAAGTATTTATCTTAATATGTGCTATTTGGAATTGTTCTTCTGACTTCTAATTCAGGCCTTCAGCCGTTTGTTGTTTGAGGTTATTTTTGGTGGCCTTCGGCCCTAAAATTGTGGAATTGTTTTCTGTGATAAGGCCTTCAGCCGTCATACAGTCAACTGTGTTTTTCAAGAGATTGTTTTAAAATTTTAATTTCTTTAAATAAAGTTTACATATTTGTTATGCAACCGAGAGTAACTGTTTACGGCCCCATCCATAATCGTAACCTTATCCTGCCCCATCCTGAGAAATTCAGCTCTCAACCCACTTCTCCTGAATACAAGTCTTCGTATGATGGTATTACCAGCAGTTGCCTGTTCCACATCTCAGACTAATTTCAGGGGGGAAAATGAATAAATGCTTCGGATTCTGGAAAAGAAAGACAATCAGCGTTCAAAGCTGGTGATGAGAATGCTGACCAACAGCTTCAGTTCAAGCCCACAGCGTGCCATCTTCTTCCATATCACCAAAAATTTCAGTGTAGGCAGTAGTAACACGTCGTTTCACATCTTTATATGTAGCTGGTTTGTCCTTGTAAACAGTGTCATCTACCTTTCCCAAAGAAAAATCGAAGTGTATCAAATCAGATAAACAGACCAATCATCAGGTACTAGACGAAGCTGCCTGTTACGGTACCCATCTTTCACGGGGTCTTACTCTATCTCTTCTCGCTTCACACTTATTTCTACCCTTTAAGGGAGGCCGTTACTCTCCATTGTTCCTAAGTGTTACATCCATTTTATTCTGTAATCTACAATTTTATCATTTACAGTAAAAATTTTTAATTCTTCTTTAACATCTTGATTCCTTAGTCTATTGTGTGACCCTCAAATCGTGTCAGGAGTATCATTTCTTGAGTGTGAATACGGCTTTCTTGAAACTTGGTAATCGTCCCAGTGTGAGGACTGCAACGGTTTTGTCGCGTTTAATTTGAGTCTCTTTCATAGTTTGTTTTTAAGGTTCTAGCTGATTGTTCCACATATCTGGTTGAATTGACTAAGCTTAATTTCTATAACTTTGACTTCGCCATATGTCACATCACATCCTAGGTAACCGAAGTGGTTTGACATTAAAAAGGAAAACATTTCCTAGCCTTCTTCAAAATTATAATTACTGGTCACGGACCGGCTTTCTGCTTCTCTCTCCAAATGTAAATGGAACGGAAATGAGCCCTAATAGCCGGTACCGTGGGACGTTGCCTCTGCTCCGGTCTTCACAGCGATACGCAGATTATTCACGCTACAAACTTCTAGGACTTGTAGAGGGGAGTGAGTACTTAATATTTCGTATAGAAAACCATGTCTGGAAACGTACCGTTTCCGTGGTACAACCCTTTGAAAATTCGTTTGCTAGGTAGGTTTGCAACAGTGTAATCATAATGGAGCTGCTTACGTCGGAGTGGCGTTTTTCCTATATCTTGTAAGAAGGCAAGAACCATGCCCCTTACATGAAGTCATTAAAGATCACCGAACTCACGTTGAGCGAACAGTAGGGCTGAACAAAAATGACTGACAAGGCATAATCCATCTTGTAGAGGGTATAGTATGGACGTATTGGAATAATTAATGTTGGGTGAGGGTTTTAAAGTAATTCACGTGACATTAAAACTTGGTTGAATTGCGTCGATTTACTGGAGGCTAGTTTATTGCAGGGAAGTATTCAGAGTTGACCATGGCTGGGTGGTGGCACGCGGCTGGGGAGCGGCGAAGGGAAGTGAGTGACAATAGCCAGCTTAGGGCGGCTCAAACTCTGAGAAAGTGGTAACAGGGCGCGGCCTCCAGCTGCCTTAAGATGAGTGACAGTGAGGGGGTGGCTGACCCCATGCTGGTGTACCAGGAAGCAGATGGAGAATTTGTACGCCTGTTGATAAATGTCCGTCATCCCGTTTTCAGTGAAACATGCGAAAAACCCACACAAAGCTATGGTGGAGCTTGTCAACAGAGGCCGAAATATGCGTGTTCGTGACTATAGCAACTTCACGCTGAATTCACGGTCCACAGTGTCTGAGGTAAATCAGATGAAGAGCGACAGAATGAAATACACTGGCCTCCAATGGGAACGTAGGACCAAGGAATTTGAAGTACTCTCCTGGGAGTCAGAATTTCGGTTAAAATTGGTGTTTTATGCAGATGCTAACCTTAATAGGTGGCCTGGGAGGAGCTAGATAGCAGAAGTTGAGAGGAAGGGAAATTTTGTGGGAATTTGTTCACTTCCCAGAGCAGGCATTGGTTGGCACTGGGAAGCGATATATAATTAACGTAACTTGCGCTGCAATTGGCGTAAGTGATTTTGCTGGAGGGGAAACCGAGGCGAAGAGCGGACTGGCGGAAGTCTCCATAGAGTTGTTTCGTTCCCAGCTTGCCTAGAGTGCGGACGTGGCGTTCTTTACTCAGCTTGCCTGAGAGGGAGTGAGCATCTCTGCAGTTTAGGACTTAGCAAACGGAACGATTGAGCTTGAAGATAGAAAGTTTTTGTTCAGCTATGTACTGAGGAAGATAGCTAGGAGTGAATAGATGAGCACAGCCTTGCAGCACCACGAGGTGGGCCGACGTCCACACGACGACGCTGCCCCGCCACGCTGAATTCGGTGATATTGCGCCCGCTCCGGCTTGAGTTAGGCCACTGATTAATTTGTTGGATCACGTCGGCAAAGTTTCCATGAGGGTTTCATGGGCCGTGTATTGTAGAATTCTTCTCGCACTTCGTGTTACGCCTGGGTCCGTCGATAGGAATTAATTTTGATTTATCGCGCTTTACTTCTCATAAACGCAATTTATTACCACTGCCTGATAGGAGAGTCATGTTGTGATGATTGAAGGTCGTGAGTTAAAATAAATTTGTGCTAATCGACTGCATCTGTTTTCAATCAAGTAGTTGAAATCCCAAGTCACTTTCTTAATTAATTTTATGTTCAACATTTGCATCTGGTGTTCAATAGGTGAATATAACATCAATGTGCACCCCTTTTTAATTAAAAGGGATCAATTCTGAATCAATGTCAACATTGCCACCGCAGTTCAATCAGGAGTCACAGGGCCTTATTACTTTCTTTGCATTATCCAATACTGCGGCAGTTTTGCACTCTCTGTTGATCTGTTAGTCAGTTAGCTGGGGTGAACACACGCCAAAACTAGATAAGTGAAGGGTGGGGTGTTACAATCTCTCACCTGTTTCGAACCTCATTTACGAGTCTGTGAGAGTTAGAGGCGGTATGGAGTATTGGGGGTGGTATGGATGTAGCTGTTGGTCATCCGCAACATACGAGACTGTGCTGAGACCAACATCCACTGCACACGCAATTGCTTGTCTGCCCGTTGACGGGTTCTCTTCAACATGACGCAGTACGGCCTCTTCCAATTCAGGCGTGCGACATCTCCTTGCAGCGCCACAGTCGCGCCTGCTGACGGTGAAGGTACCCTTTCTCGAAGCCATTGCGTAATTGTGGCGAAGAGGGTCTGCGACGAAGTCTAACACTGTGAAAAACGATCTTGATAAAGGTGACGAGCAGCTCTTCCATTACCGTGAGCTTCGCCATACAGAAGGCTTATGTCGGTGTATTCTGCAAACGTATACTCAGCCATGTTGCTCTAACACTCACATGAATGAGGCTCGAACCAGGTCAGAGAGCTAGGCCAGAAGACAAATGACATCAGCTGGTCCGACGTAAGCACCGCAGACCATGACTACCCTATTGCAATCCCACCTAACAAACAAGTTTTCAAACGAATGCACCACGAAACCGGTACGTTTCCGAACATGGGTTCCTGTTCAGAATGTTATCTACTCAGTCCCCTCGACAAGCCCTAAGGTTTGTAACGGGAATTTCCATACCCGCTGTAGGTGTAGATCGGTTATTTACAGTGTCTAGATCAACCTGTCACTATATTTACTGTGCTGACGTCGCTTACGCGTGGAATAAAATGTCTTGGAATTAATTTGTTTTTTTTGGACGGAGAGTATAAATATACACTACTGGCCATTAAAATTGCTACACCAAGAAGAAATGCAGATGATAAACGAGTATACAATGGACAAATATATTATACTAGAACTGACATGTGATTACATTTTCACGCAATTTGGGTGCATAGATCCTGAGGAAGCAGTACCCAGAACAACCACCTCTGGCCGTAATAACGTCCTTGATACGCCTGGGCATTGAGTCAAACAGAGCTTGGATGGCGTGCACAGGTACAGCTGCCCATGCAGCTTCAACATGATACTACATTTCACCAAGAGTAGTGATTGGCGTATTATGACGAGTCAGTTGCTTGGCCACCATAGACCAGACGTTTTCAATTGGTGAGAGATCTGGAGAATGTGCTGGCCAGGGCAGCAGTCGAACATTTTCTGTATTCAGAAATGCCCGTATTGGACCTGAAACATGTAGTCGTGCATTATCCTGCTGAAATGTAGGGTTTCACAGGGATCGAATGAAGGGTAGAGAGACGGGTCGTAACACATCTGAAATGTAACGTCCACTGTTCAAAGTGCCGTCAATGCGAACAAGAGGTGACCAAGACGTTTAACCAAAGACACCCCATACCACCACGCCGGGTGATAAGCCAGTATGGCGATGACGAATACACGCTTCCAAAGTGCGTTCACCGCGATGTCGCCAAACACGGATGCGACCATCATGATGCTGTAGACAGAACCTGGATTCATCCGAATAATGACGTTTTGCCATTAGTGCACCCAGGTTCGTCGTTGAGTACACCATCGCAGGCGCTTCTGTCTGTGATGCAGCGACAAGGGTAACCGCAGCCATGCTCTCCGAGCTGATAGTCCATGCTGCTGCAAACGTCGTCGAACTGTTCGTGCAGATGGTTGGTGTCTTGCAAACGTCCCCATCTGTTGACTCAGGTATCGAGTCGTAGCTGCACGATCCGTTACAGCCATGCGGATAAGATGTCTGTCATCTCGACTGCTAGTGATATGAGGCCGCCGGCCGGAGTGGCCAAGTGGTTCTAGGCGGTACAGTCTGGAACCGCGCGGCTGCTACTGTCGCGGGTTCGAATCCTGCCTAGGGCATGGATGTGTGTGATGTCCTTAGGTTAGTTAGGTTTAAGTAGTTCTAAGCTGTAGGGGACTGAAGACCTCAGAAGTTGAGTCTCATAGTGCTCAGAGCCATTTTTTTGATCGCGACGTGGCTGCACGATCCGTTACAGCCATGCCGGTAAGAGGCCTGTCATCTCATCTGATAGTGATAAGAGGCCGTTGGAATCCAGCACGGCGTCCCGTATTACCCTCCTGAACCTATCGATTCCATATTCTGCTAACAGTCATTGGATATCAACCAACGCGAGCAGCAATGTCGCAATACGATAAACCGCAATCGCGATAGGCTGCAATCCGACCTTTATCAAAATCGGAAACGTGATGATACACATTTCTCCTCCTTACACGAAGCATCACAACACCGTGTCACCAGGCAACGTCGGTCAACTGCTGTTTGCGTATGAGAAACCGGTTGGAAACTTTCCTCATGTCAGCACTTTCAGGTGTCGCCACCGGCGCCAACCTTATGTGAATGCTCTGAAAAGCTAATCATTTGCATATCACAGCATCTTCTTCCTGTCGGTTAAATTTCACTTCTGTAGCACGTGATCTTCGTGGTGTAGCAATTTTAATGGGCAGTAGTGTAGAAACGTTTAACTAACTAGAAAAAGAAATGTTTAGTGTTTTGAGGAAGGCGTAGCTTAAAAACCGAAATCTGAGGCCTGTCCCTTCGTTAAGCAGATCCTGCTCGAAGCCGTTTCTTGCGTCGCTCAGACTGCGCGGGCCTCCTGTTGCGCCGGCCCATTGAGACTCCTTTGGGCAACCTGCCAGAGACCGCAGTGCGGGCAGTCGGAGGCGCTGTGAGGCGCTCGTGCGTGAACAGCGGCGGCCGCCGCAGGTTCTTGTGGTCCGGGCCTGGCTCGGCCGGATCGGGCGCCACTTTCTCCGCGGACCGCGGGCCACGGACCAGTGCCGGACGCGGGGGCCTGTTATCACGGCGCCGCAATACGGAAGTCCGTCCAGGCGGCGCGCCGGCTCGAGCGTGGCCGCCTCGCCTCGCCTCGCCTCGTCTAAGCGCCCGCCCGCCGATCGGTCGCGCCGGCTTTCCGGATTACGCGAAGCGCAGGCCGTCGCGTCGCCGCCTCCGTCACTGGCTGCCGGCCACCGTGTAGACGGCTTTATTCGCAACATAAATCGCCTACTCCAACCTACTGCGCCAAAGTCAAAGTAGGTTCGTAAGGAGGGAATGGGCGTAGGGGAGCAAATGCAGCAGTCCCGCATCGTCGTTGTCTACATCTACATTTATACTCCGCAAGCCACCCAACGGTGTGTGGCGGAGGGCACTTTACGTGCCACTGTCATTACCTCCCTTTCCTGTTCCAGTCGCGTATGGTTCGCGGGAAGAACGACTGCCTCCGTGCGCACTCGAATCTCTCTAATTTTAGATTCGTCATCTCCTCGGGAGGTACAAGTAGCGGGAAGCAATATATTCGATACCTCATCCAGAAACGCACCCTCTCGAAACCTGGCGAGCAAGCTACACCGCGATGCAGAGCACCTCTCTTGCAGAGTCTGCCACTGGAGTTTGCTAAACGTCTCCGTAACTCTATCACGCTTACCAAATAACCCTGTGACGAAACGCGCCACTCTTCTTTGGATCTTCTCTATCTCCTCTGTCAACCCGACCTGGTGCGGATCCCACACTGATGACCAATACTCAAAAATAGGTCGAACGAGTGTTTTGTAAGCCACCTCCTTTGTTGATGGACTACACTTTCTAAGGACTCTCCCAGTGAATCTTAACCTGGCACCCGCCTTACCAACAATTAATTTTATATGATCATTCCACTTCAAATAGTTCCGTACGCATACTCCCAGATATTTTACAGAAGTAACTGCTACCAATGTTTGTTCCGCTATCATATAATCGTACAATAAAGGATCCTTCTTTCTATGTATTCGCAATACATTACATTTGTCTACGTTAAGGGTCAGTTGCCACTCCCTGCACCGAGTGCCTATCCGCTGCAGATCTTCCTGCATTTCGCTGCAATTTTCTAATGCTGCAGCTTCTCTGTATACCACAGAATCATCCGCGAAAAGCCGCATGGAACTTCCGACACTATGTACTAGGTCATTTATATGTATTGTGAAAAGCAATGGTCCCATAACACTCGCTGTGGCACGCCAGGGCTTACTTTAACGCCGGGCGCGGTGGCCGTGCGGTTCTAGGCGCTACAGTCCGGAACCGCGGGACTGCTACGGTCGCAGGTTCGAATCCTGCCTCGGGCATGAATATGTGTGATGTCCTTAGGTTAGTTAGGTTTAAGTAGTTCTAAGTTATAGGGGACTGATGACCTAAGATGTTAAGTCCCATAGTGCTCAGAGCCATTTTAACCATTTTTGTTACTTTAAAGTCTGTAGACATCTCTTCATTGAGAACAACATGCTGTGTTCTGTTTGCTAAAAACTCTTCAATCCAGCCACACAGCTTGTCTGATGTTCCGTATTGTTCATCAGGCGACAGTGCGGAAGCGATTTGTAAGCAAGGTCCTAATGCAGATCACTTGCGTTGCCTTCCTCCGAACTTTTAGGAAGTATCAAGTGTGTGTCTGCTTCGTGTGGATAACTGCGATACGTGTTTGTACAGGCTGGTGTCGGGTCTGTTTCTTTATAGTTGAAGGCAAGGACGAGAGTAAAAACCGATGCCAGCACTTAACCTACTCCTCTCGAATAGCAGCAAGGAGACCACAGAAATGAGCGTCCCCGTCCTACGGCTGTGTCTACTGAGACACGGCGAATTCAGTCCAAACATTGGAGCAAAGACTACGTGTCCATAAAACAAAGTGCAGAGACGCGCTGACTCATGAAGCTCTCTACCCCTGGTAACTAGGGCTCAGAAACGGAGCGAGTACGAGACCAGTGTTGCGGGTTGCATACCTTACAAATCCGAGCGTCGCTATTGCATCAGTTCTAACACGCTTCCGTCGTTACCGCTGTAGAGTATAACGTGTCTGAGAATTGGTGCTCCAGTCGCTTCATACTCGTCGACATATTGTCTCTTACTGAAGCTTGCCGAAGTGTATGGCTAGTAAGGGCTTACTGTTCGTATGGGAGACGAGTACACTATCTTACTGTTGTAAAATAGCCCTGACAAATGTCCAAATGTCTGGATCAGATGCCCTTTAATGAAATCATTTTTGGGAAGCCTGTGAAGGATGTACGGTGAAAATTAGTTGATGCTACGTACACAACCGCAAATGTGTTCCATTAAAGGAGGAGTGATGTCTAGAACAAGTTTCGTGTTATACTCCACGCTTCAGACAAAAAACGTACAAATTTCGTCCAATGCAAACAAAATAGTTCAATTCCTGTTTATTCCACCTCCACGCTGAGAAAACATATGTGCTGTGTCAAACGAAAACCGAGTACTGTTATATCTCTGCGACCAAAATCCTTGCTATTTCTGTATTTTTTTTATCATGTCCATAAGCTAACAGCGACTTCCGTAGCTTGCACATTCACTTCTGTAACTTTTTCGAAAACTGCCTAATTGACTGAGCTGTCCATTCACTTATGAGCGAAACTAGTCTATAATACTTCGATTAGTTAAAAAAAATGTAAATGTCGTGTGACTAGACCCTCCCGTCGGGTAGACCGTTCGCCGGGTGCAAGTCTGTCCATTTGACGCCACTTCGGCGACTTGCGCGTCGATGGGGATGAAACGATGATGATTAGGACAACACAACACCCAGTCCCTGAGCGGAGAAAATCTCCCACCACCCAACCGCGAATCGAACCCGGGCCCTTAGGATTGACATTTTGTCGCGCTGACCACTCAGCTACAGGGGACGGACACTTTCGTTAGTTGAACTACAGCAGTCGTATACAACTGGGACACGATTACCCCCCCCCCCCCCCCCCAGAGGACAGTACTGCCTCCTGGGGTACGTGAAAGCATCTCAGGGGGTACGCCAAAAGTCAAATAAACTTTATACATTTCCATTTAATTATGTAATTTATAAACTATTTTTTATTTTTAACGTCTACAACTAATTAATTAGCTCACCTGACAAGAATTAGTCATCCCTAGAAAAATCATTACAAGCATCATTTAATGCTGTGTAATTCCATCCCTGGACAAGAAACTCGCTTGAATAAGGTTATGAAGTAAGACTCGCTAGGTTGTGTAGGTACGTCGCATACAGGTTAAGCCATTCGTTGAGGATTTGATCGCGCAATTCCATCAAATTGTGGGAATGCTGGTGTCTGTGCTCTACCACCTGTTCCAAAATGTCCCACAGATTTTCTACAGGGCTCAAGTCAGTTGATTTTGCAGGCCAGTCGAGACGTAATATGGTGGGAAAGTGTTCAGAAAACCAGTCACATATTCTTCCAACCCGATGAGCTTTGCTGATGTCATTATGTGCCAGTGTGGGCAATGGTATCTTGCGAGCTGACAGACTCCAAATGTTCATTGCATGCAGTGTCAGTGGCGATGTTCTCTCGCTAAGAGCTGGGAATGGACCTTTATTCACTGCCAGCAGCAGTTCCTGTCGAGTTGGAAGTGATTTTGATTCAGACGCTGTGAAACGCGTCTCTGGTCCCTCTCAGTCAGGATTTTTTTCCGGCCACTATTTTGACGTCGTGTTTCGGAGCCGCGTGTGTTACCTCGTTTCTTGACGACACGTTGAAGAGTCCGCCGCGAAGCACCAACAAATCCAACAACTTCACACAGCGTATAGCCAGAGGTTCGGCCAAACACGCTTGCTTCTTTTTGCCAATGTGTAACATCCTTACATTTGTCCCTGTTTACGCGCCATGTCTGACTGAAACACAAATGTCTCACTGATCGCTTCTGCCTTATGCTCACGTAGAGGCAGTGCGTGCACGGTCGAGTACAGGCTTAACGGTTCATCTGTGTCTGCGCACGGGTGTGACTAATTGTTTGACTGGTCAGATTATATTACTGTAACATTAAGTTATTTCAGATGCAATTAACATGTAACTAATAAAGTTGATGTATCGTTGAGTGCAAAACTTCCAGTAGTGATTCATGCACGCGAAAAAACATTGCCCTAATTTAGCAACAGACCGAGCGAGGTGGCGCAGTGGTAAGACACTGGACTCGCATTCGGGAGGACGACGGTTCAATCCCGCGTCCGGCCATCCTGATTTAGGTTTTCCGTGATTTCCCTAAATCACTCCAGGCAAATGCCGGGATGGTTCCTCTGAAAGGGCACGGCCGACTTCCTCCCCATCCTTCCCTAATCCGATGAGACCGATGACCACGCTGTCTGGTCTCCTTCCCCAAAACCAACCAACCAACCAATTTAGCAACAGCCTGCATTCAATTTTAATGAAAAGATACAATCCAGCTCTTAAACATTTATTCACCTATTTATTTGTGGGGAAGGTAAGCATATTGTACAGAAAATCATGACACTGGTTACATATGTACAAATCACACCCATCTACGCAGCCTGTGAAATATACCATAATAGTATTTGACGGGTATGGAGAAGTGATATTCAAATTCACATTCGTGCTTCAGATCCACCGTTAAGGTTATCTCCAGCCAACAGTGTGAACAATCTTTAACTGTTATGTTGAAAATTTTTACATTGGCTCCATCTAATGGCAACTGAATCAATCGAATTTTTCGTACCGCGCACGTTTCACCTTTATTATACGCAAAACATCTTCATTAGCCTGAAATGTATTTATGTTTATACTGTTGTGTACATAGTTCCGCGTAGTCAGCGCGTACACAACTTTCCCACTAGAGCGCGCCCCGCTAAGCACAACAGCGCAGGCGCAGCGCTCGTCCGTCTCCGCGCTATGAGATGGTGCTGTCTTAGAGACGGACCAAATTCTGCTTCCGCCGATCCACGTATTAATATGTAACGCAGCTAATGAGACTGCTGCTAACGTAGAACCTTTTCTCCTCGCGGATCACACTTGCGCAGTGATACCTGAACGCGGGACGTATTATAACGAGTGTACAGGCCTCCGATTAGTCAGTCTGCATTTGTCTGCACCAGCCTGTACCAGTCTGCACTTGTCTGTACCAGTCTGCATTAGTCTATAATCAAGTTTCAGTCTGCGCCTAATAAGATTATCGTATTCCTGTACATAGCCATGAAGATAAATGTATAGACACTTTGGCAAGTATCAGAGATATGTGAGAATAAGATTAACGTACCGAGACCAAAGGAACTTCAGATAGTCAGTTGTAAACAGCATCCAGAATCAAGTTACGTAATATCTATGTTTTTATTATTTAAATAAATCTGTGTGAAAATTAATCAAGTTCTGTTTAAAGTTGGTCACCGTCAATCTGCTACTCTAAGCGTGCAAGTGGCATTTCTATCGTCTGACCTAACGGCAGAAGATAAACACGCCACGATAAGACCACGAGACATATTGCTGACACTCGCCTACTTCGCTAGAGCGACAAGTCAAATAATCTGATGGTGTGTGTACCGAAGGTTTTACAGTACGCACACCACATATACTATATTGTTTTATTGCACATTATACACCGATATTTTAAACAGAATGGCACTTCCTACCTTTCTACGGCGTAATTGTTGTTGTTGTGGTCTCCAGTCCAGATACTGGTTTGATGCAGCTCTCCATGCTACTGATCCTGTGCAAGCTTCTTCAGCTCCGAGTAACTACTGAATCACTTTAGTGTATTCATGCCTTGGTCTTGCTCTACGATTTTTTACCCTCTACGCTTCCCTCCAATACTAAACTGATGATTCATTGATGCCTCAGAACATGTCCTACCAACCGATCCCTTCTTCTGCTCAAGTTGTGCCACAAATTCCTTTTCTCCCCAATTTTGTTCAGTACCTCCTCATTAGTTACTTGACCTCCCCATGTAATCTTCAGCATTCTTCTGTAGCACTACGTTTCGAAAGCTTCTATTCTGTTCTTGCATAACTATTTATCGTCCATGTTCCATTTCCATACATGGCTACACCCCATACGAATACTTCTAGGAAGTACATCCTGACAGTTAAATCTATACTCGGAACTTCCAAGAGGAGAGTAAGTACACGGCTAAAAGAGCACAAAAGTCTTTGCCGAATAGGAAAGATAGAGAAATCAGCTGCAGCAGAGCATGCTCTTTAGTCAGGAAGCCGCGAAGTGAAGTTTTATGAAACAGAAATTTTATCTACAATGTCTAATTATTATCCACGACTATATAGAGAAGCCATTGAGATTTATAAGCATCAGGATAATTTTAATAGAAAAGAGGAGGCAATGAAACTTAGCGACATATGGACAGTAGCTCTGCAGAATCGCTAGACAATTTTATTTTTGACTTGAGACAATCGATAGTTAAGTTTTATCTTTGACAAGGATTATCTCTCCGTATCACGTGTTACTTCACCACGCCCCTTTCCACCAATATATATGTCGCTCTCAGACGTCCGATCAGTCAGTCGGCAAGACTCAGCGGAGGAGCGCCTCTGAAGATATCCAGCGCAGTCCTGGACGAAACGTCAGGAACGGAAGAGTTTCTTGGACCACGACCTCATATCCCGAAAGGTTTACCAGCAGCTATGTCATCCAGTCGTGAAAACCTTCATTCTCTGAACATTTCAACAGCTCTGCAAAATCGCTGTAAAAATCTGATTCAGCGGTTTCGACATCCCGTTGAACGGAAGCATAGTAAATTGCGAAACCATCTCAAAAGTAGCTAATATGTCCTCCCGCTGGACTACTATGAAGTTTAATTTACCTATAAAATGTGCCGAATTCTTGATATAGGAGTCAGATCGGCCCACGTACGTTAGTAATAATTCTGTCAAAAACTTGTCAATCGACTAGGTCTCAGAGGAACATGTTCTTTACGGACATTCGGCAACCCATAAAGTCTTGATGGCAGCGCAGCTGAATTGATCGGACTTTTCTGCACGACCTGTTGCATAGAAGACTTTTTTTTATCAACCGCGTAGCAAATGTAAGAACTTTTACTGTGTGGTCTATATTGATTTTCCTATATGTCTCCGGATCTAATCAGTCGTTAATCTATGATAATCGGTCACATTCAAACTACCATCGCATTTCTATCGTCCTCATTCAGGCATTTTATGGCATTCCTGTCTCTCCACAATTAAATTACTTTTTGCAGGCTTTGCGCGTGCGAAAACTCTTACAGTTTCTTTGTGGATTTCTTCAGATGTAACTGCCTGCTTCTACACTGGTTATTACTTCCCTCGTGGCCACTACTCGCGGATTCATGGCAATATTTCCACCTTTGGCAAGCACAGATCTCTGATCGTCAGATAACGGATGTCTGGATAAATTGATACCCGTACGGAGAGCCTCTAAGTGGCGAATCGTCAGATTAGGAGATTAGATTGTAAATTATTGTCAACGACACTTCCTAACAGTATCGTGCAACAGTCTGTCAATTCTGTCCCTGTCAATTCTGTCCCAGTCACCACTGCACATTTTACTACTGATAGTAATCTGAAGCGTGTCCTTTCCAGGTCCACCGGATCTGTTAAATCGGCTCTCGGATGGAAATGTGACCGTAGTTTTGAATGTGACCGACTATCTTAGTAAGATTAACAATTTATTAGATCCGCAAACATATAGGAAACTAAGTAAAGACTGCCCGCCCGGTTGGCCGTGCGGTCCCAGGCACGGCTTTCCGGGCGGGAAGGAGCGCCGGTCCCCGGCACGAATCCGCCCGGCGGATTTGTGTCGAGGTCCGGTGAGCCGGCCAGTCTGTGGGTGGTTTTTAGGCGGTTTTCCATCTGCCTCGTCAAATGCAGGCTGGTTCCCCTTATTCCGCCTCAGCTACACTATGTCGGCGATTGCTGCGCAAACAAGTTACCCACGTACGCGTACACCACCATTACTCTACCATGCAAACGTAGGGGTTACACTCGTCTGCTGTGAGACGTTCCCTGGGGGGGGGGGGGGGGGGTCCACCGCGGGCCGAAGCGCACAATAACCCTGGGTTCGGTGTGGGGCGGCGGAGGGGTGAAGTGGACTGCGGTAGTCGTCGTGGGGTTGCGGACCACCGCGGTTGCGGCGGGGACGGAGCCTCTCCGTCGTTTCTATGTCCCCGGTTAACATAACATAAGTGAAGACTCCCACATACAAAATGTTTAGAACTGTTACGCGATTGATAAAAGAAGTCCCCCATCTAACAGAGTGTGCAGAAAAGTCTGTTCAATTTAGCTGCCCTACCACCAAGATTTTATGGGTTGCCGAATATGCATAAAGAATACGAAATTTTGCTGCAGTCAGCAGCGAGCCAGGGTGTGAATCGGACGCTCAGAGAAGATACGATCCCCCTTGAAAATGTTCTCCGCGGATGGGATGAAACGTTGAATTTTAGCATGAAATCCATTCGACCACGGTAGCATATAGCACGGTATAATTTATTAACTGTGACATTTCCAGCCGTGAAAGTTTACATTTCCAATTATCAGCAAGATTACTAGTGCAGCAAGATCAATTTAATCATCTGTTCACAAGAAGAATTGTTTGATGCAACCAGCGAGTAATTTGATGCGAAGCAGTATAGTTCGAAAGTGGCACTTTGCAGATATTTCATCAAGTGTACTTTGTGTTATGTGTGCAACACATGGATTTAATAATTTCTGAGCGATAGTGTGCGCTTTGCTCAATTGTGCAATGCCATAGGTGACCAAGTAAAATGTCTCCGTGGTATTTTATTTAAGTTGAGTCGCGTACCTCATAGTGTTTTGTATCGTTAATAATATTTCTTTCTTACATACAAAAAATTCTTCAGCTTGTCTTTGTAATCGGGGTTTACAATGTCTAAACGTTGGCACATCTCAGCAGGTTCCATGGAGCTATTCGGTAGTAGGTTCCTACGTAACATGCAGAGTGGGGATGTGCATTTCATAGACCAGCTAATTCAAATGAACTATTCCCAGAAAGGAATTGGTTGGAGCAGACTTTCTTTTAGCGAATTTTTGGCTCTCTTACTCCCTCCCCCCCCCCCCTTCCCAAACTACTGGAAGTAAGAATGTGCATGCAAGAATCTGCCCTCCTCCCTTTATACTGAGTATAAAGTAGGTCAGCCCAGGATTTGTGCGTCCATGGTTCTATACTCTTCACAGTCAACTGTGCATAATGCATCTTATCGGAAGAACGAAGGTATTCTTTTAGTTCACGTAATTCAGACTCCAGTTCCAAACTGTGCAACTGTGTCGGATAGGAAGACCGAAACAGTTCTGTTAGTTCACTTAGTTCAGTCCAGGCTCCAGTTCTGAACTGTGCGAACTGCATCAGATCGGAAGACACAAACTGTTCTATTATTTCACTTAGTTTAGTTCAGGTTCCAGTTCAGAATTGTGCGAACTCTATCGGATCGAAAGACCAAAACCGTTCCATTAGTTCACTCACGATCCAGTTCCGATCCTCCCCTCCCTTGACCCCTGTTCACACTTACAACGTACGTTTATTATTTTTCTTGCGCCATATTCAACCTGTACATAAATAAGAATTAATTCATGTGAACTACTAAACAAGAATGAGCGTTTCCTTTTTCCAGATCCTGTCAGGTAAGAAACAGCAGATAAATACTCTCAGCGGCAATGAGAATAATTTAGTGTCCCCGGAGCCCTTCAGTGTCTCCCACTACCAAGGTTCCCAAGAAAAGGCCTGCGGAATGCGTTCAGCCCATCCTAACTAAAATGTTGCATGTACAAATAAAAAGTTGTTAGAAAAAGGCGCACTGAGTTTGTTTCTAAACTTCATTCAGTTTTTGTAGGCAATAAAATTTTGCTTCTGATTTATTAGTTAAAGTATTTTTCTAAGTGCTCTGATTTATTGGTACTTTAACGATAAAATTAACTACGTAGTTCATTTTAAATAGTTCATCGAACTAATTCAATAACACTAACTGTCTAAAAAGTGAGTGATTCTGTAAAAAGATTGAGTTTACTCATCTCTAATGTAGAGAGGCAAGCCTTTAGAATTAACAAATCCGCAATTGATGTCAGATTCGTCGTTACGTCATTTTCTTGAATCTCATTGTCTTGATCGGAAATTTTTGAGGTTCTGCCGTATCTTCCGAGCGAACCATCTTTGAATTTTAAATTAAAGTTTTTGTTGCAACATCTTTAAGTCAACACGGAATTCTACCTTTTAAAATCAACAGTTGTATTTTACTGTATGATAAACATAGAATAGCACCGCTACAAGCTACTGAAATTTACAACTGTTGTCAATAAGAAACACAAATCAAATATACTGCTGTCCTTGAGCAGTATATTAAATTCGTGTCTGTCGTTGACTACAGCTGTAAAACTCATTAGCTTGTACGGATTCACTGTGAATTGGACTGCGTGTTGCAATCACAAACTCGAGTAGGAACTGTAGTGTGTACTGCGTGCGCGGGTTTATGTAGCCCCCGCGTTGAAGCATAGATAGTAAAGCAACAGAATCCTTTTAGGCCATTTAGTGTGTTTGTGGGTGAGAGAGAGAGATGGAGAGAATAAAGTGGAATGTTGGCGGCGTTTATAGCTGACTCAGCGTACAGAGATAGAGAGAGAGAGAGAGAGAGAGAGAGAGAAAGTGTCAGCGCTGTTGCTATGTGTGTGTGTGTATTGATGAGTATCGAGTCGCCACATACCCACTCGTATAAGTTCAGTTCTTTTGTTTGTAGTTTTTGATCGTAGTATAATGGCAGAGAGAGAAAAATAGCTTTTATAAAAAAATGCTATGATATTTATAAGAGTTGTTTTTCTCAGCGTGAGACAAAATTTGATGTGCTCTGTTCCTTAGGCTGACATTATTTTGGCGGAGCCCTCGCGGAGGCCTTGCAAAGCCCCAGGGCTCCTCGAAACACAGTTTGAGTATTGGTAGTGTTCGGCATTTGTTCTAATTATTTGTCCTGATGATTTTCGTACGTTGTTCTGTATTGGTAGGTAGTCATGGTGTTTTAAGTTCCCTGTAAATTTGGAATGGTTTGTTTCATTCTTCCACCATTTCATGTGCTCTTGGTAACATATTTTAAAATTCCTGTATGTCATGCCTATTATAATGCATCACAACTTTGACATTCAAGTTGTACATTCCTGATGCTCAGAAACTGTCACTCTTGATTGTTGGTTGCCTTAAGTTTGTTTGGAGAGTTTTCAAAGTTTTATATGTTGTATAAAAGATGGTTCTATAACATGTTTGCCAGTCTGCATATTAATTTTTTCGTGTAACTCTTAGCGTACCATGTGTTTTGTTTCTGTGCGTTGTTGTCATTGTGCATGTGTGTTGTGTGTCATTGGGTTTGGGGCTTGTGAGTTTTCCTTCATTCTGGATATGTTGGATGTGTTGTGTTTGTTTTGTATTTGTGTTATAGCTTTTTCATTGAGTGTACCACATGTGTGTCATAACCATTGCCCGTAGCTTCTTGCCGTGGTTCTTGATACTAGAGAAACAGTGTGTAGTCCATCACTTTGTGGGCGATCCCCAATATCAGGAACTGTAGCCAACATTTTTATCAGTCATTTATAAAACCATATGTTTGAACAAATATAGTCAATTTTGAAAGATTTAAAATCATATAATGGAACAGACATGTGAATAACTTTATTTGCCTGGTGGATAAGCCAAATCCGACAATAAACGTAACCCACTCAGAGATCAACAAAACACATCAGAATGCTAAGTTTAGACTCGAAAAAGAAAAAGAAGGCAAAATAAATTTTCTTCGGATAACAATTATAATGCAAAATGGCAAACACTATTAACATTTACAGAAAGCCAGAGACACAATAATACATTCCACATTTAATCAATCCTCACGAGGTATCAACGGCGATACCAAGTTGTTGAAAGCACATCCTCCGTTAATGTTGAGCTTCAGCTGCCAACTAGAACGACGACAGTACACATTGGGTGGTTACGGCCATCTAAGGGTGCCCACATGTGATTCCAGGCGTGTCACAGGTAGGAAAGAGGAAGAAAGAGAAAATTAAGAGAGGTGTTCAGCGCAGAGGAAATCAGGAAGATACACAACAGCATGATGTACAGTATGCTTTGCGATCCAGAAAGTAGTAGAGTATTTGTAGGTTTTTTTGTTTTTTTGTTATGTATCATTGCGCTTGTGTAGATTAATTAGGCATTGTATTTCCATATGTTGTAGGTCGCTTTGAGTATTGTGAGCCTGCAGTCTTTGCCAGGAGGGAAGGTAACGATATGTCCAGCCAGGATGGTGAGCACCAATCCGGTCAAGTGCACAGTGCAGTTATTTTTAGCTAGGGGGAAAGGAATAGACTGTCCAAGGGACATCGTGGAGCGGAGCCGAAATTGAGCTTACAATGGATTGTGATGCACTGGATCTTCTCTCTCTACGAAAAATTTATAGTAGTAGCAAGTTGTTTTGAGCGGGGAGTATATGCAGAAGCGAAACGTATAGAGCTCGAGGGGAGCGGAATTTTAATCAATGGAAATAAATGTTGCATAATAGGACCAACCTTCCACCTGCCAGCGTCAATTTCAGGAGTCACGCAATTGAGTGTTACACAGCCAGAAGTCACTTTAGAGTTTTTGTCAAGGCAGAATCTGACCATGTTAAATCAAACTCTGGAGCCAGGTATGTTGAGATCCGTAACCCAGTTCATTTTAGAGCAAGAGGGGCGCATTTCAGCCGAACACCTTGTGCAACATATCGCTCAGTATAGGGAAAAGCAACGGCGAACAACGATCGTTTTGAGCACCTCTGTGCCAATAGTCATCGCAGCCTTAACTTTGTTATGTGTTGTTTTCTTTCTGACCAGGTGGAGAGCTAATTCCAAGAGGGAACCAAGGGTAGTCCAAGTCCCAGTGGATTGGATACCGAGGGCGTGAGACGAGTAGGTAAGGGGTTGATCGAGATAAAATGTAGACCATCAATTGCAAGAAAGGTATTTCTTAAGAAGAGAAATCTGTTAACATCGAGTATAGATTAAAGTCAGGAAGTCTTTTCTGCAAGTATTTGTGTGGCGTGTAGCCATGTATGGAAGTGAAACATCGACGATAAACGGTTTAGACGAGAAGAGAATAGAAGCTTTTGAAACGTGGTACTATGAAACGAAAGCTGAAGATTACGTGGGTAGATCACGTAACTAATGAGGAGATACTGAATAGAATTAGGGAGGAAAGAAATCTGTGACATAAGCTGACCAGAAGAAGGGATCGGTTGGTACGACACATTCTGAGACATCACCAGCTTAGTACTAATGAGAAGGGTGGTTTGGGGGGGGGGGGGGGAGTAAAAACAGTAAGCAGATTCAAAAGGACAAAAGGATGTAGGTGGCAGTAGCTACTCCGAGACGACGAGGTCTGCACAAGATCGGGCAGCACTGAGAGCGGCATCAAACCAGTATTCGGACTGAAGATCACAACTACAACATGTTTCTTGCACCTCCTGATATTTATTTGTAATATGGCTTCTGCGTCTTTTGATTGATAGATCAGTTACATACTTACTTTTGAGTTAAGTAATTCGATAATTCACAAGGTATTTATCAAAGTGTGAAACGACTGGTGGATAAAAATTTTGTTTTCTCGCTTGTTGTCCCTACAGTATTCCTTTGAGTTATCCTGAGAATGCCTCTGTAACTTTCTGGGTTCGGTATTCCGGTGTTCTCACCAGATTCGAAGTATGCTTGAAATAGGATGTAACGATTAATCAAACGCATATTCCGCACAGTTGTGTGAAATTCAATCAAGCGAGACACTTTCGTTACTACATACAGCGAACCATGGAGAATAACCGGGCGCTGTCGTTTATTCATGCAGAGCAGTTTACGGTTTTTTGTTTCAGACCCCGTTGTATTTTAAGTACGCTTTCCCCACGTCCGACGTTTGGTTGAATGATAACAATTTACACACTTAAAACGTTTCTTGGTTATCAAAATTGATATCGTTTTATTTCACGTATTCAAAAGTAGCGCACCTCTTACGTAGAATGTCGATTTAAAATGAATTATGCATAAAGAAACGTCTAACAGAAATCCAGAACACGAGCGCAAGTACTTCGATATTCATCCAAGTTGATGCGGGATGCGCTAAATGACGCCAACTTTCAGTTTCGTCGTTCGGGATCACTTGAGCGCAAAGGAGGCCATACCGAGCCAGCTTCGCCGGACGCGCCGAGGCACGGGGCTGGAGTTCCCACGAGGCTACCGTTGAGTGCGCGCGGCCAGCCTGTGCTGCGTCTGGCTATGCCGAGACAACTACCGAGCCTCCACTGTTTTATATATTATGTGCCACAACATAACTTACAACTGCACCTTGAAATGACAGGGCGTTACATCTGTTCCAAAAATGCAAGCAAAACGTTTGCACTTCGGAGGCATCTTGCGTTATTAGTGAAACAATATATTATCAAAGTTTCCCTTGTGCTACATTAAATACTATCATCGATATTATGAGAAGTTGCAATGTTATATGACTCAACTTTGGTGTTACCATACGTCCGGGATTCGCCAGAACAGTGCTGGTTTTTCACTGCTGTCCGGTGCAATGTCCAGGGTTACAAAAATGTCTGGGGCTTCAGAATTTTACTACTGGCGAGCACTTTTTTTGAGTTTAGACCTATATGCCGAACATTACGTTTTTGAACTTTCTCTTACGGTCGTGCCTCTCTCAGCTGATCTGAGAGGAAACGTGGACATCGATGGGGAAGTGTGGTTGACAGTTCCGCCACAACTTCTGACTTGCTGTTAGTCACTTGGCAACGCAACAAGGGCAACACGTTTATGTCGTTTTCGCGTGTGAAGTAACTCGTCTACACGTTTTTGTTCTTTTTTTCTCTATTCGTTCTTTGTCTCATTGTTTAGCAACTAGCAAAAGGAAGTGTGTGTTCTTAATGCTAACCTGAAACAGGAATACATATTTTAGCAATTTACAGGGTTTTTCAAAAGAATATACGTTGTTGTTGTTGTGGTCTTCAGTCCTGAGACTGGTTTGATGCAGCTCTCCATGCTATGATCTCTTGGTCTCCCTCTACGATTTTTACCCTCCACGCTGCCCTCCAGTGCTAAATTTGTGATCCCTTGATGCCTCAAAACATGTCCTACCAACCGATCCCTTCTTCTAGTCAAGTTGTGCCACAAACTTCTCTTCTCCCCAATCCTATTCAATACCTCCTCATTAGTTACGTGATCTACCCACCTTATCTTCAGAATTCTTCTGTAGCACCAATTTTCGAAAGCTTCTATTCTCTTCTTGTCCAAACTGGTTATCGTCCATGTTTCACTTCCATACATGGCTACACTCCATACAAATACTTTCAGAAACGACTTCCTAACACTTAAATCTATACTCGATGTTAACAAATTTAACTTCTTCAGAAACGATTTCCTTGCCATTGCCAGTCTACATTTTATATCCTCTCTACTTCGACCATCATCAGTTATTTTGCTCCCCAAATAGCAAAACTCCTTTACTACTTTAAGTGTCTCATTTCCTAATCTAATCCCCTCAGCATCTCCCGATTTAATTCGACTACATTCCATTATCCTCGTTTTGCTTTTGTTGATGTTCATCTTATATCCTCCTTTCAAGACACTGTCCATTCCGTTCAACTGCTCTTCCAAGTCCTTTGCTGTCTCTGACAGAATTACAATGTCATCGGCGAACCTCAAAGTTTTTATTTCTTCTCCATGAATTTTAATACCTACTCCGAATTGTTCTTTTGTTTCCTTCACTGCTTGCTCAATATACAGATTGAATAACATCGGGGAGAGGCTACAGCCCTGTCTCACTCCTTTCCCAACCACTGCTTCCCTTTCATGTCCCTCGACTCTTATAACTGCCATCTGGTTTCTGTACAAATTGTAAATAGCCTTTCGCTCCCTGTATTTTACCCCTGCCACCTTCAGAATTTGAAAGAGAGTATTCCAGTTAACGTTGTCAAAAGCTTTCTCTAAGTCTACAAATGCTAGAAACGTAGGTTTGCCTTTTCTTAATCTTTCTTCTAAGATAAGTCGTAAAAAGTTATAGGACCAAAAATGTTCATATGCTAGAACTAAAACTGAATCAGTTTTTGTTGATGTTATTTCGTCATTTATATTTGATAACGTGTTGGGTTCTTCGGAACACATTAATCATGCAACAGTAACGGTGGATACCTCAGATACGGGTGAAGTACAACTTATTCCGATTGTCATAAGATATTTCAGTCTGAAGGGGGGAATTCGTGTTAAGCTTTTAAATTTCGGTCATGTATCGGGTGAAACTGCTCAAATATTGACTCAGCATCTTTTATACAGTGTGAAAAAATACAAACGTTAAGAAAAGTTACTTTTGTTATATCGCTGATAACACCAACAGTAATTCTGGTGTGTAAAGTCCTGTCTAGTGAAGAATAGAACTGAATAAATAGAATTTAATGTTTCAGTAAATATAAAATGCTTTTAAGTAATTTCAAAAATATGTCCCTGGTTGCACCCAAAAAATATGTTAAGCCTAACTAAACTTGAATGAGGCTCTGTTTTCGCACAGTTAAGATTCCGTATTTCTAGATTTCCGTAAACCGTTTGACACAGCACCACATTCAAAGTTTCTAACGAAAGTCCGTGCATACTGAACAGGTACGCATGTATGTGAGAAGCTTGAACCCTTTTTAGGCAATAGAAGACAGTACGTTATCCTAGACGCCAAGTGTTCCTTGCAGGTAAAAGTACAGTCAGGAGGGAAGTATGATAGGACAGCTCTTAGTCTCTATATACATAAACAATCTGACGAATACGGGGAGCAGCAATCTGCGAGTGTTTCCTGAGGATGCTTTGACTGACTAGGAGAATACTGCATGATTTGTACAGAATTTTTATTTCATATGGTGAACGGCAGTTTGTTCTGAATGTATAAGAGGCTGCAAAATGAAAATGAGACAGATGAGAAAAAAGTAAGTAAGCTGCGTGGGCGGGTTCACGTGTTGCCAGAGTTGTTTCTAGTACGGTGCAAAAGTTTCGCTGGGAAGTCCTTACCCAACCTCCACACAGTCCCGATCTCTCCCTATGCGACTTCCATATTTTTGGAGCCCTGGGGAAAGATATTTGTGGCCATCGATTTATAAGGGGCGACCAAAGATCACGTCCGAAGGCCATACAGTCCAGAATTGGTATACCAAACAGGCAAAATCGCTGTGAGCAATGAGGCAATCGTGCCAATGACGTACACGGTTGAAGATATCGTTTGGTAGAACACGGTATCCTGCTGCGTGAAGAATTCCATAACTGCCTACTGCACCTCCTCGCCCAAAAGGAATCGTCGACCCATCGAGGCCTTTTAAACATACTGAAGGCGTGGTAATTACATGGAGAGAGACCAAGACTGTAGGGCGGGCGCTCGAGTGCCTCCCACTTACTTTGGCGGAAACAACTGCGTTACGACATTTGCGATATGGGGACGTGCTCAAAATGGTTCAAATGGCTTTGAGCACTATGGGACTTAACATCTGAGGTGATCAGTCCCTGTGATAAACCTTTTGCATTTCCTTTATGTTTTCGTCTTCTTTAAAGGCAAAGAGAGAAGATGAAGCGGTAGCCCATCATAGAGCCTATGCCTACCGTCATGTATTTTTTGACTTTCAGTTGTTAAAAAACAGAGGATTTTTTCTGGTACCAGTAGGAGGAAGGAAGATTTCGCGCTCAGCTAGTGATCGAGTGAGAAGCACGCCATTTTTAGCGAGTAATTGTAGACCGCCATTTTGGGGTCGCTATGAATAAGTGAGGAGTATGTATTTCATATGTGCACCGTTTAGAAAAATACAATATTGTTTTATTAACAGAAAGGTCGTGTGAGTTGTTATTTCAAATAGTACAATAATTACAAGAACTGAAGCCCACCTGTGTACTTTGGAAAATTACGAAGATCCGATAAGCTTAATGGGAACACGGTCAAGACTTCAAAGGTGAACACGGCGACCAAACGTAGCATTATAAAGAATGGTAAGCACAAATCTACAGCGGAGAAAGAAACTACTTCGCCCTGCAAAATAATATGAACTAATACGAACTTATTTCCAGGCATAGCTCAGCTTATTGTGCTTGTCATTCATGCCGAAAAATTAATCTCATTAATTCAATACATTTTAAAAAGCCACGCATTTTATTATCATCTACTCCATTATTTTATTATATTATATCCCCTACATTTAGAATTACTTAAACCTAGCTAACCCAAGGACATTACACACATCCATGTCCGAGGCAGGATTCGAACCTGCGACCATAGCAGCAGCGCGGTTCCGGACTGAAGCGCCTAGAACCGCTCGGCCACAGTGGCCAGTTGGGGACGTGCGCTACTATGAAGTGCAGCAACGTTTGTCTACAACGGTGGTTTCCGACCGACAGGCTGACCCATACACGTTCTTCATTCTCCGATGGATGTCTACCGGCGTTTATCCTTCGGCAGCTACGTAAAGAACATCGGCAAGTTGGTCCTGTTTGGACACATTAAGTAATAACGTCACCATAGTTCACATTCCCGCAATTACCGCACGCATGTCGGAAAGACGAATGCCACACTAATTCCTTTGTCTTCATTTTAGTACTTATACACTCGCATCGGAGTCGCACTACGTTGCATGTATGCTGCAGCATCGCCCTCAAACAGAAATTTTTTCATCACTCCATATAT
Source organism: Schistocerca nitens (assembly GCF_023898315.1). Lineage (NCBI taxonomy): Eukaryota > Metazoa > Arthropoda > Insecta > Orthoptera > Acrididae > Schistocerca > Schistocerca nitens. The sequence goes on along the minus strand of NC_064615.1, from coordinate 575,083,711 downwards.
TTTGGACGACGCACGCCTGAGTACAATTATTGTTCCGTAGGCAACCGCAAATATTTTTCTATGAAGGCATTGACCATCTTGTCTCACAGTGGGAGAAAAGTATTACAAGTTATGGCGATTTTGAAATAATAAACTATTTATTTATTTATTTATATCCATGTGTTTCGTTTTCATTTGACTGCCTCTTACAGGAAAATGTAAGTTGGTGCATAAAAGTAGAAAAAACACTCCTGTAATGTTCGGATATAATGTCAGTGTGTACTGTTTAACACAGTCCCATCGATTAAATAACTAGAAATAATGTTGCAAAGCGACATGCACATAAGGTCGGTTGCAGGAAACGCAAATTGCCGGCTTAGGTTTATTCGTAGAATTTCAGGAAAGTGCAACTCATCTATAAAGAAGAATGCGTAGAGAACACTTGCACGACCAAATTTCGAGAACTGCTCGAGTGTTTAGGATCTGCACCAGGTAGGGTTAAAGGTCGAAATCGAAGCAATTCAGAGGTGTGCTGTTAGATTTATCGGTGGGTTCGATCGACACACGAACTTCACAAAAATACACCGCGAAATCGAATGAGAATCCCTGAAGGGAAGTTCTTTTCTCAAAACGCTATTGAGAAACGCTAAATCAGCCGCATTTGCGACAGAATACAGAACGTCCTCCTACCACCGAATGTAAGTTTCGCTTAAGAACCACGAAGTCAAGATACCAGAAATCAAGGCTTCTACGGAAGCTCCACTTGTTTCATTTCCATTCAAATAGGAAAGGGAATGAGTAGCAGTGGTATAAGGTACGCTCCACATGCATCGTATGGTGATGACTTAAGGAGAGGATATGTTTGTACGTAGGATGAGACCCAGGTAGGTTCGTAAGGAGTTAGTGAGAGGTGGGAAGGGGGAGGGATGAATAAAAAGCGATAGACAGTCTAAAAGGTCAGCAACGACCGCTGACGGGAGGAAGGTTCATTCACACATGGAGTTCGGTGGATCTAAAGCCAGCCCTCATACAATGCTCACATTCGATATTCTGCTTACCAGTCTTTCCGGGTATGGTAAATTTTCTCGTTGAAATGAATCCAGGCTCAAAGAGATTCTAAAGTAACTTATATGAAAGACGTTCTATTACAAACGTTGCAATCACATTAAAGTGGCCACCTGTCAAAAGCCTAAATAACCACCTTTCTTTAGTGCGGACACGTAGTAAAGGCGTCAGTGAGATGCTGGAAGGTATGGACTCCAATGCTGTGGCCAACTGCGCTAGGTTTCTCGGTCGAGGATCCATGACGACTGGGTTCTAATCCAGGAAGTTTGGTGGCCAGGGGAGTACGATAAACTCAACCTGATGCTCTGCGAACCTCACATGTACAATGCAGCTTCGTGACACGTGGCATTGTACTGCTGGTAGATGCCATGGTGCCGAAGAAAAACAAACTGCATGTAGGGATGGACATGGCCCCAAGGATAAATACTTGTGTTGATCCATTGCGCCTTCCAGAACGTCGAGAAAACCCAGGGAATGCAAAGAAAACATTCCCCAGACCATAACGCTCCCTCCTCCGACTTCGATCCTTGCGACAATTGTTACAGTATATTTGCTTTCAGACTATCACGCCACACACGCCAATAGCCATCTGCCCACTGGAGCTTAAAATGTCATTCATCTAAAAAAGCCACCTGTTGCTGCTCTTTGAACGTCCAGTTGCAGTACTGGCGTGAAAATCCAGCCGATGAACAACAGTGAGAATGGGTGCATGCTCCAGGAACCTGCTTCGGAGGCCCACACGCAGCGTTGTTCGCTGAACAGTCGTTGAGGACACACCGTTGGCAGCCCCCTTGGTCAGTTGTTCAACAGTTACACGTCTATTCGCCCACACACATCTCCACAACCGTCATTCGCCCTTGTCATCTAAAACCACGGTGCCGGTTTTGCATAGCGCCATTTCGCCATGCACCCCACTTTAACCACGGCGGCAAGCGAACGGTTTACAAACTTAGCCGTTTCGGAAATGGTTCCATCCTTGGCCCGAAAGCCAAAGATGATACGCTTTTGGACATCAGATAAATCGCTTCCGTTCTGTATTACGACAACGAATGCGCTGTTTCCAGCATTCCCCTAATATGCTTGATATACTCTCCACTGTCAGTGCTGCAGACCACCGCCTGTGAGTGGATATTGTACATTGACGTCAAAGATAGGCGGTCGTTACATTAATGTTACTGGACCGTATAGTGCCGAAAGCTGCTATTAAATAACACTACTGCTATTAGTTTCGACATAGACTCATCATCGAGCAGACTTTACAGCTCAAAGTGGTGTGAACGTAATGTTCCTGGTTACAACCCACATCAAACAAAGACACTAGAAGTCACAACTATTTTGAAGGTAATCACTGGACAAAACTGTTTCATATTTAAAGATGAATTCTACAGCCAACAGGAAGGACTCGCCATGGCGTCACCCATAAATGGGCTGCTGACAAACATCTTCCTTAACCACTTGAAATCAAAATCTTTGAAGAAACAATAAAATCAGAACAGTACAAAGTAATTTATTGGTACCTTTATGTTGAAGACATAATTTGCTTGATAGATGAAACACATTACCGGATACCACAGTTATACAGAGATTTCGATACCGCTGACCCAAAAACACCCTCCACCCTTGAAACTGAATGAGGTAAAAAAATAGATTTCCTATGCATCACAGTAGGAAACATAAACCACAAACACCGGTTCTCAATATACAGAAAACCTGCATCAAACATTACAGTTATTCACAACAGAGCAAACCCCCCTGAGACCCCACAAGCAGGCCAGGCTCAGATACCTCGTACACAGACTGAACTGAGTTCCAATGGACAAAGATAGTTACACACAAGAACTAAACATAGTCTGACAGCTTCCCCTAGAAGACGGTTACAAAATAAACGTTGTTGACAACTAAACCATGAAATAAAACAAAACTGACACAGAATACAAACAACAGTACCACAACACAACACACCACCAACGACCACACAACAGAGAACAAGGCACAGAAGACGAAGAAATCACAAACAACAAGAAAATATGGCACACCCTGACATTTGCTAACAAAATAACACACGGAATAGGAAACATTATGAGGAAACAAGGTATAAATGTGGCATATAAAACGACGACACTTTGCAGAAAAGACTAAAAATACCTCACGCCACCATAGATAAATTCAAAAAAGCAGGTATACATCAGCTAACCTGCTGGGACTGTGATTCAATATACATCGGACAGACACGTAGAAATTTCAGGATAAAGTACTCAGAACACTTAAAACCACTGAAAAGTGACAGCAGACATTCTAGTTGTAATGGTTCTTTATTTACGTGACCATTACGGCACTCCAACCCCAGTTCTCGATACCAGTAATATCTCACTACTTTTCTGCGAAGTAACAGACATATTTTTGTGACAATATTTTATTAATGTATAGGTACTCCGATGTATCGATGTATTACAGAGATATGGTTCTTGTGTATATTCATTTCTGTGACACTGTCATAATCTTTGACTTAACTTGTAACCGTTTTGGCGCGAATGCGCACAAAGCAGTCGTCCTTTCACTTTGCAGAAGTTAAGTTGTTATATCGCTTTGTAAAAGAACAGTCAAGTCTTGTGTTTGGTTAAAGTGGAAATTATATATATGAAGATTGGCACAAAACTGTTTTCTTGATGAAGTGACAATTAGAAGAAGTATATGTGAATTTATAAGAAGTTTAATAAAAATGTGAATCGTGAACACCAAGTCAAAAATTGTTTCTACCATACCATTGTCTGATCTGGGGTTGTTTGATCATTAAGAATTTCCTGAAAAACGCGTTTGTTAGGTCTTCAAATATTGCTAAAATACAGATCTGGACCTTCTAACAGTCAAAGTGGAATCACCCTAGAATCAACAAGATGAGCCATAACAACTTCGACGAAATCTACGTGGGAATCAATTCAAGATAAGTGCCAAAATTAATGACTTTTTTTACAGTGACTTCATTATTTCCATTCTGACGATACCATCCACAGTCAATAACTTTGTTGTTGCCCGATAAAGAGACCATATGCTGCGTGAGCAACATTATTAATCTGATTTCTAACCTACTTTGCAAGTGGTGGTATTGTTAGACACTTTTGGAGACCACCTCATCAAAGGCAGCCACCACCCCACTGGCATAGAAACAGGTCTCCAAATCCTAAAACACAGTAACAATACGTATAAATTTTTAACAGTAGAAGAAAATTACGACGTCCAGAAAGCTATCACACAGGGCAAAAATGTTATCAGTGACCAAACGGTAATGTGTAACAAAACACTGCTCAACACTAAGCGAATTATATCGGACAACACAAAATGAAACACACACACGAGTTCGCGGACAGTAAACCGAGACAAAACAGTAAACAAACAACAGTCGGAAGCACATCAGAGGCGTAAATGTGTGCAGTGAAACGCTTGTCCAAGCCACAGCAGCGTAACAGGACGCAATATTTTCAAACGACAAGAGAAACGTGAGTGAACGCTGTCAAAATACTAAACACAGTCCATGAATACAAACACTACACGACATAGTTCGCCAAACCTAAGCTTCACAAAACTTTTATCGTCGCTCACAGGCTCAGCTCAGCTACGCAAAAACTCATTTCATATACAAAAACAAAGATGTCAACAATTGGAAGGCTGAACACTAGCATATGCCACGAATTTTACCAGAACATACATTTTGAAGATTGGATTATAAAAAAAAAAATTAATGCAAATGATTTTCTAACATCCCTCATGTTCGTAGATGACATGTTGTACCAGTTTAGACCGATTTTGGTTGGCATCCACAGGTTACACATAATATAAAATAAAAGGTAGAGTGCACTTACAATTTATAAGAAAAAAATATGAAGTATAATAGTCCTTAACCTAAAAATAGCCTATATGCATGTATTTCAGAAAATAACAAAAAACTCACTGAGAATGCCACAACCGTGGTGCAACATGTCTGGGTGACAAAACAATAATTTATGTACTTGCACCCCCCATGAACCATGGACCTTGCCGTTGGTGGGGAGGCTTGCGTGCCTCAGCGATACAGATAGCCGTACCGTAGGTGCAACCACAACGGAGGGGTATCTGTTGAGAGGCCAGACAAACATGTGGTTCCTGAAGAGGGGCAGCAGCCTTTTCAGTAGTTGCCGGGGCAACAGTCTGGATGATTGACTGATCTGGCCTTGTAACATTAACCAAAACGGCCTTGTTGTGCTGGTACTGGGAACGGCTGAAAGCAAGGGGAAATTACAGCCGTAAATTTTCCCGAGGACATGCAGCTTTACTGTATGATTAAATGATGATGGCGTCCTCTTGGGTAAAATATTCCGGAGGTAAAATAGTCCCCCATTCGGATCTCCGGGCGGGGACTACTCAAGAGGACGTCGTTCTCAGGAGAAAGATAACTGGCATTCTACGGATCGGAGCGTGGAATGTCAGATCCCTTAATCGGGCAGGTAGGTTAGAAAATTTAAAAAGGGAAATGGATAGGTTAAAATTAGATATAGTGGGAATTAGTGAAGTTCGGTGGCAGGAGAAACAAGACTTTTGGTCAGGTGATTACAGGGTTATAAATACAAAATCAAATAGGGGTAATGCAGGAGTAGGTTTAATAATAAATAAAAAAAATAGGAGTGCGGGTTAGCTACTACAAACAGCATAGTGAACGCATTATTGTGGCCAAGATAGACACGAAGCCCACGCCTACTACAGTAGTACACGTTTATATGCCAACTAGCTCTGCAGATGATGAAGAAATTGATGAAATGTATGACGATATAAAAGAAATTATTCAGGTAGTGAAGGGAGACGAAAATTTAATAGTCATGGGTGACTGGAATTCGTCAGTAGGAAAAGGGAGAGAAGGAAACATAGTAGGTGAATATGGATTGGGGGGAAGAAATGAAAGAGGAAGCCGCCTTGTAGAATTTTGCACAGAGCATAACTTAATCATAGCTAACACTTGGTTCAAGAATCATAAAAGAAGGTTGTATACCTGGAAGAATCCTGGAGATACTAAAAGGTATCAGATAGATTATATAATGGTAAGACAGAGATTCAGGAACCAGGTTTTAAATTGTAAGACATTTCCAGGGGCAGATGTGGATTCTGACCACAATCTATTGGTTATGAACTGCAGATTGAAACTGAAGAAACTGCAAAAAGGTGGGAATTTAAGGAGATGGGACCTGGATAAACTGAAAAAACCACAGGTTGTAGAGAGTTTCAGGAAGAGCATAAGGAAACAATTGACAGGAATGAGGGAAAGAAATACAGTAGAAGAAGAATGGGTAGCTCTGAGGGATGAAGTAGTGAAGGCAGCAGAGGATCAAGTAGGTAAAAAGACGAGGGCTAATAGAAATCCTTGGGTAACAGAAGAAATATTGAATTTAATTGATGAAAGGAGAAAATACAAAAATTCAGTAAATGAAGCAGGCAAAAAGGAATACAAACGTCTCAAAAATGAGATCGACAGGAAGTGCAAAATGGCTAAGCAGGGATGGCTAGAGGACAAATGTAAGGATGTAGAGGCTTGTCTCACTAGGGGTAAGATAGATACTACCTACAGGAAAATTAAAGAGACCTTTGGAGAGAAGAGAACCACTTGTATGAATATCAAGAGCTCAATGGCAACCCAGTTCTAAGCAAAGAAGGGAAGGCAGAAAGGTGGAAGGAGTATATAGAGGGTTTGTACAAGGGCGATGTACTTGAGGACAATATTATGGAAATGGAAGAGGATGTAGATGAAGATGAAATGGGAGATAAGATACTGCGTGAAGAGTTTGACAGAGCACTGAAAGACCTTAGTCGAAACAAGGCCCCGGGAGTAGACAACATTCCATTAGAACTACTGATGGCCTTGGGAGAGCCAGTCATGACAAAACTCTACCATCTGGTGAGCAAGATGTATGAGACAACGTTAACTGGAATACTCTCTTTCAAATTCTGAAGGTGGCAGGGGTAAAATAAAGGGAGCGAAAGGCTATTTACAATTTGTACAGAAACCAGGTGGCAGATATAAGAGTCGAGGGGCATGAAAGGGAAGCAGTGGTTGGGAAAGGAGTGAGACAGGGTTGTAGCCTCTCCCCGATGTTATTCAAGCTGTATATTGCGCAAGCAGTAAAGGAAACAAAAGAAAAATTCGGAGTAGGTATTAAAATTCATGGAGAAGAAGTAAAAACTTTGAGGTTCGCCGATGACATTGTAATTCTGTCAGAGACAGCAAAGGACTTGGAAGAGCAGTTGAACGGAATGGACAGTGTCTTCAAAGGAGGATATAAGATGAACATCAACAAAAGCATAACGAGGATAATGGAATGTAGTCAAATTAAATCGGGTGATGCTGAGGGAATTAGATTAGGAAATGAGACACTTAAAGTAGTAAAGGAGTTTTGCTATTTAGGGAGTAAAATAACTGATGGTGGTCGAAGTAGAGAGGATATAAAATGTAGACTGGCAATGGCAAGGAAATCGTTTCTGAAGAAGAGAAATTTGTTAACATCGAGCATAGATTTAAGTGTCAGGAAGTCGTTTCTGAAAGTATTTGTGTGGAGTGTAGCCATGTATGGAAGTGAAACATGGACGATAACTAGTTTGGACAAGAAGAGAATAGAAGCTTTCGAAATGTGGTGCTACAGAAGAATGCTGAAGATAAGGTGGGTAGATCACGTAACTAATGAGGAGGTATTGAATAGGATTGGGGAGAAGAGAAGTTTGTGGCACAACTTGACTAGAAGAAGGGATCGGTTGGTAGGACATGTTTTGAGGCATCAAGGGATCACAAATTTAGCATTGGAGGGCAGCGTGGAGGGTAAAAATCGTAGAGGGAGACCAAGAGATGAATACACCAAGCAGATTCAGAAGGATGTAGGTTGCAGTAGGTACTGGGAGATGAAGAAGCTTGCACAGGATAGAGTAGCATGGAGAGCTGCATCAAACCAGTCTCAGGACTGAAGACCACAACAACAACAACATGTAGTTGCAAAAAGACACGCCCATCCTTAATTCGTTATCAAATATATATTTTAGCACCAAAAAAGCAAGTGGGCTTTATGTTGAGTCGAGCGTAAACTTATATAACTTTCCGCTCCAGGTAACTCTTGCAAAAATGTATGCTCTTGGTACATTCTGATGACTTTAATTTTAACCGTTGTTATGCCAGCACCGCACTTCAGTCCTGGTCATATAAAGTCTTTAAATAATCTTTAAATCGTGCTCCAGTGTCTAGATATCTTACATGGAAGATACTTTTTATCCCGCAAAAAGCTGACATTAGATAATTCTTTATTTTGCAACGACAAGTTCAAACTAAGTTCCCTCCTCTCTCTCTCTTTCTGTCCCCGTCTCTCCGTCCCTCCCTTCCTCCCTCCCTCTCTCCTTTCCGTGAGTTGCGTACTGCTCCATGCGTGGTTCCTGTTCGGAAGAGTGATCTTAGAACCTCCATTAAAGTTAATTTTCCATATTTAAGATTTTTGTGGTTTCTTAGATTCTTAAGGCAAATAGATCACATAGCTAATGAGGAGGTACTGAATAGAATGGGGGAAAAGAGAAATTTGTGGCACAACATGAGCAGAAGAAGGGATCGGTTGGTAGGACATGTTCTGAGACATCAAGGGATCACCAATTTAGTATTTGAAGGGCAACGTGGAGGGTAAAAATCGTACAGGGAGACCAAGAGATGAATACACTAAGCAGATTCAGAAGAATGTAGGTTGCAGTAGGTACTGGGAGATGAAGAAGCTTGTACAGGATAGAGTAGTATGGAGAGTGCATCAGACCAGTTTCTGGACTGAAGACAGCAACAACAAAAACAACAACAGGCAATAACTGGATTCCTCCCCCATACTTGTCCGGCTGACTCTCTGAATACCGCTACGTTGATGAGATAAAGATGAAACTTCCTTGTGTCTACCTTCTCCCAGTATTATACAGTGTTTTGCGTGAAAAACCTGCAGATTATTCCCGTTTCCAAGCAGAGTAATCGAACAGACCCACAAAAGTATCTCTGATGTCAGGATGCTGTGGAATTTTGGAACGTATTTGATTCTCGCTAATTAGGACGTTTCTGGAGACTGCAAATCTCCTCCGTAGGAGTCAACATGGCTACCGCAGAAATAATCAGGTGAAACCAGACTCGCTGTGTTTATCCGCGTACCGAGTAGATACCGGCGTTCAGGTTGATGACATGTTCCTGGATTTTCATTATGTACTGCACTTCTCCAATCTATGAAATGACTTATCATGCCAGTTATGTAAGAACCTACTGTTTAGAATGGACTCCGAGCCACAATGCAACCCGGCATTTTTCCCGTTAGCAAAGATCGTGAGACTTGAAAGTTTAACTTCCTTCCACCGGTGGAAGTTGGAGTTAAATTAATATGATTGAATAATATGCAGTTATTTGAATGGAAACTTTAGGGCGAGAGAAGCCGCTTCCCCAATATTTTTACACAATTATCTCCCACTGTTCCAGGTATATAATTGGTTACTCCACCTGGAATAAAACTCCTGTGGCTCTGCAGAATTCCAGCGATCGTCGACTCTGAAAATTCTTAAAATAATCAGAGGTACAATCGTAGGCCGTGGGCAAAGCCGCTAATGCCGCTAATGCCGCTAATTACAATTCCACTGCGATCCTACTCTCCGCGATTCTAAATCAGAAGCAATGAGTCCATTGTACACGTAATGTTCCATATTATATCCACAAAGTCTTTATATCACTCACTCTGCAGCATGGGAATCAGAGTCCAAGTTGTGTATCAGTTTCGGCAAAGTCAGGAACTTATCTCTTAAAATAGAGCATAAACGACCGCAGTGCAGACTCTACTGATTTTCGAGGATATAATGGTCCTTACGAGTTATGACACACCAAATAATATTCGAGTCACAGACAAACGAGAAGTTAAAATAAAGAATTGAACGTACCTTTTCCACTCATGAAATTATATTTTTTTATAAACAATTTTCCTAGCTACATTTCAGTACACATCATCCTCTTGTATGAAATGAAACATCATCGTAATTCATAAAACTACATTCTGTATTCAAAATGGCAGCTTACAACAATGCCGCTAATTACAATTCCACTGCGATCCTACTCTCCGCGATTCTAAATCAGAAGCAATTAGTCCATTGTACACGTAATGTTCCATATTATATCCACAAAGTCTTTATATCACGAGTCAGAGATAATCTGTCTCTCGCAGCCGTAAATGGACTTTGAGCCATATAAATTACTTGCTCCTGTATTTATAATGTAGGTGTAATTAGTATGATGGTCTCGTAAGGAAGTCTAAGTTGTTTCAGAAGTTCCATCAAAAATAACTCGAGGATGAATATCTGTTTTCGCATTCTGTGTCACTGCTAAGTAACACAGCTCGATGAACTTGCACAATAGGCAGCAAGAACTACTACATTACAGTACAGAAAGTAACTACATGAAATGCGCAATAAGACGAATAAAAATGACAGTTAAGTAACACAGCTCGATGAACTTGCACAATAGGCAGCAAGAACTACTACATTACAGTACAGAAAGTAACTACATGAAATGCGCAATAAGACGAACAAAAATGACAGTTAAGTAACACAGCTCGATGAACTTGCACAATAGGCAGCAAGAACTACTACATTACAGGACAGAAGGTAACTACATGAAATGCGCAATAAGACGAATAAAAATGACAGTTATATTCAAAGACAATAATTACGCTGAAGCCATCGCGATTCATGATGGCCTCCTGGACATCACAGAAGATGGGACATTGTGATTATTAGGGTTCGTGATCACCACAAACGACAGGGCCTTTCTGCGACGTGCTCTCATGCTGACCACGTTGTTTCTAAGGAAGTCCCGTGGTACGGCGTTCCGTTCCTGCACCAGGGCGATTGAAGGCTGCTGGATGGTCGTTAATGCTTGTGGGCGCGAACTCACGTACAGGCCAGCCCAGTCGCCAAATATCATTTCGTTCGAAGATCTCTTCCATCTCGCAGTATAATGCGAGAGAGTAGGATCACAATGGGATTGTTCAAAAATGGTTCAAATGGCTCTGAGCACTATGCGACTTAACTTCTGAGGTCATCAGTCGCCCAGAACTTAGAACTAATTAAACCTAACTAACCTAAGAACATCACACACAGCCATGCCCGAGGCAGGATTCGAACCTGCGACCGTAGCGGTCGCTCGGTTCCAAACCGTAGCGCCTAAAACCGCAAGGCCACTCCGGCCGGCAGTAGGATTGTAATTAGCGGCATTGTTCTAAGCTGCCATTTTGAATACCGAATGTGGTTTTATGAAATCTCATAACAAGAGGATGCTGTGTACTGAAATGTAGCTAGGGAAATTGTTTATAGAAAAATATAATTTCATGAGTGGAAAAGGTACGTTCAATTCTTTGTTTATTTTAACGTCTCCTTTGTCTGTGACTCGAACATTATTTGGTGTGTCGTAACTCGTAAGAAACTTTGTATCCTCGAAAATCAGTAGAGTGTGCACTGTGGTCGTTTATGCTCCATTTTAAGAAATTGCGACGCCACTGCCACACATACTCGCATTAGAACTCTTCTACGTCTCACGTTTGCGCCAGTGACGATTCAGGAACCTTACTCATCATCATCATCATCATCTTGGACAGTTTCCAGCCACTGGCTGGGTCTGTCGGGAACACAAGCCTCTCCATCGTGTTCTGTCTTTCCACCATTCCCCCTCTTCCACCTTCGTCCAGTTCTCTCCTCTTCTCGTCACACATTCCTTCACTCCCTTCACCCATCTATCTCTTGGTCTTCCTCTGGGCCTCTTCCCCTCCAGTTGCAGATCAAACATCCTCTTTGGAATTCTTCCCTCATCCATTCTCTTCATGTGTCCATACCACTGCAGTCTTGATTTTTCTATCCTGTCCTGTACTGGTTCCTCCTTTAGTCTTTCCCTCACATACACATTTCGCAATCTGTCTCGTCTTGTTACACTCAACCTGCTCCTCTGGAACTTCATTTCACTAGCCTGTATTCTACTTTTGTCGCTTTTGTGCATTACCCATGTCTCACTTCCGTATGCCAATATGGGGACAAAGTAGGTTCGGTATATAATTCCCTTGGATTTCTGTGGCACCTCCTTGCTCCAAATAAGCCCCCTAATGCATTTGTAGAACTGCCCTGCTTTTCTGCACCTTTCATTTATTTCCTTTGCGTTTCCCCCCTTACTTTCAATCATGCTTCCCAGGTACTTGAAGTTCTCTACCACTTGTAGTTTTTCCCCTCCACAAGTTATATCCACATTTGGCCTATTCTTCTTCCTTGTTGTGACAATTATTTCACTTTTCTTTGCAGAGAAATGCATTCCATATTGTGCTGCCGTTGCCTCCCATACATCTAACTGCTCTTGCACCTCCTTCTCGCAATTTCCCCATAACATCAGGTCATCGGCAAAAAGCACTGCTTTCATTTTATGATCTCCAATTGCATCTGATACTTGCTGTAGGATTTCATCCATAACAATAATAAACAATAAAGGCGAAAGTGCACTTCCCTGTCGCAGCCCATTTTCCAGCTTGAACCATGCAGTACGTTCCTTCCCCACTTTCACACAACTCTCACTTCCCTCATACATTTTTCTGACTTTTCATGTTATCTCTTCATCTATCCCTTTTGCGTTCAGCACATCCCAGAGCTTGTCCCTACAGATACTGTCATACGCCTTCTCAATATCTAAAAAGGCCATGATTAAGTCCTTCCCGTACTCATAGTGCCTTTCCTGCAGTTGCCTTACCGCAAATATGAGGTCCGTTGTTGATCTTCCCGGTCTGAAACCATACTGCTCCTCTTGCAGTCTACTTTCAATACTGCTTCTTATTCTCTTCTCCAGGATCTTTTCATAGATTTTTCCACAGTGGCATAGCAGGGTGATTCCTCTGTAGTTCTCACATCTCCTTTTATCCCCTTTCTTGAAGATCGGGACTATAATTCCTTTCTTCCAATCCTCAGGAATTCTGTTCTCCTTCCACACCACCCTCAGCACTCTGTACAGCCACTGGGTTCCTACTTCTCCTGCTGCTCGTATCATATCCACTGTTACTTCGTCCCAACCTGGTGCCTTGCCCCCTTTCATCCTCTTTATGGCTTCTTCCACTTCATTCCAAGTTAGATCATCAATTTCAAATCCCCAATAGTGGGGAACCTTACTCCTTCGTTTTAAATTATTACTTATGTTTTGTTTCAGTGGATTGGTGATCCAGTGGTACAGCAGTAGACTACGGACCAGAAGTCTCGACTTAGGTCCCTGGTCAGATCTAGGAATTTTATCTGGCACTTACCATTTCTTTCTCCTTCAGATATCGCATATCATTAGATAACGTAGATCAGGAGTTTTTGTGGGAAGCAGTGGTGGACGTTGAGGTTAAGTGGTGCAGTTCAGCTGTGTCTGTTGTGGATGTACACTTCTGAGACTGGTGACACGAGGATGCATTAGAGTCAAGAGGTTTAATGCGGAACGAGGTGTAGCTTTAAGTTAATTTCATAAAGAATTTAAAAGGAATATCTTGAGGTAGGTCAGTAATATACCCTAATGTGCAGAAGTTGACGAGCACGAAAACGGTCACGGCCGACAATATTTCTAGGTGCATTACGTGTTCCCATCTATCGCCATGTGAAGATACGTCCAGCATTGTCGAACATGATCGTCTTAGTTGGCCAGGTGCCGTGATCTGGGGAGGCATTGCGAATACATAGAAAGAAGGGTCCTTTGTTGTATGATTATATGATAGCGAAACAAATACTGGTAGCAGTTACTTCTGTAAGATATCTGGGAGTATGCGTACGGAACGATTTGAAGTAGAATGATCATATAAAATTAATTGTTGGTAAGGCGGGTACCAAGTTGAGATTCATTGGGAGAGTCCTTAGAAAATGTAGTCCATCAACGAAGGAGATGGCTTACAAAACACTCGTTCGACCTATACTAGAGAATTGCTCATCAGTGTGGGATCCGTACCAGGTCGGATTGACAGAGGAGATAGAGAAGATCCAAAGAAGAGCGGCGCGTTTCGTCAGAGGGTTATTTGGTAAGCGTGATAGCGTTACGGAGATGTTTAGCAAACTCAAGTGGCAGACTCTGCAAGAGAGGCGCTCTGCATCGCGGTGTAGCTTGCTGTCCAGGTTTCGAGAGGGTGCGTTTCTGGATGAGGTATCGAATATATTGCTTCCCCCTACTTATACCTCCCGAGGAGATCACGAATGTAAAATTAAAGAGATTCGAGCGCGCACGGAGGCTTTGCGGCAGTCGTTCTTCCCGCGAACCATACGCGACTGGAACAGGAAAGGGAGGTAATGACAGTGGCACGTAAAGTGCCCTCCGCCACACACCGTTGGGTGGCTTGCGGAGTATAAGTGTAGATGTAGATGTACAGGCGTACTGAACCCAAAATTTGAACCCTCACCAATCAATGTTATTGTGACACTGACTGCTCCTCCACGTACGTCTTTTCAAGACTACGTTCGGCCCTGACATCATTTTTATGGATCTCTCTCACTGCCATCGATGCTCCTTATCTTCTGCACATCAGCGTACATTACTGACCTGCGTCAAGATATTCCTTCTAAACTCTTGATGAAATTATCTTAAAACTACACCTTGTTCCTCATTACACCTCTTGACTCAAATGCGTCCTCGTATCACCAGTCTTAGAAGCGTACATCCACAACAGACACAGCTGAACTGCACCACCTAACCTCAACGTCCACCACTGCTTCCCACACGCACAAAAACTCTTGATCTACGTTATCTAATGATATGCGATACCTGAAGGAGAAAGAAGTGAAGTACCAGATAAAAATCCTAGATCTGACCAGGTTCCAAAATTGAAACTTCCGGTCCGTAATCTACTGCTGTACCACCGGGTCACCAATACACTGAAACAAAATATAAATAAATTCCTGAATCGTCACTAGCGCAAATGTGAGACATAGAAGAGTTCTGAAGCGGGTATGTGTGGCAGTGGCGTGGCACACGACCAATCTCAAGCACGTCACGTCAGTCCAGAGGACGCTACGCCCGTCAGTCTGTCTCGGTGGTGCCCCAAGTTGCACGCCAGGTACGAGTCTTGTGCCAGCTCACTTGTCACGCCACGTGGTGGGGGGCCCTGGCCAGCGAGCGACTCACGAATGGTGTGCGATTCGAGGGGAGTCGGCACTTAGCCCACGGCTCGACCCACTGCTCCCGGAGTCCAGCCGTTTGACACGGCACACAGGTGCAGCGGCGATCTGGGCCGCGCTGCCAGCGGAGAAAGCAGCCCCTGGTCGCGCTGTGGCTGCGGGCTCGGCCGAGTGTCAAGTTCACGCCGGGGGACACGCTCACTGCCAAGGCGGCGGCGGCAGCGGGCGCCTCGCCTCGCCTTACCTTCTCCCGACACACTGGACTCGCATTCGGGAGGACGACGGTTCAATCCCGTCTCCGGCCATCCTGATTTAGGTTTTCCGTGATTTCCCTAAATCGTTTCAGGCAAATGCCGGGATGGTTCCTTTGAAAGGGCACGGCCGATTTCCTTCCCAATCCTTCCCTAACCCGAGCTTGCGCTCCGTCTCTAATGACCTCGTTGTCGACGGGACGTTAAACACTAACTACCACCACCACCACCTTCTCCCGGCCGGCCACTGGCCGCGCCGCGCAGTGTCGCACCGCATCGAGGCATCTAATTGTTAACTGCCACAAACCCTGTTCATGCTGCCGCCGTCCCTCCTCCCTCCCACTCACCCCACACCCCCTACCGCGCTCGCTACCGAAGCGGCAAACCACTCTGTAGTGGGTACATCGGCTTGGGTCACCACCACTGGTTACTGCCCATCAGCCGATATGGCCAGTAAATAGCTTTCCCTGTTCTCTATTAAACATTTCTTTTCAACAAACTAATACATCACCAAGCTTGTAGCATCGTATATCTCCTATACGAACCGTTAAAATGGGGTAAGAGAGATTAGGGCATGTACAGAGGCATACAGACATTTTTCCCTCGTTTAGTAAACGAATCGAACAGGAAAGAAAATCAGTGATGTTGGGAGATGCACTGTACCATAGCTTTCGGAGTATACAGGATTTTTCAAAGTCTTGGCATGAGACATCTAGGGGTAATAGATCCCGTCATGGTGAACGACTTTTATTAGAGACAAAATCTTCGCTGGCGCTTCCCAGTATCACTAACCAAATGGCTCTGAGCACTATGGGACTTAACATCTGAGGTCATCAGTCCCCTAGAACTTAGAACTACTTAAACCTAACTAACCTAAGGACATCACACACATCCATGCCCGAGGCAGGATTCGAACCTGCGACCGTAGCGGTCGCGCCGTTCCAGACTGTAGGTCCTAGAGCCGCTCGACCACCCCAGCCGACCCAGTAACACTAAAAATCCTTTTATATTAGTTATGCCCCTGAGAGGTGGCACGGTGTCGGCACTCTGTGTTATCTGTGTGGCTTGTGTGTTGACAATAATCCAGTCATCTGCTTCTTGTGAAAGGCGGAACGCCTCTTAAAATACACTATATTCTTCCGCTTAGAGACAGTCTTAAGGCTTTTTTTTTTTTTTTTTTTTTTTTTTTTTTTTTTTTTTTTTTTGCTGAAAATCACTCTATCAGTTTACTGGGGTAGGTAGCGTGGAGCACACATGGTTACTAGAACCTGCAAGTTCAGTGAAATTTAGTCGACTCAGGACCGTCGAATACTAAAGGAAACTAACGTTTTGTCTCTACAAAAGTTGTTCCCCATGACCTGATCCGTCGTCACTAGATGTTTGATGTAGTCTTTGAAACACCCTATTTATCTGCTAAAGAAAGCTAACACTTTGTCTCTAAAAAAGTTGTTCCTCATGACGTGATCCGTCGTCCCTAGACGTTTGATGTAAAGTCCTTGAAACACCCTATTTATCTGCAGGGGGTGGACAAAAATATGGAAACACCACACACAAAACACATTACCGTGTTGTATTGGTGTAGTAAAACTGTTAGCAATCAAAACAGCTTCCAGACGTCTCCGAATGGATAAATATATGTCCTGCATGGTTTTTAAGGCATCTTATATAACTCTTCCTGCAAAATAGTGGCACGTTCAGGTAACAATGACAGAGGTAAATGGCGGTCACGCACCTTTTTCTCCAAAGTAGATCACAAAGGCTCAATAATACTGAGATCTGGTAACTGTGGTGGTCAGACGAGATGTGACAATTCATCCTCGTGCTCACAAAACCAGTCCTGGACGACGCGAGCGTTGTGAACAGGGGCCCTGTCGCCTTGGGGCACAGCATCACCATTGGAAAACAATCATTGACCACGAGATGGACCTAATCAGCCGAAAGATTCCCATAATTCTTGGTAGTACTGCCAGACTTCTGCACCATATGTAGTAACACTGCTATTAACTAGGGAACGGCGCAACTACGCTCGCAGGTTCGAATCCTGCCTCTGGCATGGATGTGTGTGATGTCTTTAGGTTAGTTAGATTTAAGTAGTTCTAAGTTCTAGGGGACTGATGTCCTCAGAAGTTAAGTCCCATAGTGCTCAGAGCTATTTGAACCGCAAGGCATCTAATATTTTTCTCTGTATTTCTCAGCACGATCTACCCTGCAACATCCTTACAAGCTTTCAGACTGTTTCTGATCACACTGTATATAATTCTTGTAGTCATCTACATTCATACACCCCTAACCACTGTTAAGTGCATGGTTGTCGTTAGCTCCATACTACGAATTATTATGGCTTCTTCCCATTCCGTTCGCATATGGATCGTGGGAGGGATGATTGTGTGAACGCCTCCGCGCGAGAAATACCACGATACGCCTGTCAAAATCGTCACCGATTTCTCACCATGTTCCAAGCCTGGGACTTAAACTCGGCCAGAAGTGGGAAACAGTGTCAAAAAAGACATATCCGACCAAATGACTTTCTTCCATTGCTCCACAGTCTATTTTTGATGGTTTAGGCACCACGTTTTCCTGTTACGGACATGTGCAACACTGATGTTTTGAAATGGCAGCTCGATCTTGAGTTCCCTTCATTCTTTTTTTTTTATGACAGTATTCGCAAGTGCGACATTCTGCAGTGACTTTTGCAGCTGTTATCGTCTTATTTTTCGTCAAAGTCCTCTTTAATGGCCATCTGACAAGATCGCTCATCACACACTTTCGTTCACGTTCTGACTTAGTGGATGATCAAATTGGTCATGAAACGATCATAATTGTATTGATATACTGAATCACAATTGATGGAGCTCCGAACTTCTAAGGGGTGAGTTAAATTCTGTGTATTCTATTATATGAGAGTTTTAATCTTGTCTATGAATTTAAGGAACTATCGACTATCGGAGAACAACATTTTTAGTTGCTTGATGGGGAACAGGATCAAGTTACTATAAACTGCTGTATTAAATCATTAGGGACAGTAGTACAGAAAAGAGTCTATACCTGAAGAGTTTTAGGTTTGATAAAATTTTAATAACGGAAAGGGTTAACGTGGCTGTGGCAATCTGGCCTATTATTATTACTGTTATTATTAGTTTTAGATAGGCCAAGTTTTAGTATGGTAGGTTGTACAGTGATACTCGAATTCAGGAAAATGTAATGATTAAATGCCTTACTAAGTCAGTTGAGTTATTGCTATAAAAAAGTAAAAGATTGGTTATTTCTTTAGAAGTTAGATTTAGTCAAAATTGTGTTTTGATACAATCTATTATATCTCGTTATAGCCTTATCGTGACTTTAAAAGGAAAGACGAAATGAAAGAAAGGAAAGAACAATAGAAAAATATAAACAAATAAGAGGGATCGTAGTCATCTCAACCAGTAAGTAGCAGGAATTCTTTTTGAAAGAAAAAAACAATAAGCTATAAAACTTTAAAAAGTAACGTTGAGAAAAGCGACAGAAATAATTAAGTAAGTTTTACACGATATTCTCGTTTGATAGACAGTGGCCGAGTGTTAAATTGTAGCGCCTTTGACTGAACCGCTGTTAGATCTTTGTCCTGTTTTTGACTGTTTAGGAACATAAGAAGGAGATTTGTGTGAATTTTCAAAAGGTTTATTACGAAATTAAATATTCTATTCCAAGAACAAGTATCAATAATATCTGGCGAGTCGTGTATCACCTGAAAGGCTGACAATGCACATGATCCTTTAATGATTTATTATGTAGCAGCAACAGCCAGAAACTGCTTACATAGTATTGTATTACATCGGCGAAATATTCATGTAAACGAAATGCTTATAGTAAAACGTGCCGATCTAAATATTAATCGTTGCTTTAAATACTGATGTAGAAAAATTACCTTTTCAAAGGCAGAAACAATACATTCTGTCAAGAAGAACGTGCTAATAGTTTTTGTAACTGACATCTCTAGTTAGTCACAGGCTTGGCCACAGAGAAATGGAGGTTAGTTCCAATTTCTGATATCAGACTTGGTGATCGATAGTCATCTACGAAGCTATTCATACATTGTGCACAGCTTTGTTAAGTGCTATTTTTTTGGAAACTGGTATGTTGAGAACAGTGACTGTAATACTATAAGGTCTATACTTGAAATAGCAGCCAGCCACAATTGTAGTTTAACGAGATTGATTTAGATTGAACCACGACCGCTTTCGGAATTTTTTACATATCGTCTTCAGAAATGTTACACATTTCATTGTTTTCTTGCTGGGGTCTCCTTTTGTATCCTTTATTGGTTTGCTGCTCTAGGATGGAGAGAAAGTTTTTTGTTCTCAGTTTGGTAATGTTTACGATAGTTTCATTTCGTAAGAACTCCATCACAGCATTTATAAAAAGGTTTTAAAGTTATTAAAATGTGAAATGTGGTGAAAACCTACGTGTTGTATGATTCTATTTGAAGAAATCGCCCTTTGTTTTTGTTGTAAATTTCGAAATTAACACATTTGTCGACCTGCATTATACGAGTGCAGTTCAATACACCTTACACCCCTCCTGTCTCTAATGGTAGCACACACAATAAACACGTACGAAGCAAGGCCCAGCTTCACATTAGTAACATAAACAATATTTTCAGGGATCTTACACTCGAAAAATACATTCGAAACAAGGTTTAAGGAACACGTGGATGGGCTGGACCGAAAACTTAAGCAGACCAACCTTTGCCCCCATCTTGCAGAAAATAATCACACAACAGCCAATATAGAAAACAACCTCCAAATCTTACACCTTATAGATAAGCGTGGCACAATGAATCTTCTAGATGATGCCAAATGTTCTGTACCACTCTGATTAAACAGAGTCATCCGACGCATCTATCCTAAATAATTCCCGAGAGGTCTTCTTATCGTTTAAGCCAACGTAATATTCTCATAGTTCAAGGTTATTTTTAAAAATTTTTACCCATCTTTTATGATTGTGAGTAAACTACTAGCACCTTTACTGCTACATTCGTATATAAATGATATCCATAGTCTGATGTATTAAAACATTGGCATTTATAAGTAGAGTGCAATCATAGACTCAGTGTTAAGACTTAGCTTTATCACTATAACAGAAAACCTATCTCATTGTGCTTATGTACTAAACACAGTAATTGGCATTTTTTGTATATAACCTTCGTATGTGTAATCCTAATCTCTCAGCATATTAGAAACTATTGTTAACAATTTTACATTTTTTTCGTTTTTTAAATTAATTCCATTGTACTAGCAAAGAAATATTGTACTAAGCCATACATTCTCACAGCAACGGTAACCTAACATCTTTGTGATTGTAAGATCCATGAAAACATTGTTTATGTTACTCATGTGAAGCTGGTCACGCTTTGTAGATGTTTATCGTGTGTACTGCCGTTATACAGAGAATGAACTGGTATAAGGTGTTTCTGAGTGATTTGAAGAGCACGAGCCTAGATCACGTCCATAAATGTGTTAATTTCAAAATTCACAACAAAAACAAAGATCAATTTCGTCTCACAGAAGCATACAGCACGTAACTTTCACCACATTTCATGTTTTAATAACTTTGAAACCTCTTCATATGTATTTTGATAGAATTCATAAGAAATAAATGTATTGTAAACTTTATCAAATAGTGAACAAGACTTTCTCTCTATCCCAGTGCAGCAAAACAATAACGGAGACAAAACGAGGCCCCAACAAGAAACCACCGAAGCGTGTAACAACCATCTGAAGATGGCTTTGTAAAAAGTTCGAAACCGGTCATGGTATGATCCAAATCAACTTCGTTAAACCGTACTTGTGGCTGGTTACTGTTTCAATTATAAACCTTATTTGTAAGTATGTTTTCGTGGAAGGGCGTCGAGTTCTTATGAGTATTTCCGATTTTCTGGGCTAATTTTATGACTTCTTTTATACGAGTAGCAGTGTTTAGAATTGATAAGGACCAGAAGATAAACGTTTTCCTGTAACTCAAAGCTGCAAAACGTGACGCAGTCTGTGTCGCCCGCCGCATATCGCCGTGAGCGGCGATACCGGGAGCAAACAAGCTGAAAACTTTGATCGAAACACAGAATCTTGGAGAAGGAGTCCAACTAACGTTTCAAAATGTTGGTGCCCGTTTAGAGTTTCCAAATTAGTCAAAATTCAGCATTTCGTGAGGCATTACAACCCAAGCATCTGTTGTGCATAACCTACACAATATATGGAAGTAATTAGCAACCTGTTACGTAAAAGAAATTTAATTTCTTAACCTGTTTCAGGCACTTAGTGTTCTT
The DNA here is from genome assembly GCF_023898315.1 of Schistocerca nitens. Classification (NCBI taxonomy): domain Eukaryota; kingdom Metazoa; phylum Arthropoda; class Insecta; order Orthoptera; family Acrididae; genus Schistocerca; species Schistocerca nitens. The sequence goes on along the minus strand of NC_064615.1, from coordinate 575,061,949 downwards.
CTCTATACGGCTGTACAGAAAACTGTACCCAAGTAAGTAGATGTTAGATAGAAATATTAAAAATTAAGGACGAGAAATTTTAAAAGCTTTAAAAATGTTTCATACTTATAACTATCGAATTATTTGCGAATGTCAACAATAAAATGCATGGAGCATATTGCTGTTGTCATAAAAAATACAAGACCAATAAGTGATACAATAGGGAATCTATTAATACAGGAAGAGCTCGTAAATGCTTACATATAGTTCATAGTACCAGTGCAAATCTGATACAAAGAAGCCAAATAACAACTGGTGACATCATGCCAAAACAGGAGATAATCAGCTAATGACTTGCATACCTTGAGGCTGGTCTCAGAGTGAGGGTAAAAGCACGATGAAATAATAAAACAAAACCATACACACTTACAGTTGTCATTAGGTATAGGCAGAAATGTAAGTGCGCATAAGCAACGTAATATATGAAAACCTAATGCTAAATAAAATAAGTTAATACCAACAAGTGGCGCAATGGATGGGAAATTCGAAAACTAATCTCCAGACAGTTGTAGTGAGGTCAGAAGAAGCATTCTAGCTGGGAACCCCTCAGCAAAAATGAAGTACGAAGCGAATCATATGACTGGAACCTGTGACCGGAGTAAATGGAGAGACAGTTTTCAATCATTAGCTAATATTAAGTGTCGGAAAGTGTCTGTGGAGAAAAAGAAGCGTGGGCATATTTGTATTATAGTGAAACAACTAGTACTGGAATGTATTAAACGCGTAAACAAAGCTGATGCTCGGCGCGGTGGTTGATGGGAGCGACTGCAAAAGGTTTTCCCATCTACAGCCGCTCTCATCAGCCATCGCATCGAGTGTCAACTTTGTTTACGCGTTTAATATGCAGGTACGTTTCGTGAAAGAACTGTAACAAGCGGCATTTATAGCAATTGTATGGTGCTATAAGTTTTAGAACATGTCACGTTATTTATGTAGAGGTGACAGTAGCGTAGTACCAGGAAATACGGCCGTGCAAACAGCATGCGAGATGCACTAGTGGACGGGAAGCAATAACTGAAACAACTGGAGAAAAAATACCTAGTCAGTAGCTATAACGAAAAATAACTGTAGAAGAAAGGAAACGTGGGCATCATTGTATATTTTTATTACAGCGAAATCACTAATTTAAAAATCTATATACTGTCCTAAATACACTCAGTGAAGTAAATATAACTAGCAACATTTACATAAGTTGTATGAAATAAGTATGACAGGCTAGACTACCTGACCGTGAATGACTGATAGTGCTTATTAACAGTAATTACTACTTATAACTATAAAGCAGAGCAACTGTAACTTTAAGAATAGAAAGTGTATAGGTCATTGTTTACATACAGCTAACCACTTGTACCAAAAATAAATCACTATCTATAGCTTGTAGATGATTTAGTATCTGCTATAACAAATGGTTAACTACCTGACATTGTAAGTGTTGCAGCTTAGAACTGAAAATGCTTCACTACTTACAACTGTAGAGGCTGAAAAACCTGCAACTATAGATAATCAACTTTTCACATTATGGAGGGGCTTCCCGATATTGCTGTTTCCAGTTTATGCACAATATTTCAACGTACGACCCACTCACCTTTTTCAAGCGCTGCGAGTTGTGCTTTTATGTGTACTCGCTGTCTGGACTTTTGTTTTCCAGAGCCCACATTTGTATTCCATGAAACTCACGTTCTTTCAGCGTTTCCTAGCTCTGATGGATGTGATTACGAGTGACTTTCTTAATAAAGTGAGTGCCGTATCCTAACCCTTGTTGAAGTTGAAAACTCCGTCCCTGTTTATTACGTTATCCGACCTCCTTGTTTCGACAAACTTCTTAATTTCGCTGTCCCAAGCTAGCAGAAGAGTCGAGTAGAAATTCATGGACATTAGCAATATACCGAACTACAACAACCAAGTAAATCAGCTGTCATTGGGCACTGCCTCGAATATAATCGTCAAATGATACACAATGATACCAGTACCGTTGGTGCAAACGCCAAGTTTTTCAGACAGCATGATTAAGGAGTCTGTCGAAATTCAGCTGTCGGGCATCTTAATAAACAGGGACTAAGGTTTCAACTTAACCAAAGATTGGGGTCTGGCACTCAATTTATTAAAATCTCACCGACCATCACATCCAGCACGTGACAGAACGATATCACAATTACTTTTACATAGTTGTTATAACTTTATTAATGATTATTTTAATATCAAGATGAGGAAAAACATGTTTCAGGGTGTTTGTAAAACTACGTTGTGATTTTCAATAGAACTTTCTTTTTACTTTTATTTACTTAACTATTTAAATCAAACATTTCTGTACAGTTTGAGCTCTTCTTGACGGAATAACAGTTTACTATGTTGAAAAGAGTAACATTCAGTAGCGAAATAGGGAAACCATTACGCTGCTTGGGTTCGCAAGTTTCTCCTGGTGTGTTTCCGTTTCTGAAACATCTTTTCTGCAGGAGAAGTGTGCCGTTGCCAGACACATAGAACAAAGGGTTGGGAAGTGCCCTTGCCGTATTTCGTTTCTGGTACACCTTTGCTATGCAACAAGCAGGAAGAGAGACAGACTGAAATGAGAGTAGCCAACTGGCTATGGTTGAGTGTAATAGGTGATGTTCCGCTATTCGAGTCTTGAATATTTTGTGCTGACAGTGTTGCAATTTGTGATGGAACGCTATTATTAGTTATTTCACGGTAATAAGTCGTCTCTGGTAAGTCCTAACTGTGGATGCAAGATATTTCCAGGAAAAAATTTAATGTTGCAAGTATTACATCAAGGTACATCAAGAATGGTTTCCAAGAGGTAGACATAGTGGTGTGTTTGGCCTGTCTAAATACTGAGAGAAGTGAGGCAGCGTGGAAACACTTTTGCACCTGTTTCTCTAGTGCGCTGCTTCAGACAATGCAAGCTACTGACAATTTATTTCGTCATTAACTTTGGAAAGGAAAGCCAAACTAGTGTTAAATATGATGAAAGTGTTTTTTGAATCAATACAGCAACAGCTTAGTTTGTGAGTGTTAACTTTTTTATTCAGTAACCTTTCATTTACTTGCTTAAATCCTAACTCAGTAACTATTCATTGGAAAAGTAAGTGCATTTAATATTATGTTAGCATGATTCATTTATGTAAGAACTTGTGGAGACATATAAGTTTGCTCGATCATATTGTCGTAGTACTTGATTTAATACACTTGTTAATTTATCAGTGCTAAATTTAATTGAAATTTTTGTAAAAGTGAGGTTAAGGGTTTATTGAGAAAGTTATCTTCTTGAAATTATTGTAAGTTTCATTCTGGCACAGAAAGCTAAGATTCATACTTATTAAAGGATAAAGAATCGGTTTTCAAGTTAAATAAACTGAATTATTTTCAAAATCCGTCCCTATGGGACTGGTGACCGGAAATAGAAAATAGAATGATCTATTTTCAGAAGGAAATTTACCAAGGTGAGTTAATATTGCTTGCTTACTCAGTAGTGTATATGAGCGCTGTATTTCAGTGTGAAGCATTAAATATCGAGATATTTATAAAATTATTAGTTTAAAAAATTAATTTAAAAAATCGATATTTATAAAATGTATTTAAAGATAGGATAGAAAGTAAAGTGTTTAACTCTGCTCCTTGGTAGAATTACCCCTAGTTTTTCAGTGAACGCCACGGAAAAAGAATGACAGCCTACAGATTTTACTAACAGGTTTACACGCGCTTGTGTGTAAGTTCGGCTTAAATGTAAATTGTTCTCAAAATGAAAATTTGTTGTTCTTTGCGAGTAAGCCATTCATTTATAATAAAGGACGAAAAAAATTTACAACCACTGTTTCAGCACTGAGTAAGGACGTGTATATACGGTGGATCAAACCAAAATTCCTGCAGTCTGTTATCACAGCGCGATTACTTGCACATTAACAGTACAAAAGTGTATAACAAAATTTCGTGAAGGTTGGAACAAAAAAGAAGGGCACTTTGGCAACACTGTAATCACATGAACGACAGCTGTCTTCACTCAGTTCTCTGCAGCCACGCTGCACAATTGGTGTGCAGTGGACAGCATGTTTTGTCATAATACTCGAGTTCAAGACTTAGAGGGTTTCGCTGTAAGAAGCAATGAATTCTCTGGAATGTTCTATGTTACCCCGCATCATTGGTCAGATACTAACAGCAACCGGACTAGAGGATTACCGTACAACGTGTACCCGCTGCTGTAAACACCACAACACAAACGGCTGCGTTTGGAATGTTGTTGCATTTCATTCAGCAATGAATCGCTGTTCTGCACTACTCTAGATGACCATCGTCAGTGAGTATGGTGGTGACGTGTGGAGAGGTCCCATTCTTCCAAATGTGTTTGAGAGGCACAATGGTATCACGTCTTTGAAATGTTGCCATGAGGCGAGGTACAGCCGGAAAGTATTTTATAAAATGCATTTTAACCATCAGCTATTTATTGTCCCATTAGTTATGTACCGGTTCCGGTTATTAGCCATCATCCAGGATGCCGAGTACAACGGATCAGTTAAAAACATCCCATATTCTTTTGAAGCTGAAACGTATCGAAATTACCGAGCGAGGTATATATATATATATATATATATATATATATATATATATATATATATATAGAGAGAGAGAGAGAGAGAGAGAGAGAGAGCAAGCAGTAAAGGAAACAAAAGAAAAATTCGGAGTAGGTATTAAAATTCATGGAGAAGAAGTAAAAACTTTGAGGTTCGCCGATGACATTGTAATTCTGTCAGAGACAGCAAAGGACTTGGAAGAGCAGTTGAACGGAATGGACAGTGTCTTGAAAGGAGGATATAAGATGAACATCAACAAAAGCAAAACGAGGATAATGGAATGTAGTCAAATTAAATCGGGTGATGCTGAGGGGATTAGATTAGGAAATGAGACACTTAAAGTAGTAAAGGAGTTTTGCTATTTAGGGAGTATAATAACTGATGATGGTCGAAGTAGAGAGGATATAAAATGTAGACTGGCAATGGCAAGGAAATCGTTTCTCAAGAAGAGAAATTTGTTAACATCGAGTATAGATTTAAGTGTCAGGAAGGCGTCTCTGAAAGTATTTGTATGGAGTGTAGCCATGTATGGAAGTGAAACGTGGACGATAACCAGTTTGGACAAGAAGAGAATAGAAGCTTTCGAAATGTGGTGCTACAGAAGAATGCTGAAGATAAGGTGGGTAGATCACGTAACTAATGAGGAGGTATTGAATAGGATTGGGGAGAAGAGAAGTTTGTGGCACAACTTGACTACAAGAAGGGATCGGTTGGTAGGACATGTTTTGAGGCATCAAGGGATCACAAATTTGGCATTGGAGGGCAGCGTGGAGGGTAAAAATCGTAGAGGGAGACCAAGAGATGAATACACTAAACAGATTCAGAAGGATGTAGGTTGCAGTAGGTACTGGGAGATGAAGAAGCTTGCACGGGATAGAGTAGCATGGAGAGCTGCATCAAACCAGTCTCAGGACTGAAGACCACAACACCAACATATATATATATATATATATATATATATATATATACTCCTGGAAATTGAAATAAGAACACCGTGAATTCATTGTCCCAGGAAGCGGAAACTTTATTGACACATTCCTGGGGTCAGATACATCACATGATCACACTGACAGAACCACAGGCACATAGACACAGGCAACAGAGCATGCACAATGTCGACACTAGTACAGTGTATATCCACCTTTCGCAGCAATGCAGGCTGCTGTTCTCCCATGGAGACGATCGTAGAGATGCTGGATGTAGTCCTGTGGAACGGCTTGCCATGCCATTTCCACCTGGCGCCTCAGTTGGACCAGCGTTCGTGCTGGACGTGCAGACCGCGTGAGACGACGCTTCATCCAGTCCCAAACATGCTCAATGGGGGACAGATCCGGAGATCTTGCTGGCCAGGGTAGTTGACTTACACCTTCTAGAGCACGTTGGGTGGCACGGGATACATGCGGACGTGCATTGTCCTGTTGGAACAGCAAGTTCCCTTGCCGGTCTAGGAATGGTAGAACGATGGGTTCGATGACGGTTTGGACGTACCGTGCACTATTCAGTGTCCCCTCGACGATCACCAGTGGTGTACGGCCAGTGTAGGAGATCGCTCCCCACACCATGATGCCGGGTGTTGGCCCTGTGTGCCTCGGTCGTATGCAGTCCTGATTGTGGCGCTCACCTGCACGGCGCCAAACACGCATACGACCATCATTGGCACCAAGGCAGAAGCGACTCTCATCGCTGAAGACGACACGTCTCCATTCGTCCCTCCATTCACGCCTGTCGCGACACCACTGGAGGCGGGCTGCACGATGTTGGGGCGTGAGCGGAAGACGGCCTAACGGTGTGCGGGACTGTAGCCCAGCTTCATGGAGACGGTTGCGAATGGTCCTCGCCGATACCCCAGGAGCAACAGTGTCCCTAATTTGCTGGGAAGTGGCGGTGCGGTCCCCTACGGCACTGCGTAGGATCCTACGGTCTTGGCGTGCATCCGTGCGTCGCTGCGGTCCGGTGCCAGGTCGACGGGCACGTGCACCTTCCGCCGACCACTGGCGACAACATCGATGTACTGTGGAGACCTCACGCCCCACGTGTTGAGCAATTCGGCGGTACGTCCACCCGGCCTCCCGCATGCCCACTATACGCCCTCGCTCAAAGTCCGTCAACTGCACATACGGTTCACGTCCACGCTGTCGCGGCATGCTACCAGTGTTAAAGACTGCGATGGAGCTCCGTATGCCACGGCAAACTGGCTGACACTGACGGCGGCGGTGCACAAATGCTGCGCAGCTAGCGCCATTCGACGGCCAACACCGCGGTTCCTGGTGTGTCCGCTGTGCCGTGCGTGTGATCATTGCTTGTACAGCCCTCTCGCAGTGTCCGGAGCAAGTATGGTGGGTCTGACACACCGGTGTCAATGTGTTCTTTTTTCCATTTCCAGGAGTATATATATATATATATATATATATATATATATATATATATATATATATATATATGTGTGTGTGTGTGTGTGTGTGTATTGACGTCGTCATGTGGGGGAGCCCTCGAGTATGACTTCATTTCGCATCTGGTAGTGACTAAGGGAACTCTGGTGGCACAACGGTATTGTAGTGCCATTTTTCAACAGTGTTTGCCTCACATGGCAAGTGTCTCTCTGAACTGTCTGTGATGATGAGGTGGACAGGAACATCGCCATGTCTATCCTCGATGTAAAATGTGTAAAGCAGCTCAGACGTCAACTCCACCCCAGTGGCATTACGCAGGGTATGAAGGACCACTTAGAACAGTAGTCGTTCAACTCGCCCTAGAGAAGATAAAACGGCTTTATAAAAATATCTTAACAACCGAATCAGTACACGTACGCAGGCCAAAGAGGGTGCAACGTAATACATTTTATTGTTCAAATTTTGGTCACTAGGTGCAAATCTGACGCTGTACAAGATCTCGTCTGCGTCTCTCGTGCTCATATTCAATAAACTGTGGACGTAGAGTTTAATAACAAAATCACCAGTATGCCTTTCTCACTTGCTTGACCTTTTCCGCGACATCTGGAAGCATTTTTATATGTCTTTCTAGCATTGACAGCTCCAAAGTTGCACCTGGTGGTCAAACCTGAAACTAATTCTTTTTCCAGTGTACATCAATTCCGCATTAACGCGTTACAATATTTATCAAGTTTCGCTGCCATACGATATTTACAGCCCGCACTGGACTTCCGTGAGAAGCTGCACTTTAATTATAACCATCCGGTACAACCAACAGCGTCAATTTCTTTGCGCTGCCTTTCATCAAATGACCGCCCCATCCGTTTCCTTAACAATACCCACCTGCAACAGCAGTGTAGATAACCGGAGGAAGTGCACTGGCCGGAAGCTCCCATAGCTAGTCGTACTCCGATCAAATTACCACCTCTCTAGTACTCCAGACGGGCTCTTGTAGCTCGCCGGGTACTACGGTAGTGTCGAATATAGCCGGAGGGAGAATGCTCATCGATACTCTCTGGATATGTGGATCACTTGACCAACTCCAACCTGCACACCTCAGTTCTCTGCATCTGACCAGTTTACGTCTCCTTGGACTTAAAAACTAGCTTCTTCACTGAACAACATCTGTCGTATGAAGCTCACTGATTCACAGCCCATTCTGCAAACTGCACCCGTCGACCAGGATCTTCCTCCGAGAGATGATGTTGCAACTGTAACGTGTACGGCTGCCATTGGTGTGTGTGCAACACACGCAGGATTGAACGCTGACTGACACTGGATATTGCTGATAAACGGCGCGTATTGCTATGTGGACTTTTCACAAACGATCCCACATTTGCTGCTGCAGTCTCCTCGTTGGTGGCTGTTCTTTGACGTCCAATGCGTAGCTTGTCCATCACAAAATCTGTTGCACGAAATTTGACCAATAACTTGGATACTGTCATATGTGAAATGTCATTTCTTTCAAAATGCCCGGCATTGAAGTCAGCAGCAATCACTCTGGTACTTCTTACAACACTCGTTAACACAATTTCAATACGTTCCCTGCTGTGTAAGTGCCATTGTGGATCTCCTGCAACAATAAATAGAATTTATCACCTCCCCGCAATTTCAAACTTTAACAGGTCATAACTCCTACAGCCGGCTGGTGTGGCCGAGTGGTTCTAAGCGCTTTAGTCTCGAACCGCGCGACCGCTACGGTCGCAGGTTCGAATCCTGCCTCGGGCATGGGTATGTGTGATGTCCTTAGGTTAGTTAGGTTTAAGTAGTTGTAAGTTCTAGGGCAGTGATGACCTCAGATGTTAAGTCCCATTGTGCTCAGAGCCATTTGAACCATTTGAACCATAACTCCGTCACAAATAAAGATATCTTAAAATAGATTTCACATGTGTATTCCTGAGAAAAAAGCAGTTCGAAATTATGTGCCACATGATCCGCTTGCTGCTTGAAACACGTAACATGGCGAATTTCAAGGTGGCTACCGCTGTCGCCATAGATCCTATAAGTTACGCCCCTCCTACAGACACCCCATACCAGACGCCATTATGATTCATCACACCTTTCGACTTTTATAGGGGTGTACATAGACTTTTGCATCACCTTGCATATTTCACCGTTGGAAACTCTTGTGTGTATGAAATAACTTTATTGACGACATATAATGGTTTTTTAGTATATTTTTTTCAAATAAGAAAATTCAGTTGGATCGCTTTCGATATCTTGTGTGTTCATAGTATCTTTTAATCACATCTGGATCCCTTAAAATCCCTTAAAATTCCACAAATAAAGTTCATACTACCCCGTCATCATAATTTCAATGAATAAATCGAAAATTTATGGATCACTGATTTCGAATAGTAATACTATCAAAATATTAATATCGAATAAAATACTATCAAAATATTAATATATTTGTAGGGATGTGGCCCTCAGGAGTTCATACTCTACACGCTCCAAGATTTTTAAAATGCGCGGTGTTATTGACAATTGTGGTAGTTCACTTTAATACAAATCAGTGGTAAATAAAATTCACAAGTGACGTCGATTTCCTTTCCATATGCCTTTTAGTGACGTGGATAAACAATAAAATCGGGAATTCTGAAAATGAATGTGCCACAGTAGAATGAGGGAATTTTTGCATTGTCGCATCATGCACAAGTTTCAGAAGATTAAACGAAATCAAAGGACGACGATGTTGTTTTCAATGAGCATTTTAACGGAATTGTAAGAGAACTGTTATATGGAAGATATAAGAGAGAGAAAAGAAAGTCTATTTTTTTGTTAGCGATGAAGCTTCCCAAATATAAATGTGTGAACGTGCAAGAGACTTTTAAATAGAAAGAAAGAGAAATAAGAAACACAAATGGAGACTTTCTCGACGTTTTTAAAATTCAACATCCTCTAGAAATGGAACTTTCGAAGAATTAATCATATAGCATTAACGCAAAGCTTCATAAATGTCGATATTAAAAATAAAATAAAAGGAAAAAGTTCGATATACCAGTAGAGTCAATGGAAACCGTTGTGTTGATCAATATCCGAATTATCTACTTGACCACCAGCTTGAGTTTCGCAGTGTCTCTTTAAAGAACAATGATCCCAACTACTTTTCCAAGGTAAAATCGGAATTGATCGATAATTAAATTCACTCGCCTACAAGATAAATGCCTGCTGTCACCATTAAGCAGTTTCCAGTTTCCCTTTAGGAACTATGATCTAACTTCAAAATTCAGTTACCTGGATTAACACTTCAGGGCTTCGTACAATTTAGAATAAAACACTTGAGCAATAGTTGCTATGTGCCGCGATCCTGCACCTGCTAAACTAAGCACTATTACTCTACCCCGTCTGCAGCTCGTGATCTTGCGGTAGCGTTCTCGCTTTCCGCGCACAGGGTCCCGGGTTCGATTCCTGGAGAGGTCAGGGATTTTTCACCTGCCTCGAGAGGACTGTGTGTTGTTGTGTTGTCTTCATCATCATGACTCATCCCCATTACGGTCGGAGGAAAGCAATGGCAAACCACCTCCGCTAAGACGTTGCCTAGTCGGCGGTGTGGGTCTCCCGCATCGTTCCCTATGCTCCTCGGAGTATGGGACCTCATCATCGTCACTCTACCCCACTTTGCTGGTTCAACCCAAGTGATATGAACGCCAACTGCCGCCTTGAACTAATACAGTTCATCACGAATAACAGTGATACGGAATGAAGGCTTCAGTCCAACGATCCGTCGACGCTGACTCTACTGGAAGAGATGTGGAAAGATGTACAGCAATATCTTGAAAGGAGAATCTCGACGTTCCATGAGCGATTCAGGGGTACGAAGAGAAACACACATCAGTATAGCTAAACAGGGCCTGAACATTGCATTACCCAAAAATATATGGAGCTCATAAAAATAAGCATGTAATTTATGGACTGTTAGACTATTAAAGCAACAAAAACCTCACTAACGAGTCACAAAAGTTTACTCATCAATAACGGCCTGATTCAGAACCTTAGCTAGATCTACATGTGAAATTTTTGGTTTTAGATCCCCAACAAGATGCTCAAGAAGGTACCCGAACCAGATTTTCCATGAAGACCAGAGAATGAAGTTAATTTTATCACATACGTACACGGTTTTCGAGGAACTGCTGCACTTCCGTGCCGTACATTATTGGACGAGCGCTGCATCTACATTTTACACTTTTTGACAGATAACTGTAACTATATATGATAGCATAGCAAAGCTAAACAGATAATTGATTACCGTAACTAATCACAAATGATTAATTGAAAGGAGACGACGCCTTTCGAAATTTTACCTCTAAAATTCAGGTATTGTCAGTTTCAATTTAATCTACAGCACCTGCTTTTATATCAATCTGGCTTATTTCATTGTAGTGTGCTAGCAGCAGGCACTATTTCTTTTATTTTTCTGATGTGCCCAGACGCACACATACTACCGCCGTCGTAACAATTTTGTTTAAACATTATTTCCTCATCATCTCCGAATGAAAAAAAACTAACATAAAAGATAGAAAAGGAGTAACATGAAGATATGATTGTTGGCCATAAACAACTTTCGTGGATGTGTAAGTTAATGAACTGTCGTTAATGGCACTGCTGGAAGAATTCGTTCTCGTTAGTCTAATAACCGTCTCTTAACTTATTTTAATTATAAAACAACTTAGGAGCCTCAAATATCCTTATTTAGAGCGTGTGAAGTATATAGAATGAGTTTTGTAACACCAAATTGAATGATCTATGAGGCGCAGAGCTCGCTTTGACGCTACCGCCAAAATACGAGGGGCTTTCAATGCTAATGCAACACATTTTTTTCTGAAAGCAGAATTATTTTATTCAGGACTCCAATGCACCGTAATTATTCCCCACTCTTTTGGCTGCAGAACCTTGTTTTTCAACAAAATCTACGTTCAATGCGACGGCTTTTACCCACATTACTGGAAGGCCTTCATGCCAGCATGGTACCACCACACTGGGCGACGTCGGAGCCGACGCCTTGCTGCACCAGTAACCTGCCCATTATCCACGTACTTCTTCCCGTGGAGTGCGTCCTTCGTGGAAGTCGGAAAGTGCGAGATCCGCCTGTAAGGTGGACGAGAATGATCAGTCCCATAAAGTTTTGTGAGCTTTGATCGGATGAGTTGTAAGTAGGCTGTTTAGGTTTTTTTTATTAGTAACGCCACCTCTGTATGAAAATCACTGGCTGTGCTGTGTGCAGTCTGTGGCTGCTTTGCATTGTTGTAATACTCGCCATTGTAGTGTTAGGCAGCTGGCTGTGAACAGCGCGTAGCGTTGGGCAGTTGGAGGTGAGCCGCCAGCAGTGGTGGATGTGGGGAGAGAGATGGCGGAGTTTTGAAACTTTATTATGAACTGCTATATATATATATATATATGATGATATCAAGGTAAATACATTGTTTATTCTCTATTAATATCTTTCATTTGCTAACTATCCCTATCAGTAGTTAGTGCCTTCCATAGTTTGAATCTTTTATTTAGCTGGCAGTTGTGGCGCTCGCTGTATTGCAGTAGCTTGAGTAGCGAAGATTTTTGTGAGGTAAGTGATTAGTGAAAGGTATAGTTTAATGTTAGTCAGGGCCATTCTTTTGTAGGGAATTCTGAAAGTCAGATTGCGTTGCGCTAACAAAATATTGTGTGTCAGTTTAAGCACAGTCTCGTATAATTGTTCAAAGGGGACGTTTCATATGTCGACCCTTAGCCTAGGATACCTCACTGGAATCTTCTGATTTTTTTCTTGTAGTTTGTGCAATTAGTGTAGATTTTGTTTATTGCCAGCGCGTAATTATGGAGAGAATTTCCATTGTAGTTGTAGTTTTTCATTGTTGTACAGTAAAACAGTTGTGGCATGCATGTAGATTTGCACCAAGTGTTTCGCAGCTGCAATTAACTAGATATTATTTTCAGTGTTATGTTAATGTGTTCTCTTAATTTTGCTCTTCAAATTGTGTTTTTCTGTGTTGTCGTGTGAAATACTGTGACAATAATGGCGTGTGAAAAACGTAATACTAGGCTCCAAAGTAAACTGAGAAATGACAGTAAAGACGAAAGCAGTGTGTTAGCGCCACCGAGTAATGAATTAACTAATGTTCAAAGTAGTAATTTGGTAATTGTGCATAGGGAAATGGAGCGGGCGGCAAACAATGGCGTAGACTGCGAAACAATTAGAGAACAGGGAAGCATTATCGATCGATCGGTCGGCGACAGCTCGCCTCAGGAATCCGAAATGACAGGAAACAATCTCGCAAATGCTGTGGATTCAGGATTTGGGTCCTCACCGTTTTCTCACATAAGTCAAGACACATTTTCTGCTTGTCAAAATGTGAATGTTGCCGGTGAAAATGCACTGCCAAAAAGCCTAGAGAAACAGATTCCGGACACTAATATATTATTATTGCAATTAATGCAACAAATGCTACAAAAGTTAGACAGAATGGAACAAAATCTTCAAAAGTTAGACACAATGGAACAACACCTGAGACAAACACAGCAACAGTTAGACGCAATGGAACAAAATCTTCACACCACGCTTGAACAAATACGTGAAGATTTAACTGCTGAGTTACATAACATAGAATCGAAATGTCAAGAAGTCTGTAATGACGTAAAAACACAAATTTGTGAGCATTTTCAACCCATTTTTTCGCGGCATGAAAATGCATTACAGAATCACGAAGCAGCCATAAAAGAACTGCAAACCATTGTTCATGAAAATCACGACACCTTGCAAGCTAAAATTGACTCAGTTGCATCTACCGATTCGGTTACGCAACTTGCAAAAACTCAGGAAAACTTGAAGGACACAGTAGATTCGATTTCAACACAAATGGACACTCTGAAACTTGGTTCAGAAAAACACACTGAGGAAATGTGTTCACTATCGGAGAAAGTAGCCGAACTTTCGGATCAGGTCACTAATTTATCTACAAAGGTAGATGATGATCTGAATGACACAAAACCGGTAGTCTTTAATGACACAGAAGAGAGCGAACAAATTAGGAAACTGAAACAAAATCTGAATCAAATTAATACGCAACACCAAAGAGAAATCCGGGAAGTACAAGATCAGCTGACACAGGTAATACATGAATTACGTATTTCAGAGGACACTCGCGCTCCAACATGGGAAGAGGGACATAGAAATACGGAAAAGCCGCAACATAATAACACAGGGCATTTCGGAAGTTATGAAAGAAATTGGCAATGTGCACCGAATTTTGAGATGGAACCGCCGACACGACCTAACAATGACCGATATGCTACTCGCCGACACGATGATTTTTACTATAAGCTGTTAAAAAAAAAAAATTATGAAATCTACCGACATACCGACAGACCTGAATTTCATCAGAACTGGCGGGATTTAAACAGGGCTGGGCCCTCTGGGCAACGTGAATTTGTAGAAGTTAGGTCTCCTAATCCCAATAACGACGCGCGCCAACAAAGGGACAGACAATGACTCGCACCGCAGGCAGCTGCGTACGCCGGCTGGCTCCGAGATAAATAACATAGACGCTAACCTTGAGAAAAATTCCAGTGTTCCTTACCGACGTATACCGCATGACAATTGCATTCAAGTTCAAACTCTGAGTACTATGAAGAGTAAAGGATTTCACCACACTTCACATATAAAACCGCTTATTGAAAGATAATCTGCTTTTAAACTTAGTCTTTGCCATAAAATTTTTCACTTCACATTTCTAGTATGCTTTGTCAGACTTAAGAAACTGTTAACATGCAACAATGTTTGAAGTTACACATCCAGTCTAGAACCTAGGGAACATTTTTAAACAGAAATTACGAATGTATTGTTATAGTGAACAGACGACACAGTGTTGTATTTGTACATTCTTGCTTGTTTGTTGCACGATTACGTAACGACTATAAGGCTCACATACTTAGAACATTTACCAGTACTGCTAATGAGATTTAAATGCAACATTTTGGTTTATTTGAAAATACATTCTGAAATTAAAGTGCTTTCTGAGAGATACCAGATGACACAGAGGTTAGTTTATGTGACAGCTACACGATTTTATCACGACGCTACTAATGAGTGACAATTTACAATGTTGCTTTTGCGGTGTATCTGTTTTATATCTGCACAGTTTTCTGAATTCTTTTGGAAAGAAAAACATGTTTTAGTAGTAACTTTTGTGGTATAGCAACAATGAGACAGCCTTTCTCGTGGCACAACAATACGTTACAGTACAGTACTTTCTTCATCACAACAATAAGCGTAATAACTACGATATCTATACGCAAAGCATTTCACTTTTGTTTATCATGAGGTAAGTACATTGACTTCTCCAGAACTTAGCTTTCGGAGGACGATAACTACGACGCTTCCACAGAGATTATGTTGCGACAAGAAGCACAGTTTAGCGCTACAGTACACGCATTTGAGTGATTAATCTTATACTTAAAACACTTATTTTTAAAGATTTTTTTATTACAAAGAAAGTTTTCCGTGATACATTTCATTCCATTGCTGTAATTTGTAACACCTGAGGGTATAATTACATTTATCCTCAGGGGGGTACACGCTTACTTTGTGTACCATGTGTGTGGCAACCACAAGGAACCCTAGCTAATATGATATTTGCTTATACAACTTTACACATCGGTACCATATTTCTCTAAGACACAAATTACACAGCTATCTGATCATTTACCTGAGAGAAACAAACATTTTTTTACTATATTAGTGACAGATGTTTACGTAATTACACAGTTGAATAATTTCACACTTATGAAATTGTATTTTGTCAGTACTTTGTGAACTGTTCATATTTTTTCGGAGCCATTGTGGTACTATGAGAGCTTTGAATGATGTATTTGGTATGGGATCATGATTTTTAAAGTACGTTTGAGGTTGATGACACTATTGAAATGAGCAGAGAATTTTTTTAGGTTTTGAAACTATTGGAGGAAGCTACGACGATTTTGAGAGTTGACTGAGGTGTTATGATGTTATTTTTACGACGACGATGTGTATTATGCTGCTGAGGTATGTTTATGGTCAAGAAGCTGATGCTATATGAGGAATTTGATTATGCTACATATTTCATATAATGAAATATTAAAGAAGCGTCGACGAATATATATATGTGTAATAAGGTAAGGAGTAATGAATAGAAGTTAGGGACTCTGGTTGGAAACCGAGAATCGTACTTTAAGAGTTATGAAATGTGTGTAAATGCGTGAATGTATCACAATGCCGACGAAAATCTTTTTGAACACTGTTATATTCATAGGATTTTTGTTTCTACAGATTTGTAACCCAATTCTTGACCTGTGAAATATTTTTATATGAGACTGTCACTGTAGCGGAAACTGGTGTCGTAAATATTTCGGTAAGAAAGTTCAGTGACCACCTGCACGTAATGTGTCGTGGGCACCCAGTGGAGCGGCCAGGTGTGTCAGACGCCTGGAGAAAAAGCCATTATTGCAAGCCCTTTTCAGCGGCACAGGTAGAAAAAAAAAAAAAGGGAGGCCATTATCCTCGCTATTGACGTTCCTTTGTAGAGAGCATCGCAAAAACGACACGGTCGAACTTGAAAACATATGATTACACTGTGAAGCTCTTAATTTATGATATTTACTAAAATGCCTAATGAAACGATGAGAAACATTTCACGGCTATTGTCGTGCTAGTTGAGAGAAATGCCATATGGCTTGCTTTATGTATTTATTAACTCATTTTGTTTAATATCTAGTTTCTAGCTGCACTGCAGCATTGGTTAAAATAAAATTTAATAGATGTACTAATATAAATATTTTATGCCTACATATCCAGTAAATAATTTTATGATCTATTCAAAAAAACGAAGGAGCATAAAAAGATATTTCCCTTCACAGGAATTGCATACGGAATTTTCTTTTCAACTACTTGGTAATTTTTTTTGGTAGAGTAAGTTATCGTGATGCATCACTGTAGTGTTAAGATGTGACATAGGTATTAGACATGGCCATTTTTAGTGTAATATTTTTTCTGCTTGAGCTATGTCATGTTTAGATATAAGTTTATTTATTTATTTTTTGCTGCTGCTGTTTACCAGGCATAGTGTTACTGAATTTAACTTTGTGTTACTCTGCTAAGCCAGTTTACTACTGATTTATTTTTCTTGTTTGCTGCTCATTGCCTTATATTAGTCGTAATATTGCAATTGATTTGCCAATGTCCATTTTTTTGTCATTGCTGTTTGTGTTATTTGTTTTGTGCTGCTGCATTGCCTCGTCCCTTAGTTTAGCATCTGAGCTCAGTAGATTTAAGTTAGCTTAAGAGGGGGTAGACTATATAAGAAACTAACTATGATGAATTGGAAGAAACGCATTGAGAAGCCACAAGAAACAGATAGGGCCAAAATGAGTATTGTACAATGAGAAATAATTATTTTGAAAGAAATATGAATAGAATACAGGAAGGAGGTATAGATAGGACTTTTTGGGAATAATGATCCAAGTACAAAAAAGGTTTTGTTCGCAAAATACTGCAGTACCAAAAGTTACACTGAAAACTAACCCTGTCCTTTCCATTGGGTTATCCCCCTATGTGTTTGTGTACCCTTGTATATTTGTTTTCTTCCTGTCTCTGTGTAGTTTCATAGATATTTTTTTTTCTAATACTATTCACTATGATGAGGAATACTGTCATCCTCAAATATAATTGGTATTAATAATATGTTATTTAACTTGTAAATATGCTTAGATATTATTTATTCTATTTTGTTTTAATGCTCATGTGTCAAGTGGATGTTTCAAAATTTATTCTGATCTTTTATGTATCTACTTATGTCATTATTTTTGTAACACTGATGTATATGTTTATTTCTATTCTTTTGTAAAGCCCCTATTACTATGAATGTTATCTGTACTATTATGTTTTAATGATGTTTTCTGTATCTTTGTAATTGTATTCTCATGTTATAAAATTGTAATTGACACCAGTTTATCAAACTAAGTAACTTGTAAGTTACATTTCACTGCACACGTTTCTGTTGGTCATAGTATATGGACAATATGTGAGAAGTAGGGACTGTTAGTGTTTGTATGTGTGTTAATAATTCAGCAAGGGACTGGATAACAGCATTGCTGGTTCTAAGGACAATTCCAAAAACTTTGTGAGTGCACAAGTGGTGGTTATGGACTTGCTATATTATCCGCAAGACTCTTCAATGGTGATTGTGCACCTGCACAGTCACAACAGATGGCTGCTGGCTATCTCTACAAGGACTACAGTGGGTCTACATCTTTGATGACCCACCAATACCATTATTTCTACAAGGACTGCAGTGGGTCTGCACCTCTGGTGGCCCACCAGTACCGTAATCTCTACCAGGACTACAGTGGGTCTGCATCTTTGATGACCCACCAGTACCATTATCTCTACAAGGACTACAGTGGGTCTGCTCTGTGATGACCTACCCACCAATACTCTTCAAAACGTCGACTGACTCCGCTGTGGGTTTGCTCTGTTGTGGCCCATGACCTGTCTGCATGTCAAGAGTCAGCACCGTCTTTCCGTTGGAAGGACAACGATACTTCTTCAAGACTGCATGGAAATCCACTACTTCCGTGTGCATTTTCTTTTACTGCTCAGACTTTGAGAAAAACACTGCAATGTGATGAATGATCAGGACTGTCTTTATGGACTGTGAGAAAATTTTAGCTTTTGACCAACATTGTATCAATAAGTGTGTGCATTTGATTTCTTTGTTATTGTAATTACGATTATGAAAAATTTTAACAAATATGTATTGGCCAGTGCCCAAAAAAATTTGTAAAATTTTTTGTGGGTAGCATGGGGGCTATGTAAGTAGGCTGTTTAGGTTTTTTTATTAGTAACGCCACCTCTGTATGAAAATCACTGGCTGTGCTGTGTGCAGTCTGTGGCTGCTTTGCATTGTTGTAATACTCGCCATTGTAGTGTTAGGCAGCTGGCTGTGAACAGCGCGTAGCGTTGGGCAGTTGGAGGTGAGCCGCCAGCAGTGGTGGATGTGGGGAGAGAGATGGCGGAGTTTTGAAATTTTATTATGAACTGCTATATATATATATATATATATATATATATATATATATATATATATATATATATGATGATATCAAGGTAAATACATTGTTTATTCTCTATTAATATCTTTCATTTGCTAACTATCCCTATCAGTAGTTAGTGCCTTCCATAGTTTGGATCTTTTATTTAGCTGGCAGTTGTGGCGCTCGCTGTATTGCAGTAGCTTGAGTAGCGAAGATTTTTGTGAGGTAAGTGATTTGTGAAAGGTATAGTTTAATGTTAGTCAGGGCTATTCTTTTGTAGGGAATTCTGAAAGTCAGATTGCGTTGCGCTAACAAAATATTGTGTGTCAGTCTCGTATAATTGTTCAAAGGGGACGTTTCAGTGTTAGCAGTACCAACAGAGACGTCAATTTCTGCAGCGAGGTGTTTGATTGTGGTCCGTCGATCACCTCGAATGAGAGTGTCCGCACGTTCCAACATTGCAGGAGTCACAGTTTTTTGGGGCCAGCCGGCATGCTGGAGATTTGACAGGTTTGCGCGAGCCTGTGGCGATGATGACAGACACCTCGCCCAATAACTCACGATGCTTTTGTTTACTGCCAGGTTTCTGTAGACATTGTTCAAGCGCCTATGAATATCTGCGATACTCTGGTTTTCCGCCAAAAGAAACTCAGTGACAGGTATTTGCTTGGAAAGCACCTCCCTTACAGACGCAATTTTTAAGGCTACGTATAGCAACGCCACCTGTCGGAACTTCATGAACTTATAGGGGCTGATGCAGGAACGATCTACGAAGTCCCATATGTCCCACAAGAAATTCCGTATTTTTTCAACCTAAATTGTCCGAAAAAATACACTGAAGAGCCGAAGAAACAGGTACAGCTGCCTAATATCGTGTAGGGCCCCCGGGAGCACGCAGAAGTTCCGCAACACAACATGGTATGGACTCGACTAATGTCTGAAGTAGTGCTGGAGGAATTGACACAATTAATCCTGCAGGGCTGTCCATAAATCCGTAGGAGTACGAGGAGATGGAGATCCAATCTGAACAGCACTTTGCAAGGCATCCCAGATACGCTCAATGATGTTCATGTCTAGGAAGTTTGATGGCCAGCGGAAATTTTGAAACTCAGAACAGTGTTCCTGGAGCCACTCTGTAGAAATTCTGTACGTGTTGGTTGTTGCGTTGTCCTGCTGGAATTGCCTAAGTCTGCCGCAATGCACAATGGACATGAATGGATGAAGGTGATCATACAGGATGCTTACGTACGCATCACCTGCCAGAGTCGTATCTAGACGTATCAGGGATCACATATCACTCCAACTGCGCACGCCCACACGATTACAGAGCCTCCACCAGCCTGAACAGTCCCATGTTGACATGCAGGGTCCATGGATTCATGAGGTTATCTCCAGATTCATGAGGTTATCTCCATACCCGTACACATCCATCCGATCCGTACAATTTGAAACGAGACTCGTCCCACCAGGCAACATGCTTCCAGTCGTCAACAGTCCAATGTCGGTGTTGAGGGGCCCAGGCGAGGAGTAGAGCCTTGTGCAGTCATCAAGGGTACACGAATGGGCCTTCGACTCCGAAATCCCATATCGATGATATTTCGCTGACACTTCTTGATGGCCCAGCATTGAAACCTGCAGCAATTTGCGGAAGGGTTGCACTTCTATCACGTTCAACGATTTTCTTCAGTCGTCGTTGGTCCGTTCTTGCAGGATCTTTTCCCGGCCGCAGCGATGTCGGAGATTTTATGTTTTACCGGATTCCTGATATTCACGGTACACTCGTGAAGTGGTCGTGCGGGTAAATCTCCACTTCATCATTACCTCGGAGATGCTGTGTCCCATCGCTCGTGAGTCGACTATAGCAGCAAGTTCAAACTCACTTAAACCTTGATAACCGACCATTGTAGCAGCAGTAACCGATCTAACAACTGCGACAGATATTTGTTGTCTTCTATAGGCTATTCTGCCTGTTTACGTATCTCTTATGCCTGTACCAGTTTCCTTGGCGCTTCAGTGTAAAATGTGTTGCATTTCTTATTGAACGCTGCTCGTAGAATTCATATGCTCCCAGGTGTGGCCAATCGCGAAACTGCAGTCCGGACAGGACGTAGCGGCTCAGCTCAGCTCCTCCGAGGTGGTGGCGAGCGCGGTCGTTGACTCCAGGAGAAAGCGAAGTGGTGAGCGGTTCTCGCGCCATACTGCCCCTCCGCAGCAAGTGAGATTACCAGCACAAACTAACACGACTGAAATATATACGGGCAGGGACCTGCTATTCTCGCGCCACGTAACTGCACTGCCTTATTAGCTCCCAAGGAAAGCACAAAGTAATCCGAGTTCCGTATGTGATCTACCTAAATAAAGGTCTTCTTTTGATAGACGTCTAGAAAAGCTTCTAATCGCAATGCAGCGTTACAAAGGGATCGTACAAACTTCAAGTCACCGAGTTGATTCATATTAACAGTAAGTGTTGAGCACGGCTAGGACTTCAAGATATGTAAACAGAAAGACGCAACACTTAACCGTATTGGAGAAAATTGAGTGTGAAAATTTTAGGCGTGCTTATAGATTGGGTGTTCCAGAAATGATGAGGAACCTTTCAAGGGGCTGTAGACGGTGGCTTGAGGAACAAATCTTGTATAGGAACGAGTGTCCGAAACGTCATCCAACGATGCTACAGAGCATCGAAGTTATAGGCGCCGGAGATTGCCACTAGGCCACCTCTTCGGCAGAAAAAATGATTTTGTACGCTGGCGGACCGTAGGCGGAACGTATCGCAATGTTGTTTGTTATTCAGTGAGCGCGATTAATTGCCGCCATTGCTAGTGGAGAAGATGGAGCTAGGTGCTGTGTAATAAGGCCTTGTCTCCTATGAAAGCGATTCTCTCTTCCCCCTAGTTGAATGACGGGTTCGAACACGGGTTTCTATCTGCAGTTTATTTTACTCCTAAACGCCAAAAAACACTGGAGATTTTAGAGGATTCCAGGAGAAAAATAAACTGCGGAGCGAAATCCTAATCCGAAACAGTCATACGATGAGGCAACATTGTAGTAACGTAACTTAGACCACTTAATAAAAGCAAGTCTTCTGATCCAGACTGAATACCAGTTAGGTTCCTTTCAGAGTATGCTCATGCAATAGCTCCATTCTTAACAATCATATACAGCCGCTAACTCGACGAAAGATCCGTAGCCATAGACTGGAAAGTTGCACCGTCACACCAATTTTCAAAAAAATGCAACAGGAGTAATTCTCTAAATTACAGTCCTAATCATTAACGTCGATGTGCAGCAGGATTTTGGAACGTATATTGTGTTCGAACATTATGAATTACCTCGAAAAGAACGTTGTTGGAAGTTAATCGCCAGTAGTGTTGGGCAGTTGGAAGTTAGTCGGCAGTAGTGATAGAAGTACTGTTGGGCAGTTGGAGGTGAATAGCCAGCAGTGATGGGTGTTAAATGTGAGAAGTTAGCATTGATGGAAGGTAGAGGTCCGAAGTGTTAGCGTAGACTAACGATCTGGAAGTATCCGACTTGGAGACTGAAAGTTATTCATGATTATATAAAAAAAATGGCTCTGAGCGCTATGGGACTTAACATCTATGGTCATCAGTCCCCTAGAACTTAGAACTACTTAAACCTAACCAACCCAAGGACATCACACAACACCCAGTCATCACGAGGCAGAGAAAATCCCTGACCCCGCCGGGAACCGAACCCGGGAACCCGAGCGTGGGAAGCGAGAACGCTACCGCACGACCACGAGCTGCGGACATGATTATATATCTTTGTACTGGATGTCAATGACGATTTATATTCATATTTGAACTGGATGTCACATTATTAAGGTAAAAATACATTATTTGGTTTGCAAGAAAATCTTTCCTTTGCTAACCCCATGCCTATTAGTAGTTAGTGGCTTTAGTAGTTAGAATCTTTTATTTAGCTGGCAGTATTGACGCTCGCTGTATTCCAGTAGTTCGCGTAATGAAGATTTTTGTGAGGTAAGTGCTTAATGAAATAGATAGATTACTGTCAGGATTGCTCCTTATTCAGGGCCATTGTTTTGTATTAATTATTTGAAGTCAGGTTGTAATTTTTTTTTTTTAGCAGTCAGATTGCGTTGCACTAGAATATTGTGGGTCAGTGTTGACATGATAAGAAAAAGTAAAGAGAAAGTAGGCTCAGTACGTTCAGTTTTACTCAGCTGTTTCAGAATCAAATAACGTAGAAGTTTCATCTTCTCAGCCATTCAGCAATTTAAGTACAGACACACTCATTTAAAATAAACAAGTTTCAGTGTGTGTGTGTGTTTGAGTTCCTAAGGGACCAAACTGCTGAGGTCATCGGTCCCTAGACTTACACACTACTTAACCTAACTTAAACCAACTTACGCTAAGGACAACACACACCAATGCCCGGGGGAGGACTCAAGCCTCCAGCGGGAGAGGCCGCTCAGTCCGTGACATGGCGCCTCTAACCGCGCGGCTCGAAAAGAACTGTCTATTGACTCATAGTCAACCCGGATTTAGAGAACATTGTTCTTGTGAAACACAACTAGCTCTTTACTCACCTGAATGTTGAGCGCTGTCGAAAAGGGATTTCAAAATGATTCGGTATTTCTAGATTTCCAGAAGGCTTTTGACACCGTGCCTCACAAGCGGCTTGTAATTAAATTACGTGGTTATGGACTATCGTCTCAGTTAAGTGACTAGATTCGGTGATTTTCTGTCAGAGAGGTCAAAGTTCGCAGTAATTGGCGGAAAGCCATTGAGTAAAACGGAAGTGATTTCTGGCGTTCCCGAAGGCAGTGTTTCAGGCCCTCTGTTGTTCCTTATCTATATAAACGATATGGAATACAATCTGAGCAGCCGTCTTAGTTTGTTAGCAGATGATGTTGTCGTTTATCGTCTAGTAAAGTCATCAGAAGATGAAAACCAATTGCAAATGATTTAGATAAGACATCTGCATTTTGCGAAAATTGACAATTGACTCCAAATAAAGAAAAGTGTGACGTCATCCACATGAGTGCTAACAGGAATCCGTTAAGCTTCGGTTACACAATAAATCAGTCAAATCTAAAGGCCGTAAATTTAACTAAATACCAAGGAATTACAATTACGAACAACTTACATTGGAATTAGAAAATGTAGTGGGGAAGGCTAACCAAAGACTGCGTTTTTTTTGGCAGGACACTCAGAAAATGTAAAAGATCTACTAAGGAGACCGCCTACGCTACGCTTGTCCGTCCTCTTTTGGAGTACTGCTGCGCGGTATAGGATCTTTACCAGATATAATTAACGGAGTACATCGAGAAAGTTCAAAGAAGGCCAGCACGTTTTGTATTATCGAGAAATAGGGAAGAGAGTGTCACGGACATAATACAGGATTTGAGATGGACATCATTAAAATAAAAGCGTTTCTTGTTGCGGCGGGATCTTCTCAAGAAATTTCAACCACCAACTTTCACCTCCGAATGCGAAAATATTTTGTTGACGCCGACCTAAATAGAGAGAAACGATCATGAAAATAAAATAAGGGAAATCAGAGCTCGCACGGAAAGATATAGGAGTTCGTTTTTCCGCGAGCTGTTCGGGAGTGCAATAACACAATTATTGTAAGGTGGTTCGATGAACCCTTTACCAGGCACTTAAGTATTATTTGCAGAGTAGCCATGGAGCTGTAGATGTAGATGAACAAAGCTCTCACGTTCGTAGCATACAAGGCCTTTATATGCAGCTGTTGGCTCCATCTTTCCACTGACAGTAGTGGCCATCGGATGCGATCACTGAAAAACATGACTCCGAGACGCTCCACCCCAAGTTTGTCGCAACCTTTGTACGACGTCCTGTACTTGCTTATATATTTTGTACTGTCACTAGCTTTCTGAGTCCGCAGCCGAGCGAATAAGTCATTAGTTCTTAAGTGCGAGGTCTCTGGATCACTTTCAGTGCTTCTACTTCTTATTTTCATTCACACATAATCCTGCCAATATGCAATATTCCTCCAAAATTTAATCCGCTCTCGCAGTCTTGCGACTTTTATTTTTACAGGTACATGAAGAACCCCATAAATCGACAAAAAATTGTGCATACATCATCGAACAGAATAGAGATAACTTCTACAGAATATTTCAGAAAAATTCAGTCAAACGTACACCATTGTCTGCGCCAACATGCTTCGATATGCGTGGTAAACCGTGAAATTATGTGATCGTGGTGAGAGATTATGCCTGAAATTTGGTATTCTCAGCACACTCTGGACACTGTGGATCTCGAAATACTGAATTCCCTAACGATTTCCGAAATGGAATGTCCCATGCGTCTAGCTCCAACTGCCGTTCCGTGTTCGATGTCTGCTAATTGCCGTCGTGCGGCCATAATCACGTCGGATCCTTTTCACATGAACCACCTGAGTACAAGTGACGGCTCCGCCAATGTTCTGCCCTTTTGTACCTTTGTACGTGATAGTACAACCAGCCGTATATGTGCATATCGCTATCACGTGAATTTCGCCCCCTCACTATATAAAGACCAACAGAAACAGCTTGGAAAGCTTGTGAGGGTGTTGCAGGCTCGATTGTTCTGAGAAATAATTGTTAAGAAAAAAGTTCGATACGCTTCGTCGTTTGCAAGTTAATTAGCATTGGAGGTAGTTAATCAGGCCGTTGCACTCGCAAATTCAAGCGGCCCGCCAGATACAATTACTGTCAGTTATTCTCATACCACAGATGACAGCGCACGAGACTGCTCTGCCTTTGGCTGCGGTTCGGTACTTCTTGTCCCATGTACAATTTTTGTACCGCTGTCTTGTTCGGCTTTAGGAAAGTAATCCAAGACTACGTTTGGCGACACGGGCTCTGGCGGGCTGCTTTAATTTGCGCGCGCAAAGGCCTGATTGGCTAACTTCAATGCTAATTAATTTGGAAAGGCGCAACGTATTTAATTTTTTACTTGGCAATTATTTCTCAGCACAACCTACACTACAACACCCTTACAAGTTTTCCAGATTGTTTGTGACCATCCTTTACATACTGATAACGGATTTGTTGTACTTATCTACCGCTTGAAAATGAGTCATGCTCGAAACCGGTAGTTACAAATGAAAAATGTATAAAAAAGCAGCTCTGATGGACTATCATTACATTCCATACAATTTGTGACTGCAGAACAGAATTCAAAAGAAATATTTCTTTCTGTCTAGTTCAGTTCCTCTCCAGAATAACTAAAAATAATCATTAAAAACTTCACCGCAGGCCGGTGTGGCCGAGCGGCTCTAGGCGCTACAGTCTGGAACCGCGCGACCGCTACGGTCGCAGGTTCGAATCCTGCCTCGGGCATGGATGTGTCTGATGTCTTTAGGTTAGTTATGTTTAAGTAGTTCTCAGTTCTAGGGGACTGATGACCTCAGAAGTTAAGTCCCATAGTGCTCAGAGCCATTTTGAAAAACTTCACCGATCTGGATGAATAACATTTTTATCGAAGAAACAACGTGAGGTACTCCTCGTCAGCTGTACTGTGGTGCATTATGGATCACTGTCAGCGCAGTTGTTTGATACACTGTAGCAACTGCTTGACTAAGTTGTTTACAAATCGGGGGGCTTTCTGCACGTTTCGAACGTTCACTGGCAGTGCGCCAACGCGCGTGCTTCTGTTGCGCGACTTGCGGTCAGCGGAGGCACACGTGGTACGGCGGGGCGGTGCCTTCTGTGCCTCGCGCCGATGAGATGGATGTGGATGGTGTTGGTGATCCGCGGTTGTCCTTGTCCAACGTTAGATGGGCGTGCGGTGTCCTGCACTTTGGCACGTCTATGCGTTGCCACAATCAGCGACAGTCGACAGCGATCGCTGACGCTTTGATACTGTGGCTCATGAAAACCCCAGTGCCTGCATAGACTCCGAGACAGAGTGCCCCACGCAGCAGGCATCCACGGGCTGCGTGTTCTGCACTCAAGTGCACTGACAACATCCCAGTCGCGCGTGGAAATCGAGTTTACACTCAAATGGTTCAAATGGCTCTGTGCACTATGCGACTTAACTTCTGAGATCATCAGTCGACTAGAACTTAAACTAATTAAACCTAACTAACCTAAGGACATCACACACATCCATGCCCGAGGCAGGATTCGAACCTGCGACCGTAGCGGTCGCTCGGCGGCAGACTGTAGCGCCTAGAACCGCACGACCACTCCGGCCGGCGTTTACACTCAAACGTGGCGTGACAATGCTGGGACTTACCATGACTCCAGCGGTCTGGACTTCGTTAATCGTCGTTTGATATTGCGTATGAGGGAGAAAAGAGGTTCGGAGCTTGAACTCTCGATGATTGCCGTGATTTTGGATAGCCGAGACGAAAAAAAATTAAAAGAGCCAAAGAATCAGCATCCATCACACATGAAACATCGAACAACAGAATAGGAATTTCTTACTTTGTAAAACGAACTGATAGACGATAGAACTGTATGTGTAGTATGAATACCATAATACGTCAGAAAATTCTTTCAACCTACTCTTGATAAAACTTGAAGGTAATCCGTAAAAAGAACACACATGACATAAAAGCTATTCCACTAAGAGAACGCCTTGCCATTTCTTTGAAATAAATGTATAATCTTCCCTGTTACTTAAACGACATATAAAAGAAACCTTTTCTATTTTTGACTTTATGACTAAAAAGTTTAGACTCTACAGTAGGCAGATTCAGAGTTTACGAGAAAATTTGGATTACAAAACTTTATCCACTTGTTGTTGTTGTTGTTGTTGTGGTCTTCAGTCATGAGACTGGTTTGATGCAGCTCTCCATGCTACCCCATCCTGTGCAAGCTTCTTCATCTCCCAGTACTTACTGCAACGCACATCCTTCTGAATCTGCTTAGTGTATTCATCTCTTGGTCTCCCTCTACGATTTTTACCCTCCACGCTGCCCTCCAATGCTAAATTTGTGATCCCTTGATGCCTCAGAACATGTCCTACTAACCGGTCCCTTCTTTTTGTCAAGTTGTGCCACATACTCCTCTTCTCCCCAGTTCTATTCAATACTTCATCATTAGTTATGTGATCTACCCATCTAATCTTCAGCATTCTTCTGTAGCACCACATTTCGAAAGCTTCTATTCTCTTCTTGTCTAAACTATTTATCGTCCACGTTTCACTTCCGTACATGGCTACACTCCACACAAATACTTTCAGAAACGACTTCCTGACACTTAAATCTATACTCGATGTTAACAAATTTCTCTTCTTCAGAAACGCTTTCCTTGCCATTGCCAGTCTACAATTTATATCCTCTCTACTTCGACCATCATCAGTTATTTTGCTCCCCAAACAGCAAAACTCCTTTACTACTTTAAGTGTCTCATTTCCTAATCTAATTCCCTCAGCATCACCCGACTTAATTCGACTACATTCCATTATCCTCGTTTTGCTTTTGTTGATGTTCATCTTATACCCTCCTTTCAAGACACTGTCCATTCCGTTCAACTGCTCTTCCAAGTCCTTTGCTGTCTCTGATAGAATTACAATGTCATCGGCGAACCTCAAAGTTTTTATTTCTTCTCAATTAATTTTAATTCCTACTCCGAATTTTTCTTTTGTTTTCTTTACTGCTTGCTCAATATACAGATTGAATAATTTATCCACTTACTGCGTCATTATACTAAAAATATGGGACACAAATACTAAAATTATCTTACTCATGAAAATAATTTTAGAGTGAGGTAACATATTACGAAATTTACTTTTGTGAGGAAGGAGCACAATGATTGATGAATTTCATGTGAGTGGAATATGCATTGAATGCTCTAATTATGATTTTTGGACTCCACCAAGGTAAACAAGTATCGAAGTAAGCGGAAACGTAAATGTGATATATACAGTTTATAATCTTGGTTTGAAAGATTCAGCTATCAATATTGTGACGAATAAAATTAAAGGAGCATTCTCAGGGACTCATATCACTGGTTGGAAGTCAACTATATGCATTCTATTAACAACTCTCAAAATGAGCCTAAAGAGTGAAAGATATCAAACACATTGCGTGCGTGTGTGTGTGTGTGTGTGTTGTACACTGGTGTCCAAAGTTAAAGCAACAAAAGGAAATTTTGTAAAGTTGCGTTTATTTGGCCACAAAACAGTATAAAAAGGTGATAGTAAAATAGAAATCATATAAAGAATACATAACGCATACAACTACAACATGCATAACGGTAGGCAGAAATGTTCTTCGTTTTCTCCAACTTCACGGGTTTACTCACACATTCTGACAACTGATCAATGTGCACAGTACGGGACGTGACACCTCTGGCAGCAATACAGGCCTGCCAACGACGGGGTATGGTGTGAATGACGTCATCAGTCTCATGTTGAGGCAATAACGTCCATTCTTCCTGCAGAGGTGATCGCAAGACGTTTCCTTAGTGCATCTCAGATATGCTCTATGGGCTTCATTCAAAACGGGAGCGCGAGCAGGCCACACCATGCGTGCAATATCTGCCGTTTCCAAGACAACATCAACCTCTTATGCTCTATGAGGTCGAGCATTAACATCCATAAATACGACGTCTTAGCCCTCAGCACCTCGCAACAACCGCAAATAAGGTCCCAAGACCTCGTCACGGTAGCTGATAGCAGTTCACAATTTCTTAAAGAGGGATTCGAGTGGTCCATATAATCCCCGCCCACACCATTCCTCGATATAGCTATCTTTTCATAAAGTTGGATATTGAAATCGTGTTCCGCGCTACCTCGAGATGCGAATCCAACGAGAGTCACTCTCCAGACTAAATCGGGACTCATGTCTGAAAACAACATTGGCCCACTGTTCGACCGCCCAGTTCGCATGTTGATCACTCTGCTCTAAACATTCGCTTCTGTGAATACACGTCAGAGGCAGGCGTACAGCAGTTTTCCGACAGTAAAGACAACTTTGCCTGAGCCTTCTGCACACCGTTTGTCACGATGCAACACGTTCAGTGGATATGCTGCGAGGTGAAATGCCAATCGCCGTGCAAGGCGGTACCGTCGTGCCCTTACAACCAAATAACGGTCCTCTCTTCTGAAGTCACACGTAGTCGACCCTGCCCTGGTCAGCGGGGTACAGTATGTGTCTCTCTAACTGTCGCCACATCCGAAAAACAGCAGAACGATTCACACTTAGCCATCGAGCCACATCAGTTTGTGACTGTCCTGCCTCCACCGCAGAGAGTCTGGTGGACGACTTCTCTGTGCCATACTGCACGGTCTGTGACTTTGTACACAGCGATTGTGGCTGTGGGACTACCAGTAAACACTATGTCGTTTCATAGGTGTCCTGACGTCATCCTTCACAAGGTTGTCCGTTGACCAGAATGGCATCTTCCGTGCAGAACACGATCGTACGGACATATGGCTGACAGTTTGTATGATTATCGTGAATTAGACACCGAACGGGGACATAGTGGTTTGTTGCTTTAATTTTGGACACCAGTGTCAGTGCACTTGTATGTCACATCACAGTACTTAAAAATTGCACTCAGAGTGTGTTATACCAGGTATCAATTACGTCATTTGCAACTTGCTACCTGTAAAGTATCCTTGAAGATCGCGTTTAGCTACTCATCTTGTAAGGCGGCAAGATTTTAGCACCGTACATGAATAATTTAGATAATTCCTATTTAATTTACGTAGTATGGGATCGCGTTTTAGGTCGGGTTATCGAGTTATTAATCATTATTTGGTGCATACTTTCAGCGTTATTCCACACTGTCTCTGACAGCAGGGTGAGCGTGGGCCTTCGCGGTCTCCAAAGGCGATATGGAACATCAGTTAACATTTTTTTCACACACATAACAATAATATCAATACGTATTCTTTACAACTGCAAAAAATTTCACTTTAGTTACAGTCAACGCCCTGTGTGCTGACGTTCTGTTACACAACAATTCCAGCCGCTCGCGGGACACCAGATTTGGCCGCAGCACCAAAGTAGCTCTAACTACAGTTTCTGAACTCTACCTGAATCAAATAAGACGACTGTATTAATTTTCTTCAGTACCCTATAAAAATCAGAACACGATTCAATATCTTTTAGCAATGAAGGAAATAAAAATTATAGAAAAAATTCTGTTATTAATATTGTGATTATAGCTCTAAATCAGCTTCAGAATCTTCTGCAACTACTTATCTTGCATCTACCATTTGTGCAACATCGGTTAGTATGCTTACAACTATCTTAAGTAATTCAGTAACGTTTAAAACCATGTAAAATGTGACAGACTGTTAGACTGTTTGGCAACAAAAAAAGGCGATGTTCTAAATTCACGAGATAGTCTTTGGGTTATGATCAGTCTTTTTCTGTGTCTATTTATTTAATCGTGACATTTTTCTATTATGTGTTTACTATCGGGCAAGTGTGTAAAATCGCATGCTAGCCAGTTTGCTGCAGCAGACAACATGACTTGGAACCGCAAAAATCTTTAGGAACAGACAGACACTTCTCGCTACAAGTATGCGGTCTCGAGATGCATAATCGAACATTGAGTCACATGTTTGGCCAAACATGTGAATTTACCGCATTAAGTGCTGCAGGTTTTGCACATAGGGAGCTCGAATTTTTTCTGTACATGATGGACAGTTAGCAACACTGTCCCATCCATATAAGATATTCTGATTTTACTCAGTATCTCGTACAGAGTGAGACTGAGTTTTGGCACATAATTCAGCTTGAATTGGTCGAAAATTGTGCATTATCAAGCATGAATTGAGACTTAGTTGTTGGCATATGGCTTGTTGTAATGGAACTTGAATATATACCTCATCATGTAATGAATGGGATTTTGAGATTTGAGAGGTTGTTCTGGCAGTGCGACCTGAGTCGTGCGTAATTATGATAAACAAGAACAACTGTATTTACTGTAGATTCTCTTGAGGC
Source organism: Schistocerca nitens (assembly GCF_023898315.1). Classification (NCBI taxonomy): domain Eukaryota; kingdom Metazoa; phylum Arthropoda; class Insecta; order Orthoptera; family Acrididae; genus Schistocerca; species Schistocerca nitens. The sequence continues at coordinate 575,029,953 of NC_064615.1, read as the reverse complement.
GTAAATTCGTGAAATCCTTGAGTATACCTCTCTAACTTCTTTTATGAACTGTAAATTACGTAGTCAATTAACTTTATTATTCCCGCAAGCATTCGTGTATTTAGATCAACTACTTTCAGTGACTGATCATGCTATGTTATGGAGCTGCACTGACGAGTAGTATTTTTGAGCAATTATCAGACATTAAGCAACGATTAGTCGAGTACTTGTTATTGTTATTCTGTCTTTTTGGTTATTAGAAAATGATCATTATATATGATCGAAACTAGACGTCAGTCACTTGTAACTGAGGCTGTAAAAATGAACTTTTCATAAAATATAGACCTATACAGGTGTGGTACACCTCCCGACGAAATGTCGTCCGTTGTCGATTAGTTAAGGGAAAAAGAATTTACACTACTTTAACAATTTGGATAGGAGAGATTTTGCAGTGTAAAATTTAGTAGGTTTATCTTCGAGACTGGTGATGGTAAGTTCACGATTTCTGAATTCTCTCAGTGACAGAAGTATCGTGAATCTTACCTGCAGAGGACACCTGATACAAAGACTTTCAGGGAAATTCACTTTTCTATAGAACAGGTAGGACTGACGTTCAGCGGGTGGTATCGACCGTGCCGTAGGGGCTATATCTTGCTCGAAAAGGCGACACACACATCTTTCTGTCTCAAGCATCGCAAATAATGATAATACTAATACTAGCACTAAGACTGATACTAATATTACTAATAATAAAGACAATATCTTAAGAAATACAAAAGTGAAACACTAATCTGAAGTAGTTATGTGAGAACTTTCATATCCAGGTGAATGCTTAACAACGAATTATAAACACGACAGGACAGAAACGTTGGAAGACATGCGAGCCAAATAATGGGCATATTGCAGATAGAAGGTGAACTGAAAGTAAATAGAAAAAAGGAAAGTTCCAGAAGTATATATAAAACACTGGAAGCGAAATGTTTACAGCTTGAGTGAGAACAGATTAGCGAAACAAATACACAGTCAGAAAAGAAATTCAACACCGTCAAGGACAACACAGTTTTACTGGAAAGTGATGCGACAGTGTAAATTTACAGGTACAGTTGCTCCTTGAGTATCGATATCTATACCTCAACACTTAGCGGCCTAGCGCAACAGCACAGCCGCCAGGGGAACCCCCAGTGTTGGAGGTGCTCTTTTTGGTGTCAAACGTTACGGGTGGCACGGAAGGCAATGAGTAGCGGGGAGTCGTGGCTGGATATCAAACGTGGTTGGACGATACATGGCAGCGTGCCGTGAGAAGTTCGATACACCCTTTAAATGTTACTGTGTTCGTGGACGGGATTGATAACTCATCAGTATTAGAAGCGAGTCGTCAGCAAAGATCAATAAAAGCAATGGTTACCTCAGAAAAGTGATAACAAGCCGAAAAAGTGTGAACGTCAGTACGTGTGTGAAGAAAACGCTATGAACGTATACCGTGCCTTGTTCTAGAGACAATAAGCCGTTCAGTTCCATGAAATCAATATCTCCTTCGAATCCTTTTTACATCTATAAGAACTGAGTGTGAAGATTTTTAACGGTAAATGCTGTCATTTTGATTGGTCATGTACCAGTGGTACACGATTCCAATCCTAGTTTTCAGGTGCATGTTCCTTGGGAGTAAAATGTCTGCTCTAAGCTATGGAGCATGAACATTGGTCCTATCGCTGTGCTTACATCAACACAGCTAGTTTTAAAGAGGAATTTGGCCGTGATAGTTACGAATAAGGAAGTAGACATCTTATAATATGCTGTTCATCATTGCAGGAGTATATGATAACAACTGCAAAACTGAAGAAACTGCAAAAATGTGAGAATTTAAGGAGATGGGACCTCGAGAAACTTAATGACCCAGAACTTGTAGAGAGTATCAGAGAGAGCATTAGGAAACGATTGACACGAACAAGGGAAAGAAATACAGTAGAAGAAGAATGGGTAGCTTTGATATCAAGAAGGTAAAAAGACGAGGGCTAGTAGAAATCATTGGGTAACAGAAGAGATATTGAATTTAACTGATGGAAGGAGAAAATATAAAAATGCAGTAACTGAAGCAGGCAAAAAGGAATACAAACGTCTCAAAAATGAGATCGATAGGAAGTGCAAAATGGCTAAGCAGGGATGGCTACAGGACAAATGTAAGGATGTAGAAGCATATATCACAAGGGGTAAGATAGATGCTGCCTACAGGAAAATTAAAGAGACCTTTGGAGAAAAGAGAACTACTTGTATGAATATCAAGAGCTCAAATGGAAAACCAGTTCTAAGCAAAGAAATGAAGGCGTAAATGTGGAAGGAGTATATAGACGGTCTATACAAGTGTGATGTACTTGAGGGCAATATTATGGAAATGGAAGAGGATGTAGATTAAACGGGAGATATGATACTGTGTGAAGAGTTCGACAGAGCACTGAAAGACCTAAGTCGAAACAAGGCCCCGGGAGTAGACAACATTCCATTATAACTACTGATAGGCTTGGGAGAGCCAGCCCTGACAAAACTCTATCAACTTGTGAGCAAGATGTATGAGGCAGGCGAAATACCTTCAGACTTCAAGAAGAATATAATAATTCCAAACCCAAACACAGCAAGTGTTGACAAGTATGAAAATTACCGAACTATCAGTCTAATAAGTTCAGATGGTTCAAATGGCTCTGAGCACTGTGGGACTTAACAGCTGAGGTCATCAGTCCCTTAGAACTTAGAACTACTTAAACCTAACTAACCTAAGGACATCACACAACACCCAGTCATCACGAGGCAGAGAAAATCCCTGACCCCGCCGGGAATCGAACCCGGGAACCCGGGCGTGGGCGGTGACCGAGCGAGGTGGCGCAGTGGTTAGCACACTGGACTCGCATTCGGGAGGACGACGGTTCAATCCCGTCTCCAGCCATCCTGATTTAGGTTTTCCGTGATTTCCCTGAATCGTTTCAGGCAAATGCCGGGATGGTTCCTTTGAAAGGGCACGGCCGATTTCCTTCCCAATCCTTCCCTAACCCGAGCTTGTGCTCCGTCTCTAATGACCTCGTTGTCGACGGGACGTTAAACACTAACCACCACCACCACCGGGCGTGGGAAGCGAGAACGCTACCGCACGACCACGAGCTGCGGGCAGTGTAATAGGTCACTGCTGCAAAATACTAACACGAATTCTTTACAGACGAATGGAAAAATGGTAGAAGCCGACATCGGGGAAGATTATTTTGGATTCCGTAGAAATGTTGCGACGCCTGAGACAATACTGACACTACGGCTTATCTTAGAAGGTAGATTAAGGAAAGGCAAACTTAGGTTTATAACATTTGTAGCCTCAGAGAAAACTTTTGGCAATGTTGACTGTAATACTTACTTTCACATTCTGAAGGTAGCAGGGATAAAATACAGGGGGTGAAACGCTATTTACAATTTGTACAGAAAACAGATGGCAGTTATAAAGAGTCGAGCGTCACGAAAGGGAAGTAATGGTTGAGAAGGGAGTGAGACAGGGCTGTAGCATACCCCAATGTTACTGAATCTGTATATTGAGAAAGCAGTAAAGAAAACGAAAGATAAATTTTGGGAAGGAATTAAAATCCATGGAGAAGAAATAAAAAACATGAGGTTTGTCAACGACATTGTAATTCTGTCAGAGACAGCAAAGGACCTGGAAGAGCAGTTGAACGGATGGACAGTGTCTTGAAAGGAGGATATAAGATGAACATTAACAAAAGCAAAACGAGGATAATGGAATCTAGTCGAATTAAATCAGTTGATGCTAAAGGAATTAGATAACGAAATGAGACACTTAAAGTAGTACACGAGTTTTGCTATTTGGAGAGCAAAATAACTGATGATGGTTGAAGAACAGAGGATATAAAATGCAGACTGACAGTGGCAAGGAAAGCGTTTCTCAAGAAGAGAAATTTGTTAAAATCGAGTATAGATTTAAGTGTCAGGAAGTCTTTTCTCAGAGTATTTGTATGGAGTGTAGCCATGTATGGAAGTAAAACATTTACGATAAAGAATTTAGACAAGAAAAGAATAGAAGCTTTGGAAATGTGGTGTTACAGAAGAATGCTGAAGATTAGATGGGTAGATCACGTAACTAATGAGGAGGTACTGAATGGCATTGGGGAGAAGAGGAATCTGTGGCACAACGTGACTAGATAAAGGGATCGTCTAGTAGTATACGTTATGAGGCATCAAGGGATCACCAATTTAATATTGGAGGGTAGCGCGGAGGGTAAAAATCGTAGAGCGAGACCAAGGCATGAATACACTAAACAGATTCAGAGGAAAGTAGGTTGCAGTAGTTACTTGGAGATGAAGAAACTTGCACAGGCTAGGTTAGCTAGGAGAGCTGCATCAGACCAGTCTCTGGACTGAAGACCACAGTAACAACATAATAACAAGTTCAGACGAATTGAACCTCACATTTCGTAGTAAAGCATGCCCAAACAGTGGCATCTGGCGACAACTCAATCGTGTATTTTCGGATGCAAGCGATCGTAAACATGCCGAGTGGAATTCAAAAAAAGTGGCTCTGAGCACTATGAGACTTGACTTCTGAGCTCATCAGTCCCCTAGAAATTAGAACTACTTAAACCTAACTAACCTAAGGACATCACACACACCTCCATGCCCGATGCAGGGGTCGAACCTGCGACCGCAGCGGTCGCACGGTTCCTGACTGTAGCGCCTAGAAACTCTCGGCCACCCTGGCCAGCTGCCGAGTGGAATATTTGGATCTTCTGTCGCTGGAAATGGTTCTTTTAGGCGCTGGAGAAGGAGTAAGATCCCGCTTCGCCATACTTGTTCCATTTGTGTGAGATCTGGTGATCCTGTTAGACAGAGTAGTTGTTGTACGCCATTAAGAGCATTCTGTGTCGCAGCAGCGGTATGTGCATGTCCAGTGTCCTGCTGAAAAAACATATCACCTTCCTGTCGAAGAAATGGCAATAGCGCGAGGGTAGCAACCTGTGCAACGTAGCGGACATTGGTTACTTTACGTTGCAGAAACACCAAATGTGGTCTTGAGTTGTGACTGATGGTCCCCCACGCCATGAAGCCAGGGGTTGGGCCAATTCGTCTTGGACGAATACACTCGGGAACAGGGCGCTCACCAGCGTCCCCGCGTACACGTGTACGTCCATCATTCACACACAGACAGATCCTACTCTCATCTCTGAAGACAACTGAGTCGACTCTTCCACGGAGTAGGTGTCTTTGTGTCAGTAATAGCCCGGCTAGAGGCACACGTGATCTTAGTCCTGCTGCGAGCAGACGGCTCCCAGTAGCCCTTGGTGACACATCTGGTGCAGAACATACCCAGATTTCTTCCTTCGATGATGTTCGGTGGGCCTTTGATGCTTGCACGGTGCGTCGATCTTGACGTGCGTCTGTACTATGCAGACGTCCGGAACCTGATCTACTGGTGTGGGAATGTTCAATAGACCACTGCCGAAAGTAACGTTGTGCCACACATTGCAGCAACGTCCAACCAACTTCTCGCAAGCTAGCAATGCGACCCTGTTCAAACAGCTAAAATTGGTCAACAGGCTCTCATTAAACTTTGACAAAACACAGTATATACAGTTCCACACACTAAATGGAATGACACCATTAATAAATATAGATTTCGATCAGAAATCGGTAGCTAAGGTAGATTATTCAAAATTTCTAGGTGTGTGCATTGATGAGGGGTTGAACTGGAAAAAACACACTGAAGATCTGCTGAAACGTTTGAGTTCAGCTACTTATACATTAGGGTCATTGCAAATTTTGGCGATATACATCTGAGTAAATTAGCTTACCAAGCCTATTTTCATTCTCTGTTTTCGTATGGCATCGTATTCTGGGGTAACTCATCATTGAGTAAAAGAGTGTTCATTGCACAAAAAAAAATAATCAGAATAATTGCTGGAGCTCACCCAAGATCATCCTGCAGACACTTATTTAAAGAGCTAGGCATCTTCACTGTAGCCTCACAATACATGTATTCACTTATGAAATTTGTTATTAACAATCCGAACGAATTCAAAAGTAATAGCAGTGTACACTAGGAGAAAGGATGATCTTCACTACTCAAGGTTAAATCTAACTTTGGTTCAGAAGGGGGTAAATTATGCTGCCACAAAAGTATTTGGTCACTTACCTAATAGCATCGAAAGTCTTACAGATAGCCTTATTGCATTTAAAAGGAAATTAAAAGAATTTCTGAATGGCAACTTCTTCTACTCATAGATGAATTTTTGTGTATAGTAAGTGGATAATTTCCCCCCCCCCTCCCACCAAAAAAAAAATTGTCATGTTATATTTTGTGTAATGAAATATCTTGTATAGACACCTTTTATTAAATAGACACGTTCCACATCATTACGAAGTGTCGTATTCATGATCTATGGAACAAGTACTAATCTATTATAATCTAATCAGGAGCATGTACTCGTCGGCGGGGCATTTCTGTGCCCTAGAATGTATGTCACACACACTGTCCATCTGTAAACGCAGAGTCAAAGTAAAGGCACACAGACGGGCTTACGAGCGCTATCTGATCGGTGGTAATCGTGACAAATGAATCACTAACGCTACAAACTCTCAGTATGCACGCATTATATCCTGGTGCCACTGAACAAACTCTTGAGGGCGTTGCTTTTTTTTTCATCAGTGTATTCCACTAATTTTAGGGGGGAAAATTAAACCATAATTTGATTCATACAGAACAAAAACGGTTTGAAAAGATCTTATAATCGAGAGCAATAATAAAATAGAAACACTCTTTTAAGATTGAAGTACTGAATTTGGAAGGGTATGGAGATGAAAAAAAAAAAAATCAGGCGCAACATGGAAAAATAGAGTTGATGAAAGGTTATTGGAAACGATCAAAACAGCAAGTGAAAGAGTTAATGTTGAAACGCTAACAACAACGCAACAGTGAGAGTGCTAAGAGGCAGACGCAGATGGACTTCTTGGCCGGCCAACAGCGAGGTGCGTTATTTTCACCGGCGCCGCATCCGTAAACAAACACAAAGATGCGCTTGCGCAACGAGCGCTGAGCTTCCTGCCAATTACTAGGAGCTCCAGCTGGCGGCTGCAGCTGTGGTCAGATCGTCCCACCTGTCCACTGGAACACGAGAAGACTGACGTTTCGGATCGGTGTGCAATTACGTGAGAGATACTAATGAAGATTTTTCGGCTTAAGTAAAATATACAGCCATGTCTACACCTTGTGCCATTTACCACAGAAAAAGGGCTGATCAGACTGTATTAATCACATAACAGAGACCTTTACAGCTATTAGCACCTGTTAATGTTTCCAGTGATTTGTATCTCGAAAAAATTCATAAAATATTCGAAAGTTAATGACCAGTGCTTCCAATTCTTTCCCCTCCATTAAACCATCAATATGCTGAGACTTTGACCGATGGAACGCAAATCGATAAGATTTAACAGGTGTCATGACAAATTATAATGCATGCCTTAAGAGCTATGAGCAGTTGTTAAGTAGAAGAGATGCGTTTCACAGTAGCGAAGATGAGCAAGCTGATAGCTCTTAAGGTATGCACTTTAGAGCCCATGTTTACTGTACATATTTTCCTATTTTGGTCCATAGTATCACCTATCAAAACATGGAAAGCAAAGAGCTTGCAGTAGAAGAGATTTGTTTCGCAGTACCGAAGATGAAGAAGTGCTCACAGCTCTTAAGGCATGCCTTTACTTCTTTTCTATCGTATCCCTGCTGGGACACTGTGTAGAAGCCAAGGCTTGATATCAGTGAGGAGGTTCAGATTGCAGGTTGCAAAGATGAAGAGACTTGCACTTGATAGACTAGTGTTGATAACTGCATCAAAACGCCCTTCGGACAATACCACAAGAATACCGACATTTATTGACGGTGTCAAGAAAACACGAAGAATAATCTTCGCAGATCCAGCAACCCGGTGATACACTTTGCAAGGCGGCGACACCACCACGGGGCCTCGCAGTGTGTGGCGTGGACTCACTACTGTTCAGTTTCATCGCATCAGTTCGTTGGTCGCAGTTCGTTCTCACTGGCGCGCATAGTTTGCAGGTAATGAAATCTGCTTTCTGTCCTGGTTTTCTTATAGGTGTGAGGCATCTTATCGCCGACAAAATATGAACATTTTTTTTTCTCTAAAAGGTGTAGATTAGACACCTTTCTCACAAGGAGACGTCACTGCCACGATACCATCAATTTTGTCCACATTAACGGCATTTGTATGGCTTGGTCAGATATAAAAGTGACAGGAGAGAGAGCACCAGATAGGCAAGAGTGTAGAAAAAAATAGCATTTTTGCCACGGGTTAGGTGAATCATGAACCCTTTATGTTAGCGTAGCTTCCAGGCAGTGGTTGGCACGGCTGGGAGAGCACAGAACGTTAATCCGGTGGTCGTGGGATCGAGTCTCCATGTCGAAGCGGTTTTCTTTTAATTTTCATTTTTTACGATACTGGCACTGAAAATAAACAAAAATAATGCTCAGTATACTGCATTCTTACTTATTTACATAAAAGACATGAAAAGGACAGGAAAGAGAAAATTTGGGATAAAAAAAATTGGAAGGATGGGTTGTAGTTACAGCATCCAAGAGGACTCTGGTAATAGATTTCCAGGAAAGGATTGTAAAGCATACACGTCATGGTCGTATACAAAATCAGATCCTTTTATTAGTTTACAGTTGCTGATTTACACGTCCTGGGGTTAATGTAAAAGAAGGGAAACAGTAATTTGCTCGGGTTATTGCACACTCTATAAACGCTGTATTTTAACCATTACAAAGTTGTTTCAACGTTTCTATAGGAAAAAAAACTTGGTTTCCCTTCATGAAAAGTTGTCTCTCATCTTACGGTTTGCAGCAAACCACGCGAAACGCTGCTCGAATGTCAAAATGAAACTAATGCAATACTAAGTCCTGTACGTTTTAATTACATTCCTTTCTTGGAAAGTTGTTTGGACAGTCCTCCTGGGCACTGTAAGTAAAGTCACTTAATGGAACTTCATTTGCTGTCCCAAACTTCCCTGTTCCTTTCATTTTGAGGCATTTTATGAAAATATCAAGAAATTTGGTAAATCGAGAATCTTTTTTTAAAGATTGTATTTACCGGGAATCGACCCCACGACCCTTGGGTTACCGTTCTCTACTCTTTCCGCTGCGCCAATCGCTGCCTGAAGGCTATGCTAGCATAAATGGGTAATGCCTCGCCCATTCAGTGGCAAAAATGCAATTTCATTTTCTATGCTCTTGTCCACCTGATGCTCCCACTTCTGTCAGTTTCATGTCCGGCCACGCCCTGCATCCACCATTAATTTGGACGAAATCGATGATCACGAGTGGGCGCGGTCTCCTTGTCAGCTGCTACGAAACAGAATAAATTTTCACTGTATTGGCGTATTTCACAGCTAGGAGCAACCATCCACTACTGGCACCTTCTGTACGGAAAATTAAGGCTGGCCAGCAGGTGAACAAAAAGTCTGGCTTGTCATGAAGGAGGTCAAGCTTCGTGCCCATTACCGGCGCCAGCAGCTAGCTGTTTGGGGCAATATCTCAGCAGTAATAAAGTACGTGTCTGTCTGCTGCGTTGTTTGTCTCCTCCTAAGGCAAATTATTATTAGAGCCATTCCACGCATTAACTGATCGGTAGCCCTTACGTTGCATTACACCGTTCCCTTCGTACTATGACTGCAGCGGCACTCCAGGATGTTATTTAAAAGAACCGCTGTGGCAGATTACTTTTCATGTGACTCAACTCAGAACAAATATGCTGTAGTATGATTACACAGTGTCGACCATATACGCCACTAGCAGCAACCTGATTAGCCTCAGTTCGCGTCGGCTCAATACACGCAGTACAGCGCGGTCTGTAATCAGCCGACACGCTGGTTACCGCTAAGGCGGGCGCGGGGCGTCGCTGGCCGGTTAGCAGCGCCTCTGACCGCTGGAACGCAGGCTCTCCGGTCTCCTTGCTTTCTCCCCACTCTCTGGCGGCTATATTTTCCATCTGTTGACGTCCTGTCCATAGGGGTGTCCTTACTGAGAGTGCGCTGGATCTGTTTTGACGAACTTGCTAAAATTTTTATAAAGTACTTACACTGAGATGACAAAAGTCTTGAGCCACCTCCTAACATTGTGTCGGACCTTCTTTTGCCTGGCGTAGTGCAACAACTCAACGTGGAATGGGACAAAAACGTCACTGGAAGCCCCTGCAGAAATACTGAGCCATTCTACCTCTATAGCCGTCCACATTGCGAAAGTTTTGCCGGTGCAAGACTTTGTGCACGAACTGACCTTTCGATTATGTCCCGTAAATGTCCGATGGAGTTCATGTATGGCGATCTGGATGGCCAGATGATCAATCGAATTATCCGCAATGTTTTTCAAACCAATCGCAAATAACTGTGTCCCGGTGAGATGGCGCATTGTTATCCATAACAACTCCATCGTTGTTTGGGAATATGAAGTCCGTGAATGGCTGTAAATGGTCTTCCGATATCCGAACATAACCATTTCCAGTCAATGATCGGTTCATTTGGACCAGACGACCCAGTCTGTTCCATGTAAACACAACCCACACCTTTATGGAACCACAACCAGCCTGCACAGTGCCTCCTTGTTGCTAACTTAGGTCCATGGCTTCGTGGGGTCTGCGCCACACTCGAACTCTGCCATCGGCTCTTACCAACTCATCTGACTAGGAATCGGTTTTGCAGTCGCCTATGGTCCAACCGATATGGTCAGGAGTCCAGGACTGGCGCTAGGGGCGATGTCGTGCTGTTAGCAAAGGCATTTGCGTCGGTCGTTTGCTGCCTTAGCCCATTAATGACAAATTTCGTCGCACTGTCCTAACAGATGCGTTCGTCGTACGTCCCGCATGGATTTCTGAAGTTATTTCATGCAGTGTTGCTTGTCTATTAGCACTGACAACTCTACGCAAACGTAGCTGCTCTCGGCCGTTATGTGAAGGTCGTCGGCCACTGCGTTGTCCGTGGTGAGAGGCAAGACCTGAAATTTGGTACTATCGGCACAGTCTTGACACTGTGCATCTCAGAATATTAAATTCCCTAACAAATTACGAAATGGAACGTCCAATGCGTCTAGTTTCAACTGTCATTCCGCGTTCAGAGTCTGTTGATTCCCGTCGTGCAGTCATAATCACGGACGAAACCTTTCCACATGAGTCACCCACCCTTTTATACCTTGTGTAAGCGATGCTGCCGCCACCTGTATGTGTGCCTATCGCTATCCCATGGCTTTCGTCGCCTCAGTCTAATATTGAAATACTGTTTCCAACAACTACGCGTTCATGATAGTTCTACTTCCGAAGTATTTCAGTGCTAAAATTTATCTTGAAGATAAGGCGATTTAACATAAAAAGTAAATGTGCATAACGATTTTATTTATAACACGTATGAGTTCGTGATTGTAAAAATCAATGTTAAAATGTCGACTCAACCATCTATTTACAGTTAAAAAACACTATAACCTACACAGTTCAATGGTCAAGCCTTAATCTCCAGAATACGATTATTCTGAGGATGAAAGCTTGATCTTCGAAAAGGGTAAATTATAGCGTAGTTTACACATAAATAGGTGGTTGAGCCGATGCTTTAACATTAAATGTGAATATCACTAAAAGCCCTTCTCATTCTCCCTATTTAGTCCGCATCTGCAGACAACAGTATCCGATTTGTCAACCACCTTGACTCAAAGTATTATTTTTTCCCCAACCATGTAGTTTCACTGAGATCTTGTCATCATTCGCGGCTAATCTCTGCTGACAAATTCAAGGGTGCTGCAGGGTAGGTTGTGCTGAGAAAAAATTGTTAAGAGAAAAATTCGATGCGTTGCGCCGTTTTCTAGTTATTTGACATTGAAGTCAGCCAATCAGATCGTGGCACGCGCAAATTCAGCCTGCCGGAAACAGTGTCGCCAAATGTGTTCTTCGTTTGATTTTCTCAAGCCGAACAAACATACCTTTTGCTCACCCACCTTAAATTTATGACTTCCGGAAATGGCACGTTTTAACTGGCAGTGAGCATTTGAAAACTTGGTAACTCACTTATCCAGACATGTTCGTGCATTGCCGCATCTTAACGAGTGGAAGTACTTGAATTTGCGCGATTATCGACCTGATTGGATGTGTATGCTGTCCTTGGGTAAGTGAGCTTTAAGTAGTTCTTAGTTCTAGGGGATTGATGACCTCAGATGTTAAGTCCCATAGTGCTCAGAGCCATTTGAACCATCTACCTGATTGGCTAATTACAATGCTAAATAAATCAGAAATGTTATTTATTTCTTAACAGTTATTTCTCAACGCAACCTCAGATCAGCAGTTGACCGATATGTTCTTCGTTTATGGTTTCACTCAGTGCAGTAGAATAGTGGCTCAACGACGCCTATGCTGAACTGTTCCTGTAGTGACGATAATGGTATCACAGACCTTTTGCATCTGTTCACACGCTTTTATAAGGAACCGTAAACGTTGTACGTCTTGGTGACTGCATATTACAGTCTGTGTCATTCTTGTGACCGTATGAGACGGTTTTTGCACACAGACGAAGGAAACTGGGGTAACAAACTGAATACATCATAATTACGTTATTATTCTGTAACGTGGCGCCGGAGACTGTGGAGCCCTTATACGAAAAGACTCAGAAAGTATCGCTGAAAAGCTTCTTAAAGTTTAACGCGAACTTACAAAATGCGATTATAGTTCCGCATCAGCTGTAGAATGTTTCAGAACAATGAAAATTTGTGCTGGGACGGAACTCGAACCCGGATTTTCCTCATGTCGCGAGTGGTTGCCTTAACAACTTCGGGTATCCGAACACGCTTCCAGCAGCGGCCCAAATCTCAACTTGTCGCGGTGTCTACTCTCCCTTGTGCTGGCACTACATTAACGTGATGCCCGCACAGGATGATTGTTTTCTCTGGCCATTGCCTTGCTATGGCATGAAATACTTCAGTGTGCGGGAATCGTGGTAAAATACGAGTTGTGGCTTAACATTACGCCATTGATGCTGTCACAGAGTATATATATATAAAAAAAGTTTTGCATCACCTCGGTTCCGAGAGTTCCGGAACCTGCACAGAAAACTGGAATGGATATCAACATAAACATCATTTCTGCCCTCTTTATTGCTCCTGAAATCCACACATTGCATGTTGTACCACCATACAGTGACACCTTCAGAGGTGGTGGTCCAGATTGTTGAACACACCGGTACCTCTAATACCTAGTAGCACGTCCTCTTGCAATGATGCATCCCCGTATTCATCGTGACATACTATCCACAAGTTCATCAAGGCACTGTTGGTCCAGAGTGTCCCACTCCTCAACGGCGATTCGGCGTAGATCCCTCAGGGTGGTTGGTGGGTCACGTCGTCCACAAACAGCCCTTTTCAATCTACCCCAGGCACGCTCGACAGGGTTAATGTCTGGAGAACATGCTGGCTACTCTTGTCGGGCGATGTCGTTATCCTGCAGGAAGTCATTCCCAAGATGTGCACGATGGGGGTGTGAACTGTCGTCCGTGAAGGCGAATGCCTCGCCAGTATGCTGCCGATATGGTTGCACTGTCGGCCCGAGTATCGTACTCCGTTACGGCGCCTTGCATGACCACCAGCAGCGTATGTCGGCCCCACATAATGCCACCCCAAAACAGCAGGACAAGTCCGCCTTGCTGCTCTCGCTGGACAATGTGTCTAAGGAATTCAGGCTGACCGGGTTGCCTCCAAACGAGTCTCCGACGATTGTCTGGTAGAAGACATATGCAACACTCATCGGTGAAGAGAACGGGATGCCAATCCTGAGCGGTCCATTCAGCATGTTGTTGGGCCCATCTGTACCCCGCTGCATGGTGTCGTGGTTGCAAAGGGAACTCGCCATGGACGTCGAAAGTGAAGTTGTTGTTGTTGTTGTTGTGGTCTTCAGTCCTGAGACTGGTTTGATGCAGCTCTCCATGCTACTCTATCCTGTGCAAGCTGCTTCATCTCCCAGTACCTACTGCAACCTACATCCTTCTGAATCTGCTTAGTGTATTCATCTCTTGGTCTCCCTCTACGATTTTTACCCTCCACGCTGCCCTCCAATGCTAAATTTGTGATCCCTTGATGCCTCAAAACATGTCCTACCAACCGATCCCTTCTTCTAGTCAAGTTGTGCCACAAACTTCTCTTCTCCCCAATCCTATTCAATACCTCCTCATTAGTTACGTGATCTTTCCACCTTATCTTCAGCATTCTTCTGTAGCACCACATTTCGAAAGCTTCTATTCTCTTCTTGTCCAAACTGGTTATCGTCCATGTTTCACTTCCATACATGGCTACACTCCATACAAATACTTTCAGAAACGACTTCCTGACACTTAAATCTATACTCGATGTTAACAAATTTCTCTTCTTCAGAAACGCTTTCCTTGCCATTGCCAGTCTACATTTTATATCCTCTCGACTTCGACCATCATCAGTTATTTTGCTCCCCAAATAGCAAAATTCCTTTACTACTTTAAGTGTTTCATTTCCTAATCTAATTCCCTCAGCATCACCCGATTTAATTTGACTACATTCCATTATCCTCGTTTTGCTTTTGTTGATGTTCATCTTATATCCTCCTTTCAAGACACTGTCCATTCCGTTCAACTGCTCTTCCAAGTCATTTGCTGTCTCTGACAGAATTACAATGTCATCGGCAAACCTTAAAGTTTTTACTTCTTCTCCATGAATTTTAATACCTACTCCGAATTTTTCTTTTGTTTCCTTTACTGCTTGCTCAATATACAGATTGAATAACATCGGGGAGAGGCTACAACCCTGTCTCACTCCTTTCCCAACCACTGCTTCCCTTTCATGCCCCTCGACTCTTATAACTGCCATCTGGTTTCTGTACAAATTGTAAATAGCCTTTCGCTCTCTGTATTTTACCCCTGCCACCTTCAGAATTTGAAAGAGAGTATTCCAATTAACGTTGTCAAAAGCTTTCTCTAAGTCCACAAATCCTAGAAACGTAGGTTTGCCTTTTCTTAATCTTTCTTCTGAGATAAGTCGTAAGGTTAGTATTGCCTCACGTGTTCCAACATTTCTACGGAATCCAAACTGATCTTCCCCGAGGTCCGCTTCTACCAGTTTTTCCATTCGTCTGTAAAGAATTCGCGTTAGTATTTTGCAGCTGTGACTTATTAAACTGATAGTTCTGTAATTTTCACATCTGTCAACACCTGCTTTCTTTGGGATTGGAATTATTATATTCTTCTTGAAGTCTGTGGGTATTTCGCCTGTCTCATACATCTTGCTCACCAGATGGTAGAGTTTTGTCATGACTGGCTCTCCCAAGGCCATCAGTAATTCTAATGGAATGTTGTCTACTCCCGGGGCCTTGTTTCGACTCAGGTCTTTCAGTGCTCTGTCAAACTCTTCACGCAGTATCTTATCTCCCATTTCATCTTCATCTACATCCCCTTCCATTTCCATAATACTGTCCTCAAGTACATCGCCCTTGTATAAACCCTCTATATACTCCTTCCACCTTTCTGCCTTCCCTTCTTTGCTTAGAACTGGGTTGCATCTGAGCTCTTGATATTCATACAAGTGGTTCTCTTCTCTCCAAAGGTCTCTTTAATTTTCCTGTAGGCAGTATCTATCTTACCCCTAGTGAGACAAGCCTCTACATCCTTACATTTGTCCTCTAGCCATCCCTGCTTAGCCATTTTGCACTTCCTGTCGATCTCATTTTTGAGACGTTTGTATTCCCTTTTGCCTGCTTCATTTACTGCATTTTTATATTTCCTCCTTTCATCAATTAAATTCAATATTTCTTCTGTTACCCATGGATTTCTATTAGCCCTCGTCTTTTTACCTACTTGATCCTCTGCTGCCTTCACTACTTCATCCCTCAGAGCTACCCATTCTTCTTCTACTGTATTTCTTTCCCCCATTCCTGTCAATTGTTCCCTTATGCTCTCCCTGAAACTCTCTACAACCTCTGGTTCTTTCAGTTTATCCAGGTCCCATCTCCTTAAATTCCCACCTTTTTGCAGTTTCTTCAGTTTCAATCTGCAGCTCATAACCAATAGATTGTGGTCAGAATCCACATCTGCCCCTGGAAATGTCTTACAATTTAAAACCTGGTTCCTAAATCTCTGTCTTACCATTATATAATCTATCTGATACCTATTAGTATCTCCAGGATTCTTCCAGGTATACAACCTTCTTTTATGATTCTTGAACCAAGTGTTAGCTATGATTAAGTTATGCTCTGTGCAAAATTCTACAAGGCGGCTTCCTCTTTCATTTCTTCCCCCCAATCCATATTCACCTACTATGTTTCCTTCTCTCCCTTTTCCTACTGACGAATTCCAGTCACCCATGACTATTAAATTTTCGTCTCCCTTCACTACCTGAATAATTTCTTTTATCTCGTCATACATTTCATCAACTTCTTCATCATCTGCAGAGCTAGTTGGCATATAAACTTGTACTACTGTAGTAGGCATGGGCTTTGTGTCAATCTTGGCCACAATAATGCGTTCACTATGCTGTTTGTAGTAGCTAACCCGCACTCCTATTTGTTTATTCATTATTAAACCTACTCCTGCATTACCCCTATTTGATTTTGTATTTATAACCCTGCAATCACCTGACCAAAAGTCTTGTTCCTCCTGCCACCGAACTTCACTAATTCCCACTATATCTAACTTTAACCTATCCATTTCCCTTTTTAAATTTTCTAACCTACCTGCCCGATTAAGGGATCTGACATTCCACGCTCCGATCCGTAGAATGCCAGTTTTCTTTCTCCTGATAACGACGTCCTCTTGGGTAGTCCCCGCCCGGAGATCCGAATGGGGGACTATTTTACCTCCGGAATATTTTACCCAAGAGGACGCCATCATCATTTAATCATACAGTAAAGCTGCATGTAAAGCTGCATGTCCTCGGGAAAAATTACGGCTGTAGTTTCCCCTTGCTTTCAGCCGTTCGCAGTACCAGCACAGCAAGGCCGTTTTGGTTAATGTTACAAGGCCAGATCAGTCAATCATCCAGACTGTTGCCCCTGCAACTACTGAAAAGGCTGCTGCCCCTCTTCAGGAACCACATGTTTGTCTGGCCTCTCAACAGATACCCCTCCGTTGTGGTTGCACCTACGGTACGGCCATCTGTATCGCTGAGGCACGCAAGCCTCCCCACCAACGGCAAGGTCCATGGTTCATGGGGGAAGTTACACAACATGAAGCCTATTGCGCGCAGAGTGAGTCGTAACACGAAATCCTGTGGCTGCACGAAAAGCATCATTCAACATGGTCACATTGCTGTCAGGGTTCCTCCGAGCCATAATCCGTAGGTAGCGGTCATCCACTGCAGTAGTAGCGCTTGGGTGGCCTGAGCGAGGCATGTCATCGGCAGTTCCTGTCTCTCTGTATCTGCTCCATGTCCGAACAACATCGCTTTGGTTCACTCCGAGACGCCTGGACACTACCCTTGTTGAGAGGCCTTCCTGGCACAAAGTAACAATGCGGACGTGATCTTACCCAGGTATTGACCGTCTAGACCTGGTTGAACTACAGACAACACGAGTCGTGTACCTCCTACCTGTTGTACCCCCTCCATCTAATAGGCGCTGCCCATGCGCGGTTGTTGTCATCTCTGGGCCGGTTTAGTGACACCTTTGAACAGTCAAAGGAACTGTGTCTATGATACAGTATCAACATTCAACGTCTATCTTCTGGAGTTCTGGGAACCGGAGTGATGCAAAACTTTTTTTGTAGTAGGTACTCGTTTCCAAGCAAACACACACACACACACACACACAAACACACACACACACACACACACACACAAACACAAACACACAAACACACAAAAACACACACACACACACACACACACACACACACACACACACACACAAAACACACACATACACACGTGTATCTGCTAAGCTACTCCCTGCTCTGACTCTGCCTAAAGTATCGAATTCATCTCGTAATACTACAGCGGTGATTAGACTTGCCTTCACAACGTCAGTGGAGTAGCTCATACATAATGATAGATCACGGAGGAAGGGCGTAGCACAATCCTGCTTAAATAAGAGTCGGCGGCAGGCTCAATTAAACATATACATTTCTGATAAAGACTCACAAATACGGGATGTTTCCACAAGGGTGTGAAAAAATGTACAAGAGGTAGAGAATGCTCCACTGAACAATTTGAGATAGGGAACCCGGGGCCAGAGAAGCCATCTTAAGGAGATATGGGAGTAAACTTGTATATGCTTTCTCCAGCATTACCGTTTCCATACAGATATATGTACAAGTTAACACGTACTGTGATGTTTATTTACATGCACCCTCTTTATCTTCTGCAAGGAAACAAGGAGGACGAACCTGATTACCATGAAATCATGCAGGTTTTGTTTACTTTACTTGTCTATAAGGTGGCTCTGTTGTATCGTACTTACATTGTCCCATGACAGATCGTGCTATGAATCAACGGCAGACCTATTCATTACTCAGTGCTATTCAGAAACGTACAGTACAGTATGATGGAGCAATACCGGTAGAGTATTTCCTGGTAGCTGGATTGGGAGGTCCCATTCCATGGCCTGCGGGGTCACCTGACCTGAATCCCCTTGATTATTTCCTATGGGAATATGTAAAGTCACTTGTGTATGAGACGCCAGTGCGTACAGAGGCCGGCTGAAGTGGCCGTGCGGTTCTAGGCGCTGCAGTCTGGAACCGCGAGACCGCAACGGTCGCAGGTTCGAATCCTGCCTCGGGCATGGATGTGTGTGATGTCCTTAGATTAGTTAGGTTTAACTAGTTCTAAGTTGTAGGGGACTAATGACCTCAGAAGTTGAGTCCCATAGTGCTCAGAGCCGTTTGAACCATTTTTGCGTACAGAGTTGGAATTAGTTGCCGGAACTGTAGCTGTTTGTGATGAGATTAGAATCACACGAGGGTGCGTCAGAATCTTGTTCGCCGACTTCATTCTTTCATTGAGGTTGATGGCCGTCAGTTTTAGCGCTCTTTGTAAGCTACGTTACAAATGGTACGTTCATTCAGTCAGTGATGGCATTTGCAGTTAACTAATGTAAAGGAAAAGTACACAGTAATTTGATTTTATTCTTATTATCTCCTTAAGCTGGTTTCTCCAGTCTCAGGTTCCTACCTCAAATTGTTCAGTGGAGCATCCTTTATGTCCTGTTTAATTTTTGCACGCTCTCACGGAAACGCCCTGTATATTAACAATGAAGCTCCACAACTGAAAAAGGGGAGAAGGTATAGAAAAAGGTGTCAAAAGCGCCTGGATACAAGATACTTATTACTGACCGCCAGACAATGCTCAAGCTATCAAAACTACTCAAATAAGTAACACAATGCAACAATGAAATAGCTACTGGGAGAAAATAACGCGAGCCTTATATAATAGGGTGCACTGATTCCGACTGTACAATCAGAAATGTTGTTGAATGTCTGAATTTAAAGTTACAGCTGAAAGTCATATGCTATTAAAAACCTGTACATGGATTAATATGTAGCTGCATCAGGGAGCTGTGTATGGTATGTGTGTGTGTGTGTGTGTGTGTATTATCAAGGTTACTCTGCTTTATGCGCCTGTGGAAAGATAAGTGTACAAAAGTAAAAAAAAAGGAAAAAGGGCAGATTTGGACAGTTCTAATTAGTCCACTAAAATTTCTAACGCGTCCGCGAGCTGCAGCATGGAGGCATGTTTCAAAATGTTTTATAAAATTAGTTCCCATGCAATTTCTCCAGTTCACCCATCAGTCTAATTGGGAGGTGACTATAGAACAGTTCGTGCTAGTGTGGTTCAGTGTTTTATTAAACAACAGTCGCAGTAACATACATTTAAGTGATTTTGTATAAGTAGATTCTGTACATGGTGATTCAGTAAACGAAAAATGAATTGATGCAAGTGTGTGAATTGTCCAGACTCCTTTTGCTACATTTCTGGCAAGTACACGACCAGCGCAACAAACATTTCTTCGGATGTGAAATCGGAGATCAAACAAAATCCTGGGCTCCTCATCTTTATTGCACCAGCTCTTACTCCGGCCTGACCCAGCGGTTAAATGGTAAGCGAAAACAAATGCCTTTTGCTGTTCCCATGAGCTGGCTGTAGCAGAAGGATCAGCTCTCGGATTGCTAATTCTTCTTAACTAAGACATCCGAATACAGCAAGAAGAACAAGTCAAAAATCGTGTATCCGGATTGTCAGTCTACTAGAAGGCCTGTGGCGCATGGTACAGATTACCCACTACCAATTCCTCCATCAACCAACGCAATGAACAACGAAGAAAGTGCTACTGAAGGTATTGCCAGTGGCGCTGGATTTATGGAATACAAGAATGATTCCGATAGTGACATTAAAAAGTCCCATTTTATCAGCCAAGTTGAACTGGAAGACCTGGTTTCGCGATTTGCCCCTGCGGAAAGAAAAGTCTGAACTGTTGGCTTCCAGACTGAAGGAGTAGAACTTATTCAACAGAGGTGCTACAGCTACGCCACATGAAATTCACAGGATACTATGCCGCTGAACGCGGTGTTTGGTACTGTCATGACGTGACAGGACTCATAAAGGAACTAGATACAAATACATAGCAGAAGAGTGGAAATTTTGTTTTGACCCCAGCTCAAGCAGTCTCAAAGCTGCATATGCTGATCAAGTACTCTGGGCACAATTGGAATATCTGCGGTGATTTGAAGGTTGTAGCCCCTCTGTTAGGAATTCAGACAGGGTATACAAAGCACATGTGTTTTCTTTGCCTGTGGAATTGTCGCAGTGACAAGAATCACCACATAGTGAAGAATTGGCCATCCTGGAATTTACCTGTAGTCGGACAACACAACGTTCTACATGTACCTCTTGTGGATCGTAACAAGATTTATCTACCTCCACTCCACTGGGTCTTACGAAAAAGTTTGTTGCAGAGATGGATAAAACAAATCGTGTTCTTCAGTACCTAAAAGGCAAGTTTGGAAAGACGAAAACTGACGCATAACTGAAAGCAGGAGCTTTCGTTGGACCAGGAATATGAAAGTTGATTGGAGATCCACAATTCAGATTGCAGCTCACGGACAGAGAACAAGCAGCTTGGGACGCATTTGTGATTGTCGTGCACAACTTTCTTGGGAACGACAGAGCAAACAGCTACGCAGAAATTGTGGACAATTTGCTAACAGCCCTCCAGCACCTCAGTTGCCAAATTTCACTAGAGATGCATTTCTTGCATTCACATCTCACCTTCTTTCCGCCAAATATGGTACCAGTGGGTGACGAGCACGGTGGAAGATTCCACCAGGAGATGTCCAACATGGAAGCAAGTTGTTAAGGCCACTTCTTCCCAACATGATGGGGGATTACCGCTGGTTTTTGCAGAGCGCAACAGAAGGGGTTCACAGGCGGAAAGCAACACTTTTAAACCGAGCTATTGTCAATCTTAGTGTAACTAAAGGTCCCTGACTCATGTCAGAGGTAAATAAACATTTATAATTCATGCAATTTTGTCACATGATGACATGATGGAGACCGTGGCTGTTGTTTGAAGACAAATGTTGATGGTGTCAGGACAGCAACCAGCCACAAATTTACTTTCAGTTCCTTTATTCAAAGGGTACCGTTACCGGTTTCGAATCGTTGTGATTCATCCTCAGACGGTTTACACGCTTTGTTTATGACATTTGGTGTGCTTTTTTTACAGATTAATTGTTCTAAAATACAAATAATACATAATTATAAACACGCTACACACAGATGGTGTGTAACGCAACCATCTGTGTGTAGCGTGTTTATAATTATGTATTATTTATATTTTAGTAGAATTAATCTGTAAAAAACACACCACATGTCATAAAGAAAGCGTGCAAACCGTCTGAGGATGAATCACAACGATTCGAAACCGGTAACGGTACATTTTGAATAAAGGAACTGAAAGTAAATTTGTGGCTGGTTGCTGTCCTAACACCATCAACATAAATAATTCATTTCTTAATTATAATATTTAGTGTTTTCATATCAATGTACGCACATTAATTTCCATAAAATTTCTCATATTCGCAATTTAACGTAGTTAATAGCATTATTCTTGGTAAATCTTTACAGGTACATAACTTTTTTCCCTGAGCAAATCTGACTGCTGGTCTGTATTCAGCACATGTGAATTACTACAAGGAACGTATTTTCAACCCAGTAGCAGGGAGAAAATTTTATTTTGTTGCGTGGTGTAAACAGAGAATTCAAACTGAAATAATAAAACGCATAACTAAGGCAGAGTGAGGCAGATACCGTATATTAGTGGCACACGGCACAAGTACGTGGCAGGTTACCTTAGCGGACTCATGGGGGCGTCGGTGGTCCACATGCGACCGCAATTCCGGATGATCTCCTGCGACAAATAGCGAGAAACAAGATCATTTACCGTTTCTCCGACTAACTGGTAATCTTTTATCGACCCTTCTGGTGACTACTGTACCCAGTTAAACTGTCTTAACATATCGTCTAAACGGTAGGACCATGTGCCCTGGAGACTGACTCTACCAGCCACAGAAATGCGTCTTGAGGTTACAAGGGACTGAGCGAGGCAGAGCTCTTGCTGAGGGGGGTTATTTAAAATTTCGGGTTTCAAAGAAAATAGACGAATACGTGGAGGCTCACTTTTACATTTTTGGGCATGTTTCATATTTGCATTATCCTGCAAGACACTGATTTCTACTAACAGCCAGAACGGCTTCTGCGATGCCTGTGACGTTTTCATGCTTGAAGGACCATTCGAACTCTGCACAAAAGGCTCCCTCACAACGAGGAACCCAATCTTGTCGAAAGTTACTAACGTCTGAATTTACTGCCATTACAAGCAACAAGAATTGTGGATAATAACTCTGTATCAGGACATCATTGCTGTCTATTTGATATCTCCCTTTCGTCTCGCAATACACATAAAATCTCGAATTACATTATAATTGAAGTTTATTAAAATAATCACTAGGCTCCAAGGCTTATGAAAGACTACAGTTGACTCACCTTTCACGCTACTTGTGGTCAACGGAATTTCATTGAGCTCAGCAGAGCGTGTTTTCTGCGAGTATTTTTTCTTGTGTATTCATGCCAGGGAGAAGTATCTCGTTGGGAATCGAGATAATTTAATCATTTTTTATTATTTTTGATGCCATCATTCCATGTTTCTCCTTATTCACACTCCTAGCCGTGAATAAACTCTATGCTGCATCAATGTGTGAGTGATTGGAAACACATTTACATTAGTAGAATTAATATAGCTCTCTTGATTTCCTCTGGAGTAAGGCATGGGAACTGTAGTTAAATTTTCTAAACTGGCTTGTGGCTCAAGTGTGGTGGTAGTAGCAGGGCAAAGTTTGTATGGCCCCACTCTGCACTGTTGCCAAATTTATTCAACATGGCGGACTCAAGGTGGTGGCTATAGATATGGAAAAGCCACAGTGACATCATTGTGGGAAGGTCAAATGTTGGCGGGAAAACAGGTTAATTGGGCTACCTCGACTAACTGACTCCACCACCGTCCCCACCCCTGACATAATCCATGATGGAAGGCTGGGGAAAAGATGGCGAGGGAAATTCGCTCACTCTGTGCTGAGTTTCCCAAGAGGATGCGTGTAATTCTTTACTGTGTACTATGTGTTCAATGGATGAGATATCTGTGATAGAGAAGGAGGAGTTTAACAGTTATATTAGCTGTAATCATGCCGCTGAGGACTGTGTGAGTAGCCATCTGCACGATGCTTGGAAATCAATGATATTTGGTGAATGTATAAAGAAGATGAATACGATTCATCAAATAATAAAGATGCAGCAGGATGGGACAAAGTTACACTTCGCAACTCATGCTGGTAGATGCATGTGCTGTAACTACAGATCATTCGATAAAGGTTCATTCAGTCTTCCAGAGCGCAAGAAGCAAGACAATCAACCACTCTGGCAGGTGCACTCCCTGCCCCAGAGTCTCTGCATCCCACTGGAGAATGCCAAGTTCAGGAGTACAGCGCCAGCACGTGGTAGCTGCAGGTGTAACCACATGCTAATAAGGGAACCTCCCCATCTCACCCCCCTCAGATTTAGTTATAAATTAACACCGTGGATAGGCTTTGAAAAACTGAACACAGATCAATCGAGAAAACAGGAAGAAATTATGTGGAACTATGAAAAAATAAGCAAAATATACAAACTGAGTAGTCCATGTGCATGATAAGCAACATCAAAGACACTGCAAGCTGAGGAGCGCCGTGGTCTCGTGGTTAGAGTGAGCAGCTGCGGAATGAGAGGTCCTTGGTTCCAGTCTTCCTTCGACTGAAGATTTTACTTTCTTTATTTTCGCAAAGTTACGATCTGTCCGTTCATTCATTGACGTCTCTGTTCACTGTAATAAGTTTAGTGTGTGTTTTGCGACCGCACCGCAAAACCGTGCGATTAGTAGACGAAAGGATGTGCCTCTCCAATAGGAACCGAAAACATTTGATCGCAAGGTCATAGGTCAGCCGATTCCTCCACAGGAAAACACGTCTGATATATTCTATACGACACTGGTGACGGCATGTGCGTCACGTGACAGGAATATGTTGTCGACCCACTTAACTTGCACACTTGGCGAATGGGTTGCCCGATTTAGGTTTTCTTGTGGATGTGATAATCACTCCCAACAAAGTGATGAAAACATAAGAGATTGTCACATAAACTGCAACAAATGAATGCAACAGTTTCACAGTCGCACAGTTTTCCCTGTGCTCTGTCAAAACATATGTTTTTTACGTTTTCAAATGTTTCCGTGTGTAGACCGTCAAATCCTACATATGTCCAAGCAAATCTGAACATGCCCTGGAATTTTGGAGAGCGAAGTTGATTATGTGTGAGTGCCTGACTTTGATAATTGTCTGAAAATAAAAAGTTAAACTTTTCTCTCGAGGGAAGACTTGAACCAAGGACCTCTCGTTCCGCGGCTGCTGACGCTAAGCACGGGACCACGGCGCTCGTAAGCTCACACATCCTTGATGTTGCCTATCTTGCGCATGGACTACTCAGTTTGTATATTTTGCTTATTTTTTTCATAGTTCCACACAACTTCTTCCTGTTTTCTCGATTGATCTGTGTTCAGTTTTTCAAGGCCTATCCCTGTGCCAACTTATAACTAAATCTGAGGGGGGCGATGGGGAGGTTCCCTTGTAAGTACTTCCTGTCGCATTGGAAATACCTGCAGCTGCCCACCTCACCCCTGGCACATGGATACCTTTCGTCATTGAACATGAACTGCTCGGAAGCTATTAAATCTGGTGTCTAAGCAATTTGCGGAATATTGTCACATACATAACTTGAAGATGTACAGGAACCAAATGTTCCACTGCACAAAGAGAGAGACAGAGAGGGAGAAAGAGAGAGAGAGAGAGAGAGAGAGAGAGAGAGAGAGAGAGAGAGAGAGCTTTGCAGATGACGCAAACAATTTGCGATGTAATTACATGTTTTATTGCTAGCCCCTCTGGCCGAGCGGTTTTAGGCGCTTAAGTCCGGAACCGCGCTGCTACTACGGTGGCAGGTTCGAATACTGCCTCGGGCATGGATGTGTGTGATGTCCTTAGGTTAGTTAGGTTTAAGTAGTTCTAAGTCTAGAGGACTGATGACCTCAGATGTTAAATCTCATAGTGCTTGGAGCTATTTGAACATGTTTTATTCCGAGAAATACCACCACTGCACTTGAACACGGACTCTAAAACAATATCGCGGCACTCTTGTGAAACCTTCCCTGAGATTCTTCGCATGCTTTTGTGGGAAATACCACATCCTTCCCTTTTCTTTCAGCATGAGATGCTTCAGGATGTAAAAGGACATCCTCCTCTAACATTACTTTTCCTCAACAGTAGTTGTCGATACCAGTATTATTTTTCGAATTTTGGATGATTGAGTATTATCTCAGTTGCTTTTCTGAAAACTTCCATATAATTTCGTACAGAGTATGTTATATTTCGCCAACGGCCTTGTCGCAGGGGTAACATCGGTTCCTGGATGGGTGACCATCCGGTCTGCCGAAAGCTGTTGCCAAGCGGGGTGCACTCAGCCCTGGTGAGACAAACTGAGGAGCTACTTGATTGAGAAGGTAGCGGCTCCGGTCTCGGAAACTGACATGCGGCCGGGAGAGCGGTGTGCTGACCACATGCCCCTCCCTATCCGCATCCAGTGACGCCTGTGAGATGAGGATGACACGGCGACCGGTCGGTACCTTTGAGCCTTCATGGCCTGTTCGAGAGGATGTTATATTTGAAGCTAAAATTTATGAAAAGGAATTACGAAAATTAGTAGGAATTCATTTGTTAAGAAAAATTAAAAACCCTTTGTAATATTGTTATTTCTGCAGCGTGTGGAAGTCGTAAGCTTGCCTCTGACGTGATCAGACGTATTTATGTATAATATGTGCTAACAATGTAATTTCGGCTTTGTTAATGTGAAAAGTCAAAATACTGCATGATATACTAAAACGTGAGAAAATCAGTGGAAAATATATTTACATGTAAAAATTCAGCAACAACACTTCCAATTTATTTAGTTCTAACCTACCGTGCGGACCTGATGTTAGATTTTCAACTTCAAGAATCAGACCCCTAGACAAGAATAACTGGAGCCATCTCAACATGACAAGAAAAGTAAACTTTAAATTTTATTGTAATCTTTGCTCCTCTCAAATCTTCATAAGAGACTTTGCTTGTTAATTGCTTGGACAGGGCATTGATTAATGTGGTCAATAGATGGAAGAAGGAAGGAGGGGGAAATTACAATGAGTTACTAAAACAGTTGAATATGTCTCTAAATACACTTTCAAAAAACTCGCTGAAAAGTAGTTTGCTTCAACTTCGCAATTTACACCGCAACGCTTGAACGCAGGCTCTAAAAAAGATTGCGGCACACTCGTGAAGCCTGCCTGAGACACTTCATATGCTTTTGTGGGAAATAAATCCTGAACCTGGTATCAGCCACAATATCTAATTTTAAACGAGAAAAACGACAAAAGGAATTCGAAATAAATATCTCTGTAACTCTATGCAGGACGCTCACTACTTTTAAAGTTTTAGCTGCTTGTTTGAAGGTACTGCCAGAGAGAGTGAAAAATTTCTGAGTCGTACAACTGCTGTGGTCGTCATCATTTTTCTGAAACGCTTAGTGGTCTTAGTTTGTATATGCTGTTGGAGTCATAAACGTTATATTCCTCACTTCTCGAAGCACACACTGGTGTCCAAGCATTTACAGGAAAATCAGAACAATCACACAAACAGAATTCGAAGCATTGTCCAACAGATGAGAAAGGTTGCTGGAATTTTCGGTGAATTTTCGATGACCTACAATGCACAAAGCAACAATGGTGGGAGAGGCAGCATCCAGCCTGTCTGAACCGGAGGAGGATGGTCAGCTTGAACTTGTCTCTGAGCACAAACAAAGAAGACATCACGTGAATCTCAGACGTCACAGAACGTTCTGTAGATACTTTACCCCTGTCGTGTTTGAACCAATCTGTAGAGGTTCCCACGCCATGTCAAAAGAATGTCTTGTGACTCTATGACATCATGGAACTTTCTGTGAATGGAACATTCTGATCCGTTCTTGCTGAATTTACCCACCAAACTGCTGCTACTGCTGGTGTGGGAGCATCATCCACCATTTTCTGCAGGCAGACTAATTACGAGACTTTCAGTGGCAAAACTATTTTGTACAGATCGAAACAAAACATACAGCAGTCATATTGCACTAGTAGTTAAACCTTGCAAAAATGCTCTACAGGTAATTACATATGGAAAATATCGCCAAAGACACTTCCTCAAATACAGTGCTCTGCTACGGTCGAGGAAAGATTGATTTTTCATCTTGAAACCGATATCCAACTGGGCTAGATCACCATATCGATGTAGTAGACATACTTCGTATCCTACACCATACAAAATCATCATCTCTGCATCCTGCATATAGCTATCGAGCACAAGACACTCGTACATATACCATGAAGACAGGCAAATCCCTAAAAACATAAGCATATGCGGTGTTTATAGTCGCAGCACTAGATATTTCCCATAAGGTTGGTCAGTCATCCTCCGCGACCAGCGGTCATGAGATGCACATGCTTGCCTGATGCGCAATCAGAGCACCCTCCACAGACAGTGGTCACCCTCTGTACTGCTGTACAAAGGCTGGGCTGGTTCCACCGGCAAAAAAGCGTTACTGTTTCTGACCTCGACCCACTTGCTTGCTGCCATGCTTTCTACACCCACTCCAAACTCTGGGATTACAAGAACATATGCTTCTTCAAGTGGTTATCCAGAATATCATACCATCTATGCGATAGTTCCCAATCGCAGTAACATAGCAGTATCCCACCGATCGCTTGCACAGTATAATTCCGAAGATAAAGAGTGGAAATTATATCTCTAGAAACCCAAAACTTAAGCGAATTGCAGTGAGGTGGCACATGCTGTAAACCACTCAGAAACTAGAAACTTTTCTTGTCTGTGAAGGTCTCTACGTGAAAACTTCAAAAATAGAGGAAACTGGTAGTTCCACTCATACGTTTTAACGAACAGCGATGTTAGTGATATAAGTGCAGCATTAGAAAATTGCAGCGAAATGCAGAAAGATCTGCAGCGGATAGGCACTTGGTGCAGGGAGTGGCAACTGACCCTTACCATAGACAAATGTAATGTATTGCGAATACACAGAAAGAAGGCTCCTTTATTGCATGATTATATGATAGCGGAAGAAACACTGGTAGCAGTTACTTCTGTAAAATGTCTGGGAGTATGCCTACGGAACTATTTGAAGTGGAATGTTCATATAAAATTAATTGTTGATAAGGCGGGTGCCAGGTTGAGATTCATTGGGAGAGTCCTTAGAAAATGTAGTCCATCAACAAAGGAGGTGGCTAACAAAACACTCGTTCGACCTATACTTGAGTATTGCTCATCAGTGTGGGATCCGTACCAGGTCGGGTTGACAGAGGAGATAGAGAAGATCCAAAGAAGAGCGGCGCGTTCAGTCACAGGGTTATTTGGTAAGCGTGATAGCGTTACGGAGATGTTTAGCAAACTCAAGTGGCAGAGTTTGCAAGAGAGGCGCTCTGCATCGCGGTGTAGCTTGCTCTCCAGGTTTCGAGAGGGTGCGTTTCTGGATGAGGTATCGAATATATTTCTTCCCCTTACTTGTACCTCCCGAGGAGATCACGAATATAAGATTAGAGAGATTCGAAGGCGCACGAAGGCTTTACGGCAGTCATACTTCCCGCGAACCATACGCGACTGGAACAGGAAACGGAGGCAATGAAAGTGACACCTAAAGTGCCCTCCGCCACACACCGTTGGGTGGCTTGCGGAGTATAAATGTAGATGTAGAAAACAGATTTCAAATCATCTTTCTACTGTACAAAGTCAACAAAGATGTTTCTCGTGTCTGCAGAACCAGCAAACGGCTATTCCACCTGTTTCTTATCGTCTGGATGCATACAACACACATCACAACCGATGTTCTCTCAAGCAAATAAAGACGGGAAGTGTGTAGAATAACAGTAAAAGCACTCATCTGGATAATTTACAACATGGCAGGGAATAATTGTCCAGCACAAATATTTACGCATATTGAACCTTCTCAAATTTTCGTAGAGAATACTCCCAGCACAAGTGATCACGAAGGCTGCACAACACACACTGAGTATTAGTTTGCTGTTTACCATCCTGGAGGGCGACATGGTTAGGTCAGTTGCACATTGCACCTCAGCCTCCCCAGTTAACACGGCTCCAGCCATAAGCCAGAAATGTCAATCGTTCCTGCCATGCCATGCACACTCCCGCACCCCAGGTAGAATCGTCCTAGGAAACCAGCCACATATTTACCACTGTACTTACTACTACATATTACAATTGCAGCCTCAATCTGGTGACATTAGACAGTGAGCAAAGAAAGCATCGGAAATACTGCCTGCCGCAGTGGCCGAGCGGTGCTAGGCGCTTCAGTCTGGTAGCGGGCGACCGCTACGGTCGCAGGTTCGAATCCTGCCTCGGGCATGGATGTATGTGATGTCCTTAGGTTAGTTAGGTTTAAGTAGTTCTAAGTTCTAGGGGACTGATGACCTCAGATGTTAAGTCCCATAGTGCTCAGAGCCATTTGAACCAACCAAATACTCCTCCTGACGACTGTGGCTCTAGACATATGAAAATCTGTACTATTCTTACGACTGGAAATAATTTCCAAGTAAAAAAAGTCTTTCATTCCTTACGACAGGACATAGTCATTTTATTTGCACATGCCGGCACACTGACCACAGTACACTTACTTTATAGAGCCACTGAGCACAGCGAATCTGTCACACACCCCGTACTAAATGTAACACTTCGCCAATAACTGAATGCTGGTGACACCGAACAATATTGAGCAAAAATCCGCGTCGGATGTACATGTCTCATTTGTTTTTCTTGAAAGTGGTACTAGTGTGTCATACGGACGTAATCCTCTTATAAGCGATCAGCTATTTAAAAAAAAAAAAAAGAAAAAAAAGAAAAGAAACACAATCGCAGCGATTATATTACTGTCGCCCTGTATAAAAAGCGGTCTTGGTCCTACTGGTGGACAGAAGTGTCATTGACAATATCCATGTTAAAAACTATTGTATATGAGCTTTATGAACCGAGATATGATATTGCCTCCGACTGAAGTTGTTTTCCACACAAATACCGCGACATTGAATATAGACGAGTGGGTGCACGTCGCCACCGGTGTAAGCTTGTAATAAAATAATTGAATTTAGAAACCTGTTCGACTTAGGAGCGCGGTATTGTGCTGGTATTTGTAACTCCCTGATGCTGCCGCTAGATATTTCTCACGCTAACAAATAGTATTTGCAATGCATTCTATTCTCAAGCCCTGTCAGAGGTTCTGCGATATAGCCCTTGGGTTATAGGCAAGGGAGAATGATGGTTGACTGAGAATGATCACATACACTAGATGGGGTGCTATGCGACGAATCACTTAAAAAAATGCAATGTACAAAATACACTGGCTTTTCAGATCTATAGTGTTACGCTTTCTGGTAGAAATGCTTTCTGTGATTTGGAATCAAGTTTCTCCATTCAACCACATACCTGTATTGGATCTTATGGAGATGCCTTTTAATGCCTTCCCACTAGTGAATCCGTGGCACTCTCATATCTCAAAACGAGTCACCTTTTTTCGAACCTATCTGCTAAAGTACAACTCCAATATGGTTTTGGACAGTCTCTCTGCATCCTGTAACTGTTCCTCAGAATCTGCAGCTTTTTCCATGTGATCGTCCCATGGGAACATGTTTCGAAGCTCTGCCAACTGTGTACGATGTGTAAGGTCAGCGCTAAACGAAACTTTCTCCTGCAACACAAGGTAGTAATATAAAAAAACGGTAGAAGCAGTTATGGAAAATGGAAGAAGGACGAAGATATTGCTATTGCAGTGCAATGCGTCTCCAAACTACAATACAGTACTGCTGCCCTAAGGAGATCTTCTTGTAACAAGAAAAAACAGTTTTTTCCATAAAAGACGAAACCTGTACCCAATAATTTTAACTGCAAACACCAAATAAATACAAGAACTGCAAATACAAAAGATGAATATAACTACTGTAACCTACGTTCATTTGAACCTGCCTTCTATATTCAGACTTTTGTTTCACTCTGTAAAGCTTACCTCTGAACTTCTCTCCATCACGTAACTGAAGATTCCTTCATACCTCAGGATGTGTCCTAGCTACCAATCCCTTCTTTTAGTGAAGTTGTCCCATAAATATACTTCTTCCCAATTCGATTCGGTACATCCTCATTTGTTATTCGATCTACCTGTTTGATCTTCAACACCGTGTATGGAATTCTATTTCGAAAGCTCCTATTCTTTTCTTGTTTGAACTGCTTGCTGTCAACCTTTTGCTTCAGAATAAAGCAGCACTCCCGACAAATACCTGTAGGAAAGACATCCGAACTCTTAAAATGATAGTAAATGTAAAAACCTCTTCTTTTTCAGAAAGGCTTTTCTTTCTGTTGCATTTTATATGCTCTCTACCTCTACCATCGTTAGTGATTTTACTGCGCAAGTAGAATAACTCATCTGCCACTTTTAGGGTCTCGTTTCCTAATCTAATTCTCTCTGCGTCACCTGATTTTTATTTGATCACGCTCCATTGCCCTCGTTTTAATTTCGCCTCGACTCTGTTAACTGCACTACGATTTCTGTACAAGCTGTAATTCTTGCTCTGTGTTTCATCCCTACTGCCATCAGAATTTCAATGAGTGTAGTCCAGCCAACATTGTCAAAATGATATAAACATAGGTTTGCCTTTCTCCAACCTATCTTCTAAGATAAGTCACGTGTTCCTCTGTTTCTCTGGAACCTAAACTGACCTTCTCTGAGGTCGGCTTCTACCAGTTTTTCCATTCTTTTGGCAAATAATTCATGCCAAAATTTAGCAGACATGAATTATTAAACTGATAGGATCAATAACCAGCTTGTTAATAATAATACGCCTGTATTTAATTATTTCACTAGCATGCGTCTTTTCCGTAAGTGTCTGATATCCGCAACTAAAGAATAAGGGGAACGTGTTTTTCGCTTGTGATAAGTTAACTCCATTCTGATACTGAGGCATCAAGAAAAGGAGGAAATTTAGGATTTTATGTCCCGTCGGCGATAAGGTCACTGGTGACCGAGCGCAAGCTCTCATTATAGAGGAAGGAGGAGCTTTCCAAAGGAATCGTCCCAGAATTCGCCTTAATCAAATTAGGGAAATCACAGAAAACGTCTGGATGGCCGGCCGGATATTTGTAAAACCGTTTTCCTGAATACGAGCAGTGTTTCAGCACTGAGCGTCATGACTTGGAACGACTGGGTGGCAGAGGGGGAGGGGGGGGATGCTTGTTAGAGGGGTACAAAGAGGCCTTGTTGCACAGCTTCAGACCGTGGCTAGTCAGCGTGTGCAGCACGCCTATGAAATCAGTTTTGTATTCGATCATTAATTGTGGTAGAGATCGATCATATTACGTGCTCCACTTTGCCAGCTGCACCACCAAGCTTTATGCATGGATGTGTGTGACGTCCTTAGGTTAGTTAGGTTTAAGTAGTTGGTTTGTGCCATGAAGAGATGGAAACACGTCTCGCACACAGTGACAGATGTCACTAAAACGGCTTTATTCTTCTCAAAATGATCCAAGCATAACTCATGAATTGTTTTCACATTTAGTTTTGGTTCTTATTTAAGATCCATAATAGTTAAATTTTACAGCAAAATGCGTAACACTCCTTCTGATATGATGTCATCCGATTAGTACACACTACCTGATCAAAATTATCCAGACTCCTAATATGGCGCCTGTTGACTCTTCGCGTTTATGAGAGTTTCTGCTCTGTTGGAGATACTTCCAACGAGATGTCTGAATGTCTGTGGGGGAATGACAACCTGTTCTTCCTCGAGCGTCTGAAACGAGAGAAGATAGTACCGTTGGAGATTGGGGTCTGGAACTGAGTCGACGCACTCTCACCAAAGGTGTTATATTCGGAT
Source organism: Schistocerca nitens (assembly GCF_023898315.1). Lineage (NCBI taxonomy): Eukaryota > Metazoa > Arthropoda > Insecta > Orthoptera > Acrididae > Schistocerca > Schistocerca nitens. Next base: position 574,996,354 of record NC_064615.1, on the reverse strand, counting down.
CGGGTGGGGAGTTGTGGCAGGCTAGTCCATTTCATCGCGAATGCTGCTCTATGACAGCTGCATTGTGATGCCGATGCAGACAGTAATAATGTCCGAACTGTTCCTTTACCGTATGTCGTACACAACACTGCAAAATCTGTTCATATCCTTCCGCATTTCGTGTTTCCTTAAGAGTCGTAATGACTACCACCTCCTCTTTACTTCACCATTGGTATTACAAGTGATGAGCAGGAACGTTCTCCAGGCCTTCGTGAAATTCAACCCTTTCCATCGGATTGCCACATCACTCCATATCACTCTCTTCCTGTCATCAACTGTCCAGTGGCATCGCACTTTACATCGCCCCAAGCGTCGTTTAGCATTGATTAAAAAGTGTGTGGCTTATCAGGAGCTGTTAGACCACTGACCCTACTGCTTTAAAATTCTTTGTACTATTTGGATTGCCGGTAGCCCTGCTCGACGGTCCCTTTCAGTCATTACGTGAGGTCTGCTTGATCGTGGTTTAGTTGTTGCTTCACTATATCACTTCGGAGTCACGTCACTAACAGTCGAGCGTCTTTAGAAGGGTTCAGATGCCCCTGATGAATTTGTTATCCAATGACCAGTCCACGTTCGAAGCCACCGAGCTACCCTGACCGATTCTGCTGTTACCGCTTCTCAACTTTCTGCCTCTCGTGACCTCTACTGGCTAATTTTCCTTTAAGTGCGGATGTATGGATCCTTCTGATCAGATAGTGTATTACGATTGTCTGGCGACTTATTGAGTTCTTTCATCCGTCGTTGCACTCTTGAGACAACCTCTTCGTGACACGTCGTCAGAAGGAGTGCGGCTATCATTGAAACCAGCTATCCTTTTCTTAAGTGCCGACAATGAACAAGCGGAAGCCTTAAAAACGCTCAAAACAAAGAATTCAACACGCTACGATATTCATATCCATTCCTTTGAAACTGACAAACAGAAAACGACTATTCTGCGACACAGTTCTGGGCTGCTTGTGCCGTCACACCCGCGACGCAACACGATCAGTCGTCCCTGCTATCATAGAGCGCCGCCCCACGGCCGGCGCCTGGCAGAGGAGCGGCGCCTTGCGTCGTCGTCGCCGCCGCCGCCGCCGCCGCCTCCGTCGCCGTCGGCTGGCGTCGCGGCATCCGCCGCTTTCTCCGACGCAGACCACATGCTCCGCGCCGCGCCGCGCCGCCTGTGGAATGCCGCCGCTGGGCTCCATTCAGCGGAAAGACATCGCACCGAGCGCCGCGGGGCCGTGTATCGACGCGCGCTTCCCGGTCACCGCTTCACGCTGCACCGCGCCTCACCAGCTCGCGCACGGCCGGAGAAACTGCGTTGCGGCTTGCTCTTCCTGTCCTAGGCCAGCCACGAACTCACAATTTGCAGCAATACACGTTACTGCGGAAGAGGCAGACAACCGACATGTACAGGATGTTTCAGAAAGAGCGTGCAAAAATGTAACAGGACATAGAGAATGCTACTCTGAACACTTTGTGGCTAAGAACGTGGGGTCGGAGAAGTCAGCTTAAAGAGATATGAAAGTAAACTTGTCTACCGCTTTGAGTACCATTACTGTTTCCAGCTTATTTACAACTAACATGCGTACAAATTTACTCGTACTGTGCTCTTCATTTACGTGTGCAGTCTTTATTTTCTGCAGGAAAACAAAGAGGACGAACCTGGTTACTAGGAAGTCATGTCGCAGGTTTTGTTTACTTGTTCATAAGGTAGCACTGATGGATGGTATTTACATTTTACCATGACAGAATGTGCCATGAATCAACGACAGACCCACTCATTACTCAACGCTATTCAGAAACGTACAGCATAATACGATGGAGCACTACCGATACAGTTTCTCAGAACTCACCCACATGCACCTTATGTATGGGGAAGTACGTTACAATGCTCTCGCTGCTGAAAGGCTGTACAGGGAACTACACTACTGCCCATTAAAATTGCTACATCATGAAAGTTATGTGCTACAGACGCGAAATTTAACCGACAGGAAGAAGATGCTGTGATATGCAAATGATTAGCTTTTCAGAGCATTCACATAAAGTTGGCGCCGGTGGCGACACCTACAACGTGCTGACATGAGGAAAGTTTCCAACCGATTTCTCATACACAAACTGCAGTTTACCGGCGTTGCCTGGTGAAACGTTGTTGTGATGCCTCGTGTAAGGAGGAGCCCGCATCTCGTGGTCGTGCGGTAGCGTTCTCGCTTCCCCCGCGTGGGTTCCCGGGTTCGATTCCCGGCGGGGTCAGGGATTTTCTCTGCCTCGTGATGGCTGGGTGTTGTGTGATGTCCTTAGGTTAGTTAGGTTTAAGTAGTTCTAAGTTATAGGGGACTGATGACCATAGATGTTAAGTCCCATAGTGCTCAGAGCCATTTGAACCATTTTGTAAGGAGGAAAAATGCGTACCATCACGCTTCCGACTTTGATAAAGGTCGGAATGTAGCCTATCGCGATTGCGATTTATCGTATCGCGACATTGCTGCTCGCGTTGGTCGAGATCCAATGACTGTTAGCAGAATATGGAATCGGTGGTGGGTTCAGGAGGGTAATACGGAACGCCGTACTGGATTCCAACAGCCTCGTATAACTAGCAGTCGAGATGACAGGCATCTTATCCGCATGGCTGTAACGGATCGTGCAGCCACGACTCGATCCCTGAGTCAACAGATGGGGACGTTTGCTAGACAACCATCTGCACGAACAGACTATCAGCTCGGAGACCATGGCTGCTGTTACCCTTGACGCCTGCGATGGTGTACTCAAAGACGAACCTGGGTGCACGATGGCAAAACGTCATTTTTTCGGATGAATCCAGGTTCTGTTTACAGCATCTTGATGGTCGCATCCGTGTTTGGCGACATCGCGGTGAACGCACATTGGAAGCGTGTATTCGTCATCACCATACTGACGTATCACCCGGCGTGATTGTATGGGGTGCCACTGGTTACACGTCTCGGTCACCTCTTGTTCGCATTGACGGCACTTTGAACAGTGGATGTTACATCTGAGACGTGTTACGACACGTAGCTCTACCCTTCATTCGATCCCTGCGAAACCCTACATTTCAGGAGGATAATGCACGACCGCATGTTGCAGGTCCTGTACGGGCCTTTCTGGATACAGAAAATGTTCGACTGCTGCCCTGGCCAGCACATTCTCCAGGTCTCTCACCAATTGAAAACGTCTGGTCAACGGTGGCCGAGCAACTGGCTTGTCACAATACGCCAGTCACTACTCTTGATGAACTGTGGTATCGTGTTGAAGTTGCATGGGCAGCTGTACCTGTAAACGCCATCCAAGCTCTGTTTGATTCAATGCCCAGGCGTATCAATGCCGTTATTACGGCCAGAGGTAGTTGTCCTGGGTACTGATTTCTCAGGATCTATGCACCCAAATTGCGTGAAAACGTATTCACATGTCAGTTCTAGTATAATATATTTGTCCAATGAATACGCGTTTATCATCTGCTTTTCTTCTTGGTGTAGCCATTTTAATGGCCAGTAGTGTATTTCCTAAGAGGCATCATCCGTCACGACGACTGCGTATTTCACTAGATCGACGAATGCTGGAGACTGTTTCATTAGAAAGAAGAAACGAGGGACCTTACAACATGAGGACCACTCGCACACCCACTTTGAAGAGAGGATGCTGGAACGTGTTGCAGCGGACCCCACTACAAATACTCGTCGTATTGCAGGTGAAATGGGCGCTGAACATACTACCGTGTGGCGAGTACTCTACGAACAACAATTACGTCCTTATCACCCACAACGAGTCCATCTACTGCTTGTGACTGACTCTCCACAAACGGTCGCATTGTGTCAGTGGTTGCTCCAACAATGGGTTGATCGTCCAGATTTCCTCCAAATCGTGCTGTTTACTGACGAGGCCTCGTTTGACCCTGATGGTATTTCGAACAGTAGGAACAGCCACGTGTGGGATGAGGAAAACCCTCACTCTGTAGCAGTCACACCATCAAGTACGTTTTGCTGTGAATATCTGGCTCGGCATTGTAGGCGACATTCTCATTGGGTCATATCTTATACCTCGCCTTCTGAATGACCACCCGTACTTGATGTTCGTTCAAAGAGTCCTACCTGAGTTGATGGAGGACGTACCCTTGGCTGTTCGTGAGAGTACGTGGATACGACATGATGGTGCACTGCGTCACTTCAGTGTGGATGTCTCCAACGATCTCTGTGCTTTATTTCCTGCTCGCTGGATTGGAATGGGAGGTCTTATTCCATGGCCTGCGAGGTCACCTGAACTCAAGCTCCTCGGATTATTTCCTATGGGCATATCTAAAGTCAGTTGTGAAGAGACCCCAGTGGGTACAGAGATGGAATTAGTTGCCAGAATTGTTGCTGCCTGTGATGTGATCCGAAACACACCATGGATATTTGTCAGGGTGCGTCAGAATCGTGTTTGCCGATTTCATGCTTGCACTGAGTTTGATGGCCGTCAGTTTCGACACATTTTGTAAGATACAGCATAAATGGTACTTGCAGTTAACTGTAACTACTGTAAATAAAAAAGTACACACTAATGTGATTTTATTCCTATTATCTCCGTAAGGTGGCTTCTCCGACCCCAGGTTCTCTACCTCAACTTGTTCAGTGGAGCATCCTCTATGTCCTGTTAAATTTTTGCACGCCCATATCGAAACACCCTGTATATTGGGACGTTCTCAGTATTTACAACTACCTGCCGATTCATTGTAAATATGACATCGAGCTATTGCTTACGAGAACAGACAGAATTTAATGTTAATCATTTTGTCGTACTCCTGTATCTGTACATTGTGTCATTAGACACAATGTTAGTCATCCCTTTAAAAGAGAGCACTCGTCGAAATGGAGCGCTGTAGACGGCGCAGAAATGCTATCAGGAGGTCACGTGACGTTGCACAGCTGGTATAAGTCGTGGAAGGGAAGTTGTCCTAATGTGATCAACGCGGTAAGAAACGCCGACTTAAGATCGCCACAGAATGGCAGAAACGATCTATTGTGTTCGGACGAGCCCATGACAACACCGAGAATTAATTAAACCTTGACATAAAATGGGTGTTTGGAGAGCGCTCATATGCTTTACACATTTTTTTTAATTTAACTGTCTTGATCGCAAACTTTTTTTTGAACAAGATTACCAGTTTCGACTGTATAATAGCGATCTTCAGAACCTAAAATAAAAGTAAAGAAGAAAGCACTGAAGAGGCCAACAGAGCCGCGCTCGCATACAGTGTTGTAGTACTTTGGACAGCGCACCGCTCCCTACCTGAACGTCCACTACGTAGAATAAAATAAGATCTGTAGCCAACGTAAATCATCATGGAAGTACGAGTAGCCTGTGCCATCTAGCGGCGACCGCTGCACTTCGGTACCTTCCCAAATTATGCTATCTCGTTTATTTTCTAAGTGTTGCTGTAATTTACTCTTTTCTGTCCCTTCACGTCCGATTAGATTTCCATTTTCCTTTTTTTAATACTTATTTTTCTGACCACAGTATCAACTGTAATAATGAAACAGACAAGTATACATGCCTTCGAAGTTTGTTCCGTCTTCTTTTCTAAATACTGATTTAAAACCGTCACGTCGTAATCGATGTTAACACGATTTCTGTAACCAAATTTTATTTTCGGAACAGTTTGCTTTATTTTGACCAGCTATAAGCTGTTAGAAAACTAATCGATTTTTACAAGGTTACTAGTAAACAAGTTGTTGTTGTTGTGGTCTTCAGTCCTCAGACTGGTTTGATGCAGCTCTCCATGCTACTCTATCCTGTGCAAGCTTCTTCATCTCCCAGTACCTACTGCAACCTACATCCTTCTGAATCTGCTTAGTGAATTCATCTCTTGGTCTCCCTCTACGATTTTTACCCTCCACACTGCCCTCCAATACTAAACTGGTGATCCCTTGATGCCTCAGAACATGTCCTACCAATCGATCCCTTCTTCTAGTCAAGTTGTGCCACAAACTTCTCTTCTCCCCAATCCTATTCAACACTTCCTCATTAGTTATGTCATCTACCCACCAAATCTTCAGCATTCTTCTGTAGCACCACATTTCGAAAGATTCTATTCTCTTCTTGTCTGAACTATTTATCGTCCATGTTTCACTTCCATATATGGCTACACTCCATACAAATACTTTCAGAAACGACTTACTGACACTTAAATCTATACTTGATGTTAACAAATCTCTCTTCTTTAGAAGCGCTTTCCTTGCCATTGCCAGTCTACATATTATATCCACTCTACTTCGGCCATCATCAGTTATTTTGCTCCCAAAATAGCAAAACTCCTTTACTACTTTAAGTGTCTCATTTCCTAATATAATTCCCTCAGCATCACCCGACTTCATTCGACTACATTCCATTATCCTCGTTTTGCTTTTGTTGATGTTCATCTTATATCCTCCTTTCAAGACACTGTCCATTCCGTTCAACTGCTCTTCCAAGTCCTTTGCTGTCACTGACAGAATTACAATGTCATCGGCGAACCTCAAAGTTTTTATTTCTTCTGCATGGATTTTAATACCTGCTCCGAATTTTTCTTTTGTTTCCTTCATTGCTTGCTCAATATACAGATTGAATAACATCGGGGAGAGGCTACAACCCTGTCTCACTCCCTTCCCAACCACTGCTTCCCTTTGATGTCCCTCGACTCTTATAACTGCCATCTGGTTTCTGTACAAATTGTAAATAGCTTTTCGCTCCCTGTATTTTACCCCTGCCATCTTCAGAATTTGAAAGAGAGTATTCCAGTCAACATTGTCAAAAGCTTTCTCTAAGTCTACAAATGCTAGAAACGTAGGTTTGCCTTTCCTTAATCTAGCTTCTAAGATAAGTCGTAGGGTCAGTATTGCCTCACGTGTTCCGATATTTCTACGGAATCCAAACTGATCTTCCCCGAGGTCGGCTTCTACTAGTTTTTCCATTCGTCTGTAAAGAATTCGAGTTAATATTTTGCAGCCGTGACTTATTAAACTGATAGTTCGGTAATTTTCACATCTGTCAACACCTGCTTTCTTTGGGATTGGAATTATTATATTCTTCTTGAAGTCTGAGGGTATTTCGCCTGTTTCATACATCTTGCTCACCAGATGGTAGAGTTTTGTCAGGACTGGCTCTCCCAAGGCCGTCAGTAGTACTAATGGAATGTTGTCTACTACCGGGGTCTTGTTTCGACTCAGGTCTTTCAGTGCTCTGTCGAACTCTTCACGCAGTATCATATCTCCCATTTCATCTTCATCTACATCCTCTTCCATTTCCAAAATATTGTCCTCAAGTACATCACCCTTGTATGGACCCTTTACATACTCCTTCCTTTCTGCTTTCCCTTCTTTGCTTACAACTGGGTTTCCATCTGAGCTCTTGATATTCATACAAGTGGTTCTCTTTTCTCCAAAGGTCTTTTTAATTTTCCTGTAGGCAGTATCTATCTGACCCCTAGTGAGATAAGCTTCTACATCCTTACATTTGTCCTCTAGCCATCCCTGCTTAGCCATTTTGCACTTCCTGTCGATCTCATTTTTGAGACGTTTGTATTCCTTTTTGCCTGCTTCATTTACTGCATTTTTATATTTTCTCCTTTCATCAATTAAATTAACAAGTACAGTTGTGATTAAACAAAGGCATTGCACTGTGAATTTTTCGGGTCAGCTGTGTATATGGTATCAAGTGGTTCAGCGCATTCTCGTGAGATATAACGATGAAAGCTCATAAGCCGACGGAAGCTCCTTCATTTACAATTGCAATAATGTTGTGCTCGACTAATAAATATAATTTTTTCCCTTACTTCCATACAATTGAGAATATTTTGAACTACACCTCTACATGAATCCTTTTAATTGCTTTTTACAATTATCTGCACGTTATGCACGCATCCTCAACCTCTACGATTGCATTTGCATCCTATATGCAGTATACTGGTTGAAACACGCATAGGAACTTTAATCCGTGTTATTTTTACGTGTTTATGACTTGTTGCACTGCAGCAGAATGAAATATATAGAGTTTTGTTTTTTAACTTCTTAATGTAGTAGACAGTAATGCTTCCTTGTTTACTTTTATTGTAGGTTCTGAAAATGGCCATTGGAAAGGTGAAGGATGTAATCTTGTTCAAAGAATTTTCCGATCAAGTCAGTTAAATAAAAAGAAAACTACAATTAACTCGCCCCATTAGTTGGTGCACCAGTGCGAACTGTCTAATGTGTCTGCAGGGAAAGATGTACCACTCGCAGCCATGTAATACGACTGGAGTTTCTCTCTACCAACAGAATGGTTTTGGTACAGTAAATAAATACGCAGTAAACTGCAGGATTACCGGTAATATTGGCAGCATTGGTAAAGAAAGAAGCTTAAGTGAATGTGTGAGAGAGAAAGTGACAGCTAACGATTTCTTTTATTTGTTTTGCACGTAATTAGAACCGCATATCGTTCGGTGTTAGTCCGTTAGTAGTTTATATCTTTAAAAAAGGTGAATTGCATTTTATAGGTAATTAACATTAGTTGATAGCATAAATTCTGCGTTTTATGTAACGTAAGTAATTACTTTTGGTGTAAGTACAGTTTACATGCACAAACGAATCTATATAATTTTTGTTATTTTGGTCTCAATAGAACGTTCTTCATCATGATCAAAGGCAAGAGTTCCCTGTTGCAGATAACTGTTTAGTTATCTGTTTGTTTAGGAATAACAGAAACATTTTTTATAGAAGTTCGATGACGTATCGAAGCGATGTTGGATATCTTCTTGTTTTGTAGGCTTTTTATTTTACCTTTATTTTTTGAGGAAACTGCGTTTCCTGGCGCTGTATGATAAATCTGTATTATTTTTTATTGCTTTTACTACAATGTCCCTCTGTTCCACGTTACGAATCAACAATTTTCGAATGAAACAAGAATTCAATTAAAAATTGACAATTTCAATTTTGCTATAAGTGATATTTATTTTTAAGTAACAGGCAGGAGGATAACTACGTAGAACCGAAATGTTCTGTAAGTTACACAGCCCTTTACATACCTTCACTAAGTTTCTAAATGGTTCAGCAATGCTGGTTTCTAAGGGAACCGAATAAGATACTGATCATATACGCAAATAAGGCGACTGAAATGAGGTGTTGCCTGATACATATGCAACACACTTAACGTACAGGTAATGCGCTTATGATCTTAACTGACAAAGCAACAAAGAAAAGTAACGTAGTCTCTGCTGACTTAAGATGGTCTACGGTAGCCTACGGAAGTTTATTTTACAACTCTAAACACAGCATAAGAACAGTGGCTGTAAAAAGATTCTATCTGACATGGGCCTGAGACGAGTGTCACGGCTTGTGGATGGCAGTCGATTCCAAATTCTACAGGAACTGCTGGACGCTGAAGGCAGAGCCAGCACACCTAATTTCTGAACTAACACGACAAAGTGAAAGCATGAGATAGACATTTTGGAGCCGTGTGCCACGCAAAAGGCCATTTTTCACACCAGCACATAAAGCTGCACGTCTTCCATTAGCCAGACAACATAGAAACTGCGCAGTAACTGACTAGGTGTGTAAAGTAGTCCGAAGAGTCGCGATTTTGCGTCTGACAAATGATGTAAAGAGTCTACTCAATGTGACGTCATGTCGTAGTGTGCAGGTAGCATAGTTCAGATTGGAGGCGGTACTGTCATGTTTTGTCCTGTTTTATCGTGCCCTCATTTGTTCCCACTCATTCAGAGTTCTGTAAAGATGAGCCGAGATGTTTTGTTTCAGCCTTATCGGTGACTAACTGTTGCCGTTTATTAAATAGCTTCATTATAAATATGCTACACACACACCATCTGCTAAGATGGTAACATATTTACACATGGCTGCACGCGTAAGTTCTTCGTTCGAAGAACACGCAGATATCCTGTGGCACTGACTCCTAAATCGTCCAATTTTAATCTCATTGAGAAGTCTGAAAACAGTGACAACAGCACAAATCAACATCCCTGCAGTTAGAAAGCAATACGCACTCTACACTTCGATGAGTTGCTTCAGTGGTATATAGCATACTGGAAGAAATGTATGGACCCTCTTCCTCGCTAAATTGAAACCATTATCATTGTTAGAGGCGGTGTTACAACGTGTTAGCGTGATACGTTCCGGGGGTGGTATTTTTCTGTCTTGGTGCTTATAGGGACGAATTAAAGAGCCATTAACACTACTTTAGAAAGCTGCATTATTCTTAAACTAGATGAGTATGCAGTGTTCAACGAGTATGTATTTATTTCAATTTTCTATTAGTTCAACTCCTCCTTCTCCCTCTTGTCCATCTCCTCCAGTCTCTTCCGCCTCCTCCACCCCCTCATTCAGTCCATCTCCTCCTGCTCCTTTCTCTGTCCATCTCCTTTTACCTCTCCCTCTATCCATCTGCTTCTTCCCCTTCTCTCTATCCATCTGCTCCTCCCCCCTCCGCGCATCTGCTCCATCCCCTTCCATCCACCTCCTTCTTCCCCCTCTGTCCATTTCCTCTTCCCCAACTTGATTTACTTCTCCTTCTCACCCCCTTCCTTGTCGATCTCCTCCTCTCCTTCTCTCTGCCCATTTCACACTCCCCCTCTGTCTGTCCATCTCTTCCTCTCCCCGTATCTTCTCCTTCCCCCTTTCAGTGTTATTGCCACCATCCCAATAGGACGCTAGTAGTTCGTACCGCCATAGTATTTTTCCAGATCGTAACTAAGGCGTAAACGAAATTTGATTGAAATCGTTTCAGGTGTTAGAATGCGTTTTTTACCCGCGGTTTTTCCCACGTACGCACATGTCATATATATTTAACATATTTCACTAATGTCTGTACACGTATTTCACCTGTATCCCTAGCAAATTTTGCCCTGCAGTTTCGTTTTCACGCAGTGCAATGACAATGACGTCACACCTTCTGAACTATGTTTCATATAATGGTGTAATTTTGCACATACCTTCACCAGTGGTGTACGTAGATACTGTTTGCGAAATATATTGTGATCAGAGGCAGGAAAAAGAAATAAAAAATTTAGACATTATGCATTATGCGACAGTTTCTCACGCATCTCACTGTTTATGACGTCATACATCCTGAGCTATGAGTCGTATAATGATACGATTTTTCTGGCACATTCAGTGATATTTGTGAATACTATCTGAAAAATGTGTCACAAATACAATTATTAGCAAAGAAGTGATAAATTTTAATGTCAAGCTGATGCACAGTTTTACTGCACGAAGTGTGAAAGTGTGGTAGGCGATAAACTTTTTTCCTTTTATAATTTTGTGGCGGTTGTCATGAGAAAAAGTTTCGCAAAGATTTGAAATTATGCGTAAAGTCTGTTGCAAGTCACTAACTGCTCTCATTCTCAAATACTGGATGAATAAAGTCTCGGTATTCGCGCGTCGTGGGCTACAGTGTTTTTTCACCCCCAGCCTCATCCGTTTGATAGGTAGGTGGTTCTTACCCCCACAAGGATTCTTTCCAGGCAGTAAGTGACATGTTTACCAAGTCTGGTTGAAATCGGTCCAGAGGATTAGGACCAGATGTAGGACATACAAACACTACGTGATCAAAAGCTCGCGGACTCCCTCCAAAAACATACGTTTTTCATATTAAGTGAATTGTGCTGCCATCTTCTGCTAGGAACTCCATATCAGTGACCTCAGTAGTCATTAGACATCGTGAGAGAGCAGAATGGGGTGCTCCGCGGAACTCACGAGCTTCGAAAGTGGTCAGGTGATAGGGTGTCACTTGTGTCATACTTCTGTATGCGATATTTCCACATTCCTAAACATCCTTAGGTCCCCTGTTTCTTATGTGATAGTGAAGTGGAAACGTGAAGGGACACCTACAGCACAAAAGCGTATAGGCCGACCGCCAACAGTTAAAGAGGGTCATAATGTGTAATAGACAGACATCTATCCAGACCATCACACAGGAATTCCAAACTGCATCAGGATCCAATGCAAGTACTATGAAATTTAGGCGGGAGGCGAGAAAGCTTGGATTTCATGGTCGAGCGGCTGCTCATAAGCCACACATCACGTCGGTAAATGCCAAACGACATCTCGCTTGGTGTAAGGAGCGTAAACATTGGGCGACTGAACAGTGGAAAAACGTTGGGTGGAGTGACGAATCACGGTACACAACGTGACGATCGGATGGCAGGGTGTGGGTATGGCGAATGCCTGGTGAACGTCGCCGGCCGCGGTGGCCGTGCGGTTCTGGCGCTGCAGTCCGGAACCGCGGGACTGCTACGGTCGCAGGTTCGAATCCTGCCTCGGGCATGGGTGTGTGTGATGTCCTTAGGTTAGTTAGGTTTAAGTAGTTCTAAGTTCTAGGGGACTTATGACCTAAGATGTTGAGTCCCATAGTGCTCAGAGCCATTTGAACCATTTTGAACCTGGTGAACGTCATCTGCCAGCGTGTGTAGTATTAACATGAAAATTCGGAAGCGGTGGTGTTATGGTGTGGACGTGCTTTTCATGGAGGGGGCTTGCACCCCTTATTGTTTTGCGTGGCACTATCACAGCACAGGTCTACATTGATGTTTTATGCACCTTCTTGCTTCCCACTGCCTCGCAATACTTCACCGGAAAAGAAAGGATGATATCCTATATATTCCAGAAGAACTTAAGTTTTTCGCGCCCTAAAAAGAGGCACTGAAAACACCGTCACTCGCAGACATTTACGTCAGAGAAACATCTTAACCAATTTAGATTACTTAAGTGAAATGATATTCGTCCATTCTTTCCAAATTGGAAAATTATTATCTGTGTAGAGGCTTAAAAACTTTTAACTGTGTTAACAATAACTAATTGTAAGGTCATCGCAGATATTATGTGTCCTGTCTCCTGTAAGTGAGCGCTCAAAGCTGACTTTACACTGTAATTACGAGCATGTTCAGTAAATCTTATTTCAAAGCTTCTTCCTGTTTGGCCAACGTATTTTAAAGGACAGGTGTCGCAAGATATATTGTACGTATCCGGGAATTTAAATCATTCACTTTTTGTTTGTTCCCTAAGTCCAAATTTACGGCCGTTATTTTTAGGGATAAAACAGGCTGGTGTTACATTTTGTGCAGTCAGTTACTTATCTATTTTCTTGGACATATTCCCATAGTAAGACATCGTATGATAGTTATTATCTTCAGAAACGTTATTGCGTAGTGGGATCAAAGTAGTACAACCGTCTTGTGACTCCTATATTGTATTTGCGGGAGAGTCATTTTTCTTTTTTATAATTTCACTATGGATGGCACCTGCATTATAGGATTTGGAATTAGCTATGTACTTAATATTATGCGAAACTCGCTGTCGAATGCTACGCAAGTCAGTGGAACATTATGTAACCTATGGAACATTATGCAAGCTATGCAGCATGTTTTCTTCATTTATATACAGATAAACACCTGATGATGCAAATATTGTTTACGAAACCGATCGTGTCTTTGATAAAGATTTTTAAGCAGTCGCAGCGTTTCTTGTTATTCAACATTACCAAATAAGCGTCACATGTTGCTTTTAAGACGTATGCTGTTATCTTCAGGCGTCTATACATTTTTTTTACACTGGATTAAATTTAGTCAGGGCTTAAATTATATTTCGAGCTGTGATATTCTTGCTAACTGTGGCTTTTAGGTGGTATGGTGACATGATACTGCCGTTACCAAAAGATGGGTATTAGGTAAGTGAATCTGAAGTTTTAGTGTTTTATTTTTATTCCCAAGGTTAACTAAAACTGAAACATTTAAAACAACTTAAGTTCCTTACGTAAATATACACTCCTGGAAATGGAAAAAAGAACACATTGACACCGGTGTGTCAGACCCACCATACTTGCTCCGGACACTGCGTGTGGGCTGTACAAGCAATGATCACACGCACGGCACAGCGGACACACCAGGAACCGCGGTGTTGGCCGTCAAATGGCGCTAGCTGCGCAGCATTTGTGCACCGCCGCCGTCAGTGTCAGCCAGTTTGCCGTGGCATACGGAGCTCCATCGCAGTCTTTAACACTGGTAGCATGCCGCGACAGCGTGGACGTGAACCGTATGTGCAGTTGACGGACTTTGAGCGAGGGCGTATAGTGGGCATGCGGGAGGCCGGGTGGACGTACCACCGAATTGCTCAACACGTGGGGCGTGAGGTCTCCACAGTACATCGATGTTGTCGCCAGTGGTCGGCGGAAGGTGCACGTGCCCGTCGACCTGGGACCGGACCGCAGCGACGCACGGATGCACGCCAAGACCGTAGGATCCTACGCAGTGCCGTAGGGGACCTCACTGCCACTTCCCAGCAAATTAGGGACACTGTTGCTCCTGGGGTATCGGCGAGGACCATTCGCAACCGTCTCCATGAAGCTGGGCTACGGTCCCGCACACCGTTAGGCCGTCTTCCGCTCACGCCCCAACATCGTGCAACCCGCCTCCAGTGGTGTCGCGACAGGCGTGAATGGAGGGACGAATGGAGACGTGTCGTCTTCAGCGATGAGAGTCGCTTCTGCCTTGGTGCCAATGATGGTCGTATGCGTGTTTGGCGCCGTGCAGGTGAGCGCCACAATCAGGACTGCATACGACCGAGGCACACAGGGCCAACACCCGGCATCATGGTGTGGGGAGCGATCTCCTACACTGGCCGTACACCACTGGTGATCGTCGAGGGGACACTGAATAGTGCACGGTACATCCAAACCGTCATCGAACCCATCGTTCTACCATTCCTAGACCGGCAAGGGAACTTGCTGTTCCAACAGGACAATGCACGTCCGCATGTATCCCCTGCCACCCAACGTGCTCTAGAAGGTGTAAGTCAACTACCCTGGCCAGCAAGATCTCCGGATCTGTCCCCAATTGAGCATGTTTGGGACTGGATGAAGCGTCGTCTCACGCGGTCTGCACGTCCAGCACCAACGCTGGTCCAACTGAGGCGCCAGGTGGAAATGGCATGGCAAGCCGTTCCACAGGACTACATCCAGCATCTCTACGATCGTCTCCATGGGAGAATAGCAGCCTGCATTGCTGCGAAAGGTGGATATACACTGTACTAGTGCCGACATTGTGCATGCTCTGTTGCCTGTGTCTATGTGCCTGTGGTTCTGTCAGTGTGATCATGTGATGTATCTGACCCCAGGAATGTGTCAATAAAGTTTCCCCTTCCTGGGACAATGAATTCACGGTGTTCTTATTTCAATTTCCAGGAGTGTATGTTTACGCTGATAATCTCAATGTGATCATTCTTGTTCACAATAAAGAAATGGTTTAGGCAGAAGTTTCAGAATCCTCATCAAGAAGGTTTTTAGACGTAGAGATGTTTCAGCTCGTATAAACAGGGTTGTCATTTCCGAAACACATTTATTTTTCTTCGAAACCCTACCTTTTCAGAGTTCCTCAAATGGTTCAAATGGCTCTGAGCACTATGGGACTTAACATCTTAGGTCATCAGTCCCCTAGAACTTAGAACTACGTAAACATAACGAACCTAAGGACATCACACATGTCCATGCCCGAGGCAGGATTCGAACCTGCGACCGTAGCAATCACGCGGTTCCGGACTGAAGCGCCTAGAACCGCTCGGTCACTGCGGCCGGCTCAGAGTTCCTCACAAAGCCTGAAGGAACGCACTTGGACGCGCCTGTCCCCGCATTTTTTGGCACGAAAGCCGAAAGACCCGTTAAGAGGGGGAAAATTCGCTGCAGGCTTCTCTTCTCGCCGTCTTTTTCTGATGTTAATGCTGCTGGCACGTGCAGGCGCTACGATGCCTCTGCTGCACAATGAGCGCTGGGCCCCTTCCCAGAACTCTGTGGACGGCCAACCACCACCCACCCACCCCGCGACTGCGGGATGCGCCCGCCGCTTGCTGCCTGTCCTGTTGCAGGTAGCCCCGGCCGGCACAGTTTCTTTTTCTCCCTTCTACTGTATATACTACACCGTTACTCGTGACCCTCCTGCAGACAGTTCACTGCCCCTGCCAACGGGGTCAACAAACAAGCCCACAATGGTCCCACAGCACGGGCGTCATCCTATTGCCCTGCACTCCTACGCAACTCACGTTTATTGCCCTCTCATTTGTTAACGTCTCATCGCCTGTTCGGTCGCTTTGTTGTTACAACTTTGACTAAAGTGAGGAAATGGTGCCCTTTCGTACTAGAAGAGGGGAGTATCCCGTGTGCTCCTATTATGACGGGAAGCAGGAGGGCAGAAAACCAACGCTCACTCTTAAAATCTAGACGTGCCTTCTCCAACTGAATAGATCATTTAGTAGTCTTCTCTATAAAAAGTGCCGATTAGTAATCGCAATCTCACTAAATTGGAAAGAACACACAGAAAACGTCAGCCGGCCGCGGTGGCCGAGTGGTTCTAGGCGCTTTAGTCCGGAACCGCGTGACCGCTACGGTAGCAGGTTCGAATCCTGCCTCGGGCATGGATGTGTGTGATGTCCTTAGGTTAGTTAGCTTTAAGTAGTTCAAGTTCTAGGGGACTGATGACCTCAGATGTTAAGTCCCTTAGTGCTCAGAGCCATTTTGAACAGAAAACGTCGCGGGGAAAGCGAACCAAAGACTACGTTTTATTGGCAGAATACTTAGAAGATGCACAGATCTACTAAAGAGACTGCCTACACTACGCTTGTCCGTCCTCTTTTGGAGTATTGCTGAGCGGTGTGGAATCTTTATCACATAGAATTAACGGAGTACACCGAGAAAGTTCACGTTTTGTATTACCATAGTTGAGAGAGTGTCACGGACGTGATACAGGATTTTGGTGGACAGCATTAAACTAAAGGCGTTTCTCGTTGCGGAGGGATATTCTCACAAAATTTCAGTCACCAACTTTCTCCTCCGAATGCGAAAATATTTTGTTGATGCCGACCTACAGAGGGAGAAACGATCATCAGAATAAAATAAGGGAAATCAGAGTTCCCAAGGGCAGATACAGATATTCGTTTTTCCCGCGCGCTCTTCGAGAGTCGAATAATAGAGAATTATTGCGAAGGTGGTCTGATGAACCCTCTGCCAGGCACTTAAGTGTGATTTGCGGAGTATCCATGTAGTACAGGTGAAGATCTGACAAGCAACAATAGCGCTCCGGTGACTTAGATCGTAAAAGATATGGTAGGCAGTTGCGGGAACTTCATTCCCTGGTTCTAATACCCTTGATCCTTTCCGTCCATAAAAGTAGACTACTTACTTTACTTTTAAGGGCTTTTCCACTCTTCAGCAGTTGCCCTGTATTCCCATTCACCAGATTTCACGATCATGGCATTCTTCCACTTCCGTAAGTCTCTTCCTCATCATTGTAATTACTCCCGTTCTTCATGTTAATCTCGGATATCCATGCTTCCTGGAGGCGACCACTCCAGGCCACCGTCCTTGCTCCATTCAGCGTGCATGGCCGTACCAGTGAAGAGCTCTGTTCTTAGTTCTTTGCACGACTGGTTGTTCCACATCCGTTCTCTCCCTAGTTTCCTCATGTCTTCTCCGCTCTGTTCTGGACACCCTGACTGCCCTCCTTATTCCTCCACTCTATACCCTGTACTCTTCTATTCTGCCGCTCTCCCATGGTCCATCTTTCTGCACCATATGTTAGTATACTTTACACTACTGTTTGCAGAATCCTCTTCTTTGTTCCTTTTGATATTGCTCGGCTTCACAGAATTCCATCTAGTATGTTAATTTCTCATATCTCCTGCTGGATCCTGCTTTCCACATCTGCTTCTCTGATTCGCGAGTAATGTGTAATCGATCGTAACTATTTGAACTGTTTTACTGCTCTAACAGTTCCTTCCATCTCCCCCCACTACTAGATATACTGTTTTGCTCATATTTATTATAAGCTTGGCTCGTCAAATGCTTCCCATTAACTTCTTCATTCTAAATTTGGTATCCTCTCTACTTCATGCTATCAGTACTTGATCATAGGCAACTAATAATGAGTACCATGCTAGAAGAGAATGCCCTATCCTCTGCATGACTGTTTCCACCGTTCCAGTACATACTGCATGTATATTTTAAACAGGGTCGGTGACATATTGCAGCCCTGTCTAAGTCCTATCGATGTTTGGAATGACTCACTCGACTACCTCGTCACTTTAACTACTATGTATGGTTGGTGTTATATTCTCCGGATAGGATCAGTTCGTGTTGACCTCGTAAGAAAAATCAAACTGATGTGCTATTCCTACAAATTCTTTAGTGTCCTACAACTTCTTTAGCGCAATCCACAAAAGCTTGACGAATCGTACAGGGCCCTTTGTAGAAACTTTATCAGCAAAACGGTAGTAGGTTCACAGTTCTGTTAGCTGGCAGCAGTTTACACATCCGGCAGGGGACTGCCAAGGGCCGGCCGAAGTGGCCGTGCGGTTAAAGGCGCTGCAGTCTGGAACCGCAAGACCGCTACGGTCGCAGGTTCGAATCCTGCCTCGGGCATGGATGTTTGTGATGTCCTTAGGTTAGTTAGGTTTAACTAGTTCTAAGTTCTAGGGGACTAATGACCTCAGCAGTTGAGTCCCATAGTGCTCAGAGCCATTTGAACCATTTGAACTGCCAAGGAGGAGGTTACCATGAGAAAAAGATTGAATAATCAACGAAAGGATAACGTTCTACGAGTCGGGGCGTGGAATGTCAGAAGCTTGAACGTGGTAGAGAAACTAGAAAATCTGAAAAGGAGATGCAAAGGCTCAAGCTACATATAGTAGGGGTCAGTGAAGTGAAGTGGAAGGAAGACAAGGATTTCTGGTCACATGAGTATCGGGTAATATCAACAGCAGCAGAAAATGGTATAACAGGTGTAGGATTCGTTATGAATAGGAAGGTAGGGCAGAGGGTGTGTTACTGTGAACAGTTCAGTGACCGGGTTGTTCTAATCAGAATCGACAGCAGACCAACACCGACAACGATAGCTCAGGTATACATGGCGACGTCGCAAGCTGAAGATGTGAGAGGTGGCATGAGCCCCCTCTCATATTTCTATCTTACGATTTTCCTCTCTAATTGCATGCGGTGAAAAGTCGCTATTCCTTCACACGCGGACTTCCCACGCAGCGTCTCTCGTCACCCGGGTGGTCCAGTGACAGGCGGGCTCTGCTGATCTTGAAGAGGTTAAGCCGACGGGTGTGAGGGAGTCGAGTGAATGCTTTCCAGACGCCGACATTGTCAAAAGACACGCCCGCAGGGGCCTGAAGTAGCGGCTGGGCTAGAGGTTCCGTTACTTCGCAGAAACTTAGCGAAAACACTTTCTGGCGGGCTACCAGCGAGGCGTGGGAATGACTTGTGTACCCAGGCAGTTGTGGCGGGCAAATTCCCGCGCTTTCTGCAAAATAGTAACTGTGATTGGCTTGCTCAGGTCATAGCTCCGTGACGTAGCAAAATCAGCGCAGAAATTGGCGCCAAGAATCTCCATTGGTGGAATGGTAGTGCTCCGGCAATAGAGTGGAATTTTCCGCCGGTTTTCGAGTTGCTGATTGGAACATTTAACCACGGCCACTGTCGTGGGTGCGGGAATGTTCTGTGTTCGGCCTGTACAGGTGCTCTTGAGGAGTCGGCTCTCGCCTTTCGGTCGGAGTAGGTTACAAGACTGAGCTCTCACTGCTCTGGACAGCCTGCCTTCCATTGGCTGTCTAATATACTTTTATTTAATTGTAACTGTTTGACGAAGTTGCTGAAGTTTCGACTTCAACGTAACTTTCCGAGTACAGTTGGCAATTGAGCGTTCTGCATACAAACGGCCTACGTTGTCTGTCTTGAGCAGTTTTGGCTAAAGTTGAATGTATCGGAGTTACAGTGTGACTTCGCTTGTGAAAATCAATCACTGTACCGTCAGTGATTGTGTGGCGAGCCTTCTTCGTCTCCCTCAGAGGCGCATTTTTATTGCTTGGAAGTCTTTAGTCTGGAACAACCAAACCAGGATAATTTGTTTCGGGCTATACTCGCGACATTATCATCACGACGACGGGACGTCGAAGCAACCAGCCATCGCCTCCGGTACACCAGATCGTGTTCTGGCAGTTAAGAAGACAGTTTGGTAATGTGCGTTCGCAGCACCGGCAGGTAGGGATTTTCCTAGGTGATAATCAGAGCTCAGCAGAGCGCGCCTGTTCGTCTTTTTCTAACTTTGTTCTATCTTGGGTAGCAGCAATTAATGTTGGGTTGGCTGTGTGTTTTCTCTTAAGATTTGAGTTGCAAGGAATTGGGTCAACATACCACTTCGTCATAAATGTCACAATCTAGTTTAGGGACAACTTCACCTTCACAGCATTTATTTGAGTATCCAATTTGAGCCAATTTGATGTATTGTAAATGTTTCATGTGTTTTGTTTATTATTTTGAGTTTAGTCATAATAAATCATATTGTTGTTTTGGACAGAACTTTCATTCTGTTAATCGGTAGAGCAACCCTTTCATTTCTCACTATGTTACTGAAACTTTCCTTTATTTAATTAATGTCTATCAAACTAAATTATTGCAGGTGCCAAACTCTTTTCTACTCCACTTGCAGGGTCGATTACAGTCAGTTCGCGTTTCTTTTTAATCCATGTGCAACAGCAAAAGTCAGAGTTAGATGCTTAGAGCATCATTTATATATGAAGATTCTCGAAGGATTTAGTGTTAAATACACTGCTAGCCCCGGCACCTCGCAGATGAACAGATAGAGAAAGTGTATGAAGATATTGAAAGGGTAATGCAGTATGTAAAGGGGGACGAAAATCTAATAGTCATGGGCGACTGGAATGCAGTTGTAAGGGAAGGAGTAGAAGAAAAGGTTACAGGAGAATATGGTTCAAATGGTTCAAATGGCTCTGAGCACTATGGGACTCAACTGCTGAGGTCATTAGTCCCCTAGAACTTAGAACTAGTTAAACCTAACTAACCTAAGGACATCACAAACATCCATGCCCGAGGCAGGATTCGAACCTGCGACCGTAACGGTCTTGCGGTTCCAGACTGCAGCGCCTTTAACCGCACGGCCACTTCGGCCGGCGGAGAATATGGGCTTGGGACAAGGAATGAAAGAGGAGAAAGACTAATTGAGTTCTGTAATAAGTTGCAGCTAGTAATAGCGAATACCCTGTTCAAGAATCACAAGAGAAGGAGGTATACTTGGAAAAGGCCGGGAGATACGGGAAGATTTCAATTAGATTACATCATGGTCAGACACAGATTCCGAAATCAGACACTGGACTGTAAGGTGTACCCAGGAGCAGATATAGACTCAGATCACAATATAGTAGTGATGAAGAGTAGGCTGCAGTTCAAGACATTAGTCAGGAAGAATCAATACGCAAAGAAGTGGGATACGGAAGTACTAAGAAATGACGAGATACGTTTGAAGTTCTCTAACGCTATAGATACAGCAATAAGGAATAGCGCAGTAGGCAGTACAGTTGAAGAGGAATGGACATCTCTAAAAAGGGCCATCACAGAAGTTGGGAAGGAAAACATAGGTACAATGAAGGTAGCTGCGAAGAAACCATGGGTAACAGAAGAAATACTTCAGTTGATTGATGAAAGGAGGAAGTACAAACATGTTCCGGGAAAATCAGGAATACAGAAATACAAGTCGCTGAGGAATGAAATAAATAGGAAGTGCAGGGAAGGTAAGACGAAATGGCTGCAGGAAAAATGTGAAGACATCGAAAAAGATATGATTGTCGGAAGGACAGACTCAGCATACTGGAAAGTCGAAACAACCTTTGGTGACATTAAAAGCATCGGCGGTAACATTAAGAGTGCAACGGGAATTCCGCTGTTAAATGCAGAGGAGAGAGCAGATAGGTGGAAAGAATACATTGAAAGCCTCTTTGAGGGTGAAGATTTGTCTGATGTGATAGAAGAAGAAACAGGAGTCGATTTAGAAGAGATAGGGGATCCAGTATTAGAATCGGAATTTAAAAGAGCTTTGGAGGACTTACGGTCAAATAAGGCAGAAGGGATGGATAACATTCCATCAGAATTTCTAAAATCATTGGGGGAAGTGGCAACAAAACGACTATTCACGTTGGTGTGTAGAATATATGAGTCTGGCGACATACCATCTGACTTTCGGAAAAGCATTATCCACACAATTCCGAAGACGGCAAGAACTGACAAGTGCGAGAATTATCGCACAATCAGCTTAACAGCTCATGCATCGAAGCTGCTTATAAGAATAATATACAGAAGAATGAAAAAGAAAATTGAGAATGCGCTAGGTGACGATCAGTTTGGCTTTAGGAAAAGTAAAGGGACGAGAGAGGCAATTCTGACGTTACGGCTAATAATGGAAGCAAGGCTAAAGAAAAACCAAGACACTTTCATAGGATTTGTCGACCTGGAAAAAGCGTTCGACAATATAAAATGGTTCAAGCTATTAGAGATTCTGAAAAAAGTAGGGGTAAGCTATAGGGAGAGACGGGTCATATACAAAATGTACAACAACCAAGAGGGAATAATAAGAGTGGACGATCAAGAACGAAGTGCTCGTATTAAGAAGGGTGTAAGACAAGGCTGTAGCCTTTCGCCCCTACTCTTCAATCTGTACATCGAGGAAGCAATGATGGAAATAAAAGAAAGGTTCAGGAGTGGAATTAAAATACAAGGTGAAAGGATATCAATGATACGATTCGCTGATGACATTGCTATCCTGAGTGAAAGTGAAGAAGAATTAAATGATCTGCTGAACGGAATGAACAGTCTAATGAGTACACAGTATGGTTTGAGAGTAAATCGGAGAAAGACGAAGGTAATGAGAAGTAGTAGAAATGAGAACAGCGAGAATCTTAACATCAGGATTGATGGTCACGAAGTCAATGAAGTTAAGGAATTCTGCTACCTAGGCAGTAAAATAACCAATGACGGACGGAGCAAGGAGGACATCAAAAGCAGACGCGCTATGGCAAAAAGGCATTTCTAGCCAAGAGAAGTCTACTAATATCAAATACCGGCCTTAATTTGAGGAAGAAATTTCTGAGGATGTACGTCTGGAATACAGCATTGTATGGTAGTGAAACATGGACTGTGGGAAAACCGGAACAGAAGAGAATCTAAGCATTTGAGATGTGGTGCTATAGACGGATGTTGAAAATTAGGTGGACTGATAAGGTAAGGAATGAGGAGGTTCTATGCAGAATCGGAAAGGAAAGGAAAGGAATATGTGGAAAACACTGATAAGGAGAAGGGACAGGATGATAGGACATCTGCTAAGACATGAGGGAATGACTTCCATGGTACTAGAGGGAGCTGTAGAGGGCAAAAACTTTAGAGGAAGACAGAGATTGGAATACGTCAAGCAAATAATTGAGGACGTAGGTTGCAAGTGCTACTCTGAGATGAAGAGGTGGGCACAGGAGAGGAATTCGTGGCGGGCCGCATCAAACCAGTCAGTAGAGTGATGACCAAAAAAAAAATGCGATCTGTTGTAAGACCAAATGCGCCCAGTACTTGGTTTAAGAACTGAATACACTTTCTATTGTTGCCGCTGCGCTTCCTTTATCAGCAACCAGATAAATGAGGCAAATAAATATTAACAAAAGCTATCGACGTCATTACACATTTCACAGTGTACTAATGTCAAAATGAAGTTCTCTCTTTGCACCCATATAGGCAACACGAAACTAACCTATACTAGGCTTTAAATAAAATATTGCAATAATTTTATCTTGAAACTTTTCCACTGGTCCGTGTTTGCGTACGAAAACAACAATATGGGATTTTGGGTCCGCCTTGATACAAAACACTTTAGTTATTTGTTTATGTATTTATTCCCCCAACTATTTCAGCGACAAATATCGCCATCATCAGTGGGTTCTTTAATTCTAAAACATGCAGAAATAGCATACTTACATAACATTGTAAAATATTATTATATGTGTACTGTTTTGTTCCAGATATTGTTCTTGTGAATAATTTCATAACAAATTTCGTAATAATAAAATATTACAATAATTATAGAAACTTACCAGAAAAATAGTAATATAAATCAATGTATTACTTTTCTACACCACTACTACGTAGAGTCTATATCTTACCTAGATGAACAATGACGTCTGCCTAAAAGTATGCGATCTGAAATCGAACCCAGTCCCTGAGAGTGTGTTGAAGTTTTTCGTCGGTACAGTACAGTACAGATACGGCACAGTCGGTAACCGGGTTCCATTCTCGGTACTGCTAGGAATTTCTTCCTTGGTGAGGCGTTGGAGCGGAGTGGACTCAGTCTTCTGATGCCAACTGAGAAACTACCTCAGCGAGAAGTAGCGGCTCCAAGATCTGATAGCTAATAACGGCCTGGAGGGCGGTATACAGACCCCATTTTATTAACAAAGGAACTAAATTTCATGAATGAGGGCGCGATCGTTGTAAATAATTTTTCAATAAAACAGTCTAGATCGCTTATTACACTCTACACAGTGTGTATAGAATCAGTCTGAAAATCTTGTAAGGGGTTTCTGGGTAGATTGCGCGCGAGAATAACTGTTAAGAAAGGATTTCGATAAGTTGTGCCGTTTCTGAGTTAATTAGCACTGAAGTTCCTCAATTAGGCCTTTGAGCGCGCAAATTCAAGCGGCCCGCCAGATACAAGCAGTGTCAGTTGTTGTCATAGCGTATACGATTGCGCACGAGACTGCTCAGCCTTTGGCTCGGGTTCGATCCTAACTACCGTGCCCTTTCAAGTTTTTGTATCGCTCTCTTGTTCGGCTTTTAGGAAACCAAACTAAGAACATGTTAGATGACAGCCTTCTCCGGCGGGCCGCTTAAATTTTCTCGCACAATGGCCAGACTGGCTAACTTCAGTGCTAATTAACTAGAAAACGACCGACATAACGAATGTTTTCTTAAGAATTATTCCTCAGCTCAACCTACCCTTCGACATCCTTATATGCTTTTCAGACTGTTTCAGACCACCCAGTCTATATTATAATATAAAGTACTAAATAATACATTACGCGACATAGATGATTTGATGCAAAAGAATGTTGCCGCCATGCCCCTCCACACAGCATCCAAATGATGATGACACGGCAACCAATCTCTACTGCATGGTCCTCAGACCCTGACCGCGGAATCACTTTACTTTTTCTATAGTAATTAGTATATTTGAGCAATCGCTTCCTTAAGAGACACTAAATTCTTCGGGAAAGAAGATTCTTTGTATGAAAGTGAGGTTTCTGCTACGTTGAGGAACCGTCCACTGTTGGTGTTTATCTGAACTGAACGCTAACAGTGCCAGGTCACTCGCAAAACCAATATAAGGTAAACGGAAATAAGGTAAAAATACAGCTATAGTGACCCTTCTTTTCATTTGCTTTCGTAAGTAAATGGTAAGTAGAGAGTCATGAAAAGGAACTAATTCATTCCAGTGAGCAAGCGGTTCTGATCGAATCCCTGAACTAAAGAACAATTTGACCATCTCCACTTCGAGCAAATACTATCGTGTTTCTGTCCTATTCCATGCACGTAATGAGCGTTCTAATCTCTCTTGTCTTATTATCATTACGCGGAATATACACTGAAGAGCCAAAGAAACTGGTACACCTGCCTAATATCGTGTAGGCCCCCCGCGAGCATGTAGAAGTGCCGCAACATGACGTGTCATGGACTCGACTAATGTCTGAAGTAGTGCTGGAGGAAACTGACACCATTAATTCTGCAGGACTGTCCATGAATCCGTAAGAGTACGAGGGGGTGGAGATATCTTCTGAACAGCACATTGCAAGACATCCCAGATATACTCAATAATGTTCATGTCTGGGGAGTTTGGTGGTCAGCGGAAGTGTTTAATCTCAGAAGAGTGTTCCTGGAGTCACACTGTAGCATTTCTGGACTCGTTGGGTGTCTGCTGGTATTGCCTAAGTCCATCAGAATGCACAATGGACATAAATGGATGCAGGTGATCACACAGGATGCTTATGTACATTTCACCTGTCAGAGTCGTATCTAGATTTATCAGGGGTCGCATATCACTCCAACTGCACGCGCCCCACACCATTACAGAGCCTCCACCAGTTTAAACAGTTCCCTATCGACATGCAGGATCCACGGATTCAGGAGGTTGACTCCATACCCGTACATGTCCATCCGCTCGATACAATTTGAAACGTCCGACCGGGCAACGTGTTTCCAGTCATCAGCAGTCCAATGTCGGGGTTGACGGGCACAGGCGAGGCGTAGAGCTTTGTGTCGTGCAATCATCAAGGGTACACGAGTGGGCCTCCGGCCCCGAAAGCCGATATCGATAATGTTTCGTTGAATGGTTTGCACGCTGACACTTGTTGATGGCCCAGCATTGAAATATGCAGCAGTTTGCGGAAGGGTTGCACTTCTGTCACGTTGAACGGGTCGTCTTTTCCCGGCTGCAGCGATGTCGGAGATTTGATGTTTTACCGGATTTCTGATATTCACGGTACACTCGTGAAATAGTCGTTCGAAAAAAATCCGACTTTATCGCTACCTCGGAGACGCTGTGTCCCATCACTCGTGCGCCGAGTATAACACGACGTTCAGACTCACTTAAATCTTAATAACCTACCACTGTAGCAGCAGTAACCGATCTAACAACTACGCCAGACACTTGTTGTCTTTCACAGGCGTTGCCGACCACAGCGCCGTATTCTGCCTGTTTACATATCTCTGTATTTGATTACGCATGCCTCTATTAATTTCTTTGGCACTTGAGTGTATGGCAGCGGCAACAGAACAGTCGCACAGCCTTCTCTAAATTGACTCAACCGGTTTTCTCGAGAACTACGTCGTCCTTCTTTCAGTCATTCCAATTTAAGTTTCCTGAGAAATACTGTTTCACTTTCGTACAGGCTGACTTTGCCTATTACGATCTCAGAAGAGACTGTTAATCTACAGTGGTTCTTTCACAAATATGAAGTGACTTTCAGAGACTGTTACCAGTCACATTTTCTTTTTATTGTCTTACTTAAGTTATTTAACATGCTTTGGGGAACAAACCTCGTTAACCTTGTCTTCTGGCTCCTGTGCCAATGTAAAAACATTTAACAAAATTACAAATTGATATTAAAGTTGTTCTTTACATTCTTGGCATGTACCGTGGTTTTCCTGCAGACAAGAAGAAGGATTACCTAATACAAGGGATAAAAAAATTATCACTCATCTTGCTATGGTTCCTTGGATCTTGCTAACCGCTGTTCGTAAAATTGCAAAGGACACTTAAAACACGTCACAATCAATACTGTTGTGCAGCGGAAATAATATGAAGGTCAGAATAAGTATTGTTTAGATTTAACTGACGATGTAACGATCCTGGTGCTGCAGTTATGGTTCAATAGACAAGCGTTGTTTTGATCTCCATCTTGTTTCTACTGCACAGTAAGGGTTATTGTGACGTCGTATTTCAAGTGCTCTTTGCAAGTATATGAACAGTGGTTAGCAAAATCCAAGGAGTCATGGTAAAAACGTAACTGGACACGCCACAAGAAGACGGCAATTTCGTCTGAATAAAGCTAGTGAGTGTTTTAAATCTATCCCCTTTCTCCACAGGATGATCACAGCATATGCCAAGACTGTTTTTGCAGTGACAATGTGGTCTGAACAAGAGTTTTGTACCTTGTGACATGTCGCATCATTAAATAATTCAAGTAGGTCAATAAAAAATTTTGTTACTGGTAGCGGTCTTTGAAAAACTTTTTTGACTCCTTCCATACCACAGAGGAATTCTGAAAAAGAAATGAGTAAAATAAGTAACCAGTAACTTAAAAATGGTCAGCAAGCAACTACAGAAATAGTCGCTGCAATGTTTTTCTCAAATGACATATTCGACATCAATCCCCTGAATATGGTGTTTGGAACATGGAAATAGCTAGTAATAGCTGGTTAAACGTTCCTTTGTACTTGCATAAGGCAAGCGTGTGTTCACGAACATGCACGTTCTAATAGCTCAGGTGTAGCTTCGGCAGGCCAACGACCGTGTTAGCCGCATGCCGAACGCACTTGTTACTGCCCACCTGCTAGCAGATGGAATTTCTGCTTCTTTTATAACCAAGCTGAACGTCTTTGTTAGGGCAGTCTGCCCGAACGAAACGGTGCATAGTGTCGGCTTTGTCCGTGACCCTTTCGTAGCCATTAAGTCACCTACCCCGTCAGGGCAACAACCTGTAGTCACAGACAGATATGTTACTCTGTGCTGTAGTGTATGGCCCTTGAGCGGATAGAAACGACCCACCACAGGTGCCCCACTACGGGATGTCTCAGAACACGCAAGGGCGGCTCCGTCCGGGGGAGGGGTGATTTACTGCAAATATTGTGAAGGCTGCGCGGGTCGGTGACCCTCGGCCAGGTAGGGCAGCGCCCTTTTACCTGTGCCGCTGCGCCACCCCCTACCCCCTGGCCCCAGCCCACCAACTGTTGAGAGACGTGGCGCTCGCAGTCTTTGCCATTGTGCGGAGCTACGCTGACAGATGCTCCGAGACGGCCTACGTGCTGTGTTTAGTAGACGCGCATTCATTTTACGTAGGCCATTGTGCCTGTGTGTGCTGTACCAGGCCGCAGAGGGCGGCCAAGAATTGAGGCGCGACCGAGCGGGATGACGCTTCAAGCGTGTCACCGCATGAGGGATTTTGTCCTACAATTCGATATTCAATGCGTTTTACGTCTTAGGCCCCCTAATCTCGAAATTAAGTTCTGTCAATCGATAATCAGTCACGCTTGGTTGCTACCTTACAGTACTGCATACACGTGACAATTGAGACTGACGAAGTAGTGCTAATAAAACGTTCGTTTGACATTCCGTAAAAATGGATGGCACAGTACCATCTTTATGTTTATTTCATTACATTGGTCATTTGTGTCAACGATAAATGTTAACAGCATAGTTTTTTACGCACTTCAAACTCCATACAAATAGCGATACGGAAAAAGTCCTGAAAGAGGAACGCAGAATTGTGATTCACGGCCCAAATATAACTACAGACTAAAATTCCGAAATACAAAAGTATCTAACTTCACGGCAGATATCCGAAAAAGAAAACCAAAATTTTATGGACATATCCACAGTCTCCTAGCAATAAATTTACCATATACACAGTACGACTAAAAACTATACGCTGGATTCAATAGGTCAGAAAAGATTTAGAAAGAGGCCAGATAAATTCCTCGTTAGTCCTAGACGGAAACTCGCATAGATGGGAAGTACAACCGGAGAACGAAACTGTGAAGAAAACAAAAACAAAATTGAAAGAAGAAATACATGAAAAATCACGGAGAAGAAATGGGAGCTGTATCGAAATTCAGAAAACTGAATGATAAATCTTTCCGTGATCCAGTAAAGTCCAATCACACCGAACAACAATAACTATAATAGCGATTGTCATATCACCAAGCAGTAACGAGTACGATGAGGAACACCAGATGAAACACCGAGCGTGTCTGTATGCACTGAAACAGAATCTCGCTGTAATGTCTTTGCGTATCTCCAGTTGCAGAACAAGTGCAAACAATAGAAAGTGCTCTGCATCGTCAGTCAGAGAAAAACTTAGATTGTGCATTAGGAAAGCAAAAAGACAGCAAAGTACTATCTCCTCATCTAAGGATCCAACAACAACATTATGAAACAAACAATTCGCAGAAGATTTTATCGATTAGGAAAGGGCGCCTGAGATCGCTCACCTGCTGTGCTCTTTCAAGCATTTCCAGTTAGTGACGTCGTATCAAGTTTTAAAAGTCCCCCATGAGAAAGTCATCGAGACCCAGAGCGACGCAAAAGCCACGGCGGTAAAGATTAAAGCTCCTTCATCAAAAACTCACTCAGCTGATTAATGACGTGCTTGGTAACCCGAGAAAACGTCACAACCTGAGGATGAAAAACCCACAGAACCAATAACACTTCACAACACACCGCCACATCACCTTCCTGTCGACGCTATATAGACATCACGTTTCTCATAATATGTTGTTGTTGTGGTCTTCAGTCCAAACACTGGTCTGATGCAGCTCTCCAAGCTATTCTCTCCTGTGCAAGCCTTTTCATCTCCGGATAACTACTGCAACCTACATCTTTCTGAATCTGCTTAGTGCATCTCTTGTACTCCCCCAAAGGTTTTTACTCTCCAGGTTTCCCTCCAGTACTAAATTGGTGGTCCCTTGATGCCTCAGAAGGTGCTCTACTAACTGATTCCTTCTTTTGTCAAGTTCTGCCACAAATTCCTCTTCTCCGCAATTCTGTTCAGTATCTCCTCATTAGTTACGTTGTAACACCCCACCCGTCACTTATCTGGTGCCGACCAAAGTGGCCGTGCGGTTCTAGGCGCTGCAGTCTGGAACAGCGAGCCGGCTACGGTCGCAGGTTCGAATCCTGCCTCGGGCATGGATGTGTGAGATGTCCTTAAGTTAGTTAGGTTTAACTAGTTCTAAGTTCTAGGGGACTAATGACCTCAGGAGTTGAGTCCCATAGTGCTCAGAGCCATTTGAACCATTTGAACTTATCTGGTTTTGGTGTGTGTTCACCCCAGGTAACTGACTAACAGATCAACAGAGAGTGCAAAACTGCCGCAATGTCGGATAACGCAAAGAAAGTAATAAGGCCCTGTGACTCCTGATTGAACTGCGGTGGCAGTGTTGACATTAATTGGTTCAGAATTGATCCCTTTTAATTAAAAAGGGGTGCACAATGATATTATATTCAGCTATTGAAAACCAGATGCAAATGTTGAACATAAAATTAATTAAGAAAGTGACTTGGGAATTCAACTACTTGATTGAAAACTGATGCAGTCGATTAGCACAGATTTATTTTAACTCACGACCTTCAGTCATCAAATTACATGACTCTCCTAACAGGCAGTGGTAATAAATTGCGTTTGCGTGGAGTAAAGCGCGATAAATCAAAAGTAATTCCTATCGACTGACCCAGGGGTAATGCTAAGTGAGAGAAGAATTCTACAATACACGGCCCATCATACCCTCATGGAAACTTTGCCGACGTGATCTACCAAATTAATCAGTGGCCGGAGCGGGCGCAATATCACCGAATTCAGCGTGGCGGGGCGTCGTCGTTGTGCAGATGTCGGCCCACCTCGTGGTGCTGCAAGGCTGCGCATGTCTATTCACTCCTCGCTATCTTGCTCAGTACATTGCTGAACCAAAACTTCCTATCTACAAGCTCAATCGTTCCATCTGCTAAGTCCTAAACTGCAGAGATGCTCACTATTTCTCAGGCAAGCTGAGTCAAGAACGC
Organism: Schistocerca nitens; assembly: GCF_023898315.1. Classification (NCBI taxonomy): domain Eukaryota; kingdom Metazoa; phylum Arthropoda; class Insecta; order Orthoptera; family Acrididae; genus Schistocerca; species Schistocerca nitens. The sequence continues at coordinate 574,965,168 of NC_064615.1, read as the reverse complement.
CACGTCCGCACTCTAGGCAAGCTGGGAATGGAAGACCTCTAGGGAGACATCTCACAGTCCGCTCTTCACCTCAGTTTCCCTTCCAGCCAAATCACTTACGCCAATTGCAGCGCAAGTCGCGTATATATGAGTCGCTTACCAGCGCCGACCAATGCCTGCTCTGGGAAGTGAACAAATTCCTACAAAATTTCCCTTCCTCTCAACTTCTGTTACTTAGCTCCTCCCAGGCCACCCGTCAAGGTTAGCGTCTGCACAAACACCAATTTTTCCGGAATTCTGACTCCCAGGAGAGTACTTCAAATTCCTCAGTCCTACGTTCCCATCGGAGGCCATCGTATTTCATTCTGTCGCTCTTCACCTGATTTACTTAAGACTCTGCGGACCGTGAATTCAGCGTGAAGTTGCTATAATCACGAACACGCTTATTTTGACCTCTGTTGACCGCTCCACCGTAGCGTTGCGCGGCTTTCTCACATGTTTCACTGAAAACGGGACGATGGACATTTATCAACAGGCATACAAGTTCTCCATCTGCTTCCCGGTACACCAGCATGGGATCGGGGTCAACCACCGATGCTGTCACTCATCTTAAGGCAGATGGAGGCCGCGCCGCATTACCACTTTCTCAGAGCTTGAGCTGCCCTAAGCTGGCCATTGTCAATTCCCTTAGCCGCTCCCCTGGCGACCACGGTCAATTCTGAGAAATTCCCTGGGATAAACTAGCCTCCAGTAAATCGACGCGTTTCCACAAAGTTTTCATGTCGTGTGAATTACTTTAAAACCATCACCCAACATTAATTATCTCAATACGTCCATACTATACCCTCTACAAGACGCATTGTGCCTTGTCAGTCATTTTTTTTGTTCAGCCCTACTGTTCGCTCAATGTGAGTTAGGTGATCTTTAATGACTTCATGTAAGGGGCATGGTTCTTGCCATCCTACAACGTGATCTACCCATCTAAAGTTCAGCATTCTTCTGTAGCACCACATTTCAAAATCTTATACTCTCTTCTTGTCTACACTGTTTATCGTCCACGTTTCACTTCCATACATGGCTACACTCCATTCAATTACTTTCAGATAAGACTTCCTGAGACTTAAATCTATACTTGATGTTAACAAATTTCTCTTCTTCAGAAACGCTTTCCTTGCCAGCGCCAGTCTACATTTTATATTCCTATGATTTAAGTTCGACCACTATCAGTTATTTTGCGCCCAAATAGCAAAACTCATCTACTACTTTAAGTGTCTCATTTCCTAATCTAATTCCCTCAGCATCACCTGATTTAATTCGACTACATTCCATTATCCTCGTTTTGCTTTTGTTGATGTCCGTCTTATACCCTCCTTTCAAGACACTGTCCATTCCGTTCAACTGTTCTTCCAAGACCTTTGCTGCCTCTGACAGAATTGCAATGTAATCGGCGAGCCTCAACGTTTTTATTTCTTCTCTCTGGATTTTAATTCCTACTTTAATTTTTTTTCTTTTGTTTCCTTTACTGCTTGCTCAATATACAGACTCAATAACATTGGGGTAGGCTAAAGTCATGCCTCACTCCCTTCTCAACCACTGCTTCCCTTTCGTGACGCTCGACTTGTATAACTGCCATCTGGTTTCTGTACAAATTGTAAATAGTCTTTCACCCCCTGTATTTTATCCCCGCTACCTTCAGAATGTGAAAGCGAGTGTTCCAATGAACATTGTCAAAAGCTTTCTCTAAGGCTACAAATGCTAAAAACGTAAGTTTGCCTTTCCTTAATCTATCTTCTAAGATAAGCCGTGGGGTCAGTATTGCCTTGCGTGTTCCTACATTTCTACGGAATCCAACCTAATCTTCACCGACGTCGACATCTACTACTTTTTCCATTCGTCTGTAATGAATTCGTGTTAGTATTTTCAACCGCGACTTATTAAACTGATAGTTCGGTGATTTTCACACCTGTCAGCACCAGCTTTCTTTGGAATTGGTATTATTATATTCTTCTTGAGGTTTGAGGTTATTTCGCCTCTCTCATACATCTTGCTCACCAGACGGAAGGCTATCAGTAGTTCTAACGGAATGTTGTCTACTCCTGGGGCCTTGTTTCGGCTTAGGTCTTTCAGTGCTCTGTCGAATTCTTCACGCAGTATCATATCTCCCATTTCATCTTGAAACGTCCCCTTAGAAAAATTGTACAAGACTGTGCTTAAACTGACACACAATATTTTTAGCGCAACGCAATCTGACTTTCAAAAATCTCTACAAAGAATGGCCCTGACTAACATTAACCTATACGTTTCACAAATAACTTACCTCACAAAATTCTTCGTTACTCGAACTACTGCAATACAGCGAGAGCCACTACTGCCAGCTAAATAAAAGATTCAAACTACTGAAGGCACTAACTACTGATAGGCATAGTTAGCAAATGAAAGATTTCAATAAAGAACAAACAATGTATTTACCTTAATAGTCATAATATATATAGCAGTACATGACAAATTTCAAAACTCCGCCATCTCTCTCCCCACATCCACCACTGCTGGCGGCTCACCTCCAACTGCGCAACGCTACGCGCTGTTCACATCCAGCTGCCACTGCCCAACACTACAATGCCAGACAAGAATGCAAACCAGCCACAGACTGCACACAGCACAGCCAGTGATTTTTCATATAGAGCGCTACGTGGCGTTACCAATAATAAACCAATACAGCCTACTTACATAGCCCCCATGCTCCCCACAAAAAATTTTACAAATTGTTTTGGGCACTGGCCAATACAGATTTGAAAAAATTTTTCATAATTACAGTAAGAAAAATATCAAATGCACACACTTATTAATACAATGTTGGTCAAAAGCTAAAATTTTCTCACAGTCCATAAAGACAGTCCTGATCATTCATCACAGTGAAACTGCCGTTTCTTTTCTCAAAGTCTGAGCAGTAAAAGACAATGCACACGGAAGCAGTGGATTTCCATGCAGTCTTGAAGAAGTAGTGTTGTCCTTCCAACGGAAAGACAGTGCTGACTCTTGACATGCTGACAGGTAATTGGCCACAACAGAGCAAACCCACAGCAGAGTCATTCGACGTTTTGAAGAATATTGGTAGGTAGGTCATCACAGAGTAGACCACTGTAGTCCTGGTAGAGATTACGGTATTGGTGGGCCACCAGAGGTGCAGACCCACTGCAGTCCTTGTAGAAATAATGGTACTGGTGAGTCAGCAAAGGTGTAGACCCACTGTAGTCCTTGTAGAAATAATGGTATTGGTGGGTCATCAAAGATGCAGACCCACTGTAGTCCATGTAGAGACGGCCAGCAGCCATCTGTTGCAACTGTGCAGGTGCACAATCACCATCGAAGAGTCTTGCAAAGAATATAGCAAGTCCATAACCACCACTTGTGCACTCACAAAGTTTTTGGAATTGTCCTTAGAACCAGCAATGCTGTTATCCAGTCCCTTGCTGAATTATTAACACACGTGCAAACACTAACAGTCCCTACTTCTCACATATTGTCCATATACTATGACCAACAGAAATGTGTGCAGTGAAATGTAACTTAATTTGAAGAACTGGTGTCTATACAATTATAAATTTACAACATGAAAATACAATTACAAAGGTACAAAATACATCATTAAAGAACATAATAGTACAGATAACATTTGTAGTAATATGGTCTTTACAAAAGAATCTAAATAACATATACATCAGTGTTACAGGAATTATGACATAAGTAAATACATAAAAGATCAGAATAACTTTTGAAACATCAACTTTACACATAAGCATTAAAACAAAACAGAATAAATAATGTCTAAGCATATTTACAAGGTATATAACATATTATTAATGCCAATTGTATTTGAGGATAACAGTATTCCTCATCATAGTGAATGTAGCTTAGTATTAGAAGAAGAAAAAATTCTATGAAACTACACAGAGACAGAAAGAAAACAAATACACAAGGGTACACAAACATATAGCGAAATAATACAAAAGGAAAGGACAGGGTTTGTTGTACTGCAGTATTTTGCAAACAAAACTTTCTTTACTTCTTGGAGATCTCCCTTCGTTCATCATTAGTCCCAAAAGGTCCTATCTATACCTGCTTTCTGTACTTTTTTCGTATAACTTCTCAATGCATTTCTTCCAATTCATCATAACTCATTCTCTTATATAGTCTACCTCCTCTTAAGCTAACTTAAATCTACTGAGCTCAGATGCTAAACTAAGGGACGAGGCAATGCAGCAGCACAAAACAATTAACACAAACAGCACTGACAAATAAAATGGAAATTTGCAAAGCAAGCTACAGTAAATCTAAGTTACCAAGCAATGCAACATTACAACTAATATGAGCCAATGTGCAGCAACAAGAAAAATAAATCAGTAGTAAAACTAGCTTAACAGAATAATACAAAGTGAAATTTAGTAGCACTACGCCTGGCAAGCTGCAGCAGCAAATAAAAAAACTTATATCTAAACATGACATAGCTCAAGCAGAAAAAATATTACACTAAAAATGGCCATGTCTAATACCTATGTCACATCTTAACACTAGAGTGATGCATCATGAGAACTTACACTAAAAGATAAGTCACCAAATCGTAAAGAAATTATTTATGCAATTCCTGTGAAGGGAAATGTCTATTTATGTGCCCTCGTTTTCTTGGAAGTAGATCATAAATTTCTTATTGACTGGATCTGTAGGCATAAAATAACTATATTAGTACATATATTAAATTTTATTTTAACCAATGCTGCAGTGCAGCTAGAAACTAGATATTAAACAAAATGAGCAATCTCTCAACTAGAAAGACAATGGATGTAAAATTTTTCTCATCATTTCATTAGGCATTTTAGTAAATATCATAAATTAAGAGCTCCACAGGGTAATCATATGTTTTCAAGTTCGAGCGTGTCGTATTTGCGATGCTTTCTACAAAGGAATGTCAATAGCGAGGATAATGGCCTCTTCTTTTTTTTTGCACCTAATGGCTTTCTTTTGTCAGACGTCTACCTCTCAGCTGGGCGCCCAAAACGCATTACACCAAGGTCACTTACCTTTCTTGCTGAAATATTTACGACAGCAGTTTCCGCTGCAGTGGCAGTCAAATATAAAAAATTTCAGAGGTCGAGAATTTGCGTTGCAAATGTGTAGATACAAAATCCTATTGATGTAACAGTGTCCAAAAATTTTCGTTGGCATTGTAATACAGTCACGCATTTACATACATTTCATAACTCTTAAAGTACGATTCTTGGTTTCCAACAACCTTTTTCACAAACCAGAGTCCCTAACCACTACTCATTATTCCTTACCTTATTCGTCGACACTTCTTCAAAATATCATCATAACAGATACGTAGCATACTCAAATAACTCATATAGCATCAGCTTACTGATCATAAACATACCGCAATAGCATAATACACATAGTCATCGTAATAATAACATCATAACACTTCAGTCAACTCTCAAAATCGTTGTAGCTTCCTCCAATAATTTCTAAACGTAAAAAAATTCTCTGCTCATTTCAATAGTGTCATCTACCTCAAACGTACTTTAAAAATCATGCTCCCTTACCAAATACATCATTCAAAGCTCTCATAGTATCACAATGGTTCCAAAAAAATATGAATAGTTTACAAAGTACAGACAAAATACAATTTCATAAGTGTGAAGTTATCCAACTGTGTAATTACGTAAACATCTGTCACTGATGTAGTAAAAAAAATGTTTGTCTCTCTCAGTTACATGATCAGATAGCTGTGTAATTTGTGTGTTAGAGAAATATGGTACCAATGTGTAAAATTGTATAAGCAAATACCATATTAGCTAGGGCTCCTTGTGCTTGCCAAACACATGGTACACAAAGTAAGCGTGTACCCCCCTGAGGATAAATGTAATTATACCCTCAGCTGTTACAGATTACAGCAATGGAATGAAATGTATCACGGAAAATCTTTGTAGCATTGTACTTCAAATATCTTTAAAAATAAATGATTTAAGTACAAAATTAATCACTCAAATACGTGTACTGTAGCGCTAAATGTGCGTCTTGCTGTAAGATAATCTCTGTGGAAGTGTCGTAGTTATTTTCCTCCGAAAGCTAAGTTCTGCAAAAGCCAATGTACTTACCTCATGATAAACAAAAGGGAAATGCTTTGCGTATAGATTTCGTAGTTATTACGTACAGTACCGTGATCAAGAAAGTACTACACTGTAATGTATTGTTGTGCCACGAAAAGGCTGTCTCTTTGTAGCTATACCACAAAAGTTACTACTAAAACATGTTTTACTTTCCAGAATAAAACAGAAAACTGTGCAGATATAAAACAGAAACACTGCAAAAGCAACATTGTAAATTGACACTCATTAGTAGCGTCGTGATAAAACCGTGTAGTTGTCACATAAACTAACCACTGTGTCATCTGGTATCTCACAGAAAGTACTTTAAATCCAGAATGTATTTTCAAGTAAACCAAAATGATGCATTAAAATCTCATTAGCAGTACTGGTAAATGTTCTAAGTATGTGAGCCTTATAGTCGTTACGTAATTGTGCAACTAACAAGCAAGAATGTACAACTAACAACATTGTGTCGTCTGTTCACTATGTTCTAGGCTGGATATTTAACTTCAAACATTGTTGCATGTTAACAGTTTCTTAAGTCTGACAAAGCATACTAGTATTGTAAAGTGAAAAGTTTTATGGCAAATACAAAGTTAAACAGCAGATTATCATTCAATAAACGGTTTTACATGTGAAATGTGGTGTAAACCTTTACTCTTCCTAGTACGCAGACTTTCAACTGAAAGGCAATTGTCATGTATTATACGTCGGTAAGGAATGCTAAATCTTTTCTCAAGGTTAGCGTCTGTGTTATTTTTCTCGGAGCCAGCGGGCGCACGCGGCTGCCTGCTGTGCGAGTCATTGTCTGTCCCTTTGTTGGCGCGCGTCGTTATTGGGATTAGGAGACCTAACTTCTACAAATTCACCTTGCCGAGAAGGCCCTGCCCCGTTTAAATCCCGCCAGTTCTGATGCAATTCAGGTCTGTCGTTTTGTCGGTAGTTTACATAGTTTCTTGTTTGTCGGTCACGTGGTGGAGAATTTCTCCCTGAATCGTAACTTCGCTCTGGACCGTTGCGTCTAAAGTTATTCTGTCTCCCTTGATAATAATTATTTTGGTTCCCAAATTGTCTGTTTCTCTGATTGTCTCTGTGATAGTCACTACTGCGGAGAGGTGATCTTTGCCTGTAATTATTACTACTCTGCCAACGATTGTCATACGGGTGGTGTCTGTTTTGGTCACGATTTGCGTTGTAAGAATAGACTTGTCGTGTCCAGTTATTGTTTCTGTCGTCACGGAATTGTGACGGATGTGACCTGTAGTGATTGTTTTCCTCTTTTCGCATCCGGCGACTGTCTGTGTCAATTTCTAATTCTTGTAGGAGTCCCTGAAAAGCTTCAATGTCGTCTTTGCAACGTCCCGCCAAAATAATATGTCGTAAATGTTCAGGTAATTTGATTAAGCAAATGCGGATGAGTTCTGAGGGGCTTTATGGGTTTGACAGATACTGATTCTTGTGCAACATGTCTTCAAAATATTTCACAAGACTGGAAAATTCAGATTGTTCGAAATGATTCATCATTATGATGCTATGTTTTACTCGGTCTTGTGTAGCTTGAGACCAATATGCTGAGAGGAAGGCATGATAAAATTCTCCTTCACTGTGACAATCGTGAATGACCGATCGCATTCTTACAGCTGGTTCATTCTCCAAGTAGCCACACATAAATTCTAATCTGTGCTCTAATGACCAGTTGGGAGGAAAACAATGAGAGAATTGATGGAGCCACGCTTGTGGATGAATGTCGTTGCCAGAATTCTTAAACGTTTTGAATTTACGTGCAGTAATGAACAGCTTATAGTCAAAATCATCATGTCGGCGAGTCGCATGTCGATCATTATTACGTCGTTTCGGCGGTTCCATCTCAAAATTCGGTGTGCCTTGCCAATTTCTTTCATAATTTCCGAAGTGTCCTGTGTTATTATTTTGTGGTTGTTCCGTATTTCTAAGTCCCTCTTCCCGTATTGGAGCGCGAATGGCCTCTGAAATACGTAATTCTTGTATTACCTGAGTCAGCTGATCTTGTACTTCCCGGATTTCTCTTTGGTGTTGCGTATTAATTTGATTCTGATTTTGTTTGAATTTCCTAATTGTTCACACTCTTCTGTGTCATTAAAGACTACCGGTTTTGTGTCGTTCAGATTATCATCTACCTTCGTAGATAAGTTAGTGAACTGATCCGAAAGTTCGGCTACTTTCTCCGATAGTGAACACATTTCCTCAGTGTGTTTTTCTGAACCAAGTTTCAGAGTGTCCATTTGTGTTGAAATCGAATCTACTGTGTCCTTTAAGTTTTCCTGAGTTTTTGCAAGTTGCATAACCGAATCGGTAGATGCAACTGAGTCAATTTTAGCCGACAAGGTCTCATGATTTTCATGAACAATGGTTTGCAGTTCTTTTATGGCTGCTTCGTGATTCTGTAATGTATTTTCATGCCGCGAAAAAATAGGTTGAAAATGCTCACAAATTTGTGTTTTTACGTCATTACAGACTTTTTGACATTGCGATTCGATGTTATGTAACTCAGTAGTTAAATCTTCATGTGTTTGTTCAAGCGTGGTGTCTAACTTTTGAAGATTTTGTTCCATTGTGTCTAACTTTTTAAGATTTTGGTCCACTGTGTCTAAGTTTTGAAGATTTTGTCCCATTTGTTTCTGATTTTGTTCGATCGTTGTGTCTAACTTTTGAAGATTTTGTTCCATTGTGTCTAACTTTTGAAGATTTTGTTACATTGTGTCTAACTTTTGTAGCCTTTGCCCCATTTGTTGCGTTAACTGTAATAACAATGCACTGGTGTCTGAAACATGTTCCTCAGTGCTTTTCGGCAGTGAAGTTGCACCGGCAACATTCACATTTTGACAAGCAGAAAATGTGTCTTGACTCATTTGAGAAAACGGTGAGAAGCCAAAACCTGAGTCTACAATATTTGCAAAATTGTGTCCTGTCATTCCCGATTCCTGAGGCGAGCTGTTGCCAACCGATCGATCGATAATGCTTCCCTCTTCACTAATTGTTTCACTGTCTACGCCATTGTTTGCCGCCCGCTCCATTTCCCTATGCACAATTACCAAATTACTACTTTGATCATTAGTTAATTCATTACTCGGTGGCGCTAACACACTGCTTTCGTTTTCACTGTCATTTCTCAGTTTACTTTGGAGCCTAGTATTACGTTTTTCACACGCCATTATTGTCACAATATTTCACACGACAACACAGAAAAGCACAATTTGAAGAGCAAAAATAGGAGAACACATTAACATAACACTGAAAATAATATGTAGTTAATTGCAAGCGCAGCAGCGAAATACTTGGTGCAAATCTACATGCATGCCACAACTGTTTTACTGTACAACAACGAAAGACTGCAACTACAAAGGAGATTCTCTCTACAATTATGCGCTAGCAATAAACAATAGCTACATTAATTACACAAACTACAAGAAAAAAATCAGAAGATTCCAGTGAGGTATCCTGGCAGGGTCGCCATATGAAATGTCCCCTTAGAAAATTTGTACAAGACTGTGCTTAAACTGACACACAATATGTTTAGCGCAACGCAATCTGACTTTCAAAAATCTCTACAAAGAATGGCCCTGACTAACATTAACCTATACGTTTCACAAATCACTTACCTCACAAAAATCTTCGTTACTCGAACTACTGCAATACAGCGAGCACCACTACTGCCAGCTAAATAAAAGATTCAAACTACTGAAGGCACTAACTACTGATAGGCATAGTTAGCAAATGAAAGATTTCAATAAAGAACAAACAATGTATTTACCTTAATAGTCATAATATATATAGCAGTACATGACAAATTTCAAAACTACGCCATCTCTCTCCCCACATCCACCACTGCTGGCGGCTCACCTCCAACTGCGCAACGCTACGCGCTGTTCACATCCAGCTGCCACTGCCCAACACTACAATGGCAGACAAGAATGCAAACCAGCCACAGACTGCACACAGCACAGCCAGTGATTCTCACACAGACCGCTACGTAACGTTGCCAATAAGAAAACATAAACAGCCTACTTACAATCTTCATCTATGTCCTCTTTCATTTCCATAATATTGGCCTCAAGTACATCGCCCTAGTATAGATCATCTATATACTCTTTCCACCCTTATGCTTTCCCTTCTTTGCTTAGGAGTGGTTTTCCATCTGACTGTTGATATTCACACAGGTGGTTCCCTTTAATTTTCCTGTAGGCGGCATCTGACTTATATATGCTTCTATATCCTTTCATTTGTCCTCTAGTAATTCACGCTTAGCCATTTTGCATTTCAATTGATCTCATTTTTGAGACGTTTGTATTCTTTCATCAAATGAATTCAATATCTCTTGTTTTACCCAAGGATTTCTACTAGCCCTCGTCTTTTTACCTCTCTGATCCTCTGCTGTCTTCACTGTTTCTTCTCCCAAAGCAATCTGAAACCTTCCGATGTCTGCAGGTCTCTTCCGCGTATACAACCTTCTTTCATGTTTCTTAAACCAAGTGTTAGCGATGATTAAGTTATGTTCTGTGCAAAATTCTACAAGGCAGCTTTCTCTTTCATTCCTTGCCCCCACTCCATATTCACCTACTACTTTTCCTTCTCTTCCTTTTCCTAATACCGAATTCCAGTTATACTGGGAAATATATCGAAGAAAACAAGATCATTGCTGAGCAACACAGGTGCTATAAAGAAACGTCCAAGACTCCAAGAAACAATATTATTAGTTGATACAATAGAGTGTAATCAAGAGTATAAAACCGTGTAATGTTGATGCATTAAGTTGTTTTGAAAGTGGTGCTGATATTCAAGACAATAAAAGCGGGTTAAAAGCTGTGAGCTGTCTGGGGAAGTTAACCTTGCATTACTGAGCAGCTGTTTCATCAGGTATCCAGTCTAGCTTACCAAATTCCCAACCAGACTAACATTAATTATAATCTTTTAATAGTCTTCTTACGACAACCGGTGATTATATATATATATATATATATATATATATATATATATATATATATATAAGGGAATTTAAATAAAAAGAAATAAATCAGTTTATATTTGGACATTTATTTTAACATTGATCACTGTTCCGTTAAAATTTCAGCATATTAAACTTGATTCATAACTAAACTGGTGCCTTATTTAGAATTGTGAAAATGTGAGTTTGTAATCTTACGGGACACATCAAATATGGAGCCAAGATTGGGAGACTGCATACAACACTGCATTCATAAAATAACACACGAAGAACGTTGAAACATATGCAAGAGGAAAAAAAACCACAACCAACCGATTCAATTTACACCCAAAGAAGTTACGTTCGTAGCGCAATCCTGTCTGTCATGAAATTACCACACACTGGTATACTAAATTCATACTAACTCTGTGTGAAATCTTCCCGAAAAGAATAGCTGAGGGCTACTTTGCTGATTACACAACATGCTTCACGTGGTCAACTTGGTTTACACAAAGAGTGTAACTCCACAATAATTTTGATAATTAAAATAAATTGCATCGAAACGCAATTTACAAAAGAAAAACATCGAACTGGTTACTATCGTCTTACTATTAACCTGATGGGTCAAACAACTGTATAAGCACGTGGTACTGGTCTCACAAAGTACACCCCACGTGGGTTGAACATAAAGAAAAGTTGCTATATTGAAAAATATTGTCAAGACGAGACGTTATAATCTCACGCACATTCGCATTTAAGATTGATGATCTTAGTTAGAGTTACTGATCAACACGTGGTTCCACTTTACTCACAAAGTAGTGACAAAGCAACTACCGGAAGATATTCTGAACTTCACACTTGAATTACACTGCGTTGTAATTTAAGATAACATAAGATATTTTAGATCTAAACCTGAAATAAAGGTGATTAAATTTTCAGTTAGGCTGAACCTAAGAAATCCATTGTCCTACGGACTTAGCAGAGACGCACTTAGCCGGAGATCTTACCACTTCAGACGCTCGCCGCGGACAGACTGGCCTGGGCCCCTACCGAGGGTGCCTCACAGATACAAGCGGAAGTGACCAGAGAGACAGCTTCCTATGCCAACATGACAAGGGACAGACAGGACCATACTAAGAATAGAAACGTCTTTGCTTTTAGAAAGCGTAGCTACCTGTTCCGACATTGGTCCTACGTTCTCTAGCAGACAGCCTTGACTGCTACCAACAAGCATGCAACTAGAAACACATTTGCTCATTCTCACTCAGAAGGGAAGGGGAATAACAGTATCTTATCATATACAGTATATAAAAGAAAGCGGATGTAGGTCTCGTATGAGACTATGTGACATGAATTACATACAAACTGTGTTTTAAAGTGTAGTAGTGTGACAGATCGTTCTTGATTAAGTGTAAAAGTAACACATTCGACTGCTCAGTCTCCTCCCAGATAGAGTCAGAAACACCACAGTAAATTTAGAAGTGGAATGTATGCCGTAAATGACAACAGATTTAAGAAATTAACATGAAAGGAATCTAACAGAGACCTTTCAACCTACTTGTTCTTGGCTACAAATTCTTCAAAGTGGATTCTTTTCTTCTCCTTTTGTGTCTTCTGGTAGATGAGACACGCTATAATTTCTCCTCCTGTACCACTCTTTTTATCTCAGAGCTTGACTTACACACAACTATCTCAAATTTGGTTGCATGCGTTTCAATCCCTGTGTTCATGTACCTTTTTTTTTTCTTTCGACGGAACTCTGGTGCCATGGAAGTGATTCCCTTATGGCTTTACATACGTCCTATAATACTCACTCTTCCTCTAATCAGTGTTCTCCGCGTATTCATTCCCACCCTGATTCTCGGAAAACCTCCCCAAACTTTATCAGTCCACTTAACGGTCAGTCTTCTTCTGTAAAACTACATTTCACACACTTAGGTTCTCATCTTTTCAGGCTTTCCAGGAGTCTATGATTTACTTTCATACTATGAACTTCATACTATTCTAGGAGCATATCCACAGAAATTTCTTTCGCATAGCCTGTTTGATATACACAGAAGTTTTTGGCGAATAACTTGAAAATATAATAAAAACAGTATAGGCCGCAGAAAGTAATTTTATTTGAACACGCGTTATTTTTACACGCATTTATTTTGACGCGTTAACACAATCAGTCTCTATACTGCTGGAGATGGTGGCACTGAGTACGAACTGTTCTAAGATGGCATGAAGAGCCACCGTCTCCAGTAGTCAGAAAGGAGTAACGGTCTGAAGATGATCAAACATTGATCTAAACCGGACGGAGCAAGATCTGTAAGAACAACGGACGTCAACTACTTTGTTTTTATTTTATTTGTAATAGCATTTTACGACCGCTGACATTTACAAAACTATGTTTCATAACAATAATACTCTCGTTGCCTCCTCTATTCTGCTCATGTTCTCTTTGCTTCGTCTGTCACGGGTTATTCTGCTTCTAAGGCTATGTTCACATGACGGAAGTCTCACGCGTAGTTTCGAATCACGCGTTTAGACATTTAACATACAACTTCAAATCGATCACTTGAGCGCACGTTGACACGCGTTAAGGCAGCGTTTACGCAAAATGTCTCTAGACGCAGACAAACACGCTTTGACACGTGGTGAGAAAGATCGATAGCGCCCGTGTGCCTTTCAGTTGAGTGTATGTTTCCGTCGTGACGACACATTTCTTCTATGTGTTTCCATTACTTCTGTTTGTTGGACGTTCCGAAAAATAAGTGAAATCGAAAGCGAGAGTACTGACTTCGACATACTAAAAAAAAAAAAAAAAAAAAAAAAAGTATAAAAATAAAATTTTGAGACGGCAGGCTTCGGAAGAATTGTTTTGATCTCCTCCATGGAAATGATTCAAGAAAAAATAATTGATAACAAAAACTTTATCGTTAATAAGAACACTTTCGTTCATATCATGCGGTCCTCTTTTTCAAGTCTAGCTTCATTAACAAAATAGTTGGTAAATTTAACCCGAACACTATCTGCTGATGAAGTGGATTCTCCATTGTGGGTGGCATTTATACTCGCGAGATTTCCTTCTAAGATGTCTTCGCGCTTCAATTCATCTGTCATTCCAGCATAGTTGTGAAGCACTGTGATCTCTTTTACTATGTGTTCGACACAGTCCACACTGACATCTAATGGGCAATGAACTGAAAACTGCGACGATGAAAACAGCGCCCAGTAAAATTTGCTCCCGAAAAGGGTCGAAGAAGGATCCACTGTAAGTAGGCTGTTTAGGTTTTTGTATTGGTAACGCCACGAAGCGCTCTGTATGAAAATCACTGACTGAGCTGTGTGCAGTCTGTGGCTGGTTAGCATTGTTCGAATATTCGCTATTGTAGTGTTGGGCAGTTGGGTGTGAACAGCGCGTAGCGTTGCGCAGTTGGAGGTGAGCCGCCAGCAGTGGTGGATGTGGGGAGAGAGATGGCGGAGTTTTGAGAGTGGATGATGATCTGGACGTGTGTGCATCAGAGACAGTAAATTTATAAGACTGGGCCATGAACTGATATATATATATATATATATATATATATATATATATATATATATATATATATATATATAATGACTTTTGATCACTATTTAGGTAAATACATTGTTTGTTCTCTATCAAAACCTTTCATTTGCTAAGTATGCCTATCAGTAGTTAGTGCCTTCAGTAGTTAGAATCTTTTATTTAGCTGACAGTATTGGCGCACGCTGTATTGCAGTAGTTTGAATAATGAAGGCTTTTGTGAGGTAAGTGATTCATGAAAGGTATAGGTTATTGTTAGTCAGGGCCATTCTTTTGTAGGGATTTTTGAAAGTCAGATTGCGTTGCGCTAAAAATATTGTGTGTCAGTTTAAGCACAGTAATTCATTAATTTTGCCAAGGGGAGGTTTCACCACTAATCCTCTTACCCGGCAGGTAGAAGAGCTGGGGGACCTACCTAGAGGTCTCCGAACTAGTTTTTTCAAGACATACTATACACAACGCTGCAAACTGAGGTCAATGTTAAGAGTACATCGACAGCTTTCTACAAGAAACCTATGCATGTTGCAAAGCCGTAGAACGTATGTTGTTTCATATCCTAGTCGTTTGATTAAAACTTCAGAAACGAAACTGCTCACGATTATACAAAAATTTGTTGACAATTATCGTGAGATTCCTTAAGACGGTATCCTTGTACAAATTTCACGACCAAGATTTTTTCAGGATCTGTTCCAAACTTTATTTTGGCGCTAATATTTTTCTCGGTAGATTTGTGTAAGAGAATTCTTTTTTTCAAAAATCAAATTAACTAAGATTATGTTGGGTCCACTATGTGGCAAGTATGACTGATTAATTTAGCAGTTAGTCAATGACAGATACCGATACTGATGAGGCAATTTTAAAATTTGCAGCCGAAATAGAAGGAAGAAATTCTAAGCTACGTGCTGGTCACCTGCCACTAAGGCGATCTTCGGTGACTTGTTCTGCTTCCTTAATAATCAGTTAAACTATGTTTTTTTTATTTTTTTGTAGGTTTTTGGTTGGTTAGTTGATTTTTGGCGGGGGGGAGGGGTGGGGGCAGGGGGGAAGGGACAAAACAGCGAGGTGAGGTCATCGGTCCCATCGGATGAGGGAAGGATGTGGAAGAAAACGGCCGTGCCCTTTCAAACGAAGCGATTTAGGGAAAGCAAGGAAAACCTAAATCAGGATAGCCGGGCGCGGGTTTGAACCGTCGTTCTCCCAAATGCGAGTCCAGTGTGCTAACCACTGCACAAGCTCGCTCAGTTTTGTAAAATGCTATTTACATTTTGTGCATTTTTCCATCAGTATACATCTTCTGACAAATTTGGTCAAGTTTTTGTAGGTAGGAGATAGCTGTCAAGTAAGCCTTATCTCACCATTCTCTTCGTACTTTTTTTACTATTTTTTCCAACCTTTAGTCCCATTTCATGTAGACTGTTTTCTTTTTTTTCGTTTACCCTCCGTACTCATCTCTGCCCTCATTTACACCACGATGAATTTTCTGCTTCTCTTTTCATACATCTAATTAACTAATTACGTCAGTGATTTTATAATTTGGTTTACCAAGCATGTTGTTAATTTTGTGGAGCCAGCCTTCTACTGCGTTGGTCGTTCGACGGCGCAATTTGTAGAAACTGCAAAGACTGTTAGGATTTTCTTCATTTTCTAAACCATCTATCTACAAAGTAGTCAAAAAACTCACAAAGCCTGGGGATATCCGGTGCCTGTGAATGTATCTCGAGCCAGCCATCACATACATCTTCAGGCCGCAGAAACGCCAGCATAGCACACATGAGAATTTGTTGTCTCACTTCTTCACTTTCTTTGTATTCATGAGTAAGTTACAGCTCTTGCACTTTTCTCCAGAGACACCTTTTCACGTGGAAATAACATCCACGCACTTCGGCTGTCGGCAATACAACTCCAATCGCAGAAATGGCTGCAGATTAGAGATCTACGATCGCCTCTGATTCGAAACCTGCGATCATTCCATTCTGGAACATTTTCCACGAAATTACGGAAAAGGCGGATGTATGTCTCTGTTCTTTTGTTTGGCAATAATACAAAGGCAACTGGTTAGATGCTTGTCTCATTAATTGTACTCTCAAAGTCGGCTTGAATGGTGATATTTGCGAAAACTGTTTACTACAGCAGTTGAACGTACCATCCATAAAAAAGTCTTGTTTACTTCTTAGAGCTTCTATCCCTGCTCTTCTGCTAAACGCTATTATCCTTTGTCGTCGCTCCACAGAAAACTCCTGCTATCATTCGTAGTTAGTAACTCTACTTTGAGATCAATTTCTTCTCTTGTCTGCGAATCCTCAGTACTCTGCGATTTTGCCGCTTCAGTGATAAAATCATACTCTCGATTATGCAGGCAACCCAGTTCCTCTGAATTTATTTTGAAAATAGTAGTCTCTTCCTCTCGTGCTCTTTTCTTTGGTTGGTTCAAAGTCTTCCTTACTTCCCATGGAAC
This sequence comes from Schistocerca nitens, assembly GCF_023898315.1. Classification (NCBI taxonomy): domain Eukaryota; kingdom Metazoa; phylum Arthropoda; class Insecta; order Orthoptera; family Acrididae; genus Schistocerca; species Schistocerca nitens. Next base: position 574,948,078 of record NC_064615.1, on the reverse strand, counting down.
GTCATCCGGAGCTCCACATTGACATTCGAGAGAAGAAAGCACCTTCGAATCCTAGGTTTTAAGCATTCCTAGACGGTGGTTTGCTTTCTGTCTTCAACAGCGCCCCATCACAGTCCCGTCTTCTTTCGTCGAATCCAAGGTTTTAAGCATTCCTAGGCGGTAGTTTGCTTTCTGTCTTCAACAACGCCCCGTCACAGTACCGTCATCTTTCGTTGTTTCACCATGTAAGAATAACCTTCATAGTAGTAACAAGGCCTCCAGCGTTGGTCCCTGAAACTTCCATATCGGAACTATTTTGACAGAAGCACACAAGCCGCAAGATGTCAATCCTATGACAGTTAGGCTGCACAGACAGTCGGCTAATGTGACGGAGGTTTACCGGGGCGCAGTTCATCTGTACCTGGGGAGCAGGTAGTTTAGAGCAATTACAACAAACTGTGCGCAGGTCAATTGTGACACAAAGAGAGCAGATATTGGGCGCAAATTTCACAGATGTTTGATTGGGCCCGAATTTCACTGGGCGCAGTTTACATGGATTCAGTATTCTCCACGTAGTGACGCTATACAGAAAGTACGCTCAATATACCTAAGGACTAAAGCTAGCTGAAGTCAAATATCTGTTCTCATAAGTCACTACTTTCCACCTACGATCACGTAAGGAGGTGCCACGTCGTGGTTTTTTGTTAAATATATTAGTTTCTGTGTGTCCTAAGATATTCCAGTGAGTATGTCATGTAGAACGGAATCTCTGAAAATTCCTGAGTCGCTGTCTTTTCCGTAAGCGCGGATGTCTACCCAGCACAAGCCACAGTAGGTCACACAGCACCAACAGCTCTAGAGAAAAAAAAGTTTGTAAGTGAAGTATAAGTAACTTTAATGTTTTGGGCTTTGCATTCTGACATGTTTACCATCGAGAGCTGCCAGCCGGTGTGGCCGTGCGGTTCTAGGCGCTTCAGTCTGGAACCGCCTGACCGCTACGGTCGCAGGTTCGAATCCTGCCTCGGGCATGGACGTGTGTGATGTCCTTAAGTTAGTTAGGTTTAAGTAGTTCTAAGTTCTAGGGGACTGATGACCACAGATGTTAAGTCCCATAGTGCTCAGAGCCATTTGAACCATTTTTGAACCATCGAGAGCTCCGATTCAATGAGGAACGATTTCGTACTGTTGAAATCATTGAGATATTTCAGTCCACTTGTGTTCATTTGTTGGTAGCATCGCAATGCATTTTAATTACATCCACATAACTTTGGATACTTAACGAATTATTTCAGATATATTCGATTTCCGAATTTAATGTGGGTAGCGTAGCTCCGCCACTGAAAAACCACTTGCAAAATATCTGAAATCGAAACTGAGTGCCAGAAACTGCAGCGACTAATCCGCTCTACCGCTCGTCATATGAGCCCTCTTGAAATTCAATCGTATGTCGGCGTGCGTCGGCGTGCCTAAGGTAGGAGCATTCTTTCAATTCGTATACTACTTGGTCACCAATTTTGATGATGAATTTGTCATCAATCTCATTTCTGCAGTGCCTCAGCACTTTCGTCTTTCTTTCCTTTTCTACTGCGAATACGCCAGCTGACGACCACTTTCCAATTTCAGTTCTTCGTTCTTTCTTTTCATTTCTTCCGGTACGCTTTTATCTGTTCACTGTGTTTGTTCGTCTTTCTTTAGTGTACTTTTAATCCGTATTCTGTAATCAACAGACTATTAATTGCATTCAGCAGGTACTGTAATTATTCTCTGCTTTCACAGAGGAAAGCAGTGTCATAACAGTATCTTTTGTATCCTTTCCACTGAAATTTAATCCCACTTCTGAACTTTTAATGTGCATTTTGTTTCCACTGCCTCTTCCCTATAGAGTTTGAACATCAGAAGAGGAAGACTGTATCCTTCCCTAAAACACTTTTAAATCCGAGTTTTTCTCTCTTGCTCTTCCTTTCTTATTGTTCTCACATAGTTCTTGTATATATTGTATATTATTACACTACACCATATACCTATTTCAAACACCTTTTAATACTTCACATTTTCGAGCGTTTTCTCTAGGCCGGGAAATTGTTCAAAAGGTGTCAATTCTTTCTTCCATAATCAAGCGAAACGTCAGGTCTGCCTTTCTGATGCATCTATCTTTCCTGAAGCCAAACCGATTGTCCTCTAACAGATCTTTTAATTTTCTTTCCCATTCTTCTGTATGTTATTCTAGTCACCAACTTGGATGTAAGAGCTTTCAAGTTGCCTGTACAACAATTCTCGCTTTTATCTGTCATTTCTATTATCTTGATTGTTTTTATGACATTATCTCGAAAGTTCCATGCCATGTCTACAGTCTTATTTGAAAGAACTCGAAGAAAGATTCTTAAAAACATCGCATAACAGATTTACAGGGTGGTGCTTACGAACATTAATTCAAAAAAGAGACAGAATACCAATTGAAATTTATATAGGACTATGGCTCTAGAGACTGATGGTTCAAAGGGTTCAAATGGCTCTGAGCACTATGGGACTTAACATCTGAGGTCATCAGTCCCCTAGACTTAGAACTACTTAAACCTAACTAACCTAAGGACATCAGACACATCCATGCCCGAGGCAGGATTCGAACCTGCGACAGTAGCAGCAGCGCGGTTCCAGACTGTAGCGCCTAGAACCGCTCGGCCACAGCTGCCGGCTCAGACTGATGATGTTGTAGATACAGATACGGAAAACAGCAACTTTTACATTGGAAACAGCTAGGATGCAGAAGAATAGATGAACGAATAAAACAAAATTTCAGAAAACACGAGAAATTTGATGAAAAAGTGAAAAATATTGTAAGGAAATGATAACCGAATTAACTGAAATAAACGAAACTACTCAGAGATTGTTATGAGTAGATGTTAAGAAAATATAATGATAAGGTTCTTATTTTTATAATGAAATAATAAGTAATCAGTTGCATAAAAGAAATTTAATTTCTTTACCTTCTTCAGAAGGCCCAGTCACAAGTTCCAGCCCCATGATGCGCTTGGAACTTGAGACTGGACCATCTGAAGAAGGTCACCCAGTTCACAAAACCGGTAAAGAAATTTGATTTCTTTTATGCAACTGGTTGCTTATTATTTCATTACAAATGACTACACAGTTGCTGAAGGTGGATAAAATACTGTTCTTATTTTTCTTGTGTCTTTGTCCCGCATCGATGCAGAGTCGACATGGTGGTTAACCGATTTACCACGGATAATTTAAGGACGCCGGATGCCCTTCCTGTCGTCACTCTGTTACTCCCTTGGACAGAATATGTGCACTTCATCTGTGTATAGTGATATTCGTGTGGAAGTGAGTGAAAGTTTTCTGATTGCAAATCGTGTAAGTGGGGCTATCTTAGGTACAAGGCCGGTATCACCTAGGGGGATGTGGGAAGAAAGCCTGAAAACCGCACCCAGATTGGCCAGCACACCGACCCTCGTCGTTAAACGGCCCGTCGTACGCCGTTCGGGGCCGGCGCTCGCCCCCCCCCCCCCCCTTTCCCCTCTACCCACGTTGTGTAAGCGGCGCTGTAACACGTACGACTATCAGAGTGGCTTAAAGTACAGAGCTACCCAAAAGTCCGTTAACAACTGAGAATGCACTAACTAAGGGATTTGATACACATGCCTGAAACGACATGGCGTTTTACTGAAATGAAAAACGACTGCAGAAACTGGTCAAGCATCACCGTCAGTAACTCCGCATGAGAACACCCACAATTGCAGAGCTTAGGGGGTTGAGGGTTGTTTTGAGGGAGGAGACCAGACAGCGAGGTCATCGGTCTCATCGGATTAGCGAAGGACGGGGAAAGAAGTCGGCCGTGCCCTTTCAAAGGAACCATCCCGCCATTTGCCTGGAACGATTTAGGGAAATCACGGAAAACCTAAATCAGGATGGCCGGACGTGGGATTGAACCGTCGTCCTCCCGAGTGCGAGTCCAGTGTGCTAACCACTGCGCCACCTCGCTCGGTAGAACTTGAGCTATCGTTAATCCTATAAATGTCGTGCAAATCCTATTGCATGACGAGAAAGTCACGGTATTGTATGGATTTACCACATCAGTCGTCATCGGAATGTGGGGTGCTTTCCAAACTGTCAGTGTGACGGGTGCGAGGTACCAAGGGCTCCCACCATACCCGGTGGCAATGAGGAGGGGGGGGGGGGGGGGGGCAGCTGTGGCCAACCCCCTCCCCCAGCTCACAGGAAAAGAAAAGACATAGTGTGATCGGTATTACGCAGGTTGATAACAGAGTCAGAACTGGAACTTTTTGTGGGTACTTAAAGTCGCCATTCATCTTCGAAATTATTAGAAATACTCCTTACCCCAAGGTCTTCCCATCCACCCCCCCCTCCCACCAACCGTCTTGCGAGGTACGCCGTCATGTTACTGAGTCTCATCATCCGTAGCCTGGCTGATAAACAACTATTGGAAGGTACGGCTTTCATCCGAGATGGTGCTCCACCCTAGATTGATACACATGTGAATGATCTCTTGCGCACATCATTTGGAGAGGGTAGCGTGCTGAGTCGCCTCGTCTGTTATGCTTGACCTTCCAGATCCCCAGACCTCAATCCGTGTGATTAGAGGTTGTGGGGTTACCTGAAGACGCGAGCAAGTCTACTGCGATCGTCCGACCTTATTAGCATTGCTGAAAGACAACATCCAGCGGCAACTTCTCACCATACCCACCAATATACCGCACAGAGCTGTTCACAAAATTGTCCCTCGGCTACAGGTACTGTTGATGAATGAAAGTAGACATGTCGAGCATTTGTTACTAAGAACAACGTCTTTACTAAAAATCAGTTGTTATGCTGATTACTGTTTTGTAGCAAAATGGAAATGCCGTGTGGCTAGGACATCCCGTCGGGTAGACCGTTCGCCTGGTGCAATTCTTTCGAGTTGATGCCACTTCGGCGACTTGCATGTCGATGGGGATGAAATCATGATGATAAGGACAACACAACACCCAGTCCCTTGAGCGAAGAAAATCCCCAACCCAGCCGGGAATCGAACCCGGGCCGTTAAGTATGACATTCCATCGCGCTGACCACTCAGCTACCAGGGGCGGACCTTTTCAGGATATATTTGGTCATTTTGTGCACCTTTTTACTGGTTTCAGTAAAACCTCATCTCATTTCAAGCATGTGTGTCAATTTTTACCTTTCTACCTACGTTATTCCGCGAATTATAGAATTTTCAATTGTTAAGAGACCTTTGGGTCACCCTATAATGACAGAATTATAAGGCTAAAATGGAGAACACTCAAACTATCAAGAAAAATCAGCGGCCATTTCTGCTGACTAACCATACAGTACATTACGCCAAACAGTGAGTCAGCTGGCCGTATTATAACGAACAGAAAAAAGGCGTTTATTGATTTCACCACTAGTCTATGAAGTGAACTTACGAGAACGAACCCTCAAATAACGGACTGCGAGAATAAGTTTAGTCCCGAAGTAATACCAGAAGAAGTAAGGAGCCCGCATCTCGTGGTCGTGCGGTAGCGTTCTCGCTTCCCACGCCCGGGTTCCCGGGTTCGATTCCCGGCGGGGTCAGGGATTTTCTCTGCCTCGTGATGGCTGGGTGTTGTGTGCTGTCCTTAGGTTAGTTAGGTTTAAGTAGTTCTAAGTTGTAGGGGACTTATGACCACAGCAGTTGAGTCCCATAGTGCTCAGAGCCAGCCAAGAAGTAAGGAAAACAATTTAACGCAAGCAAAAATTTTGGAATAATGTTACAAATATTTAAAGGAGAGGAAAAGGTGTTGAAAGCAAAATTTTCGCAGTTTTTCTAATAATATTTGTGTAAGACTACGATACCAGTTAGATGGAGTGATGCTGGGATTGTTGTAAAGCAGGGATGAAGGGGAAACAATTTTGCCAGTGGTATCCAAGATTTTTAGAAAAATCTTTAATAACAGTATAGAAATAATAAGTTTCCTTTAATTTAAGTCTATGGTCACAAACTTTTTTGCTAACAGATTACCGGTTTCGGTCTATAATGACCATCATCAGATCTGCAGCAAAAAATGGGAAAAACATAAATACACTCGCAGATTGTCTACAGCTTAAAAACAATAAATGGGCCATAATGAAAAGTACTACTGACAAATATGTGCACTAGTGCGCCTTAAGTTGATTTGACGAAGCTGGTGCTGATGCTGCATTTTACGTTTGACGATGCCACTATGGCTGCAGTACATTAGAACTTTCATGTTATAAAACAAGTGTGCCTCTTCACACTTAAAGCGAACTAATGCATATAATGATCGAAACCGGTGATCTGTTGACAAAAAAGTTTCCGACCATAGATGTAAATTAAAGGAAACTTATTGTATATAAGGGTCACTGTTTTATTCGTGACAATATCACAGCTTGTGAAAGTATAGAAATATCTTTATATTTTAACTGTGGAAAAGAACAAGCTGGCCTTAGAAGTAGCACCACAGACCACACATACATTATCAACGAAACTATTAAAAGAATTTTCGGTTCACAGATTATCAGGATGCGTTTCACTGTATCACAGTACAATCTGCGTTAACAATGCTTCAAAATCAAGGAAAAAATCCTACTTAAATCGGTACGATGAATAATATTGCAACGAGGATACAGAGTAAAGTTTGGTATTGAGAAATGAGCTAGAGTACCAAAAGTATGTTCTACAACGTCTTAAAATAATTACAGTGGGAGAAACAAGGCGTCTGCATAACAGAATTTTATACAGAGCACCTTCAAACTGCAGATGAAACTGTCTTCTTTCCTCCTGTTTCAGAAAAACTTCAGCGAGAATGGAAGAACTAAACGGCGTAGGTATGATAGCACCCCTAGTTATTAATTAAAATACGATGAAAAGGGTGTTCAATAAGTAACCCAACAGAAAAACAGTAAATCTGACAGATTTTCTGATCGAGGCATGATCTGAAACGCATTAAAGTTGTATTGCCTCTGAAAGCAAAAAGCGATCAAGTTGTAGCATTTCACTAAAGTAGGAAAGCTTAATAAAACAAATGATGAATTTGTCTACTTAGGACAATTGAAAATGACAAGCGGTTGAACACTTAACGACATAAACACAAGCGTAAAATCATGTTGGGGTTCATTTGAGAAACTGAATGGTGTAATCAGAAGTAAATTCCTAATGTGCCTTAAACATAAAGCCTGTAACAAGTGTATGTTGCCAATACTACCATAAGAAACATGAGAGCTAAAAGCTTAGACAGTGTAAACATTGAGAGCTGTCCAACGAACAATGGGAAGATGCATGTTGAGTATATGAAGAGCGAAGAGAAAACCAAATAAACAGACTGGAGAAAAGACACGAGTCGAGAACGCGATAGCAGCTGTTACGAAAGTGAAACTGAAGATGGAAGGGGACATAATGAGACGAAACTGTTCCAGAGATTCGACAGGCAGTATACTGCTCCATTTGCACCATCAACAGAACAGGCTCTGCTAACAGTATACTACGCCTTCCACATCGCTGGCAACGGGTTCTACACAACGCTGGTGACTACTTTGAAGGACAGTAACAGGTGCAAACATGTAACTCTTTCGTATCGTTTGTGAATAAATAGTTGCCACTATTTAAGTTCCAACCCTCGTATTTCCTCGCAGGTTCCAAACAACGTTCAGTTTATCTCTTTGTTAGTGTCATACAGCTTTACAACAGGCTCAGTGGAGACATTTGGCAGTGGCAAATTGTTGTCTTTGACGACTTGTTTGGGAAGAATAATTGGTGGGAAATTGTTGAATGGTTTCTCAGATTCTTCAGATTAAGAGCTATCAATACAGTTTCTTAACACCATTCTTGTAATCCTTCTCAAACTGATCAGATGTAAAACGAAGCTAATAAATCAAAATAGATATTAAAACGTAATATGATATAGAATTTAAATCTGTTACATAACTGTGTTAGGAATGAAGTAAACTTAAGAATACAGTAGTATTAAATGAAGAACAAGAAAATCGTGCTCGTAAAGAGGATCGACTTTGTAAACATTGCACCAGTAATACAGCACGCTACCCATTACGCTCCAAACGACGGTGTATTCATTAGGAGTGTTTAATAGATCAAAATGTTCATCACAAAAATGAACACACGTAGAGGCGGCTATCTCATTTGGGTCTCTACGAGCGATCTGCAACGACATTTTACGCATCTTCTCATTCTTTGCAACATTCAGAAACAATTTTTCAGACGTTTTTACAGATGTATTTGTACAGTGTGGTACTATACACCATTTGCGAACCATTTTTCGAAACGAAAAGTCCAAAACAAGACGTCACTACTGTAAATGAGCTTCAAGACCGTAGGAGCTGCGAGCTAGCCAGTGACATCACGATTCAAACGGAGAGTTTTAGCGGGCTTTCACACTACTGTAGTTGAATTCCATTTCCGTTAAAAAAAAAACTGAAATTCATGTGGGATGAAATGACATAATTAACAATAATTAAGACGATTTCCAGAAAACAGTCAGATACCTTATTATCATTCCCGTAGAGATCTCTCTTCCTGTGGGGGTCCTACAGCTGTCGCCGCATCCCACTTATCTATGTCTAGCAGACAGTACCTCGTAGAGAGCATGAAGGAAAAAGAGGAATATCGAAGTTCTCACAAAGGTATGTAAGCGAATATTCTTCCTCCATTGCGTTGAAAACAGAATTCACCGTAAAGCAAGTTTTAAAATAAGATAAAGTAAAAGAAAAGATCTAGCCGAGTGGTCTAAGGCGCTGCAGTCATGGACTGTGCGGCTGGTTCCGGCGGCGGTTCGAGTCCTCCCTCGGACATGGCTGTATGTGTTTGTCCTTAGGATAACTTAGATTAAGTAGTGTGTAAGCTTAGGGATTGATGGTCTTAGCAGTTAAGTCCCATAAGATTTCACACACATTTGAACATTTTTTTCAAAAGAAAAGATCAGTATACCCTTTATGCATAACTCAGCAGATACCACACTTGGAAATCTGACTGTTGTCAGAGCCATGACATCATATAACGTTTCAATAATATCTTTGAGTCGCGGCAGACAGCATCCGAGAGACTTATTTATTTATGTATTTATTTCATTCCATTGTAGCCTGCTACCTATAATTTAAATAGACTGTATCGGTTCTCACAGAAATTATGCAATACACATTAATATGTAATTTTATCCTACACAAGTCCGAAAGACTTACGATCTCAAAGATAAATAGTTGCAGACATTATTTGTTTCATATGAGATCTTGGGAATCGTATTACGCGCCTCGCGGCATTGTGAGCATATACGTATCCATGCGCCACACATTGTGAAGAATTTTCTGTGTTGTGTTTAAGTGAAATAATTAAATTTTATTAAGAACAATTACAGTAACATTTAAAACGGTAGTAATTCATTTTATGAAGCCAGAACGTGTGAAATTTGTAAGAAATATTGTGGTTTTGGAGGGTCACAAGCAGAACAAGTTGCGACGGGTCCAGACACGCGTTGCTTAGTGTGTCTCCGTTGGAGCAGTGCTGGCGCGCTGTCACTATGAGTAGAATGAAGTATGACTTTTAACAGTGATCTTCCTTGTTCGAGCAGCTGCATATGTTTTAACAAATCATGATTTAAAATAAAAACTGGTGTGGCAAAGAAATGAGCAGTTACATCATCCCGCAGAGAGCCAAAAATAAGTGGTACCCTTTACAAGACTAATCCTGAACCCAGCAGTGTCTGTTGGCGTTATAAGAATATCTAAGTGACGTTTCTAATTGCACCGTAGATTCCTGTTCTGTATTCTGCAAAGTGTAGCCGATCAAGCTGGAGTGAAAACTTTCTTTGGTGGGTGCCCAAGAATAAAATGAACGAGGTGGTCTATCTACTGACCTTGACTCGGTCACTGAGGAGTTTCCGTCCTCCGTTAAAGAGGTGGCACAATATTGTTGGAAGTGTATACGATAATCTAGTCGACATGTAAAATTAAAAAGCTTTTTAGCATATACAAGTACACTAATCCGTTGACTGTTTTTTCTCGTGCCGGAAGAAAGAGCCGTAAAATTAACTCTTGCTTACAACGCGAACGATACTATGTTCTGAAGCCCACAAATGTATTCTCAAGACAGTTATGGATTTTCGCTGCCCTGCACCCGACAGCTGAATGCTATGACCGTTTACATTTAAGTGCTACATTGACTCATCACTAAAGGTTGTATTTCCAGCCCGCCGTTGTGGCCGAGCGGTTCTAGGCGCTTTAAATGGCTCTGAGCACTATGGGACTTAACATCTGTGGTCATCAGTCCCCTAGAACTTAGAACTACTTAAACCTAACTAACCTAAGGACATCACACACATCCATGCCCGGGGCAGGATTCGAACCTGCGGCCGTAGCGGTCACGCGATGCCAGACTGAAGCGCCTAGAACCGCACGGCCACACCGGCCGGCTAGGCGCTTCAGTCCGAAACCTCGCTGCTGCTACGGTCGCAGGTTCGAATCCTGCCTCGGGCATGGATGTTTGTGATGTTCTTAGGTTAGTTGGGTTTAAGTAGTTCTAAGTCTAGGGGACTGATGATCTAAGATGTCAAGTCCCATTGTGCTTAGAGCCATTTGTATTTCCACACAACCCCTTGTCTTAATTCAACCGATGTATCACTTCATTTAAAAACTTCTTTCGAGCCATTTTTTGTGTCTGGCATTTCTTCCAAGACTGAACGTCTGTACCTACGAAGATGTAAACGTCTCCTCAGTATACGCCAATAAGCGGTATGTGGAACGCCCAGCTCAGGAGGCGCACATCGACGCCATTTTATAGGATTGCTGCTACATCGTCTGGCACTTATAAACATATAGAGAATGTGTTAAGTGGCGTTGGAAAGCCTATCTCAGCCAAAGCCACTAGCTGAATCTCTACTATGTGGGGTTCGAAATTTGTGTGTTTGCCACAGGCTTCGCTTCTTCAAACTAAACCATTGCCACTGCAAGTTCGCAATCAATGAAAGCAGCCATTTTTGAAATATATCACATAGTTGTAGCTATTTGTTTACGGGAGATAAAATTTGCATTTTTTTAAAAGATTACAGCAGAAGTGGATTTACCGAGAGGTGACTGTAAAATAACATACAACTGGACAGTCTGCTGAAGCATCCGGAATATTTGAAGATGCCTGATGATGAGCGGATTCGATTAAAAGCTCGTGGTCGTAATTTCGTGTATTCGAAAGAGGTCTCTCGCAACAAATATTGAAGAAGTTCACCAGGTCCTTGCATAAGAAGAGGCGACTCCTAGATGATACCCTGTTGCAGTGTCCCCGGCATCCTCGCTGAGACCGCTCAGGAGAAATTGGTCGAGCTGTTGGGGAAGGTCCCAGCGCGCGCGTTGCATCACGGGTAATTGCGCGCCGTATCAGCCCGCGCCGGGCGGTTCGGCTGCTCGCGGATCGCTGTGTTTGTTGTTGACTGGCGGCGGCGGCGGCGGCGGCGGCGGCGGCGGCAGAGAAAGTAGACACACTTCACCTTCCCCAGTATGCGCACGGCAGCCGCCGCCCTATGTGGGTCAAGCTCGCCGTTCCAGGAACGCGTGACGCGCGGCCGCCGGACGCTTCAGGAGCTGCGTCACGCAGTGCGTGCCCGATGGAGCGGTGCCGGGAACACGGCCCCCAAGCAGGAAGCAGTCCCAGCGCACTTCTGTTAACAACTCGGATGCACTTTCTACACTTTCTGTTACCTTCGCAGACTTTGCGAAGTACTGCCGCTAACAGTGCGGCAGTTTCAAGTGTGATACGTACAAATTACTATAACCTCTTGGTCCAATAGCGGCCCCTCCCGCCGGGGGTTCGAGTCCTCCCTCGGGCATGGGTGTGTGAGTTGTTCTTAGCATACGTTGGTTTAAGTAGTGTGTACGTCTAGGGACCGATGACCTCAGCAGTTTGGTCCCTTAAAAATTCGCATACATTTGAACTTTTTTTTTTTCGTGGTCCTATAGGAGATTCGAAATGATCTGGTTTCGCTCATGGAAATTCTACCATCAACTAACAGATTGTTAGAGCAGTGATTGCCAGTCTCTGATGGGAACCCATCGAGAAACGAACATTTTGGTTCGTCGCCACCCAACTAGACATATGGTAGTGAGGCAACATTACAGATTTATACTCAATTGTTTAAACGATATTGTGCCATCTGTGGCTGTCATTTTTCCTTTACTCGTTGTAAGATTACATAGTTTTGGTCTGAGACCATTATGAACTATCTTTAAATGAAACCATCGATGACACGTTATGACGCACAAATCTCTGTACCTGTGTATATTTCTACGGCAAATACAATACAGTCAGCAGCTAGCAGGGCGTGTGCATCGGACCTTCGAGATGGGGGCGAAACAGTGACAACGCCACTTCTAGCCTTGGTCATGGATGGAAGGAAGGAGGTCATTAGAGACAGAATACAAGCTTCGATTGTTTCAAGGATGGAGAAGAAAACTGGCCATGCCATTTCAAAGGAACGACCCCAGCATTTGCCTGGCCCGATTTAGGAAAATCACGGAAAACTTAAATCAGGATAGCCGGACAGAGATTTGAAGCGTCGTCCTCCCGAAAGCGAGTTCAGTCTGGTAACCACTGCGCCGCCTCGTTAGGTTTAATAATGGTGCCACAACACCAACAAAGAGTGTCCACAAGTGTCTTCAAGTGTGCCACAATCGGCTGAAACCTCCCACTGTTGATCAGGTCACGTGGAGCTACCGAAATGCGGAGATGTTAATTACGACGTTTTCGCCCGCAGTTTCATAAAGTCCCAGACTAACACCGATTTAGCGTCCAGTCGAAGCCAAATAGAGCGCCAAAGACTGAGGCAAACCAGCAATGTATGCGCGCGTCCCTGCGAACGTCGCTTTTGTCATCTTGGAAGACAGGTGTGCCCACAGCACACTCGTCATGAAGGTCAACAGTTCATCAATGACTATGCTTAAATAAAAGTCCTGATTTCTGTTCGTGGTAACCTCAATACGCATGAGCACAGTCTATGACAAACAGTCGCGAAACGATTTAGGTCAAAAGGAAATACAACCATTTTAGTCAAGTCACAACAGGTCATCCGCTTCTTGTGTTAGTATCGCTTCAGTTTTGAAGTGCTCGTTTTTCCCGCGCGCCGTTCGAGAGTGAAACGGTAGAGAGATAGCTTGAAGGTGATTCATTGAACCATCTACCAGCCACTTTATTGTGAATAGCAATCACGTAGATGTACATGTAAATGCCCAGGCCCGAGGGCGTGTGCTAGGGTGGCGACAGCGACGGTAACGGATCTAATACAAGTTCAGTTTCAGAACCAAAAAATTGCTGCTTTGCTGACGATGGTACGTCAACTTCTAGCTGCACAAACCGCGTCGGACGCGGAACGACAACCGACCAACCGACTAGTCTAACAAGTGCCGCGGACCAGGATACCAACATTCCGCCAATTTAGCGACACAGAAGAGGAATGGGTCGAATATCTGACACAGTTCGAAGCAAATATTGCATCGTAATTCAGAATAACACACGCGCTGCGAGACTCTATTTATCCACCGACACCGGACAAGCGACTTTCAAGTAAATGCCACGCCTGTGTGGAAATATACATAATGGATGTACGAGTACAGGTTGTACTTAAATGGTTGACGACATATGGAAGTTTGGGTCTGGTCGTGAATTGTGCTCCGATAGCCTAATGGTGAGGCGACTACTCGCGTTAAGTAGGTTCGAGTCCCGGTCCGGCACAAATTTTCATTGTCGTCATTCCATTATACAGCCATTGGTTGTCCATATCCGTAATTGTTAATAGATTTAATGTATTTCATAATGTCTGTAGTAACAGCTTCGATGGCTTCCTGCATTTGAAAAGAGGTAAAATCGCAAATCGTGGGACTGCACGATGTGCCTCTAGTCGGCTACTGTTCATTTTTGGACAACATGGTTGTGGAGAGAAGCAGCGATTAGTATGATTACTGTCCAGTTTCGGTGTTGTTTGGTCTGCTGGAGGCGTGCAGCTTTACGTGCTGCTGTGAACAATGGCCTTTAGCAATGTAACCAAGTCCAAATGTCCATTGCATGCAGTCTCTTCGCATCGATCGCTCGGAAACCTGTTTTTGATGGACCTTGATTCAGTGACAATAGAAGTTCCTGTTGGGCTTGAAACCTATTATGAATGTCAAAGTGCGATACCTGTCTGTTATCCAGTGTTGCATTGTAATACCTAACACACTGGCCGTGGCTGTGTGCTCTGCCTGTTGCTATTGTCTACAACAGGGTCGTTTTCTAGGGAAGGAGGTGATGCTAATCCTCCTAAATAGGTAGTGGTCTGCACATAAGAGGCGTGCTCGTGGCTGCGTGATTTCCCCACGACGATCGGTGTTTCCAACACTGAAGTAAACGCAGGACGCAGAACATCACAGAAGTGCTATAAGCAGGAGCCTGACAATGGAGCCTGGCCCGTGGAAATGTCTACATTCTGCTGCTGAATCAGAGCTCAAAGGCCTTAACATTGAATAGTTTCGTGTAGTGGTTTGAATCTCACAAAATCGAGAGGCCAGCCGACAGCCATGATGAGATGCAGAAGTCGTGTGCGCTCTGAGGCAAAGGTGACGGTTTTGTCATATATTTCTGAAGCTAAGAGCAGGTGAGCCTTCATGATCAGCTATGTTATTTATTGCAGTACCTGAGAGACTCTGAAATGTATGTCCAATAGCAGTTGTCGAATTCCGCTTAGGCATTTTGCTGTTTTTCTCGAGAAGTGTTGGAGATTAGTGAGCATGCACTTGTTTACTAAAGAGCGAGATGTCAGACCAGACTGTGAACTCATTGGCTAGTAGGAAGAGGGTTTGGATAAAACAGATGGACTTGGCTAAGGCATAGGTGTGCATGTCCAGGATCTCCTCCCAAACCTATGGATCTATTTCAACCAAATTTGGCACACAAACAGCAGGCCTCATGAGTATCAGCACTGTGGAGTTTATAGCCTCCAAACTGCAATAGTGGCGGGATAGGGGAGAAAGTGAGCTATTTCTGCTCCTGGCATATAGACTGTCCAGCATGACAGATTTGTTTTGTGGGAACAGTATTGGCCTGCCACATTAACCTGCTTTGCAGGGCAGACCACATATCAGGGGCGACAAATGGTTTTCTGGGCTCTGATATGTAGGCTGCCCTACATGACAGGAGTGTTGTGTTGAAGAAGTAGGGACCAGCTTTATCGACCTGATTTGCATAGCAGCCTCTATGTCAGGGCCAAATAAATTATTTTCGAGCCCTTGATGTGTAGCTTGCCCTTCATGACAGGCAAAGTGTGGGAATAGTATGGGTCTGCTTTACTGAATATTACAGGGGTTACAGGTGCCTATGAGTGTGGCTGGGGTTTGGTTGAGTGAGGGATAGGGGAGGGTATGGACAGAGTGAGGGGGAGAAGGTAATGGACAGGGAGCAGAGAGGAGAGGAAGATGTAGGAGGCAGGTGAAAGTTGTAGAGGGGTGGACAGGTGAAAAAGGAAGAGGGGGAGGGGGATACACTCAGAGAGAGAGAACAGAAAGATATGGACAGACTGTGGGTGTGGTGCAACTGGACAGACAGGGAAAAGGAAATGAAGAGACTGAGAGGGTGGAATGGAGGAGATAGACATATAGTGGTAGGAGAATGAGATGGACACATAGAGGGGAACGGCGAGGTGTGTTCAGTATATGTTTCGAACACCAACGTGGATGAAGCCGTGGGAAAAGGCTGGTTCATGCCAATAAATTTCATTTGTTTTCGTGTAAATTTGAGAGTGATAGTTTCGTATGATTCTTTCCGTATTGGCTTTGAACTGTACCCCTGTTTGGGTCTTCTAGTGATTATAGATGAAAGTTGATAGTGACCAGACGGATGTGGTTTATGGTGCGTTAGCGCTGAACATATTCCCTTCCACTGGTCGGATATCGGAATCTTTCTGGTAGAAGATGTATTGTTACTAGCCTTTGATGATTGACATTGGATTAGGTAGGATTTTAAGCCTGTCTCAGGGGGTTAAAGTGAGGCTGACGATTTATATTTAGATTCATTTTACGTGTGTAGCAGTGAAGCGAATTAACCCAGGTCCACCAATAAACGTTTCCGGCGAAATCCGCGGTACAGCAGATCGCGTAATTTGCCTTGCGCGCCGCACATTGGCAAGAACTCGTAGATTCTACCCGCGGCTGCTTGTGTCTCTTCGAAAGGAACTCTTCAATATGGCTGCGAGTGGTACGCCATCCCTTGTAGATACGTAGGGCAGACTGCGTTGATGCACCAAAGAATCGAGCAGATTGAAACTCAGTATTTCTTGCTTCCTGGCAGATTAAAACTGTATGCTGGGCCGAGACTCCAAATCGAGATTTTTGCCTTTCACGTGCAAGTGCTTTGCCGACTGTGCCTCCCAAGCATGATTCACGACCTATCCTCACAGCTTTACTCACAGCGCAAGTAAAGCTGCGAGGGCGGGTCGTGTATCGTGGTTATGTAGGTCAGGTAGTAGAGCACTTGATCGCGACAGGCAGAGGTCCCGAGTTCGAGTCTCAGTCTGGCACACAGTTTTAATTGGCCAGGAAACTTCATATGAGAGCCCACTTCACTGAAGACTGACAAATCTCTTCCGCGGTAGCTCTTTCCTCCCATTCTGTCACGTCTCCACGTCGATCCATGTTACCGCTTGATTCCCTACAGCTGTCCGTCTGATACTAGTTCTGCACTATCTACAGCGGAGCGCTCAAAGTCGTACAGTGTGCTCTTCGAAGAGATGAGATTATGTCTCAGGTAGGCACCAGGAGAATAAGGTAAGCTACAAGGTTGCGTGCGGGGCCAGTGGCAAGGTACTGTTTTTCGTACAGCAAGATCCACGACGAAGCCGGGCGCCACAGGTTGGCGGCGGACTCCTCGAGAGACTGTGGACTGGTGAGGAGTGCGGGCACTGCCCACCGGCCAGCGCCGCCACTGGTACGGCTTGGCGCGGACGCGGAGAAAGCGGCAGCCGGACCGGACACTGGCCGCCGACCGTGTGCTGACGTCACGCCGCGCCTCTGACACACCGCACCGCACCGCCCCACCCCTTGACCGTACGGAGACAAAAAAAGTAGACAGGGCGGACGTGACGACAAATATGCCAGTAGCTTCCAGAATAGCCAACAGTGGCTGCCCACTTGTCTCATCTGGGATTTACACACTTGCTGAGGTGAAAGATATTGTGGTACTCATCGGACGGTCCTTAATTACACTAGCAATTTGATGCAGTGAGTATTGCCTTTTCGTTTAGGATTTTCGTACCATTTGGATTGGATACTCAATTTTACGCGTCATATTCTTCGTCCGACAGTCTCATGCGAGCTGGATTATGCGATAACGGCATTAGTACACTAATTAGTTAAGAGATGAACAGCATGATCCCAGACCTCTACACATATTTCATGTCATATCTACACTGAAGTGACAAAAGGCATGGGATATCTCCTAATATGGTGTCGGACCTCCTTTTGCCTGGTGTAGCGCAGAAATTCCACGTGGCATGGTTCAACAGGTCGCTGGAAGTCCCCTGCAGGAATGTTGAGCCATGCCGTCCATTATTGCGAAAGTGTCTAGTGTTATAGATTTTGCTATTCACACATATTTAATCAAATATAACAGTAATGATGATAATGTCTAGCAATGTTTGCCGACAAAATAAAGAATGCAACCTATAACACTAGATTGCGTACTCACGGCAGTTCTGCTTTGCCGTTTTTGGTACGACTCGGAAACAGAGAGAAATTAATGGATGATCGCCGATGCGTCGGTTCTCGATTGTGTTCAGGAGACGTAAGGTTTGATTACGCGAAGATGGTATCGTGACTGACCTTTGACACGGGTTGCTTTCACGCAATCAGATTCTTCGATGAATATACCTAAGGGACCTATTTGAATGATAAAAAAATGGAAATGAATGCAAAACAGTAAATTTTTGTTAAAAATTATCAGATTCGAAATTGAACACATTAATGTCCTCCCGAATACAATCGAGATACCGCGATGAAGAGCGAACATGTAACAAAGCTTACATGCATTGAAAAATCATGGTGAGTTTAAAGAAAAGAATAATCACAGATTTTTTGAAAAGTGAAGCATCAATATATTCTCAAAGAACAAAGGCGTTAAACTAATAGACATTAACAAATATATACTGAATACAAAACTTACATTTTTATGTTTCCCTCATACATGGAGCAGTCCAATAATCGCTGCTTTTGTCTGTCCGAGATTTCTTCAGAATTAAATGTTCTGGCGTGCACGTAAGTACTTTTTAGCGTCACACGGATTACCGCAGCGTTTTTCTTGGTGATTTACATGGTTTTTGACACTAAATAAAATATAACTTGTAACCGTGCTACACAACACGTCTTAACAAATCGGTGACCAAACGTAAAAAGGTAATGAAGTCTCTAGAACATTTCTTGTTGTTGTTGTTGTTGTTGTGGTCTTCAGTCCTGAGACTGGTTTGATGCAGCTCTCCATGCTACTCTATCCTGTGCAAGCTTCTTCATCTCCCAGTACCTACTGCAACCTACATCCTTCTGAATCTGCTTAGTGTATTCATCTCTTGGTCTCCCTCTACGATTTTTACCCTCCACGCTGCCCTCCAATACTAAATTGGTGATCCCCTGATGCCTCAACACATGTCCTACCAACCGGTCCCTTCTTCTTGTCAAGTTGTGCCACAAACTCCCCCCAATTCTATTCAATACCTCCTCATTAGTTATGTGATCTACCCATCTAATCTTCAGCATTCTTCTGTAGCACCACATTTCAAAAGCTTCTATTCTCTTCTTGTCCAAACTGTTTATCGTCCATGTTTCACTTCCATACATGGCTACACTCCATACAAATACTTTCAGAAATGACTTCCTGACACTTAAATCTATACTCGATGTTAACAAATTTCTCTTCTTCAGAAACGCTTTCCTTGCCATTGCCAGTCTACATTTTATATCCTCTCGACTTCGACCATCATCAGTTATTTTGCTCCCCAAATAGCAAAATTCCTTTACTACTTTAAGTGTTTCATTTCCTAATCTAATTCCCTCAGCATCACCCGATTTAATTCGACTACATTCCATTATCCTCGTTTTGCTTTTGTTGATGTTCATCTTATAGCCTCCTTTCAAGACACTATCCATTCCTTTCAACTGCTCTTCCAAGTCCTTTGCTGTCTCTGACAGAATTACAATGTCATCGGCGAACCTCAAAGTTTTTATTTCTTCTCCATGGATTTTAATACCTACCCCGAATTTTTCTTTTATTTCCTTCACTGCTTGCTCAATATACAAATTGAATAATATTGGGGAGAGACTACAACCCTGTCTCACTCCCTTCCCAACCACTGCTTCCCTTTCGTGTCCCTCGACTCTTATAACTGCCATCTGGTTTCTGTACAAATTGTAAATAGCCTTTCGCTCCCTGTACTTTACCCCTGCCACCTTCAGAATTTGAAAGAGCGTATTCCAGTCAACATTGTCAAAAGCTTTCTCTAAGTCTACAAATGCTAGAAATGTAGGTTTGCCTTTCCTTAATCTAGCTTCTAAGATAAGTCGTAGGGTCAGTATTGCCTCACGTGTCCCAACATTTCTATGGAATCCAAACTGATCTTCCCCGAGGTCGGCTTCTACTAGTTTTTCCATTCGTCTGTGAAGAATCCGCGTTAGTATTTTGCATCCGTGATTTATTAAACTGATAGTTCGTTAATTTTCACATTTGTCAACACCTGCTTTCTTTGGGATTGGAATTATTATATTCTTCTTGAAGTCTGAGGGTATTTCGCCTGTCTCATACATCTTGCTCACCAGATGGTAGAGGTTTGTCAGGACTGGCTCTCTCAAGGCCGTCAGTAGTTCTAATGGAATGTTGTCTTTCTCCCGGGGCCTTGTTTGGACTCAGGTCTTTCAGTGCCCTGTCGAACTCTTCACGCAGCATCGTATCTCCCATTTCATCTTCATCTACATCCTCTTCCATTTCCATGATATTGTCCTCAAGTACATCGCCCTTGTATAGACCCTCTATATACTCCTTCCACCTTTCTGCTTTCCCTTCTTTGCTTAGAACTAGGTTTCCATCTGAGCTCTTGATATTCATACAAGTGGTTCTCTTCTCTCCAAAGGTCTCTTTAATTTTCCTGTAGGCAGTATCTATCTTTCCCCTAATGAGATAAGCCTCTACAGCCTTACATTTGTCGTCTAGCCATCCCTGCTTAGCCATTTTGCACTTCCTGTCGACCTCGTTTTTGAGACGTTTGTATTCCCTTTTGCCTGCTTCATTTACTGCATTTTTATATTGTCTCCTTTCATCAATTAAATTCAGTATTTCTTCTGTCACCCAAGGATTTCTACTAGCCCTCGTCTTTTTACCTACTTGATCCTCGGCTGCCTTCAGTATTTCATCCCTCAAAGCTACCCATTCTTCTTCTACTGTATTTCTTTCCCCCATTCCTGTCAATTGTTCCCTTATGCTCTCCCTGAAACTCTCTACAACCTCTGGTTCTTTCAGTTTATCCAGGTCCCATCTCCTTAAATTCCCACCTTTTTGCAGTTTCTTCAGTTTTAACCTACAGGTCATAACCAATAGATTGTGGTCCGAATCCACATCTGCCCCTGGAAATGTCTTACAATTTAAAACCTGGTTCCTAAATCTCTGTCTTACCATTATATAATCTATCTGAAACCTGTCAGTATCTCCAGGCTTCTTCCATGTATACAACCTTCTTTCATGATTCTTGAACCAAGTGTTAGCTATGATAAAGTTGTGCTCTGTGCAAAATTCTACCAGGCGGCTTCCTCTTTCGTTTCTTACCCCCAATCCATATTCACCTACTACGTTTCCTTCTCTCCCTTTTCCTACTACCGAATTCCAGTCACCCATGACTATTAAATTTTCGTCTCCCTTCACTACCTGAATAATTTCTTTTATTTCATCATACATTTCTTCAATTTCTTCGTCATCTGCAGAGCTAGTTGGCATATAAAATTGTACTACTGTAGTAGGCGTGGGCTTCGTATCTATCTTGGCCACAATAATGCGTTCACTATGCTGTTTGTAGTAGCTTACCGGATTCCTACTTTCCTATTCATTATTAAACCTACTCCTGCATTACCCCTATTTGATTTTGTGTTTATAACCCTGTAGTCACCTGACCAGAAGTCTTGTTCCTCCTTCCACCGAACTTCACTAATTCCCACTATATCTAACTTTAACCTATTCATTTCCCTTTTTAAATTTTCTAACCTACCTGCCCGATTAAGGGATCTGACATTCCACGCTCCGATCCGTAGAACGCCAGTTTTCTTTCTTAAGAAATGATATATTGTTCTTTCAAATATTTCGTAGCTTATTGCTATCGAGCGCTGTGGCAATGATTTAGATATCTGCGCCGAGCGGGTCACAGTGTTTATTTGAAGTATTTTAACGCTGGACGCGCATCTTGCTGTAGGCGTAGATTATAAAGTATTTCGTCTCTTTACTCATGCGCTGAGATGCTTAATATCTTTACGAACTAGAGCCCGATGGCTGTTCCTTTCTTTTATGACAAATATCTCATTCGCAAAGTATCTGAAATCCAATAATATTATAAGTTCTGCCAGTGCAGTATTGTGTGCACGAAATGACTTCTCGATCATGTTCCATAAAGGTTCGATGGGATTCATGCCGGGCTATCTGAGTGGCCAAATCAATCGTTCGAATTGTCCAGTAAGATCTTCAAACCAATCGTAAACGGCTGTGTCTCGCTGACATCGTTGTTTGTGAACTCGAAGTTCATGCAAAGTGAATGCAAACGGTCTCCAAGTAGGCGAACATAAATATTTCCAGTCAATGATCGGTTCAGTTGGTCTAGTGGACCCAGTCAGTTCCATGAAAACACAGCCCGCACTATTATGAAGCCACCACTAGGTTGCACAGTGTCCTGTTGATAGCTTCGTCCATGGCTTTGTGCGGTGTGCGCCACGTTCGGATCCTACCATCAGCACTTACTAACTGGAATCTGGACTCACCTAACCAGGCCAAGGTTTTCCAGCCGCTAGGATCCAACCGAAATGGTCACGAGCCCAGGAGGGGAGCTATAGGCGATGTCGTGCTAGCAAAGGCACTCTCATCGGCCGTCAGCTGTCATAGCCCATTAATGCCAAATTTTTCCCAACTGTCCTGATAGATATGTTCGTCGTATGTCCCACATTGATGTCTGTGGTTATTTCACGGATTGTTGCTTGTCTGTGAGCACTGATAATTCTGCGCAAACGCCGCTGCTCTCGGTCGTTAAGTGAAGCCCGTTGGCCACTGCGTTGTCCGTAGTAAGAGGTAATGCCTGAAATTTGGTATTCTCGCCACAGTCTTGACACTGTGGGTCGCGGAATATTGAATTCCCTAACCATTTCCGAAATGGAATGTCCCATGCCTATAGCTCCAACTACCATTCCGCGTTCGCAGTCTGTTAGTCCCCTTCGTGCAGCCTTAATCACGTCAGAAACATTTTCACTTGAATCACCCGAGTACAAATGACAGCTTCGTCAGTACACTGGCCTTTTATACCTTGTGTACGCGATGCTAGCTCCACCTGTATATGTGCATATCGCTGTCCCATGACTTAAGTCACCTCAGAGTATTTATACAGAATAATTCTAAACCCGCGTCCCATAGGACAAATAGGGCGAACCAGAACTCCATCGACATACCTCCAGAGATGGTAGTGTGGACAAAACAAGAATAAAATCTCTCGTAAACATGGATTGTAAAACGCTTTACCTTACGATCTGTGATCACTTGTTCATGTTCCTTACTTTGAAACACATTTCATCTGTTAATCGGTGTAAGCCAGCCTGATCACGATCGCTCAACTGCCATCCGCATCTCTCTGACATTCGTAGCAGTTGGTTCCAAGCCATCTCATGCGATGAAATCCCTGAAGTGATTAATGCGATTTAAATCAGATGATTTAATGACTGCATAATTACTTTCAGTCCGTCGAATGTTTTTCAAGATATTCTGACGCAGTCTGTCAGCGATGAGAAGGAGAATTGTCCTGCTGAAGGATTAGGCTGCCTGCCGGGTGCTGCAAACGATGAAATGGATGTGTCGTTGCGAAGAGAGGCGACGGCAGACGTGCTAAAGACCCTATTCCATCTCGTGTAAACAACCACCACTCACCGATGCCAGATATATCTCCTGTTGGTAAATAAGAGCCTCATGTGACTTTAAACATATTCGTCCCCTGAAATCGGCGTGTAGCCAAGTGCACAGAGCATCATCAGTTAATGAGACTTATTCCATGCTTTTGCCGTTCGTATTAATCTCTGTGCCCTGTGGCTAGCGGTGAGTAGAGGCACACACATGGGAGGATGACTCCCGCACGCCATGGCGACTAGATGGGTCTGCATGGTACAGCCGCTCACCTGTCGTTGTTGTCCAGCTCCAGAATGACGATCGATTTACTGACAGTGGGTCCCATACATCCACTGTTATCATCAGCAACACACGACAACGCTAACTGACTGGCCTCTGCGTTTTACCCATGACATTTGAGGAGCCTGTACTACATCGCAAACGGAATGTCCTAGGCGTCGGGTCATTTGACATCCACTGCAGTATGAAGACATTCTCCATGTTTCTCCACTCATTACGATCTTCAGACACACTCTTCCTGTATGTTTTGTGACATCGTGAACCTTTCCTTCTGTTATAGCATGCAAAGGAGTTGCAGTGTTTTAATACTGCATGTCGTTAGCTTTTCTACGAAGGAGTTGTAACGGTTGACACATATTCAATTATGACGCTTTGAATATCGCTGTCATTAACTGTTAAGGGGAAGTCTTGCGGCCGGCCGCTGTGGCCGAGCTGTTCTAGGCGCTTCAGTCCGGAACCGCGCTGCTCCTGCGGTCGCGGGTTCGAATCCTGCCTCGGGCATGGATGTGTGTGATGTCCTTAGGTTAGTAAGGTTTAAGTAGTTCTAAGTTCTCGGGGACTGATGACCTCAGATGTTAAGTCCCATAGTGCTCAGAGCCATTTTGCTCGGAGCAATTTGAACCAATTACAAATGGTTCAAATGGCTCTGAGCACTATGGGACTCAACATCTGAGGTCATAAGTCCTCTAGAACTTAGAACTACTTAAACCTAACTAACCTAAGGACATCACACACTTCCATGCCCGAGGTAGGATTCGAACCTGCGACTGTAGCAGTCGCGCGGTTCCAGACTGAGGCGCCTAGAACCGCTCGGCCACCCCGGCCGGCTGAACCAATTACAGAACCGCTTTATAAATAATCACCAAAAGTGACAAGTTTGGAAAAGTGTGATTACTCAAGAATTCATGGTGTTCCAGGCATTTATCACAAGTAGTCGTGAGCCATACTTAACGAAAGCAGTGTACAGAAGTGATGAAGGGACGTCGCCGTAAGTCCCCTACAACATAAATACTAGACTAACCGAAACAGGCACTACCATGAGCGCACCAGCATATAGATTCTCCCGCTCTTCTCACTTAGACTAGACCTAAGAAAGCGAGAGCATCATCACAGTGAGGACAACATGCAGAGATTTTTGAAAGTTAACCGGCTCTTCAAAAGTTTAATGTCATTCACTCTAATAACTTCATCAATAGCGATTACGTAATGCTGTAGAAATGACTGGTAGGCGACAGGCCTAGTGGTAAATGGTTACCCTCAACGAAAAAGAACTGTGAACGTCACCCGCTGAATACTACAGAAGCAAAAGAAAGAGACGACTCCAACGCACATGGATAGCAGTAACATCAAATTTTCCTAATCCTAAAATAAAGTAACAATTAAAAAAATGGAAGCGCACGTTGCATCAAAAATTAGATAGGTATATTATCTATTTCCACATAAACGAGAAAATTTTTAACCATTAGTATCACAAGAATCACACTCGTACTACAAGAAGATGAACATAAATATTTAGGTATTTTTTTCGTATCAGCAGCCACAGCCACAGCCACAAACTTACACGGAGGAGCCACGCAGAAGTGCCGCAATTCGACGTGGCATGCACTCGACTAATGTCTGAAATAGTGCTGCGGGGAACTGACGCCACCATGAATCCTGCAGGGCTGTCCATCAATACGTATGAATACGAGGGGGTGGAGATCTCTTCTGTACAGCACGTTGCAAGGCATCCCAGATATACTCAATAATATTCATGTCAGGGCAGTCTGGTGGTCAGCGGAAACGTTTAAATTCAGAAGAGTGTTCCTGGAGCCTCTCTGTAGCAATTCTGGACGTGTCGGATGTCGCATTGTTCTGCAGAATTGCCCAAGTCCGTCGGAATGCACAAAGGGCGTAAATGGACGCAGGTGATCAGACAGGATGCTCACGTATGTGTTACCTGTCAGAGACGTATCTGTAAGTGTCAGCGGTCCCATATCACTCCAACTGCGCACGCCCCACGCTATTACAGAGCCTCCGCCAGCCTGAACAGTTCGCTGCTGACATGCAGGGTCCATGGAATGATGAGGTTGTCTCCATGCCCGTACACGTACTTCGATACAATTTGAAACGAGACTCGTCCGACCAGGCAACATGTTTCCAGTCATCAACAGTCCAAGGTCGGTGTTGACGGACCAAGGCGAGGCGTAAAGCTTTGTGTCGTGCAGTGACCGAGGGTACACGAGTGGGCCTACGGCTCCGAAAGCCCATATCGGTGATGTTTCGTTGAATGGTTCGCACGCTGACACTTGTTGGTGACCCAGCATTGAAATCGGCAGCAATTTGCGGAAGGTTTACACTTCTGTCATGTTGAACGATTCTCTTCAGTGATCGTTGGTCCCGTTCTTGCAGGATCTTTTACCGGCCGCAGCGATGTCGGAGATTTGATGTTTTACCGGATTCCTGATATTCACGGTACACTCGTGAAATCGTCGTACGGGAACATCCCCACTTCATCGCTACCTCGGAGATGCTGTGTCTCATCGCTCGTGCGCCGACTATAACACCACGTTCAAACTCACTTAAGTCTTGATAACCTGCCATTGTATGACCGTTAACCGATCTAGCAACTGCGCCAGACACTTGTGTTGTATAAGCGTTGCCGATCGCAGCGCCGTATTCTGCACGTTTACTTATGTCTGTATTTGAATACGCATGGCTGTATCAGTTCTTTGGCCCTTCAGTATATTAAAAATTTATTCCATTTTCTACCTCAGTTGTTACATCACGACCAGCTGATTTCTGCGTCGCGCTATTTTCAAGTGCTAGTCCTGTCCATGTAATGTTAAACGGACATCCTGCGTGGGTGTATACAAATGTACGTCTCTAATTTAAATATTTAAAACCCGGCCGTAAAAGCCTCGAGCGATTAAATATTTAATGACGGGTAGGGGACGTTGCTCTCGCTCTAGTTTGCTACGACAACAGTTAAATATTTAAATGAGAGAGGCACATTTTATACACCCACACAATATGGTGGTGAAAAGTTACATCGACGGGAATAGTATCTGGAAATGTCACGACGTCGAAATCAACTTATCCTGTAATACAATCTACCCTGACTGTGTGGTGACATTCAAGGTGGAAAATGGAATGCTCTTGTAATAGTTAAGCAGCAACCACTTGTAAGTTCTGCCTTCCGTTCCGACACATTCCCTATACTCCCAATAACCATCTCATCCTAACTGCTTTCAACAGTACGCCGTCGTCACCGGCTTTATAGCCCTCTACGCTATCCTTCAGAAGTCCCAGTAGTCGCTTCAGCTCCATCTCAAGCATTCTATGATATATGCTCGTGCAGCCGGTGGCTCTTTGGATACGCTATTTTTAAATCTCCAGTCTTTAGACTGGATTGATGCTGTCCTCCATCTGTTACCATCTTGTGGTAACTGTTTCATCTCTACGGTCTACCACAACTGTTATCTTTGTTGGCCCGTACAGTGTGGCCCCCCTGACGCTGCTTCCAGCACCAACTTAACTACGTCGTAGCAGATCTCCCACTAACCTATCCCTACTTGCAGGTTGGGTATTCCACTGACTTCTTTGGTCGCCTATTGTTTTTAATACCTTTTCATTTCGTACCTTATCGTTGACTAGGCAAAAATTAAGGGGTCATCTACGTGCAGCTCCCGTCTTCAAAGTTT
Organism: Schistocerca nitens; assembly: GCF_023898315.1. Taxonomy (NCBI): domain Eukaryota; kingdom Metazoa; phylum Arthropoda; class Insecta; order Orthoptera; family Acrididae; genus Schistocerca; species Schistocerca nitens. The sequence goes on along the minus strand of NC_064615.1, from coordinate 574,920,979 downwards.
TTGCCTCACCATTTAGAACTTTTCTATTCTACTAGCACTCTAAAACAGACTGCCTGGCTGAAAAATTGAAACACACAGAAGGGTAGGAGCGAACGAAATGAAACCTCACTGCCTGAGAGGGTATGCAATTCAATAATTACTAAAAGGAGTCAAATTTACAAAGAACTTAGCAGTATGAGGCGACTTATCAGAATGATGCCGCACCATCTCTGCCCAGCTTGCTTGCACTGCTTCGGTTCTGAACAGTATCACAAAGCTGTCTTACCTTCTTCTGAGACACGCTGGCTCTGGGATGGACTTGACGTTCGAGCTGGTCCTACATATGTCCTATCGGGGACAGATCTCGGCATCTTGCTGACCATAACAGTCCCCAACATCACGTAGACAGTACTTAGGGCCACGTGCCATGTGTGGACGAGCATTGTCATGTTGAAAAATAACACCACAATACTGTCGCAAAGGAGGTAATACGCGAGGACGCTGGACGTCATTGATTTACCACTCTTAGAGTTCCCTCAGTCAATACCAGCCATAACCTAAAGTCGCACACGACGGCTTCCCACACCACGATGTGAGGAGTAACAGCGCTGGTCCTCTCCAAAACAACGGAAGAGTTGCTCCTCTCACCAGATTACCACCACATTTCCAGACGAAGATAATCCGGGACAGTGCAGAACCGCGATTCATCGCTGAGCGCAATACGACGCCATTCCTCAGAATTCCATGCTTCCCACACGGTCAGGGCATGACTGCAAACGCCGCGATTTGCGTTGTGGTGTTGACAGCAGTCTCCGTATGAGGCAGTCGACGAGTATGCCTGCCCTCACGTTCCCATGCAGTCCAACGTCTGGGCAGTGCCACATCGGTATGTCCTACAAATCTTACACAATGCGACCAACCAGCCAAATGGAGACCAAAAATGAGATCGCTAGTATAGAGCGCTGATAAAGCTGTTTCACACAAGCATTTGTGTGTCCTTCACTCAACATCTGGCGCTCTTCGCGCCCCTTATGTACCCTACCAAGCCTGGTAGCAACGCCAAACACGATCAACACTAATGCACTCTCGTGAGCGTTCTACCTGCCATAGAAAATTGCAGCTCTAACGATTTATGTACACACTGGAGGTGCCGCGGCTCCCTCCGTCGGAGGTTCGAGTCCTCCCTCGGGCATGGGTGTGTGTGTTGTCCTTAGCGTAAGTTAGTTTAAGTTAGATCAAGTAGTGTGTAAGCTTAGGGACCGATGACCTCAGCAGTTTGGTCCCATAAGACCTGACCACAAATTACCATTTTTTTTTACACTGGAGGTGCGTACATGTACTACACTACTGGCCATTAAAATTGTTACACCACGAAGATGACGTCCTACAGACGCGAAATTTAATCGACAGGAAGAAGATGCCGTGATATGCAAATGATTAGCTTTTCAGAGCATTCACACAAGGTTGCCACCCGAGGCGACACCTACAACGTGCTGATATGAGGAAAGTTTCCAACCGATTTCTCATACACAAGCAGCAGTTGACGGGCGTTGCCTGGTGAAACGTTGTTGTGATGCCTCGTGTACCATCACGTTTCAGACTTTGATAAAGGTCGGATGCCTCGTGTACCATCACGTTTCAGACTTTGATAAAGGTCGGATGCCTCGTGTACCATCACGTTTCAGACTTTGATAAAGGTCGGATTGTAGACTATCGCGATTGCGGTTTATCGTATTGTGACATTGGTGCTCGCGTTGGTCGAGATCCAATGACTGTTAGCAGAATATGAAATCGGTGGGTCCAGGAGGGTAATACGGAACGCCGTACTGGATGCCAACGGCGTCGTATCACTAGCAGTCGAGATGACACGTATCTTATCCGCATGGCTGTAACGGATCGTGCAGCCACGTCTCGATCCCTGAGTCAACACATGGGGACGTTTGCAAGATAACAACCATCTGCACGAACAGTTCGACGACGTTTGCAGCAGCATGGACTATCAGCTCACAGAGCATGGCTGCGGTTATCCTTGACGCTGCATCAGAGACAGGAGCGCCTGCGAACCTCGGTGCACGAATAGCAAAACGTCATTTTCTCGGATGAATCCAGGTTCTGTTTACAGCATCAGGATGGTCGCATCCGTGTTTGGCGACATCGCGGTGAACGCACATTGGAAGCGGATATTCGTCATCGCCATACTGGCTTATCACCCGGCGTGATGGTATGGGGTGCCATTGGTTACACGTCTCGGTCACCTCTTGTTCGCATTGACGGCACTTTGAACAGTGGATGTTACATTTCAGATGTGTTACGACCCGTGGCTCTACCCTTCATCTGATCCATGCGAAACCCTACATTTCAGCAGGGTAATGCACGACCGCATGTTGCAGGTCCTGTACGGGCCTTTCTGGAGACAGAAAATGTTCGACTGCTACCCTGGCCAGCACATTCTCCAGATCTCTCACCAACTGAAAACGTCTGGTCAATGGTAGCCGAGCAACTGGCTCGTCACAATACGCCAGTCACTACTCTTGATGAACTGTGGTATCGTGTTGAAGCTGCATGGGCAGCTGTAGCTGTACACGCCATCCAAGCTCTATTTGACTGAATGCCCTGGTGTATCAAGGCCGTTATTACTGCCAGAGGTGGTTGTTCTGGGTACTGATTTCTCGGGATCTATGCAACCAAATTGCGTGAAAATGCAATCACATGTCAGTTCTAGTATAATATATTTTTCGAATGAATAACCGTTTATCATCTGCATTTCTTCTTGGTGTAGCAATTTTAATGATCAGTGGTGTAAATGACATTGGTATGCAACCACGTCTTCGGGATATATCATTTATATTTCAGGCTATGTATCTTTTACTAACCCTTGATAATAAACTACTAACCATCCAACACAAAAAACGGCGTGTCGGGAGCGGACACAATCCAAAAATGGTTCAAATGGCTCTGAGCACTATGGGACTTAACTGCTGTGGTCATCAGTCCCCTAGAACTTTGAACTACTTAAATCTAACTAACCTAAGGACATCACACACATCCATGCCCGATGCAGGATTCGAACCTGCGACCGTGGCGGTCACGCGGCTCCAGACTGTTGCGCCTAGAACCGCACGGCCACTCCGGCCGGTGGACACAATCCCAGGATCTTGCCCTTCGCGGACTGCGCTGTCCAGGCATGATCCACAACCCACCCTCACCACTTCATTTCATACCTTCCACACTTCACAAAAGTTCTCTTGCATAATTTTCGGGTCTATCTCGACTGGAACAAAGCTGTGAGGACGGCTTGTAGCTTGCAACTCACTCAGTAAGGGCATTGCCAGCGAAAGGCAAGGTTGCACGTTAGTGACTCTGATCTTTACATAGTTTTAATCTGCTACGATGTTTCATATCAGCATACACTCCGATGCAGAGTGAATGATTCACTCTGGAACAAAAAAGGAGATATCTATGTAAGACGTCGTCCAAAACATCTGACCAAACATGTAAAATGTACCCCTCCACCATCATATACCTCTTGAATCGACCTGTTTCCTCCTATGCAAAAATCGCTTGCCTTCCCAGTCATACAGAACCCGCATCACCCCCTCCAAAATGTGGGCTTACGGAGCTCCTGCGTCCCCGCTGCCCTGAGTGAAGAGGTCCCGGGCAGCCGTGGGACGGGGCGCCAGCCAGCCGCCACAGTGCTCGCCGCGCGCAGGTCCTTGCTCCCGGCTCACTTTCTCCGCGCTAAGTACCGAGCGACGGGAAGTGGCTCGCGGACCTCCGCTAACCCAGTGCTCCGGCGATCGCTGCGTCCGCCGCGGGCCGCCGTTCCCGCAGTAGCTGGCCCAGGCTGGGCTGGCCGGAGCCGCTGCAGAGGAAAGAAACCGCGTGACGTAAGCAGACTGGCGCAGGCGCAGGCGCAGGACCTTGCAAGGACGCCGGGCGACGGCGTGCGCCGTGCTAAGCCCAGCGCTGTCCGCACGCGGTTTGTACTCGGCGAACTACCCTGTGGCGGGATCACACGACAATCGCAGGAGGAGACTACGGCGCCTAACTGGGGAACTGTCACAGAAAGCAGCTACTCAAACGCAGAGGGTTACGTTGTTGTTGTTGTTGTTGTGGTCTTCAGTCCTGAGACTGGTTTGATGCAGCGCTCCATGCTACTCTATCCTGTGCAAGCTCCTTCATCTCCCAGTATTTACTGCAACCTACATCCTTCTGAATCTGCTTAGTTTATTCATCTCTTGCTCTCCCTCTATGATTTTTACCCTCCACGCTGCCCTCCAATGCTAAATTTATGATTCCTTGATGCTTCAGAATATGTCCTACCAACCGGCCCCTTCTTCTTGTCAAGTTGTGCCACAAACTCCTCCCCAATCCTATTCAGCACTTCCTCATTAGTTATGTGATCTACCCACCCAATCTTCAGCATTCTTCTGTAGCACCACATTTCGAAAGATTCTATTCTCTTCTTGTCTGAAATACTTATCGTCCATGTTTCACTTGCATACATTGCTGCACTCCATACAAATACTTTCAGAAACGACTTCCTGACACTTAAATCTATACTCGATGTTAACAAACTTCTCTTCTTCAGAAACGCTTTCCTTGCCATTGTCAGTCTACATTTTATATCCTCTCTCCTTCGACCATCATCAGTTATTTTGCTCCCCAGATAGCAAAACTCCTTTACTACTTTAAGTGTCTCATTTCCTAATCTAATTCCCTCAGCATCACGTAAATCAACGAAATACGTGAAACATAACGACAATGTTTTGTTGCTGCTATGGTCTTCTCCGGAGACACGTCTGGTACACCTCTCCTTGTTATTCTATTCCCAGTAAAGCTGTCGGAACACGGGAAGAGGTAGCTGAAGTTGACGTGCACGCAGACGGAATATCCCACGTCACTAGTCACACCGCCGTCGGCACACGATCTGGTTATCGAGATTTCTCCCTTTCGGCGCTCTGCAGCGGCAGTTGTCGGCTCTATTTGACTCGCACACCATTCAGTTTGTTCACGAGAATCGACAGGTGCAAAATTCCTACGTTAGCTCTGTTAAAAAGCACCTTTCCCCGATTGGCCATATGCTAGTCATGTTGTTCCGTCTATGGTATACATAAATAAAAACTTCAATATCCGTGAACATGTAATAAGACTTCAGCTTACAAAAGTTCACCAAACTGAACAAACTCACTCTGGGTAGACAATATGTTTACATAGCATCAAGTATTACAGATAATTATTTCTATTAATTTCGTGATGAAGTCTCGCAAACTCTTATAAAACGCCAAGGTGAAAAAGACTTTTGATTCAGCAGGACTTAAACCATCTACTCAGCTAACCTCAGTAATGTAACGTGGTGCCTCTACCCGTGCTTGAAGCTTCGTCATACGCCACTATGAATTTAATGTTATATAGGCTTCAATCACCAAAATGTTATTAATTCACATTTCATTACAACAAATTCTAACAAGAACGACAGGTTTTTCATGAATCTTCTAAGTGCCGTTGCCCTAAAATGGCTTACTCTCATAACACGCAAGTTATAATGCGATAATAAATAAATACCAAAATTCTTTGACCACCAACATAAAGTTTCCTATCGTTTCGCTACAACTAATTGTACCAGTAACGATTCTTTCTAGAGACATTCAATGTGCTGGTGCTTAACAAATAGCATATACGAGTTCATGGGGTATCAGGTATAACATAAAACCCTCAGAATATCGGCTTCTAACGAACGTGACAAATACAATATCGTCTTGCTTTCTGCAGACCTCGACGTTTCTGCTTCTGACTTAAGAGGCTTCCTTGCTTCCTAGCGAGTCTACCTCATGTGACACGTTGCCGAAATGTCACAGAACTTATTTTGCGTTTCACCTGACGAAACGGCTCCTCAACATGAAATAGAAGGAAGTGACGTCACAAAACTCGTAGAACGCTATATCAACGATAGCTGACTAGTGCTTCTCTGAGATAAAGACGATGACACAAGAAAAAAATTCGTGGCGAACCACGTCGAACTAGCCAGAAGAGCGATGGCAAAAATCTCTCCTCCGCATTAGTTATTCGATTTGCACGTCTATCCTTCACTATTCTGCTGCAGTACCAGATTTCAATAGCTTTTTTCCTCTTTTCTGAAATGTTAAAGAGAACTTGAATTTATTTGTTACGCAGTTTGAAGCAACTATGGAAAATCAACAGCAAATAAAGAGCAATAGATAGCAAATACAAAATAAATCAATACAATATACACAACCTAGTCGAAGAAATGTAATATCTTCTTCTCCGAAACAAGATACTTCACGGCTGACGTCCCTAATTTCTAGTGCTACAGGAGCAACAAGTTTAGCCGAAGTGTAAAACACAACATAAATAAACACTGAAGAGCAGCCGCCAGACAAAGAAGTAAACCAGCTTTTGAGCGAGAAAAACAGGTGTTTGAATGTGGTAAACTACCACGCACGAAGAAGGTACGTTACAAAAGAACTCGTTTGACTGATATTGGAGCATTAAACCAGTCTGGGACCCTTACCAGGTCAGATCGACAGAAGAAATACAGAAACAAAGAATGGCTGGTGATGGTATAAATTTACTGATAAAATTCCTATAATGTACATTCCTAGTAGAGTCAAGCAATACGTTGCTTCCCCCTTGTGAAACTATTAAGGTAAAGTTATATAAATTACTGCTCGCATTAAATCTGTAAATTAGTCAAGCATTAAAGGAAACCAATAACAAAATTGGAAAGTGGATTAAAATTCAAGGACAAGAAATAAACATTTTAACGTTTGCCGACGACATAATTCTGTCACAGACAACAAATTTCTCGTCCAATCAGTTCAACGAAATTCATAAAGCCTTGAAGAAAGGTCATAAGATGAACAGCAACCAAAACAAAACGAGGGAAATGAAATGTACTGTAGCAGAATTAAATCAAACATTGCTGAGAGACTAAAACTAAGAAATAGAGGAGTAGAAGTGGTAGATGAGATGTACTATTTAGGCCGCATTAATAACTGACAAAGGTCGAAGCAGAGAGGATATAATGTTGACTGGAAATAGTAAGAAAAACATTTCATAAAAACAGGCAATCGTTAGCATTGAAAATGTATAAGTGTTAGTAAGTCTTTTGTCAAGGTATTTGTCTGGAGTGCAGCCTTCTACGGAAGTAAAAAGTGGATGACACACAGTTCAGATAAAAGTGGAAGCTTTTGAAATGTGGTTCTACTAAAGAATGCTCAAGATTAATGAGGTAGGTCTAGAGACCATTGAAGAGGTACTGAATTTAACTGGGTAAAACTGAAATTTGTGGCATAATTTGACGAGATGAAGGGATCAGTTGAAAGGATACACTCTGGGGGATCAAGAAATCTTCAGTCTGATAATGGAAGGAGACTTGTGTGGGAGGAGAGGGGAGAGATACTTTAGAGGAGTTAAGCGAGTTCAGAAGGTTGTAGGTTGCAGTGGATATGCAGAGGTAAAGACGCCTACTCAGAATACACAAGCGTGGAGGATTGCGTTATAGCTGTCTTTGGACTGAAGACCACAACAACAACAACAATGAGGTCTTCTCAACAGTCGTTCATCATCCGCGACTAGTCAGGTTTTTGGGAAAAGGACTGTGGTAGACGATGTACTCCCCGCCACATACCACACGATGAGTAAAAATGGAGAGTTGTATACAGATTAGATGTGGATGATATTACACAAGTAACGTAAATCCACGCATATTAAAAATATGTGTATGTATGTTTGTTTGGTTGTTTGTTCCACATCTCCGAAACTATCGGATCCACTTCAACCAAACTTGGTGCAAATATCACTTACTGTCTGCAAAGAAGCGTTGTAGGGGTAAGAACCACCTACCTACCAAAGACGTAAGGATAACGGAGAAAGATAACTGTAGCCCACGACGCACAATTATCCAGATTTTATTCATCTAGTATTTGAGAATGAAAGGACTTCGTTACTTTACGCATAATTTCAAGCCTTTACGAAACTTTTTCTCGCTGACGTGCCCCCACAAAATAATGATAGGAAGAAAGTTTAGTGAGTACTGCATTTTCACTGTTCAAGCAGTGAAACTGCAGCAGCAAGCATGACGTTTTGCTTTATTACTTATTTACTACTAATTCTATTCACATCCTATTATGCAGACAGTATGCACATATACCACTGAATTTACATAGAAAATTGTATCATAGTACGACATGCAATTCAGGAGGTATGACGTCATAAACAGTGAGATACATGAAAAACTGCCGCTCACTCATGAAGTTTTAATTTATTAGTTCTTTATTATTATCAGCATCCGTGACACGTTTCGCAGATAGTATCCATATATACCACTGAATTTACTTGCAAAATTATATCATTGTACGAGATATAGTTCAGGAGATATGACGTGATAAACATTGAATTGCATGAAAACGAAACTGCAGGGCGGAATTTACTAGAGATACAGGTGTACAAATGTGTACAAATACGTATGAAATATGTTGAATATATATGATATGTGCATACACAGGTGAAACTGAGGGTAAAAAGCTCTTCCTAACTCTCTGGATCGATTTCAACGAAACTTGGTACACATGTTATTTACTATCTGGAAAGAAACAGTGTGGCGGAAAGAACCATCACCTTCCTATTGGGATGAGTGCGATGGACAGAGAAGGGTGGGGGAAGAGGAGAAGAAGAGAGAGCGGTGGGGAGAAAGAGGTGGACGGAGAAAGAAGAGGAGCTGGACAGAGAGAGGGGAAGAAGGAGTTGAACAGAGATGGGAGAGGAGGAGATGGACAGAGAGAGAGGAGAGGAGATGTGCAGAGACATGGGAGGGGGAGATGGACAGACAGAGGAGAGAAGAGGGGATTGATGTAGAGAAGGGGGAGTGGGAAGATGAACAGGTGAGAGGAGGAGATAGAGAAAGACAATAATTTGGCTTATTTTCTAGATTTTTTCCTTAACCATAGAAAAGCGTTAAAATCCAACTTTATGAAAGGAAAATTGTGTACATTGAACTGAGACTTCAAAACACGCTTAAATTTTCCTTGAAAATGTATTGTTAGATTGAACTAAATTTCACAGCAAAGCAAGCTAAAGCTGTGTTGAGCGTGTCTTCTGGGCTCATCAGCATACACATACACAGTTGACAGCGTTACTGGAAACGACGTTGCAGCATAGTTAACATCAGCGAAGTATCGCATCTTCACTGTAATGAAGGAAGCTGTTCTAAGCTAAGCAGCCTTTGATTTATACACGATGTATCAGAAGTGATACGTTTCACAATTTCAACAAACAGTGTGCCAATGTCTGACTTGAGAGACGAACAGCAAACTTAATTGAGTGCAGCAATTTGTTAAGTGTAAAAAATGTTGTAATATTACAGTACAGACATTGTGGAGTTCGTCCTGTAAGTACCTAGCAGAAACATTATTTCTAATTTCATTGTGAACAAAGACAGAAATGCGAAAGAAACTGACATGAAGATTTTTGTTTAAATACATGCCTCAAACTCTCGAGGTTTTGAAAATGGGCTGATAGTTTATACGCACGTCACAGAAATGAAATCTCAAATTATTATATCTGCATTCGAAGTACAGATACATCCAGAAATCATTTCTCTAACGAATAGCACAAGATACGCCTCTAAATTTTTATTCTTTTGTGCTTTCAAGAAGCTTAAGTTTCTGAATATCTATACCTTTCCTCAACCCATTAAATGAAACGTAAATGTGAGTAAATTACTATTCAAGAACCTAATTCTAAAGGGGAAAAAATTTCATGGAAATGGTATCAGATTTGATTACATTTTGGGTTTTCTGTGTTTAACATTTGATCCAATTCCACAAAAAGCTGAATTTGACTAACAATATATACCTTACTGCAATTTCGTGCACATCCCTCCCCCTCTTAAATACCTTACACAGTATAAGTACTACAAAAATAAAACTGCACAACTATACACCTTGTTTCACTTTATTTTTTTTCTGTCGAAATAGTTCATGGGTGAAGTACCTGATATCAGAGTCCAGAGGGCACAATATTTCGACAAACGACCACGTTGGTGCACTGAAGAACTGACAGATGGAGGGGGCCGACGCCGCGCTATTAGAATGGTCAAGAAGAGAAATGAGATACCAGACTTCGAACTTACTTCGGGGACACAGGGAGAAATAGCAGAGTTGTCGCCAGCACTCCCACCTAGGTCGGAACACTGTGTCGGAGGGAGGAGTAACCCGTAAACTATTTCGACATGAAGCATTCCGGGTATACTGGGAGAAGTTGTAGAATCCTAGCTTTTGTCGAATCACAGCTTTTGTCTGGCCTTTTCTTTTTTAGTAGATACATATAGCTTATTTCGTTTTGGAGAGGCAACAGTTAACCACCATCTGTAGTACCTCTGAGCCGCTACCGATATCGGCCATTGGCGGTCATATTTAAGTTTTGTCATGCCATATTTTGATTGAATGATAGTATCAATGGGAAGGAATATCATATGTTATTCATGGAAGATGTTATGTGGCCTTTACTGGTTCAGCGAATCCGGTGGAAACTACAATCATTACATGAAATCGGAAAAGTCTACAAAAGAAAGAAAGTGATTGAAACATAAAGAAGAAGAGCACACCAAATCAGTAATGCCAACGGCCTGGATGGTGGACTGTGCAGGATAAGAAACACTTTCAGGGCAAATGGCTACAGTGAGTATTCCATACAGAAGGATGTGGCAACAAAGGAGATCAAGAGCACCCAGGGAAAACTTCCACGAAAAATCTCTAGCGTTTCATAGTATGATGCATTAGTGATAGTACAGGAAAGATTCTATGCTGAGGGGAGATGAAAGCCATCCACTAGAAAACAACAAAATAAGAGAGTTTCTGCTTTCCACTGAAGTTTCCATGGACGAGCGTCACACGCTTGGAGTATACGAACTTAGCTGCGACTCCGGAATAGACTTTGTTGGTGAGACGGAACGCTTCCACCAACATGTGTATTACAGATCGTGAGCAACACGTAGAGTATGTCAGGCATATTAGACTGGTAGTCGTAGAACATGCAGACAATTTTAAGAAGCCCATGATTTGGCTAGGCCGCCACTAAACATTGAGCGAAGAATCACCGACGTTCACGAATAGCAAAGCGGCCGGCCAGCATGAACTGTGAGGAGGCCTGCAGGCCATCGCCTTCTCGGTAGCCAGTAACTGCAAGGTAGCGCAGCTGCTCCACTACGCTGCATAAATACCACGACTGCAGGCAAGAGGACGCACTGACAGTTCTAAGGCGCCACCGGCCTCTATGTGACTAGCACAACGTCACTGTGCCAACTTCCACAGCATTCGCCAGTGTCAACTAATAAAAATTCACATCAAATTTTCCAGCAATGGGGCCTGGTATCTATCCCCCCTTGAACCTATCAACCAATAGCAAGAGTTTTCCAAAACGCTCAACAGTTTTCAAATAATAAAGTTAACGTTTCCAATACACTTGTTCTAACTGCTGGAATACTTCATTCTGAAGCCTGTGGCGAGTCGTAACCAACACTCGCAATTATCTCACAGACATATCGTTTGCGGACCCATGTTCAGTGAAATGTGTTTCCTTATATTAACCTACACTCTCATTCCTCCCAGTTTTCACTATTAATTTTTATACACCCTGGTATCAACGAGACAGCAACCATTACATTATTACCTAAGTAAATGTGCTCATTTCATCTACAGTTTACGAAGTGTTTCTCCAATTAAACCACGAAAGGGGGTGATATTTTAAACGAAGCCAGGTTGTATCAATGTGCACCCTCAGGATCGCTAACAGACTTTGTAGTCTTCTACAGCAAACCATAACCTGCGCTCGTTAACAGCTGCCGATGTGACACCACGGCACAGCATGTTTCTGCACTGTGTTGTGTTGCGTTGAATTTGTGTTCAGAGGTGCTGAAAACCCTACTAGGCGCTGTGAAAGAGCAACAAGTTGTTTTTGTGCTCTCCAGTACGATAACTGCTTTGATGCAGCTCTCCACGCTGGTCTATCATGAGGAAGGCTCTGTTTCTGAATAACTACTGCAGTCTGCATCCATCCATTTTATGCTGCTTACTTCGAGCCTTGGTCTCCCTCTACGTATTTTACCCCCCACCCCGACACTTCCATCTATTACCAAATTGACTATCCATTTATGCCTCAGGATGTGTCCTATCAATTTATTAACTTTTTAGTCGTTTTGTACCATAAAATTTATTTTCTCTCCCATTCGATTCAGTAACTCCTCATCAGGTATTTGTTATTGCTAGTCTACATTCTTTCTACTTCTGCCATTATTAGTTATTTTGTTGCCCAAATAGTAAAACAACTACTTTTAGTGTCTCATTTAGTAATCTAATTCCCTCAACAGTGCCTGATTTTATTCGATTAAATTAAATTACCCTTATTTTACTTTAGTGGATGTTCATCTTACATTTCTTTTTCAGGACACTGTGCATTCCGTTCAACTGCTCTTCCAAATCCATTGCCGTCTTTGTCAGAATTACAATGTCAGGGGCAAACCTCAAAATTTTTATTTCTTCTTTCTGGACTTTAATTCGTTCTTAAGGTTTCTTCCATTATTTTAATTGCTTGCTCAAGGTACAGACTCAGTAAAATCGAGAATCAGCTACAAACCTGTCTCACACCCTTGTCCGTTATTGTACACCTTTCTTTCCCCTCGTTTATCTGCAGTCTAGTTACTATATATAGCCTAAATAACTTTTTGCTCTTTGTATTTTGTCCTGCTACCTTCAAAATTTCGAAGAATACGAAGAAGTAGTCCAGTCAATATTGACAAGAGTTTTCTCTAAAACTCCAAACACTATAAAAGCAGACGCCTCCCCTCCGCCTATCTTCTAACATAACTCGTAAGGTCAGTATTGCCTCACATGTTCCAACATCTCTCTATAACCCGAGCTGATCTTCCCCTAGGTCGTCTCCTGTAAGTTTTCCATCACTGTGTAAATAATTCATCTCATCATGTCTTGAAGGCCCGTGGATTCAATTCTGCAATCAGCTGATGGGTTTTAGTCAACAGCGCCTTAATCTCTTACTCCATACTGTGAGGAATATCGCGACTTCAGAGATAACACTGGTTGGCGAGTCCTTTGCCTGGCTATGTGTTTATCCAATCATCTGTTAGTTCATCTCTTCCTTCCCCCTTTCTCTATCTTATCCTCCCCCTACTACCCATCTGCTCCTACCTGCTCTCTCTGTCCCTTTGCTCCTCCCGCTTCTATCCATCCCCCTCTGTCCATCTCCTCATTCCCCTGTAAGTCAATCACCTCCTCTGCCACTATCTCCTTCCCAACAACATCTCCTTCTCCCCACCTCTTTGTCCATTTCCTCCTCCTCCCTCTCTCTGACAATCTCCCCCCTCTCTCTGTCTATCTCTTCCTCGCCCTCTCACTATCCATCTCTCTGTCCATTCCTCCTCTCTATCTCCTCCTCTTTCCTGTCTCTTAGCTCTGCTCCTCTCCTCTATCTCTTCCTCCCCCCCTCTAAGTCCATCTCCTACCACTTCATCTCCTCTTCAGCATCTTTAGACTCCCTGCCTTCCTCCTCTCTCTCTCTCTGCCCATCTCCTCCTCCTCCTCTCTCTGTCCATCCATTCCTCCCCCTTCTGTCGGATACTACCTCCTCCACCTCCTCTCCCCCTCACACTATCTCGTTCTAGCCCCCTCTATCTCCTCCTCACCACCTCTTTCTCCATCTCCTCCCCCCCCTCTCTCTGCCCATCTCCTTTTCTCAGAATATATCTCCCCTCTCTGTGTCCATCTCCTCCTCTTTCCTTTCTATGTCCATCATCTCCTCTCCCTTCTCTTTGTCCAACTCCTCCTCTTCCCATTCTAACCATTTCCCATCGCTCTCTCTCGCTGTCCATCGTCTCCTCTCCCCTCTCTATGTCCACCTGCTTCTTTTCTGCCCAACCCTCCTCTTTCTGTCCATTTCCCCCCCTCTCTATCTCCTCCTCCCTATCTGTGTCCTTCTCCTCCCTCCCCTCTCTGTCTGTCCAACTCCTCCTTCCCCCTTCACTTCCCACGTTATCACCCCAGCAGTACCAAGGCTCAGGTCAAGGAAAAGCTTTCTCCATTCAACTGAAAGCCTCACTGAACCACCTTCGAACGTCAAGAGTTAACTCATGGCGTTCCAGATTCATCCACCTTGCAGGATGGATGATCCGGACCGAAAGCCTCCCATCAGATCACGAAGAAAGCTGGTCAATATGGAAGACCCTCAACAGGCTGCGTTCTGGAATTGGAAGAACGAAAACCGACTCGAAAAAGTGGGGATTTGCATGCGACTCCACAGCATGTGAATGTGGTGAAGAACAGACAATGGGTCATCTTCTTGTCTGCAGCCTATGCCCAACGTCATGCACGCCACAGAATGTCATCGTTGCCACCAAGGAATCATGCAAAGTTGCTGCATACCGGTCACGCCGCATTTCATTGAAATTGTAATGCTTATAGTACCACGTGTCGGAAAATTTTATGTAACTTGTAAGCTATAGTGTGTGTTTCTGACACCATTGAATAAATAAACTCCCACAACAATAGGAGGTTTCTGGCTCTTACCCTCACAGTATTTCTTTCCAGATGTTAAGTGGTGTGGTACAAAGATTAGTTGAAATCGATCCAGGGGATTAGGAGGAGCATTTTATCCCTGGTCACATTCATGTATATGTAACATATGTCACACATATATGCACACATGGTTCACCTGTATCTCTAGCGCATTTTGCACTGTAATTTCGTTTTCACACAGCTCAGTGTTATGACGTCATATGTAGTGAACTATGTGTTGTACAGTGATATAATTTCGTATTTACATTCAGGGACGTATGTGAATACTGACTGAGAAATATGTTGCGCACAGGGTTAGTAGCAAAGAAGTAATAAATTTGAACGTCATTCTTGATGCAACAGTGTTTATGACGTAATATCTTCTGAACTATTTATCATGCAATGATATAATTTTGCAGAAACATTGCTAAATCGAAAAGCCATGCCTGATGCTGTAGTTTTACTACCTGAACAGTGAAAATGTAATGTGATTAAACTTTTTTCCTTTCGTCACTTTGTAGGGATGTCAGCGAGAAAAAGTTCCGTAAAAGCTTGAAATTATGTGTTAAGTTTCTAGCAAGTCGCTAAGTACTCCCATTCTCAAATACTGGGTGAACAAAGCCTGAGTATTCGAGCGTCGTGGGCCACATCTCTTTTTCACCCCACGTTGTTCTTATTCTCACAGTGATTCTTTCCTGGCAGTGATATGAACACCAAATTTAGTTGAAATCGAATCAGTGGTTTAGAAGGACATATGGAAATACATAGACATACATATGTACATTCTCACATACATTTTTATAATATGTATGGATGCGTTTTCACTGCGAGTTACCGGAAAATCGGCTGTAATCAGTTACATAAGCCGTTATAATCCCTCCTACAGTCCCGAGCTCTCTCCATGCGACTTCCACATATTTGGTGCCCTGAAGAAATACTTTCATGGACATCGATTAACTTCATACAAAGAGATGCAATGCTATTAGCAATATGGATCCATAGGTAACTGCAAGCATGTTTCCATGAAGGCATTGATCAACTTGTCTCACGGTGGGAGAAATGTATTAATAGTTACGTCAATTACTTTTGAAATTATAAAGAGTTTACTACTTTTTCTCCATCTGTCTCAGTTTCATTGAAACGTATCTCACGGTAGATTGCTCAGCAGAGTTTCCTCTACTAAATCTCAGTGGCATTGCAAGGAAATCATCGCTCCATAACAATGTATAATTAATATCTGGGAACCTCATAACAGCATGTGCGCTTTTTGCTGTTTGATAGTGAATGTGCCTAACGCAAATCGTTACTATAAAACTAACAGCCATGTACCTGAGACATCTTTCCACGTCATTGTCTTTCAGTACTGGTAGATCTTTTCTTTGCTTCTTTAGTTTAATCTTTTAAAACCTCTTTAGTATTTCATGCTGTAGATATTTACACAATAATGCAATGGAAATGAGAGTTTGGCGTCATTGGCCGGGAGGCCCCTTGCGGGGCAGGTCCGGCCGCCGTGGTGCAGGTCTTATTACATTCGACGCCACATTGGGCGACCTGCGCGCCGGATGGGGATGAAATGATGAAGACAGCACAACACCCAGTCCCTGAGCGGAGAAAATCCCCGACCCAGCCGGGAATAGAACCCGAGCCTCTTAGGACACGCTGACCATTCAGCTATCGGGGCGGACACAATAATGCAATGATTAGCGCCAACATATAGTGTTTGCTTATCCGCATTTCCTTATTTAATAAAATATATTTCTTTTCCTCCTTTTGAGTCACTCAAATTTGTTTATTCTGACAGATTCTTCGTACGACGTAACATCTTCACGTTTCACGAATAAAATATTTAAAGTCACTTTCTGAAATATTCTAAATTCTTAGTTATAGCTTATTATATCCATTTTAAGAGGGAGAGCCTTTTCAGGACCCCAGGACCAGATGGAAATTAAAACTAACGAGTACAACATGTTTAGTACAAATCACTCACATGGTCCGCTCCTAAGGTAGTGCTGGGCAATTTATTCTAAACAAATGAGGTAATTACAAAACGGTATAATTATTTGATGCATAGCGATATATCGATAAGAACTACAGAAAGTGCAAAAGGAACTTCATTTATTACTTACTTTACAGGTGTTGTACACGACTCTTCTTAGTCAGACAGCAACACCTACAAGTAGACAGTAACCCACTTTACGCCAGATATTCTGAAGAGTCTGTGGAGCGCATCAGAAATGCACGTTTTGAATTCTGGAACTGTTTCCGGTAAAGTAGGTACACACACAAGGTCTTCCAAGCAGCCCCGCAAAACGCAATCGACGGGTGTCAGGCGCTGAGATCCAAGAATAGAACAGCACGACCTGTCAAGAACATCCCGTTTCTTCAAACTGCAGATGCCATCCGCAAATGTTGTTAGTATGTGCTTGATTCGCAGATGATACACTGAAGTTCCAAAGAAACTGCTATAGTCAAGCGTATTCAAGTACAGAAATATGTAAACAGGTTCAAAATGGTTCAAATGGCTCTGAGCACTATGGGACTTAACATCTATGGTCATCAGTCCCCTAGAACTTAGAACTACTTAAACCTAACTAACCTAAATACATCACACAACACCCAGCCATCACGAGGCAGAGAAAATCCCTGACCCCGCTGGGAATCGAACCCGGGAACCCGGGCGTGGGAAGCGAGAACGCTACCGCACGACCACGAGATGCGGGCATGTAAACAGGCAGAATACGGCGCTGCGGTCGGCAACGCCTATATAAGACAAGTGTTTGGTGCGGTTGTTAGACTGGTTACTGCTGCTACAGTAGTAGGTTATCAAGATTGAAGTAAGATTGAACGTGGTGTTACAGACGACGTACGAGCGATGGGACACAACTCTGGGGTAGCGATGAAGTGGGGATTTTCTCGTGCGACGATTTTTTGAATCTACCGTAAACATAAGGATTCCGATAGAACATCAAATAGCCAACATTGCTGGGCTGGAAAAACGCCTGCAAGGACGGGACCAAGGACGACTGAAGAGAATCGTTAAAAGTGACAGAAGTGCAACCCTTCCGCAGACTGCTGCAGATTTCACTGCTGGGCCATCAACAAGTGTCAGCATGCGAACCATTCAACGAAACATCATTGATATGTGCTTTCGGAGCCGAAGGCCCACTCGTGTGCCCTTGATGACTGCAAGACAATTCTTTACGCCTCGCCTGGGCGAGTCAACATCGACATCGAACTGTTGATGACTGGAAACGTGTTGCCCGGTCAGACGATTCTCGTTTCTAATTGTATCGAGCGGATGGAGACAACCTCATGAATCCATTGACCCTGCATGTCAGCAAGGGACTGTTCAAGCTGGTGGAGACTCTGTAATGGTGTGGGGCGTGTGCAGCTGGAGTGATATGGGATCCCTGATATGTCTAGACACGACTCTGACAGGTGACACGTACGTAAGCATCCTGTCTGATCACCTGCATCCATTCATGTGCATTGTGCATTCCGACGGACTTTTGAATTTTTGTTTATAACCCAATCTTTAAAATATGTGTTCAGTTAAAATTCGATGCATTTGGCCGTTTTTGGCCTTACATTTGACTAGTCCTGAGCTGAGACAGGTTTGTTTTTATGTGCCAAACGTGTTTTTGTGTAGTTGGATTGACCTGTGGACATCGGTAAAGGTTTTTGTGAAGCTTAGATATGGAGAAATTTTTAGCATACTTTGTTATTCACGAAGTACGTTTTTTCTTATTATGACGGTGTTTACTCACGCTTTCTTTTGCTCATTGGTGAGTACTGCATCTTGCTATGTTGCTGTTGCTTGAACACACGTTTCACTACACATATTTACGTTTCTGATGCCCTTCCAACTGACAACAAAATTTCAGCAACCAGTGGTGAATCTAGCAACATAGTGCAACCCCCTACGTATCGTTCCCGTAGGGATCGCGAAGAAAAGATTAGACTAATTACAGCCCGCACAGAGGCGTTTCAGCAATGATTCTTGTCTAACAAAATTGTTATGGCTTTCGTAACCACTCGTTGACAAACTGCCTGTTGGCTTCATTCTCGGGTTCTTAGGCCGACGTTTATTTGATAGCCGCCCGTAGTGGCCGAGCGGTTCTAGGCGCTACAGTCTGGAACCGCGCGACCGCTACGGTCGCAGGTTTGAATCCTGCCTCGGGCATGGATGTGTGTGATGTCCTTAGGTTATTTAGGTTTAAGTAGTTCTAAGTTCTAGGTGACTGATGACCTTAGAAGTTAAGTCCCATAGTTCTCAGAGCCATTTGAACCATTTATATTTGATAATTTTTCTGACGTTTCACCAGCGCGAGGGCTGGCAATGTCGAAGTTTCACCCTTCATTGCTGGTGGTGGACTGGAGTCGAGTTCGCGGCCGCAGACCATATATAACTGGCGCGCCAACGTCCAAGGGCTTTCCCATGGTCATTTCCGGTGCGTTCCTCCTTTTGCTACCCACAACGATGATTCGCTGCAGTACGGGGATCCAGGAGCCGTTCAGCATGAGGCTTTCTTGTTTCTTGTCTAAGCTATTCTCATGTTTGTGTATTTCTACAGCTTCTCTGAACAAGCGGGTGTGATAGCTCTTCTCCACAGCCAGAACTTCCGCGTCTGCGAATTTTGCTATTTACTAAGGCATTGAATTTGAAGACTCAGGCACTACATGGATATCAGCCAGCAGTATCAAGGCTCAAGTCAAGAAAAAGGTTTCTCTATTCAAGTGAAAGGCTCGCTGAACAACCTTCGAACTTCAGAGTCAATTCGTGGCGTTCCAGATCCATCTACCTTGCAGGGTGAATGATCCCAACCCCATCAGGTCACGAAGAAAGCTGGTCAACATGGAAGACCCAGGCTGCGTTCTGGAGTTGGACGAACGAAGACCAACTTGAAAAAGTGGGGATATGCATGCGACTCCACAGCATGTGAGTGAGGTGAAGAACAGAGAATGAGTCATCTTACTGTCTGCTGCCTTTGCTCAACGTCATGCACGCCACAGAATGTCATCGATGCCACCAAGGAAGCACGCGAAGTTGCTGCATACTTGTCACGCCGCATTTAATTGTAATTGTAATGCTTATAGTACCATGGTTTGGAACATTTTGTATAACTTGTCAGCTATAGTGTGTGTTTCTCAGACGATTAAATAAAACTGTACCGTCGGCCTCATAAAATGCGTGCTCTGTCACGACTGATTTCTCCATCTGTCCCAAACTGCAATGTGTTCTGTGATCCTAGTGTTGAGTGGGTCGTCCTGTCATTCCAACATAATTTCCCGCGTGTGCATGGTATGCGGTATATTCCCGAAGTTACAGCATCTCACAAGGGAACCTCCACATCGCACCCCCCTCATATTTAGTTATAAGTTGACACAGTGGATAGGCCTTGAAAAACCGAACACAGATTAGTCGAGAAAACAGGAAGAAGTTGTGTGGAACTATGAAAAAAATAAGCAAAATATACTAACTAAGTAGTCCATGTGCAAGATAGGCAACATCAAGGACGAGCTGAGGAGCGCCGTGGTCCCGTGGTTAGCGTGAGCAGCTCCGGAACGGGAGGTCCTTGGTTCAAGTGTTCCCTCGAGTGAAAAGTTTAATTTTTTATTTTCAGACAATTATCAAAGTTCAGACACTCACACATAATCAACTTCGCTCTCCAAAATTCCAGGACATGTTCAGAGATGCTTGGACATATGCTGGATTTGACGGTCTACACACGGAAAAATTTGAAAACGTTAAAAACGTATGCTTTGACAGAGCACAGGGAAAACTGTGCGACTGTGAAACTGTTGCATTCATTTGTTGCAGTTTATGTGACAAACTCTTATGTTTTCATCACTTTTTTGGGAGTGATTATCACATCCACAAGAAAACCTAAATCGGGCAAGGTAGAAGAAACTTTTTACCCATTCGCCAAGTGTACAAGGTAGGTGGGTCGACAACATATTCCTGTCATGTGACGCACATGCCGTCACCAGTTTCGTATAGAATATATCAGACGTGTTTTCCTGTGGAGGAATCGGTTGACCTACGACCTTGCGATCAAATGTTTTCGGTTCCCATTGGAGAGGCACGTCCTTTCGTCTATTAATCGCACGGTTTTGCGGTGCGGTCGCAAAACACAGACGCTAAACTCATTACAGTGAACAGAGACGTCAATGAACGAACGGACTGATCATAACTGCGCGAAAATAAGGAAAGTAAACTTTTCACTCGGGGGAAGACTAGAACCAAGGACCACTTGTTCCTACCGAGCGAGGTGGCGCAGTGGTAAGACACTGGACTCGCATTCGGGAGGACGACGGTTCAATCCCGCGTCCGGCCATCCTGATTTAGGGTTTCCGTGATTTCCCTAAATCACTCCAGGCAAATGCCGGGATGGTTCCTCTGAAAGGGCACGGCCGACTTCCTTCCTCATCCTTCCGTAATCCGATGAGACCGATGACCACGCTGTCTGGTCTCCTTCCCCAAAACCAACCAACCAACCACTTGTTCCACAGCTGCTCACGCTAACCACGGGACCACGGCGCTCCTAAGCTCAGATTATCCATGATATTGCTTATCTTGCGCATGGACTGCTCAGTTTATGTATTTTGCTTTTTTTTTTCATAGTTCCACACAACTTGTTCCTGTTTTCTCGCCGGCCGCGGTGGTCTAGCGGTTCTAGGCGCGCAGTCCGGAACCGCGCGACTGCTACGGTCGCAGGTTCGAATCCTGCCTCGGGCATGGATGTGTGTGATGTCCTTAGGTTAGTTAGGTTTAGGTAGTTCTAAGTTCTAGGGGACTGACGACCACAGATGTTAAGTCCCATAGTGCTCAGAACCGTTTGAACCTGTTTTCTCGATTGATCTGTGTTCAGTTTTTCAAGGCTTATCCACTGTGCCAACTTATAACTAAATCTGAGGGGGGTGCGATGGGGAGGTTCCCTTGTCAGCAGTGAGAGTTGACGACAACTGAGGGGGCGTTGCGCAGTATTGCACCAGGCTGACCAGACCACTGTGGTGTGGACGGCGGCACGTGTGGCCGCACCAGGCCACAGCGCGCTGCCCGCCGCGCCGGGGCGGCTGCTTTCTCCGGCCTTGGGCGGCCGCTTCCTCCCTCCGTCTTCCTCTCCCCGCGGCCTGCACTCCCCGCCTGTTGCGTCACCACCGCGTTCTGCGCGCCTGACTCACCCTTCCAGACGCCGTCAAACTGCTCTCTGCCACAAAACACATATCGCTGACGCATTTCGCCCCTGCCACTTCTTGCTCCATCATTCCGCTTGACAGAAAAATGTACCTAGACAGCAAAACGTTTTTCTGGTCTGTAATCCACAAACTACACTGACGATTCTCATCACGATAGTCTGTCTTCTGCAAGCAACTTCATCCCTGCATAACTACTGCAACCTTCCTCAATTTTGACTTTCTTACTGTATTCGATTCTTGATTTTCTCCTACAATATTCAACCCCCACACTTCCCTCCGTTACTACATTGACGATTCCTTGATACCGCAGAATGTGTCTTATCAACAGATCCGTTTTTATTTTGCCAAGTTGCACCAGAAATTTCTTTTGTCCACAGTTCGATTCAGTACCTCCTCATTAGTTATTCGATCTACTTCTGTAATCTTTTTAATGCTTCTCTCGCACCACATTCTTAAAGCTTCTATTCTGTATTTGTTTGATCTGTTTATTGACCTTGGTTCACTTCGACTTCCATCCCAGGCTACTTTCCAGACAAATACCTTCTAAAACAAAATACCTACCAGTTACGTTTATATGCTAAGTTACCAAATTTCTCTTTCTCTGATATATTTTCCATTGTTGTGTATATGTCCCCCGTGCAAATAGTGAAACTCATCTACTACTTTTAGTGTCTTTTTCTAATCTAATTCCTTCAGCATCACCTGATTTAATTCGACTACATTCCATTGCCCTTGTTTTACATTTGCTCTTGATGTCCATATTACAGCCTCTTTTCAAGCCTTAGCCATTCCGTTCAAAACTCATCCAAGCCCTTTGCCATCCCTGACTCAATTACAACGTCATCAGCAAGCTTCTAAGTTTTTATTTCTTCTCCATGGACCTTAATGCCCTTTGCAAATTCCTACGTAGCTTGATCAGTGTACATACTGAATAACATTGGGTGTAAGCTACGACTCTGCCTCACTGCCTTCTCAGCTACTGATTCTTGTCATATCGTCCGACTTTTATAACTAAAGTGTGTGTTCTGCACAAGTCATAGATGACCTTCCGCTTCCTGTACTTCATACTGCTCTCTTCAGAATTTCAAAGAGTATAGTCCAGTCAACTGTCTAAAGCTTCCTCTAGCTCTACAAATTCTATAAATCTTGTTTTACATTTATTTAACCTTTCTTTCACGGCAAGTCTAATAAGGAAACGCGTGAGTTGGAGTTCGCAAGTTCAGTTTTTAGTATGGCTCATTTGAAAATTTTGTGTTAACATTACAACAAGAAAAACGTTAGCTGAAAATGACTCACCATGACCATCAGGAGGGCGACAGCGAACTGGTGCCCAGGAGGTGTAGAGATCAACCTTCTATCGGATGTATATATTACACTTCACAAAATGGACATTGTCGACAGCCGGCCGGAGTGGCCGTGCGGTTCTAGGCGCTACAGTCTGGAGCCGCGTGTCCGCTACGGTCGCAAGTTCGAATCCTGCCTCGGGCATGGATGTGTGTGACGTCCTTAGGTTAGTTAGTTTTAAGTAGTTCTAAGTTCTAGGGGACTGATGACCACAGCAGTTAAGTCCCATAGTGCTCAGAGCCATTTGAACCATTTGAACCATTGTCGACATTCAAGAAATGTTCAAAACAAACCATTAACTTGCGCCATGGACACCGAAATAAAAATGGCGAGTCACAGTGATCACAAAGATTCGCACCATCTATATCGAAAGCGAAGTCCTTGGAAGCTACAAACCGTGTAAGGCGTTCAGCTAGGTATACGCTCTTAAACAACGCTTATAGAATCATATTGATGTATCTGGATGACGAGAACTGATGGAATGTGATGGCATGCAACCGAATGCGAAACAGCCTGTGTGGAGGTCATTGTGAAATTGGCTATCCATTAACGTGTAGTTGCAGATGGTACGATAATATGTTGTATAGGCACGGAAAAAACACACATCCAGAGGCTGAATTTGTCCAGTGGTTCCAGGTGATATGAACTGTCATATCACACACTTCTGAGGAGGGATAGTTTGCTCTAAAGGAGTATGATTTTAATACGCAGACCAGGAATCAAGCAGAAGCAAGTTATTTTGACGTGTTATTGGCCAAAATCAGTGCTCATACCGTAGTTGTAATTCCTTTACGCCCATTTCCCCATTCTTGCTTGCTACAAGGTCAATGTTCTCTACTGCGGTTGCAGATCACGCACACGAGAAATAAAACAATCGTGGAGGGGGGGGGGGGGGAGCACTTCCAACTTCTCGCAGCCCAATAAAATAAGTTCCCAGTCAATTTACCATCCAGATTAACAGTCGGCATAATTGTATACGGATGCGTTAAGATATCGATGTTAGTTGATCTTCATAAATTTGCATTAAGATATGGATGTTAGTTGATCTCCATAAACTCTCTCGGTACCTCTAACTTCCATGGTTCCTTTCATATGTACTTCGTCTTCAAATCGAGATTGGTCGAAGTTGATGGGATAAGTTTGTTTATCTCATCTACAAATTTTCAGGCCGATTCCGCAGTTTCTTGTGCATTGTCAAATGGACGATTTGTTTTTAATTTCGTTGTTTTACGTCTTCCAATTCTGTAGCACTGAATGAAGTTGTACAACGATCTACTGCTTCCCTTGAAATCACTTAAATCATTGTCGCGCGCAATTTTATATGCATGACGTAGTAGGTCATCATCATGCACATCCTGTAAATTATATCAAGCATCCTTGAAACTATCAAGGACCAGTTTTGTTACAAGTGTGCCTTGCCCTCCCTTGAATATCCGTAGTTTTTCTTATGCGCTACATGGTCGTATTGCTAAGCACTTATTCGAAATTTGTTGATAATTTTTTTTACTATGCTGCGGATGATCTTGCATGTACGTAATTATGTTTAGCACCCACTAGTTGGACAACGATTGTCGTTCCCTACGTTTCACTGGAGACGGAATTTGTGGCTCCCTGTCCAACAAGGATGATGAACTACATGGCCCGACACCCGTTTCAGTATCACCTTCATTTATTAAGCACGTATAGTAATCATTATACTATTCATCCACATACGACACCACAATTCCACTGACTCACCTTACAGAAACGTTGATATTTCATCTGTCACTTCTCTTTCTCAGTCTGTGAAATTTCTTGGGTTCCTTTCTGAAGAAATGTCAACTTCGGCAACTGCTGCTGTAGGCACAATCCAATGTTTGCGTTGTTTATCATTGCTGTTGCTCTCCTTCTGTCAACACCATTAGCACTGTGAGTTACTCGTCGATTAAGCAGTTCATCTATGATCCGTAGCCTCATGCTGTGCCCACCATTAGATACCTCCAGTCCCTCCCGTGTTGCCATCAGTAGTCAATATTGTGGTTGCGTGGTGAACAATATGTGAGGCGTCGAATGCCGTAAACATCATTGGCCTTCTGCGACCTCGCGCTTAAGGGGTTCCTCGTAAACGTGAGAAGTGCCTTACGTGTTCCCAGATTTCTTAGGAACCGAAAGTGATATTCCTCCAGCTTGGCTTCTGCCAGCTTTTTCGGTCTTCTATACGTAATTCATGTCAATATTTTGCAACCATGAGAAATTAAATAATATACAGACAAAATACACATTTCATTTCAGACCCATGTACACAATATTTATGAAAAATTACACGAAATTATCAAAAGATACTTAACTTTCAAACGAACATAGATTCAAAGTGATGTCCTGTACAGACTACTGTTCAGGATTGATATGAACCTGAGTCCAGCTCCTTTCTAAAGGGGTACATTCTGAACACGATTCACTACTAGAGTTTTGACGTCCATGAGTATCTTGCACTACATCGCAATGTAGCCTTCCTTGTGGTTAGGCTGATAGAGATGGGAAGGGTGAGGAAGGGGCGAGCCTATTATGAACAGCTATTTCGTCGCGATGTAGATGTAGATTTGGAAATTACACGAACTAGTTTAGCGTTAACCACACTTTTTCCGAAGTGGCACATACAACCAACATACTCAATTATTTGTAATATAATTTTATATCACAAACACTGTCTTCGCCACCAGTTTTTCCCCTACACGCTTCCTCTTGTACCATGGAAGTTATTCTTCGATGTCTTCTCGTACGTCCTATTATCCTCTCCATTCTGTTAGTTGGTATTTTCCAGGTATTCGGTTCCTCCGATTCTGTGGCGGCTCGCCTCGTTGCTTACCATAGCAGTCCATTTAATTTTCAGAAACGCCACATCATAACCTCTCGATTATATTCTTTTCCAGTTTTCCAACGTCTGTGTTTCAGTTCCACACAATGCTATGTTGCAGTCGTGCATTCTCAGTAGCTCTCAAGGCCTATGAAATGATATACAGATGTATAGCATTATTGGTCAGGAGACACCATCCGGGATTGTTTAGCCATGGGATGCATGTCTTTATAGTCGACGTCACTTCGGCGACTTCCGTGTCCGGTGATGTTGAGACGAATGACGAGGACAAAACAAAAACCCAGTCCCGAACGAAGAAAATCCCAGACCCTGCCGGAAATCGAACCTGGGGCTTCGCTGTCTAGAAGCAGAGACGTTAACCACTAGACTACTAACTGGTGAAAACCAGACTAGAACAACATGCTGAGCGAAAGGAAGTTCAGGGTCAAATTACATGGTGAAACCAGCAAGTGCTATACCCTAAAATATGGTCTTCCGCAAGGATCAGTCTTAGCTCCCTGGCTCTTCAACATCTATATAGCAGATTTGCCTGATCTGCACTCACGTAAATTTGCCTACGCAGATGATTTACCTATTACAGCGCAAAGTAACTCGTTTGAAAACCTAGAATCAACACTAAATGAAGATCTAGCTACACTGAAAAAATACTATGACACATGGTATCTAAAAATCAATGTGACAAAAACAGTAAGCACAGTCATGCATCTAAACAACAAGGAAGCGAGAAGGGAACTGCGCCTGCTTATAAATGGAAAAGCTGTCAGCCACGAGAATTTCCCAAAATATCTCGATATTAAGCATGACTTTCAGACAACACCTAACTGATACTGCCCAAAAGCTAAAGACGAGAAATAACCTGCTCAACAGACTGGCAGGCACCACTTGGGGTTGTGATGCTGCCACTCTACGAGCTGCTGCACTGGCACTGGTGTATAGCGCTGCAGAATACTGTGCCCCAGTCTGGAGCAGAAGCCGGCACGCCAAAAAAGTGGATGTACAACTAAATGCCGCTCAGAGAACCGTCACCGGCACTCTCAGGCCAACCCCCGTTGACTGGCTTCCGATGCTGGAAAACATCGCTCCTGCTTCCATACGTAGATAGAAAGCAACCCAGTACATAGTAGAAAAAATTGAAGCAAACCCAAGGCTACCCATACATGCTGACATGGGAGGACCCCCTAGACTCAAGTACAGGAAACCTATCGTCTGGAGCAAAACATTGGGCACAGAAGGTCTCGATGCTGAATGGAAGAATGCATGGCAGGGTCTGAGAAGAGGCGTCGTGGAAAACCATCACCTAAACCACGACCCAACCAAAAGGGTTGAAGGCTTCAATCTCAACAGGAAACACTGGTCGGCTCTAAACAGGTTTCGCACGGGAGATGGACGATGCAGACAACAAACAACCAAATGGAGCTATACAGACGATTCGTGTTGTGACTGTGGCGAGGTACAAACAATGGACCATCTTCTTGTTTGTAACATTCATGGTATCAGAGACGGCTCTTTGATGTCGCTCCACAAGTTAACGGACAATACCAGTAAATGGCTCCATAATCTTAATGTTACTGTGTAATTAATTGCCTTCAATTTATGTGATTTTTGTTCCATTTTATGTAATAATGTAGTTTCCCTGACATAATTGTAATGTAATAACTGCTATAATTTGTTTCCACATTGTAAGTTCCGAACGTTTATTGTGATTCATATTAATCTTATCTCTTCTTTGTAAAATGTATCTGGCAGATCGAACGAGAAACAATAAATAAAAATTGCTTCTTCGATATACTGGGTGGAGAGCACAGGAGAAAACCTACATTCCAGCCTTTTTAGTGTTATCCACTGCTACGAAAACTTTAAGAAATATAAAAATACGTAACGCGAAGGAATAATATTACCAGAGGCAAGTGGATAATACAGTTATTTCTAATTGCAGCTTCGAGCTGCCACTGTAGCTACAAAAAAAATGGCTCTGAGCACTATGGGACTCAACTGCTGAGGTCATTAGTCCCCTAGAACTTAGAACTAGTTAAACGTAACTAACCTAAGGACATCACACACACCCATGCCCGAGGCAGGATTCGAACCTGCGACCGTAGCGGTCTCGCGGTCTCGCGGTTCCAGACTGCAGCGCCAGAACCGCGCGGCCACTTCGGCCGGCCCTGTAGCTACAAATCAAGTATGACTACTTCAAGTCCTAAATTGATTACTTTTCGAAACTTCTGGTTAAGCGACATCTGCACAAGTTCCTTGACGTACCAAACAAGTCCCGTCTCACCTCTATCGACGTCGTTGTCCATGGTCTTCTCAAGCTTGCTCGAAAGTTCTGTCGTCTCTCCAATAGACTGTTTACTTTTGTTTTCCTAATTTTTGTTTTTGACGCTACACTATGTTTCTAAAAACTTTCCTGAAAGTGGCACGTGACTTTCCAACTGTTTTTTCGCTTTCTGTTTGGGCGCAGTCGTGTATGAACGCCCGTCGACATCGTTCACCTGACTCAGGCAATGTGCTACGCCACGTAATTACGTAGTGGTCGGTAAAGGAAATACACGCCGAAATTAGAACCAACTTCCTACATTGGTTGTGAAAACTTTGATATAAGGATCACCAGCCAGTCATTTCCCAGGTTAATTAATTGCCTACGCCACTAGCGTTACGCACGAATCTATCTGAACAGTCGCCAACAGTCCTCACGTCACCTTCCACTGGTTGCTTACAACGCCTTCCAATCGCTGAAAACAGACATATCCTGATAATAGTTGTGAAATACGAGCGTCAATCATGCAAAATAGTTTAGTTGTTTCAGGAAAAATGCGAATTATTTTCTCTTTAACATACCTCGCCAAATTCGTTTCTTCGGCCACCACATACATCTATCTATTAGCTCTACAATGTAACATGAGGCTGCCCTTGAGTACCCTCGAACGCTAGACTAAAACTCAACAACGTGTCCTTAGCCGCCCATTCTACAACAGCCTCCTGCAAGTAAGAAAGGTATCTCTGATCTCATACTAATTCTTCCCACTCGAAGAGTTCGCAATTGCATAAAATTTGAGAGATTCGGGCCCTCACGGAGGCTTACCAGCAATCGTTCATCAGTCGAACCATATGCGGCTGGAACAGGAAAAGAGGTAAGGACACTGATACACAAAATACCCTCCGCCACACAACGTAAGTAGGCTTGCGGAGTTAAGATGTAGATGTAGAAGAGACATATGGAAAGCTTAACAGTCGGACAACGCATGTCAGTCATAATATGCCTGTAAGAATGATTAGCTCCTTCCTGCATACATCCAAGTCAGCTGTTATCGACGTAATTATGCAGTGTAAGGATAACGGGGCTCCAACACTCGAAGGGGAGACCATGCGTCGTTTTGAGGAATGGGCGATCGTCCTTTGTGAAATCCTGCACTATACTGGGATCTAATGCTGGCACCTAGACTTTCCAGGTGAGTGGGAACTTGACTTATACAGCTGTAGAAGATGCCGATAACACATACCTGCACCCAAAATTGTGTCATGTGGGGCATCGCAACTTGACCATAAAAAGAGAAGAAGACTGGTTTTGTACGGTGATAAGGTCAATGGCGCCAAGGAGCCAACTGTTTTTCCACCGAAATAGTGTAATTTTCGTGAACGAAGATGAACTATATACTGTACAGGATACATCAAAATTAATAGCGAAAACTGACACGTGTGAAAGTATACGATAACGGAACCAAAAACTTTCCAGTGAACATCAGTCGGCTAATCAGCCTTTTCGGATACAACTGCGAATGTGTGATTAGGAGGTACCATTGACGTCATTGTGAAGTATCTTCCTAACTAGCACAAATGTATTTGAAATGTAAATTTTCCATAAGTCCCTACCTAATTCGGCTCAAATGTCACCATTGGCCCATAGTTGGAGATGTGATGCATGCATAGTTGGGCACTGAAACATTTTATTGCTGATGTAAGATGAACACATACTCCACCGCGTCACCCGCTAATAAGAACGAAAATGACTTACCGGAAGTACAGCCCGCGCACAGAGCACTTATGAATTCTTTTAAGCATTCTGTACTGGCAGAATAGTTCTATCGATCTCTAAGTATCACTTACCCTCTACTACAATTATGAAACGACATAATTTGCCTCCTAAACTCTCTGTTCAATTTTTTGTGCTGCTTGTAACTTCCCAAATTATTTTAAAATATAGTTGTTCCAGTCAGTCCGCCTCAGGAGCAGGATGAGGGCGTTCTCATTGGTCATTCTCTTCTCTCTCTAGTAGTGCTCCTTTCGTTAGTACTACTTCCTGACAGGACTTCGCTCAAGTTTATCTCCAACTTAAAAGGTGGCAGAAAGCGTTTGACGGCTTGAGGAAGTCTCTAGTGTCACGTCATGCCCATTACGCAGATTAGGTTAAAATCAACCCACCAGTTCCAGAGTGACAGACAGAGGAAAACAATAGAGACGTGTTTCAATATTTTCGCGTTTTGTCTAATAAACCGTAGATTAACTTTCAATTTTTTCTCGGACGCTTGGCTACGTTTAGCCACTGGTCACTGGTCAATGCCACGCCACGCCCGCGTTAAGGAAACTACCTGAGGAAATCAAGTAAAACGTAAGTAATAATTGCTCGAAAAGCATTATATCGCATTCATGCTGATCGTAAATTTCTTGTTCTTTTAATAAATCATTTTATTCTCACGTGCTAGCAGTAATGAAGAGGCCTGTCACGTCCGAGCAATTAAAGTTCATTGTCAGAAAGGACAATGCCACTTGTAATTTCAAAAATGTTATTGTTCGCTAGGTTAATATACACTCCTGGAAATTGAAATAAGAACACCGTGAATTCATTGTCCCAGGAAGGGGAAACTTTATTGACACATTCCTGGGGTCAGATACATCACATGATCACACTGACAGAACCACAGGCACATAGACACAGGCAACAGAGCATGCACAATGTCGGCACTAGTACAGTGTATATCCACCTTTCGCAGCAATGCAGGCTGCTATTCTTCCATGGAGACGATCGTAGAGATGCTGGATGTAGTCCTGTGGAACGGCTTGCCATGCCATTTCCACCTGGCGCCTCAGTTGGACCAGCGTTCGTGCTGGACGTGCAGACCGCGTGAGACGACGCTTCATCCAGTCCCAAACATGCTCAATGGGGGACAGATCCGGAGATCTTGCTGGCCAGGGTAGTTGACTTACACCTTCTAGAGCACGTTGGGTGGCACGGGATACATGCGGACGTGCATTGTCCTGTTGGAACAGCAAGTTCCCTTGCCGGTCTAGGAATGGTAGAACGATGGGTTCGATGACGGTTTGGATGTACCGTGCACTATTCAGTGTCCCCTCGACGATCACCAGTGGTGTACGGCCAGTGTAGGAGATCGCTCCCCACACCATGATGCCGGGTGTTGGCCCTGTGTGCCTCGGTCGTATGCAGTCCTGATTGTGGCGCTCACCTGCACGGCGCCTAACACGCATACGACCATCATTGGCACCAAGGCAGAAGCGACTCTCATCGCTGAAGACGACACGTCTCCATTCGTCCCTCCATTCACGCCTGTCGCGACACCACTGGAGGCAGGCTGCACGATGTTGGGGCGTGAGCGGAAGACGGCCTAACGGTGTGCGGGACCGTAGCCAAGCTTCATGGAGACGGTTGCGAATGGTCCTCGCCGATACCCCAGGAGCAACAGTGTCCCTAATTTTCTGGGAAGTGGCGGTGTGGTCCCCTACGGCACTGCGTAGGATCCTACGGTCTTGGCGTGCATCCGTGCGTCGCTGCGGTCCGGTCCCAGGTCGACGGGCACGTGCACCTTCCGCCGACCACTGGCGACAACATCGATGTACTGTGGAGACCTCACGCCCCACGTGTTGAGCAATTCGGCGGTACGTCCACCCGGCCTCCCGCATGCCCACTATACGCCCTCGCTCAAAGTCCGTCAACTGCACATACGGTTCACGTCCACGCTGTCGCGGCATGCTACCAGTGTTAAAGACTGCGATGGAGCTCCGTATGCCACGGCAAACTGGCTGACACTGACGGCGGCGGTGCACAAATGCTGCGCAGCTAGCGCCATTCGACGGCCAACACCGCGGTTCCTGGTGTGTGCGCTGTGCCGTGCGTGTGATCATTGCTTGTACAGCCCTCTCGCAGTGTCCGGAGCAAGTATGGTGGGTCTGACACACCGGTGTCAATGTGTTCTTTTTTCCATTTCCAGGAGTGTAGTAAACACTGAGTTGAAATGAATTTTTATTTTCTAAAATGAGCAAGTAAGATTAGCGTTTAACGTCCCTTCGACTCTGAGGCCATTAGAGACGGAACACAAGCTCGGAATGTTGCAAGGATG
Organism: Schistocerca nitens; assembly: GCF_023898315.1. Taxonomy (NCBI): domain Eukaryota; kingdom Metazoa; phylum Arthropoda; class Insecta; order Orthoptera; family Acrididae; genus Schistocerca; species Schistocerca nitens. Next base: position 574,888,667 of record NC_064615.1, on the reverse strand, counting down.
CGAAAGGAAAACGGCAGTGCTCTTTCAAGAGGAACCGTCCCGACATTTTCATGGAACGATTTAGTGAAATCACAGAAAACCTAAATCTGAATGGTCGGAGTCTGATTCGAACTTCCATCCTCCTGAACGCGAGTCCGGTGTATTAAGCACTAATCCACCTCTCTTAGTAAAATGAGAATCTTCCCCTATTGGCTGTATTGTCTTAATACCTAAGCAGATAAATGTCCTGAAGTTTGCTCTACACGTTTCCTACCAGAGAAAAATAAAAGAGGGCGCAGGTTTACAGTTTGCTTGCAAGGTTGCATTAAATCTCCGTCTCTCGTTACGTCGCTGTCAAAGAGGAGCGGTGTCGTGAGTGAATGACCGAGCGTATCTGGGATGCAGAGTTGCGCCAGACTACCCACTTCATTGAGGCAGCTGACTCGTCAACCGAGAAGACAGTGTTTCTGTCAGTCCAGCGATGGGTCTTCCGAGCCCGTGGGTGCCGACGCTGGGCGAAAACCGTTAATTATCACGGAAGAGGCGGAGTCCGCGGTAAGAACTGGCTCATCACAAGAAGCGCCCAGACTGATGGAGCGTTCGGCAGTGACTTGCGGAATTCACAGCCCAATTCGCAATCGGCAGGTCAGCGACCGGGCTGTCCTGCAGCACTCTTAAGCGAGCCGTGGAGTTTCACGTCAAACTGTTGTTCAACCCACACTTCTAAAACTTGTTTCTCTATAGGTGCCCAGAAACACGCACAGCATTTTAAATATATCTCCTTACAATCCATCTAACGAAACATGCATAGAAAGGGTAATGTCATACCTGATTTGTGGCTCCTTTCCACTAGCTGACGTTCGAAACTCATAAACTAAAGCTCATTGTCCGCCATTGTTAAGGCGATTGCAAATGCACACTTTTCTAAGCAGACAATATTAACTTGGCTTTTACTCATTGTATTCTAATAAGAGTATTTAGTCGAAGTGTGATTCCTTTATGAATATATTATTTGACCATTTTTTTACGGCAGAAGTAGTCACCAAACTAGCATGTAGATCTACTTTTAATTTCACTGTGGACCGAACTGATTTCCTCCGTAATGACCATGAGCTGCCTCGTTCCAGAGAGTCACCAGTAGCGAACGAGTTACACTCCGACACAATCCTTCTACGGCAATGAAACACTTTTGGTAAGCTCACGGATTTGCAGTATCAGTTTAGTTTCTCTTGTGTCAGATAACGCACAAGATATTTTAGGGCGGAGCGTAAACTACTCGTCCATTGCTTCTGAACTGACAAGTTTCAAAGAAACCTGTTACACTACAAGAAGGAAGTTATAGGTCGTTAACAATCGCACGCTGATGCAATAGAGTAAATAGATTCTTAGTATCTGATTTGATCCATTATAAATGGTTTCTTATGTATTACAGTAGAAGTCAACAAAATGAAGCAGACTCACACACACTGACAACATCAAAAGAGATGTCTTAACACACAGAAAAAAAACGCACTTGAAAATGGGAATTATTTCTCGAAACGCGTCGTGCGAATAGTAAAATAAAGAAAAATCGTGACTGGTAGCAGAAGATTTATTTATTTATAAACAAACCTATAGATTCTTAGTAATTACTGTTCCCTGCTTCACTGTCGGCCATTATATGATAATATTTTGAGTGAGTTGTTGTAGAAGACATGTGGGCATCGTAGATGTTTTAATATTTGAGGGGCTGTTAGTACAAGTGGTACAAGTTCTAACTGAAGCAAACTGAGTAAATGACTACCAAAGTTCAATAGCTATTTATAAATAATGTGAGTTGCTATCGAAACATCTCAGATATTTTTCCCTGATGATTAGTCTGTGTACAACAGTTGTAAGTTGGCTAGACATTCTAATGCCTTTGCATTACTTTTTATAATATATTAAAATAACGTACACTCCTTGCGTATTAAAACTTATTAGAGTAAAACAGGTACAAGTGCAAAAATATTTTATTTACTATGCTATATTTTGAAGATTTTTTTGTGTGACGTAAATGACATTCATATTACAATTCATATTTATTATAAATCAAGGACAATGAGGAACTAAAGTGGAAACAATACGATACGCTTCAAAACAATAGGCCAACAGCAAATAAAATTATAATGGCAAAACGAAAATTTATTTGTGTGGTTCAACACACAGAACAGATTATTCGTAGTCACTTTCTATAATACCCTCACAGTCGATGCCTATAGATTCATAGTAATTTCCTTCTTATGCAACACTCCTGATGCTGTACCATTACGTTGAGATTTTTCAGTTTCCTAGTCCCCTTCTTTGACAACATCCTCTTCTTTGTCCACTCCCTTTTCTTACACCAAAAGTAACTGCTCATGATAAAGTGGAAGGATGTTGTTCCTTATTTCCTGAAGATTTTCCACTTCTCAAATTTTATTTCAAATTCATATTGATGCAAAGGCTGCGGAAGAGGTATTGATGGAGAACTACTATTGAGCCTCCTAAAATCCGCTTCTATAAATTCAAGATCATGGCTTCGCGAATACCTGAACATCATTATTAGAGGATTTTCTCTGCTGATTCATATCCACCTGATAAACTTCCATTGTGTTTTACTTCCTTCTGTGTCGTCAGTAGTTTTTCCTTTTGCTATGGCATCCATGGCCTCGATTGAAAGAAAGTTTTCTGTTTTCAATTCCACTACTGAAGGCTTTCTGTGTGACAATCTTTACTGCTTACAACCTGGGGGAACAGATACATATTTGAGAATGTTGACTTTGCCTGAGATATACACACAGTATTTCAACATATGGCCTGTTTAAACGTGCGTTAAATATTACTGTAAGTGCCCTTACAATCATGCAAATTAGGCTATTGCTGTATTTTCAAAAAAAATATGCACTTGAAAGTTCATTGAAGACAGCAGATATTCTCATTCTACCCTTCAGTTAATCGGGACCATTTGTATTCTAAATGCAGTCCAGGCACTGGCTTGGAACTCAAAATTTATCATCACAGAGTGCAGTTATATGTAGTAAATCGTTTGTACTGCTTTTGCTCAGAATAGATCCATCCTGTAGCTTACCGAATGTGTAATTAGATCATTTTCTCGTGTCACTTGTACGACTTGCAGTCTCAGTCCTTCATATTATCTAGCTAACAGCACTGCAGATAAAGTACAATGAGAAATACAATAAAATACATAAGTTTAAATGATACCTTAAACTAACAATCAGTTGCTAGTGTCCAGTCTCCTTATCCAGTCAAAGTTTAACCGTGTAGCCATGAAACGGTAGTCTGGATCACGCAGTCTCTCTCTCAATTTACACTCCTCGACAATGCAGCCGATGGTTTGTTTCGGTGCTCCACAATCCCAGCATGGGTTGGACTGCTTGCCCCATTTGTGCCAGTTGTATGCAAACACTTCGTATCCTGTTCGGCAGCGATTCACGTTCTTCCACTCAAGCCGTGGGAGCTCAAAGCCCTTGTATCTGTATAGAGGCTCAATAAGATGTCATACTTCAGATGGAACATACGTAGTCTACGTTTCATGCCTTTTGTTGTCAATCTATCTCTGCATACATACTCTGAAAACCACTGTGAAATGCATGACAGAGGGAACGCCCCACTGTACCAAGTATTAGGTTTTTTCCGTTCCATTCATATATGGAGCTCGGGGAGGATGATTGTTTAAATGCTTCCGTGCGTGCCATAATTAATCTAATCTTGTCCCCACGATCACTACGAGATCGATACGTAAGGGGCTGTAATGCACTCCTGGAGTCATAATTTAAAGCCGAATCTTGAACCATCGTAACTATGCATTCTCGGGATAGTTTACGTCTATTTTCAGGAGTCTTCAGGAGTCTTCACGTTCATTTTCTTCACCATGTGTGTGATGCTCACCCACGGATCGAACAAACCTGCTACCATTCGAGCTGCCCTTCTCTGTATACGTTCAATATCTCTGTTAGTCCTATTTGGTACGGGTCCCATACAGCTCAGCATTATTCTAGGACAGGCCGCACGAGTGATTTTTATGCTGATTGCATTTACCCAGTATTCTACGATTAAACCGAATTCTGCTATCTGCTTTATCCACAAATGAGTCTATGTGATCATTCCATTTAATGTCCCTACAAGGTGTTATACCCAAGTATTTGTATGAGTTGACCGATTCCATCTCTGACTCACTGACATTATATTCATAGGCTACTACGTTTTTTCGTTTTGTGAAGTGCACAATTTTAAATTTCTGAACATTTGAAGCAAATTGCAAATCTTTGTACCACTTTGAAATCTTATCAATATCTGACTGAAAATTTATGCAACTTCTTTCACACATTACTTCATTTGCTTCACCAGCAAAAAGTCTGAGGTTATTACGAGGGCGTACTGAAAAGAAATGCCTTCGAATTTTTTATGTGAAAACTCTTAATCGTTTTCAAATAACACAAATGTTTAAACATTCTGCATTTTTATTCTTCATGTCTACATAATTGCAGCCCTCTGCCGCTAGTTGTCTCCGAACTGTAGCGTGTAACATGGCGATGCCGAGCGTAACTATGTCGGTGCATAAGAAACAGCCTGCTGAATTCGGCTTTCGAATTCGAAGAGTTCATACACACATGTGGCGCGATCTCCTTCAGAATGACAGTGCCAGGACACGCAAATACGCCGCAACAATCTACAACAATCCGACGCCATGGGTTCACTGTCATCGATCAATCTCCATACAGTTCCGACCTGGCTCCTTCCGATTTTCGTCCGTTTCCATATATATATATATATATACATGAGAGGAATAAAGAGATAGAATATTAATAACTTTTGCTTTATTTAAAAAATTTTGAGAGTTTTCACATACAAAATTCGGAGGCATTACTTTTCTGCACGTCCTCGTGCTAACATTGTCTGCGAGGTCATTAATATACAAGACGAATAGCGAGGGTCCCAACAGGCTTCCGTGGGGCACACTCTAAGTTCCTTCTATATCTGTTGATAACTCTCCTGAGGCGTGGTACAGAGTCACATCCTTTTGAGAAATCAAGGAATACATCAACTACCTGTGTACCTCGATCAAACGCTTTCAGTATGTCATGCTGGAAAAATGCGAGTTGGGTGTCACATGATAGATGATTTCGGAATCCACACTGGTTGGCGCGCAGAAGGTCATTTTGGCGTGCAGAAGGTCATTCTGTCCAAGATATTTCAATTGTAAAGTCGCCATCAGCAAATTGTTGGGCCAGTCGCAGGGATGGACTTCTGGAACGAAGTCATTTTGTTCTAAGCCCGGGAATAATTTTATGGATGGGAAGTTCAAGACTATTCGTTGTTTTCGATTATTCTTTCAGTAGGGCTCCTTGTCTTCTTAACAAAGGAGACGGTATGTGGCTGACTGTTGGAAGCCATCAGTGGAGTAGTCCTTATGCACCCAGAGTTCATTCCGATGGCTCTATTAAGCTGAGTGTCTATCTAGCATAAGCGAGGGCTGTTCAACAACATCGGAGCTCAACATTCAACCGTAGAAAACACTACACTGAGAAGTTCGAAGCGTTTCTGCTGATGCTCCCCAGTTATTATTGCAGGGATTTTGGGTACGGTTAGTTTGTGTGTTCATTTTTCAAGATGATTTGGGTTACTCTGGTTGGGGGGCACTGTGTCGTTCATACAGACCTCCAGTGTATAGTCTGCGGTCTGTTTTTTAAGTGGAAGCTGCAGAGTTTGACTTCAGATAGACTGGGCATGAGTCAGGATATACTAAAATATTTATGTAGTTTGTTGAGACCATTCACTTAGATGACAGGATACTAGCCATTCAGGAACTGCATACCTTGCATGAACCCAAGTGGTTCACAGATTACAGCACTGAATCTGCCTCCCTACTCTTAAGGTAATTCTATTGCCTCGTATAGCGAAGGTCGTGAATGTGAGCCCCGGCTCGGATATTGGCATGGGGGTAGTAGTGGGTGTGCTGTCAGTGGGTGTCTTTACATACATAGAATTGAAAGTTATGTTAATGAGTGTACATCTTCGTCAAAAAATATAGCCGTGGTTAAATGGTGGAAAGCTACTGAACAAGTAAGAAATGAACGCTATCAGTGGGCCATCATCTTGACAGGAGCAAAAAGTCATTCTTTTATATGAGGGCGGGCGTACGATATGAACTGGCTTATACATGAGGCTTTCTTATTTTTATTTATTTTTTATTCATTTATTTGTTTAACTTTCCTCCAATAGACTATTCAGCCATGTCTCCTATTGGACGACCTGCGGCTGAGACAACACACCTGGTCTCCACTTAAAGGCAAGTGACTGGTCACGTGCTTTTTTATGTATACTTTAAACTGGCTGCCCATATCCCTTGAGCCCAGCAAAGTGCCGCTAATTGCGTTTACACGTGCCGGGCACCGCGCGGAGAAAATAGGTGTCTAAGAGCGGTCGATTTTATGGGCTGAGCTAGATTATTTCTTCACTCTTTTAAATTAGCTAGCACACTGCTCGAGGCTCTAAGTAGGACTCTCTTTCGATCGCTCAATTTATATCCATATAGAATATCTTCACTTGCTTTATTAAATCTTGTTTTTTTTCGCTTATATTGTTTAAACGTCTGCCTCTGCCACGAATAAATTCCTGAAGACAGTAATGCTTCGTAAGGTAACTAACATCAGTTTGGTCCATTATGGACCATGTTGTAATGTCTGCGACTGCTACTTAAAATGAAAAATTATGTAATTCTGTGACCACCATCAAGCTTTTATTTCACATACCACGCATCTTGATGTTTAAACAATAATTATCTTATACAAGGAATCTCTTACATAAGTATTTTTGCGCTAAGCAACGGCGATTTCTTGCTGTGGCATGTGTAGTAGCCACGAGGTGACATTGCGACTTGTGACACTAATAATAAATTGTTCGAGAAAGGTCCCTAATGCAAACAGATTGCTACTTTTTTACAGGAGATGTGTTGATGGCATATTTGTTATCACTGATGCGGAGAGCGTCAATGACCTTGCCACTGTGGTCACAGCTGATCCCGTCAGATCACCGAAGTCAAGCACTGTTGGGCTTTCAATGGATGACCGTCCGGGTCTGCTGAGTGGCGTTGGCAGGTGGGGCGCACTCAGCCCTTGTGAGGCCAACTGAGGGACTACCTGGTTAGCGGCTCCGGTCACTAACATTGACCACGGCCTGGAGAGCAGTTTGTTGAGCACATGCCTCTCAATATCCGCATCCAGCAATCCCTGTGGGCTGAGGATGATACGGCGGTAGGTCGTTACCTTTGGACTTCCTGAGGTGTGTTCGGATGATGTTTAGACAACAAAAATGACGTGCAATGTGTTCTTCAAACTTTCAACAAATTCGACAAGAGCGTTACCTTTACCTGTTAGTATGAAATAAAACACAATAAATTTTCCTGGTTTAAATATGCAGTGTACAGGCTAAATGATAAACTTGTTCTTAAAATTTACAGGAAGCCCACCACTATTGACTTAAATATGCACTGTACGTCTTACCATCCGAACACACACAAAACAGGATTATACAACTCCATGGTCCACACGAGCTCCTCATCCAGACCTTGAAGGCCCAAGCGATGTCGACCGGTTGCTGTGTCATCCTGAGCCTTGCGGCGTCACGAGGATGCAGTATGTAGAGGCATGTGGTCAGCACATCGCTCTCCCGGCTCCCGGCCGTTTTGCTGACTCCCCTGACAGTGGAGCCGCTACTTCTCATTCCAGTAGCTCCTCACTTGGCATCACGAGGCTGAGTGCACCCTGTATCAGTTCTTCCTCCAAGGAAGAATCCTTGGTAGTGCCAGGTATCGAACCCGAGTACTCCGCCTAGCACCCATTTACTCAGTTACAGAGGCATACTCGGCTGGTTCCAGCGGAGGTTCGATTCCTCCCTCGGGCATGGGTGTGTGTATTTGTCCATAGGATAATTCAGGTTAAGTAGTGTGTAAGATTAAGAACTGATGACCTTAACAGTTAAGTCCCTTAAGATTTCACACACATTTGAACAGAGGCATACTCCCCCGTTAGCTGAGTGGTCAGCGTGGCGGAATGTCACGCCAAGGGGCCCGGGTTCGGTTTCCGGCTGGGGCAGGAAATTTTCTCCGCTCAGGGACTGGGTGTTGTGTTGTCCTCATCTACATTTCATCCCCATCTCCGACGCGCAAATCGCCCAGTGTGGCGTCGAATGCAATAAGTACTTGCCCTCGGCGGCCGAACTTCACCGAATGGGGGACTCCCAGCCCACAATGCCGTACGCTCATTTCCATACTCCATGATACATAAGTCATTTTAAAATTCCTCTCACAGAAGACAACTGTCTTGCAGAAATGGATATAAGCAAACGGAGAGCTGTAGTTAACGGATATCCATCCACATTCACACACAGTTCCTTTGACAAAATAAATAATGAATAATGAATGGCCGGCCTGTGTGGCCGAGCGGTTCTAGGCGCTACAGTCTGGAACTGGGCGACCGCTACGGTCGCAGGTTCGAATTCTGCCTGGGGCATGGATGTGTGATGTCCTTATGTTAGTTAGGTTTAAGTAGTTCTAAGTTCTAGGGGCCTGATGACCTCAGCAGTTAAGTCCCATAGTGCTCAGAGTCATTTGGACCAATAATGAATGCAACAAGAAGCAAGAAAACATACCCACTGTATGCATAGGCAACATTTCACAAAAGATTGCCAACGTCTATAAAGTGAATACAATAAGACTAGCCTTTCAACCAACAACAAGCTGTGTCATTGACTGCCCCATACAATCTTAATACAAATTATGACAAATTAACAAATTCTGGTAATTACAAAAATTGAGGAACATGTACACGCATTCCAGCATACCAGCCGATCAACAAGAGCTGCTCATATCAGAAGCACAGGTCGTAAGTTTGCGGATGTAAATATTAACCTCAAGATACTGTCCACCTTTATTAAGGGCCACAATCAGTTTATATGCATAACAGAAGCCTTGCACCAGGCGACCGGTCTACCCGACGGGGGACAGTAGCCACAAGGCATTTACATTTTACTTGAGGTTTACATCCATATGAAGGAAACAGGCCAAAATTTACTCAGTGACTATTCTGAAACCAAATGAAGGAAACATTTTTTTTTTAAAGTTTCGCCACGCTACTGGGTAAATTTTCTATCTATTTAGTTTATTACCTTATGTGTAACAAAAGTATAACAATCTTTTCATATATTTTTAGCTTCCAGCAACAGCTCATAAATGTTATGAAGTGTGCAATAAACATGGATTATTTTCAGGGCACTTGGTGAGACTTTCATCTTTGCATATCCCTATTTCGTTCTTATTATTCTGTTACAGAAAATGTTGTCAAATAGAGAAATTTAGCAACATTTAAAAATATTTTACTAAGTTCCTACTGTTTTTAAATAAATAATTAAAAATCTCCTTTTCTCTGTGCGACATCAACAATAACATCCAATTACATGTCCTAATCCATCTTCTGTGTCCTGTGGATCTGTTAAGCAAATCTTCGGCGACAAATGTATATATATATATATTTTTTTTGCGGCACAACCACAACATTGTTCACGGATGTGCAGTGAGAAGCACGTGGGACATCTCGCATCAGACTATACCATACATACTGCGCTTAAATGTTTTTCAGTGTTATAGATGCTGCGGCTAATTTACTGCAAGAAATCGCAAGTGCTCGCCACCAAAAACAGCTGTGCAAAAGATCTTCCATCTTATTATGATGGTTTCACGACTCTCGTAGTGAACGAAGAAAAACTTTCTCACTGTCGCGTATCTGCTTATTATTTCATAAATTAATTATTTACTAATGTCAGCTTGTGACTGTAGATGTATAAGCTCACTTAATGTCTGATATTTAAATTCGCCGTAGGTCTGGTAAGCAAACAAGCCATTTCTAATTTCGATTCTTCCGTGATGCAGTGAGATGTTTTGTTTCATTCGACAATCATAATGATTAAGTAATGCTTTATTCGAATCGTTCCACCAGTGATAAAATATTTGAACTGAAGGGAGCCATATCAAAATATTGGTAATACAAGAAAACAATGGAAATATTGTTTGTTGGTTTTAAGAATACATACGATGACATAAGCAGAGAGAAGTTGTTGCAGACAATGTAGAAGTTTCGAATACGAAAGAAGATTAAAAATCTTGCAAAAGTTACAATAGATAGCTCGAAAGGGGTAGTGAAAATGGATGGAGAATATTCCATGGCTTTTGACATAAACACAGGAGTCAGGCAAGGAGATGGAATCTTAGCACTCTTGTTTAACATAATAATACGGGAAGCACTGGATTCAAGTGGCGCAGTGCAAGTGAAGCAGAAGAGGGAATTAGCATAGGGATAATTAGCATATGAATAAAAGTGAATAGTAGTACTTTGCAGATGATGTAGCGTCAATCGATGAAAATTTAGATGACTGAAAATACTTGTAAGAAAGCTGTTTCGTAAAACATCGGGTTTTGGATTAGAGGTAGAAGAAATTACAAGACAAAAAGGCGTAAAAACGTGCAGATTGATAACGACGTATTTGAAGAAGCAGAAGAGTTTAACAATTCTGGGGTTATACTTAACAACAAATATGATTGGAAACAAGAAATACGTAGAAGCGATGATGAAAGCGACATCCAAACTCAACAAATTACCGTCATTCAAAATTTTCTGAAGATAAAGCAAAATAAGGATACATAAGACTATATGAGGAAGAACTACGGAGAATAGACAAAATAATAGAGACAAAGATAAAAGTTTTAGAAAATGAAATCCTGCCAAAAATATTTGGACAATTTGTGAGGGAGGAGCATGGCGAAGAAGAAAAAACAGGGAGACCAGGCAATCATACAGGATGGTCAGATACATTCTGAAAAGCTCGTAAGGATTTTGCAGGTCAGGTTATGGGGAGAAATAACTGTTAAGAAAAAAAATTCGATACATTGCGCATTTCCGAGTCCATTGGCATTGAAGTTAGCCAATCAGCTCGTTGCGCGCGCAAATTCAAGCGCAACGCCAGAAGTGGTGCCACCAAACGTGTTCATTTGGTTTCCTAAAACAGAGCAAGAAAGCGATACAACAATTGGAATGAGGACGATAGTAGAGATCAAATAAAAAAAAATTAAATGATCGTATGGCATTGTTGGGCTGGAGGTCCCATCCGGGAAAGTTCGGCCGTCAGGTGCAAATCTTATTTCTGGTGACGTCAAATTCGGTGACTTGCACGTCGGTGATGATCAAATGATGATGAGGACAACACAACACCCAGTCAACGAGCGGAGAAAATTTTCAACTCGGTCGGGAATCGAACCCGGGCCCGCTGCATGGATGGTAGGCAAACACATTACATTCAGCCAAGCAAGGGTCTTTTTTTAAAAAAAAAAAAGCTCACTTTCTTCGTTATTGTTCGTTGCATTTGTTCGTGTCTGACGGCCCATGACATCCGTTCAAGTTAGTCGTTGATCCAGTCACTCAAATGGTTCAAATGGCTCCAAGCACTATGGGACTTAACATCTGAGGTCATCAGTCCCCTCGACTCAGAACTATTTAAACCTAACTAACCAAAGGACATCACACGCATCCATGCCCGAGGCAGGATTCGAACCTGCGACCGGTAGTAGCCGCGTGGGTCCGGACTGAAGCACCTAGAACCGCTCGGTCATAGGGGCCGGCCCCATCCAGTTTTTTCTTTTTTTATTATAGAGAGCAGTTAACCCTCTGACCGAATACGCTGAGCTACCGTGAGGGAAAAATTTTTCGGGTGCCACCGAGATTTGAACTCAGATCACTGGATTCAGAGTCCATAGTGCTAACAGTTACACGATGAGATCTCGGATTACAGTTGGACAGGAAGAATCAACTCCGAGCCAAAGGCTGAGCAGTCTCGTGCGCTATTACTGGCGCAATGAGGACAACTGAGACTAATTGTATCTGGCGGGTAACTTGAATTGGGGCGCGCAAAGACCTGATTGGCTAACTTCAATGCTAATTAAGTCGGAAACAGAGCCACGAATCGATTTTTTTTCTTAACGATTATTTTTTAGCACAATCTAATCCGCCATACAAGTTTTTCAGGCTGTTTCTGACCACCCTGTAATAGGAATTGGATGTTTTTGCGGAAGCCATGACAAGGAGACTGAGATGGGCCGGCCACGTCTATAGAAGGGGGGAGGATCAAGACTGATTAAAGTATCAGAGAAGAAATCGGAAGGACGAAGTTGTTTGGCAGACCGAAAATAAGATGGAGAGACCAGGTGGGAAAGGATCTTCAGATACTTGGAGGAAATGAAGAAGATGCCAGGGAGAGAACACTATTGATGAGGTTATTTGACTAGGCCAAAAACCGACTGTGGTTTGTAAGGTTAGCAGAGTGAGAGTACGGACGCGAGGCGTCCTCCTCTAACCAAATGCCTCAGGGAGTCAGGAGACCATTATCGAATCCTCTTCTTGCATCAGTCAACAGTTTGCGACTACCAAGCACCACATCAAGTATCTGGGGACAGCTCTCCAAAGGCCAAGTCCAGCCTCTGTATCAAGCTAAGGATAATGACCTGTGACTACAACCGTAAAGGTGCGGAAAGTTGCTCAGGACGTCTTTATTCTTCCGTCCCACAGAGTATGCATAAGTCAGTTTCGTAAGGCTGCCATTTGCCCTTCGGAATCCTTCATATACTTGACAGTTCACGAAACAGAGAAGCCAAGAAACCAGCTACAAGATGTTTTTAATATTTAAACCATTAAGCCGGCCGAAGTGGCCGTACGGTTCTGGGCGCTGCAGTCTGGAACCGAGCGACCGCTACGGTCGCAGGTTCGAATCCTGCCTCGGGCATGGATGTGTGTGATGTCCTTAGGTTAGTTAGGTTTAATTAGTTCTAAGTTCTAGGCGACTGATGACCTCAGAAGTTAAGTCGCATAGTGCTCAGAGCTATTTGAATCATTTAAACCATTACAAAGCTTATGTTTAAATCAAAGGCTATATCTGTGGATACCACACAGAAACCTCCATTTTATTAACCATTAGCCATTTTCCGCCTCTGTAAAACGCAGCATTCTTGCAGATACGAACCCGTAGGAATAGAAGCACAATACGACTTTTTTGCGGCTCTGTGTTCGATGAAGAGTGTATGTCCCATGTATTTATGATTTCTGAAGTATCATGTCTTCTTCATTATGTATTGGCTGCAGTCAAGTTACCAGAATGATATAACAGCTCGCAAACAGAAAATACCACAATATAGATGATATAATCAAATTAAAAAGTAAATTTTTTCCATTAACAAAAGTAATAAATAAATTGTTTGTAGCACGCAATGGATTGATCTAAATTATAGGGCTTCAACACCAACAAACAAAATTAGATAAAATTATTAAGAAAAGTGGATGAGTATATGTTTTTGATGTTGTGATCTCCAGTCCGAAGACTGGGCGATGCAGCTTGTTTTCTTTTTCTGCCTTTCATATGTATGTCATGAGAACGCCGTTGTGTGGATTGACTAATCACGGTATACAATGTGGCGATCCGATGACAGGGTGTTGGTATGGCGAATGCCCGGTGAATGTCATCTGCGAGTATGTGTAGTACGAGTTCCAACAGTGAAATTCGGAGGCGGTGGTGTTATGGTGTGGTCGTGTTTTTCATGGAGGGGACTTGTCCTCCTTGTTCTGCGTGGCACTACCACAGCACAGGCCTACATTGATGTTGTAAGCATCTTCTTGCTTGCCTCTGTTGAAGAGTAATTCGGGGGTGGTGATTGCATCTTTCGACACGTTCGAGCACCTGTTCATAATGCACAGCATATGGCGGAGTGGTTACACGACAGTAAAATCCCTGTAATGGACTGGCCTGCACAGAGTCCTGACCTGAATCCTACAGAACACCTTTGGGGTGTTTTGGAACGCCGACTTCGTGCCGGGCCTCACCGACAGACATCGATACCTCTCCCCAGTGCAGCACTACGTGAAGAATGGGCTGTCATTCCCCAAGAAACCTTCCAGCACCTGATTGAGCGTATGCCTGCGAGAGTGGAAGCTGTCATCAAGGCTAAGGGTGGGCCAACACCATACTGAATTCTAGCATTACCGATGGAGGTTGCCACGAACTTGTAAGTCATTTTCAGCCAGGTATCCGGATAGTTTTGATCACATAACGTATGTAATTATCGGCTTGTCATTTACAGCTATTAGGTGAAGGAGATGAAAATATCAGAAGTTGGGATTTGTCCGCCACTGGCGTAATATATAATGCTAATTTATCACATCATTTTCTTTTACTTTGCATCAATGAACCTGCACTCTCTCATAGACGAAATCCGACATTCAATTGACCATACAGCATAAGGCGATTGGTAGATGGCTTTATGCATATACTTTTCAAGTTTACGACAGTCCACTTCTTTAACTTAGCTAACCCTTCTGCTGTGAGTCTGAGGTAAACTACAATGATCAGTATCAGCTTTCTTTGTGAGTAATATTCTTCGTGGAGCGAAACTTTTCCAGAAAATTAAGTGGTTGACCCCTGTGGAGGCGAAAGTAACTGCAATATTTATTCTTTACTTCCTTTATCTTCCTTCCGTCTTCCCGGGTCAACGGTCAATTCACAAGCTCTCCACGGTAATCTTTCCTGCGCAAGCCTCTTCATCTCTGCATAACAACTGCACGCTGCATCCAGCTGAACCTTACTACCGTAGAGAAGCCTCAGTCTCCCTCTGTAATTTTTACTTCTACCCCTCCCCATCCACAAACACAAACTACCCTAGTTTATCAAGTTAAGTATGCCTCGATGCCGCAGCATAACTTATGTTCTGGCAACTTATTGAATCTGTTAACAATCTTGTGCCATAGATTTCATTTCTTCCCGATTAGATTCAATTCGTCTTCATTACTTAAGGTATTTGAATTCCATCTTTGCAACTACTAAAAATATATTTTTATTTTAGTATACCCGTTATATTTTATGAATTTGCACCTACGTCAGTGATCGTAGTTTCGTGTAATTAGAGTAATAGTATCACTGAGACTGTTCGAAATGAATAAAATGAAACACGTTCAGTAAAATAAATACGCATTTTTATTAGCTGCAAAGACGGATTTGAAATATCTTAATACAAAACTACGAACGCCACGGCCACAAAAATAAGTAATTTAATGACCACTTCATTAATTAGCCAATATATTCACCTAGTTTTCAGCGATATTCTCCAGCACCACATTCCAGAATCTGCTATCAGAGGTGTTCAAATTAAAGTTATGTTCAAAATAAAAGTTACACTATTGATATAATTAACGTCTTTATTCAAAAGTAATCACCAGAGGCGTCAACGCAGCTATCCCATTGTTTCACGAGCCGAAGGATTCCCTCGGATATCCTGTAGCTGTGGCAGGAGCGAGTCCTCCATTGGGTCGCTCAGTTCGTCGTCCGAGGTGTCTTTTTAGTGGCCCAAACACATGGAAGTCACAGGGCGATATGTCGCTGCTGTAGGGCGAATGCTCAAGCTGTTCCCACTTGAACTTGGCCGTTACTCTTTGTGCGACGTTGGAGACGTGTGGATGCGCGTTATCGTGTAGCAGAACCACTCCCTGGGCAGCCCAGGCCGTTTTCACTTGATGGGCTTGGGTAGGCTACGTAGTGTCTCACAGAACACATGACTGTTAAAGGTTTTTCCGTGCTTGAGGAATTTGATGAGCATCGGACCTCGGACGTCGAAAAGGTTGGTGAGCATCGCCTTGCCTTCTGAGAGCACAGCTTCGAATTTTTTAGGGAGAGGTGACGACGCATTGCCTCCAGACCTTAGATGTCTCACTACATTTTCTCAAAGCGGCATATGCAAATTTTTACCGATTTGGTTGTTACGACGTTTCGTACCATTTCATTTCAACACTCTTTACGAGGGTAAGTAGTTATAAAATTTTATTGTAATCAAATAGGAATCTTACAAGAACATCATTTTTCG
Organism: Schistocerca nitens; assembly: GCF_023898315.1. Lineage (NCBI taxonomy): Eukaryota > Metazoa > Arthropoda > Insecta > Orthoptera > Acrididae > Schistocerca > Schistocerca nitens. The sequence continues at coordinate 574,872,721 of NC_064615.1, read as the reverse complement.
ACATAGTCTCCTTGCGTTTCAACGCACTTGGTCCATCGTTGTACAAGCTTCCTGATGCCCTCATCAAAGAAGGTTCTCGGTTGAGCTGCGAGCCAGGAATGCACCGCTTCTTTCACTGCTTCGTGCGAGGCAAATCGACGGCCCCTTAATGCCTGTTTAAGTGGACCACACAAGGAACTATGTGGAGCATGATCCAGTTCTTCAAATCTGAGTTTCTGGAGCGTTTCAGCAGTGTGAGCAGTACTAGGCGGACGGGCATTGTCGTGCAACAACACAACACCTTTTGACAGCAATCCACGGCGTTTGCTTCGAATTGCAGGCTTTAGCCTGGCAGTAAGCATCTCACTGTAACCTATACTGTTTATTGTTGTGCCCCTTTCCCCATAATGCTCCAGTACTGGACCTCGTGCGTCCCAAAAAAACAGTAAGCATCAGTTTACCTGCGGACGGTTGGGGTCTTGAACTTTTTCTTGCACGGCGAATTCCGATGTTTCCATTCCATACTTTGCTGTTTATTCTCCGGTTCGTAACGATGGATCCATGTTTCGTAACCAGTAATGATCCTGTCTAAGAAGTTGTCCCCTTCGTGACCATCGCTATGGTAACCTTACAGGATCATTACTGGTTTTTTTTCAGATATCCAAGCGCATTTGTTTATGCAACTGTGTGCATTGTTCTGGGACCCATCTTGCACAAACTTCTTGAAACCCATGTCTGTTGTGGATGATTTCGTAGGCAGAACCGTGACTAATTTTCAGATGATGTGCCACTTCGTCAATAGTTAATTGTCTGTCCAAGAGAATTATTTCACGTGAACGCTCAATGGTTTCTTCGTTTGTGGCGGTACACAGTCGTCCAGCTCCGTCATAGTGAGTAACACTTGTGCGACAATTTCGAAATTTTTCAATCCATTCGTAGATACTCCATTGTGGAAACACACTGTTCCCGTACTGTATCGAAAGTCTTCGATGACTTTCGGCCCCTGATACGCCTTCCGACCACAAAAAACGGATCACGGAACGTTTCTCTTCATTGGTGCAAATAGACAGCGGAGCAGCCATGATTAACAGCAGGTAAGCGATAACGAAAGTAACCTAGCAGCTTGAAAACTGCAAAGATATAACAGCAAACAAACAAAGCATGCGTCATCAACGTAAAACGACAGTGCTACCAAAATAAACAAAAATATAACTAAATTGCGGGTAATAATTGACTTTCCCTCGTAGATTATCTTCTTCCCTGTACTGTTTATCGTATACGTTTCACTCCTGTGACATGTTACATTCCAGACGAATACAACCAGAAAAGATACCCTAAGACTCAAATTTGTAGTGTTGTTAACTTATTTACGTTTTTAAGAAGAGGTTTCCCTGTAATTGTCATTCTGACTTTTATATCCTCTTTACTTCTGCTATCATCAGATACTTTGCTGACTAAAAATCAGAACTAATCTATTGCTTGTAAAGTGTCATCCCCTAATCAGGATCCCTTGGTAACACACAACGTGCTGCAGGCTTTGACGTCAGCTAGGATACGTACCAGAACTACGCAGAGTAGCGGCGAGCCTCCAGTCGCAACGACCACCGGTAGCGGTGGCTGCCGAGACGCGTTCCGCCAGCTTCTAATTGGCGCAGGATGCGCGCAGAAAGTGAAAAACGCGCAGCGGGAAGCGGCGGCGCTACATTCCTCGTTGCCACCGAAGCGGCCACGGCATGCTGCGCGCCCTGGCTGTATAGCTGTGGCCAGACGTCCCAAGAGGTTGCTGGGGGACCAGGAACTGTCGAGAAGGACTCAACGCGCACATTAAATGAACTCTTGTTTAAAATAATACACTACTGGCCAATAAAATTGCTACACCAAGAAGAAATGCAGACGATAAACGGGTATTCATAGGACAGATATATTATACTAGAACAGACAAGTGATTGCATTTTCACGCAATTTGGTTGCGTAGATCCTGAGAAATCAGTTCCCAGAACAACCACCTCTGGCCGTAATAACGGCCTTGATACACCTGGGCATTGAGTCAAACAGAGCTTGGATGGCGTGTACAGGTACAGCTACCCATGCAGCTTCAACACGATACCACAGTTCATCAACAGTAGTGATTGGCGTCATTGTGACGAGCCAGTTGCTGGGCCACCATTGACCAGACGTTTTCAGTTGGTGAGAGACCTGCAGAAAGTGCTGGGCAGGGCAGCAGTCGAACATTTTCTGTATCCAGAAAGGCCCGTACAGGACCTGCAGCATGCGGTCGTGTATTATCCTGCTGAAATGTAGGGTTTCGCAGGGATCGAATGAGGGGTAGAGCCATGGGTCGTAACACATCTCAAATGTAACGTCCACTGTCCAAAGTGCCGTCAATGCGAACAAGAGGTGACCGAGACGTGTAATCAATGACAACCCATACCATCACGCCGGGCGATACGCCAGTATGGCGATGACGAATACACGCTTCCAATGTGCGTTCACCGCGATGTCGCCAAACACGGATGCGACCATCATGATGCTGTAAACAGAACCTGGATTCATCCGAAAAAATGTTGTTTTGCGATTCGTGCACCTAGGTTCGTCGTTGAGTACACCATCGCAGGCGCTCCTATCTGTGATGCAGCGTCAAGGGTACCGCAGCCATGGTCTCCGATCTGATAGTCCATGCTGCTGCAAACGTCGTCGAACTGTTCGTACAGATGGTTGTTGTCTTGCAAACGTCCCCACCTCTTGACTCAGGGATCGAGACGTGGATGCACGATCCGTTACAGCCATGCGGATAAGATGCCTGTCATCTCGACTGCTAGTGATACGAGGCCGTTGGGATCCAGCATGGCGTTCCGTATTACCATCCTGAACCCACCAATTCCATATTCTGCTAACAGTCATTGGATCTCGACCAACGCGAGCACCAATGTCGCGATGCGATAAACCGCAATCGCGATAGGCTACAATCCGACCTTTATCAAAGTCGGATACGTGATGGTACGCATTCCTCCTCCTTACACGAGGCATCACAACAACGTTTCACCAGGCAACGCCGGTCAACTGCTGTTTGTGTATGTGAAATCGGTTGGAAACTTTCCTCATGTCAGCACGTTGTAGGTGTCGCCACCGGCGCCAGCCTTGTGTGAATGCTCTGAAAAGCTAATCATTTGCATATCACAGCATCTTATTCCTGTCGGTTAAATTTCGCGTCTGTAGCACGTCATCTTCGTGGTGTAGCAATTTTAATGGCCAGTCGTGTATCTTCGATCTTGTTATGGTCAGTCCACATGTACTTCTAGTCATTAAAACTGCAACACGAAGGTCGCATCATATTGGGATGAACGGTACCAAGTGCTTCTATTTGCAAACTATCGGCACGTCATAACAGATTGGAGTAAGGCCTTCCTCATTTTGCCCACTGCGTAACAGAATTAAAAGGTCACTTTTTCAAAACGCCGTAATCGGCTCCCATTGCATTGCAGAAGTTTAAAATTTGGCTCAAAGGTGCCTACTACCTTTTGCTGAATGGTGTAAAAACTTGTCACCCTGCAACGTCACCCTCGTGCTCCACGAGGCTTCAGACAGCAAGGTGTCAGCACATGCGAAAGGAAAGCCTATCACATGATAGGAAGGTCGTCACAGACCCCATATTCCACCCCTTCTTTTAACACCTCTGCGATGGAGGTCTGAAACTCGAAGCCCAGCGTTGAAATCACGCAGTTTTCTTATGAGGAAAACATGTCAGACAACCTGCCGCTCAGAATACATAAAAAAGTGTGGTGGGTGCCGCAAAGGGTGTTGCCAAACTGGGCGTGTGGGGGGGGGTCTTAGAGGTACCCTTTGCCGGTTTATACACGCATGTGTCAGTGGTCTATGTCGCCAACCCCCCTCCTCCCCCCTCCCCTCCCCCGCGTGCGCCATCCTTCGCCCTCACCCCTCCATCATTTTGCCATAAGAGGAGACAAAGTAGGAACACTGAAAAAGCATAAGCACCTTCGGCTGCTTCGGATCTAGTCCATATTACCTCGAATGGTTTTGAAGGGTCCTTAGTGGTACCACCCTATGGACCAGAGCAAAAACTGCGGTCGCACTACACTCGAAATGGGTGACGTCACTTTTTGTGGCGTCGCAGCCCAAAAATGTCGCTACATAAGGGTTGAACCGCCAAGGAGATGTCAGCAGTGTCAAAGGATGTGAAGAATGCCGTCCTGTTGCTCATCGCACTTCGAACTTTCGTTTTCGACAGCAAAATGTATGGGAATCAACAACCAAAGGAAAGAAGTAGTTTCATTGACGCTCTTTATGTCACCCTCTTAGGCGTTTTCGTATCAATTTTGAGCGGCAGTGCGTCTGCCACTCATAAGAAAACCGTGTTATTTCAACACCGGGCGCCGTGATGCTGACCTCCATCACAGAGGCGTCATATCAAGGCGTGAACTATGGGTAAGAGAAGCTGTGATGACCTTCCCATCGTGTGACACGTCCATAGTAGCGTTGGGTAGAATTGTGGTGAAATTTGGTGCCAGTGTGGCATCATTAATCCATCTTACACGTCACATCAACCTCTGAGCTGTGGCCTTTTGTTTTGATGTATCAACACCTTGATGTCTGAAGCGTCGTCCAGCCTGGGGGTGATAGCGTAGGATGCCACACTTTTGTTCCTTGCAGAGGAAGATTGTGGGCGTCTCTGAGCCAAATTTCAAAGTTCTTCGTCACAATGGGAGACAGTTACGTGGTTTTGAAAAAGTGATGCGTTAATTCTGTTGCTCAGCGTATATGGGGAAAGACTAGGCAGGGAGATTCTCATTCAGAAATCACATTTTAATGTTGGTTCTTTAAGAAAAGATTCTTATAAGAAAAACGCCTAACAGCACATGCCGGAATCCGACAGCGGCAGGATCACAAGATCCTCACGCGACTAGCGCCCGAGAGGACAGACACTTCTCACTTGGCTTTGTGATATGATCGTACTACCACGTGACGTGCCTGGGCTTGTTTGGAGCAAGACGAGTATTCACACAGATAGTGCGACGATGTTTGGAGCAGCATGGAGAGTCGGCGCGATGGCCACTGTTGGGGCTTCCCCTGACGTGACATCAGAGGGAGGCGTGCCGACATAGCGCGCCTAACGACAATACTGAGCACAAGGGTGGCAAAATGTCGTCTTTTCAGACGAGTCCCGATGTTGCGTACACCATCACGATGGACATATCAGTGTGTGAAAGCACCGAGGAGAACGAACGTTGCCAAATTGTTTTCGTCATCGTCATACAGGCCCAGCACGTGGCTGATACTGGATGCCATTGGGTACACAACACAATTATCTTTGGTTCGCACAGCCGCTGATCTGAACATTGAACGTTATGTTTCTGACGCGTTAACGCCGGTGACTGTGCTTTATCCTCAAAGTCTCCACGACGCAACATTTCAACCAGATGCTGCATGACCTACGTAAATACAAAGGATGTTCGACAGTTGCCTTAGCCAGGTCGTTCTCCAGATCTCTCCCACACTGAAAACACCTGGTCATGAGTCGCCCAGAGGCTGGCACTCCACCACTCGCCGGACAATACGACTGATTGGCATGGACTTGAAGCAGTATGGAATGACTTTCACACATGTCATCGAAGCTCAGTTCGACTCGATGCCCAGTTATGTTAGAGCTACTCTTCCTGCCGGAAGTGGCAGTTTTCTGTGTACTGGATTTCGCTCTCTGTATACGGCCAAATCACCTACAAATGTAATATTATATTCCTCCTATTGTATTCTACATGCATAATAATAAAAATTTCGTTACTTGCTATCCTTTCTGGATATTGCAATTTTAATTAACATCATGTAGTGTAGAGCAACGATAAACAGCCTCTAACATGCTACTGGGCGGTGCACATAAATCCAAAAGATGGTGTATGGGATTCTATAATAATTTCTTCGTCTTATGACCTGCTTTTCAAGATAGGGTTATTTTTCTTTTTTTATTGATTGGCGACGGGTAGTCGTTAGTCTCATGTATGCTTCAAGACGACCTTCCACTATCTGCTGTCTAGTATCCTGTCTTCATCTCAGCGTAGCACTTAGAGGGTAACAAGTCATAAAGTGTTTTCCTTTTACAAACGACAACGGGTTGACAACTTTCCACTCTGACGAATTTGATCATAAGGACATAAGACGTTAGAAATTCGCAGAGAAATGACTATAAGCTATACAGAAAGTTGGCTAATGTACAATATGTAGAAGGACCAAGAGGGTACAATAAGTACTGAAAACCAAGACGTGCTAGGATTAAAAAGGGTATAAGGCAAGCATGCAGTCCTTCAAGTGTATTATTTAACCTGTACATCAAAGAAACGGACGGAAATGAAAGAAAGGTTCAGGAGTAGGATTAAGATTCAGAATATCAGCGAAAAGATTTACTCATCATATTGTTATCGTTAATGAATGTAAAAAAGAGTTACTGGACTGAGACCAAGAAAAGACACTTGAAAGTAATTTATCTATTGGAAATGAGATTAGCGATACAAGTAACATTAAAACTGGGAACCACGGAGCAAAGAAATTCTGCTACCCTGCATCCAATAAGTAACGTACCACAGACGAAGCAAAGGGGGCATATGAAGTCGGCTAGCGGAGGCAAACAGGCATTCCACTCGACCTTAATTTGACGAACACTTTCTGAGATTGTACATTTGGGGCACAGAATTGTACGAGAGCGAATCATGGACAGCGCGAAAACGAAACAGAAGAGACTCACAGCGTTTGAGACGTGGTGCTTCACAAGGACACAACTGAAAATTAAGTGTACTTATAACATAAGAAATGAGAAAGTTCTCCGTAGAATCAGCGTGGAAAAGAATATGTTGAAAACACTAACTGGAAAAAGAAACAGTATGATAGGACCTGTGTTAGTTAGTAAATTAGTTTCATGTTCCATGAATCATTTGCACGTTAAATCATAATGATGTGGAACGAATTATTTTACATTCTCATCACAAATTATTTCTTAAATGTGGCTACATGCTACGGAATAGAAGTTCTCAAGGAGAAACCTTTTTTAGTTTGTTTTCAAATTTTACTTTGCTGTCTGTCAGACATCTTATATCACTCTGTAAGTGATCAAAAATCTTTGTTGCAGCATTGTGCAACCCATTTTGTGCTAAAGATAATCTTAATGTGGAGTAATGAATGTTACGTTTACTTCTCGTGGTGTAATTACGTACATCATTGTTTCTTTAGAACTGCAGTGGATTATGTACAACAAACTTCATGAGGGAACAAATACATTCTGAAGTAGAAGTTAAAATGCCCAACTCGTTAAACAGAAGTACACAAGCTGATTGCACTTGAGCAGCACATATTATTCTTACAGTACGTTTTTGAGCAACGAAGACTTTCTTAAAATGAGGCACCCTAGACCATTGTCCTATATGACATTACTGAATGATAATATGCAAAGCGCGGCAGCTTATTGGTTTGTCTCTCCAAGATTTTCAATGATTTTGAGTGCAAATATGGCTGAAATAAGTTGTTTTAGGTACTACGAAATGTCCATTTTCGTTTTAAATTCTCATTAATATGGAAATCTAAGAATTTTGAAGTTTCCACTTTATTTATTATTTCTTCACCATATACTACACTTATGATTGCTATAGTATCTCTAGGTGCGCAGAACTGAATACGTTGTGTCTTTTTAAAATTTAGAGGGAGACCGTTCACAGAAAACCAGCCAATGACACTTTTAAGAACACTGTTTGCATTTCTTCCCTTGCTGTACGTATCCTTGCATAGCTAACAATCCTAGCGCCATCCCCAAAAAGAACTAACTCTGCTTGTATATTAAACGGAAGATCGTTCATATATGTGAGGGACAATGGCAGAAGTAAGACTGAGCGTTGGGGAACATCATACATGATTTCTCCTTTATCAGAAGAATCTCCCCAGAGTACATTGGTTGAAATACCACTAAGTAAAACTTTAATTCCGTAATTCGTTTATCGAGGAGAATATTGTGATTCACTCAGTCAAAAGCCTTAAATAGGTCACAGAAAATACCGACGGGTGCTATTTTGTTATTTAATACTTGTAAAATTTGTTGAGTGAGCTTGTAAATAACTTTCTCCTTGGAGCAGTTCTTCTGAAATCTAAACTGTGATTTACTGAAGATACTATTGTTGCTCAGGTCGGATACTATTCACGTCACCTTCTCAAAAAGTTTGTAAAATGTTGTCAATAGTGAAACAGAACTGTAGTTGCAGTGCCGCGACCGAACTGAGCAACCATAGCGTACGGATCTCCGTGCCGGCACGTTCACAGGAGCTCAGTCCTGATGATGGCGACATGTATGATCGCCGAAATATTGTGCCCGTTGGACAATGTAGACCGGCTGTACACCCGTGGATATTTTGAGAACTGTAGTTATTGATATCTCTTACCACTTTTCTTATAGAGGTGTCTAACAACGGAATGTCTCCATCTCTCTGGAAAATGCCTTGAGTCAGTAACGCGTTACTTATTTCAGATAAAACAGGGGTTGTTATATGGGAAGAGGTCTTCAGTAATTTGTTGAAAACACCATCAAATCCACATGAGCATTTATTTTTGAGAGAATATATAATTTTCTTAATTTCATAGGAAGGAATTGGTGATACATTCAGGTGACTGAATTTTTTGGGAGAAGCTTTCTCAACATACTACTGATCTTTTTCTCTTTAAATAGTTTTCCATATATTTTCTGCTATATTTAAGAAATGATTATTAAACACATTTGCTACCTGTGACTCATCTTTTATAGTCCTTCCATTTAATTCCATAGTGATGTTGCCCTGTTCTTTGGTCAGTCGTCCTATCTTCGTTTCACTACATTCTATATAGCCTGAACTCTGCTGTTGGCATTACTGATTCCTGACATAATATGCATGTTCCTTGTTTTTAAGTAACTTTTATTAGTACTTTTGGGTGGTTTTTCTTGTGTGCAACTACTACATGATCCCTATTTGTTCTTACCAACAAAAACATTTTCTTTTTCCTTCGATAAGATACTTCAGTCCCTTTAGTGCTCCATAGTTTTTAACATGGTAATTTAATGACCTTCATGATTACTTTATGCGAAAAGTTATTTTCAGATAATGATATGCACTCAACCTGGATTAGATTAAATTCTGTGTCATTCTTTGGTTCATTACAAATTTTATCCTAGGTTATCTCCTGGAGTGTATTCTTAAAAACATTTGTTCTGGAGTCATTAACTGTTGTTGTTGTGGTCTTCAGTCCTGAGACTAGTTTGATGCAGCTCTCCATGCTACTCTATCCTGTGCAAGCTTCTTCATCTCCCAGTACGTACTGCAGCCTACATCCTTCTGAATCTGCTTAGTGTATTCATCTCTTGGTCTACCTCTACGATTTTTACCCTCCACGCTGCCCTCCAATACTAAATTGGTGATCCCTTGATGCCTCAGAACGTGTCCTACCAACCGATCCCTTCTTCTAGTCAAGTTGGGCCACAAACTCTTCTCCCCAATTCTATTCCTCCTCATTAGTTATGTGATCTACCCACCTAATCTTCAGCATTCTTCTGTAGCACCACATTTTGAAAGCTTCTATTCTCTTCTAGTCTAATTTATTTATCGTCCACGTTTCACTTCCATACATGGCTACACTCCATACGAATACTTTCAGAAACGACTTCCTGACACTTAAATCTATACTCGATTTTAACAAATTTCTCTTCTTCAGAAACGCTTTCCTTGCCATTGCCAGTCTACATTTTATATCCTTTCTACTTCGACCATCATCAGTTATTTTGCTCCCCAAATAGCAAAACTCCTTTACTACCTTAAGTGTCTCATTTCCTAATCTAATTCCCTCAGCATCACCCGACTTAATTCGACTACATTCCATTATCCTCGTTTTTCTTTTGTTGATGTTCATCTTGTAATTTTTCCTCCTATCTATGTAGTTCTCAATTCGTTCTAGCAATCAGTCATTCATAATATGAAACACAGTCATAGCTCATTCACTCAAAATGATTCAGAAATTTTACTTGTTAGAATGAAATCAGGCGATGATTCTTCTTCTCTGAGGGCTCGTGCTTTACGGCAGTCTGCTAATCTGTACAAATAAAATGCCTCGTAATTTTTGGGAGCGTTTTATAATCAGTCGGGAAACCTCAGATCAAGCGGATATTTGGCTTTGATGAAGTTTAACCTTCCGAACAAGTAATGGAGCTCTTGGATTATTAAATGCAGGTTCGTATCCAGTCTTTCTGAAATTCCCTTCTGATTAACAGCTACGCAATATATCGATGAATATCATTAATTCTCAATTGTCAAATACACACCTTTTGTATAAAGGAGCCCTTTTAATCGTACAACTTCGTCCCAGTTATCTTCTGTCATAAATCTCAATAATCAGAATACAATTCTTCAAACCAAGCTCAGGCTAATCGGCACGAAGACAATCTCGGAAGCTTTCTTTCTTTTTTCTAACAACCACCAGAGAGAGTACTACAAAGAATAATTATGCGCTCATGGCATAGCTATTGTATGAAACTACTTTGCGCATGGATTCTGCGAGTATGAAGATAGAAAATTAGTAAACGTCATTCAAGGGTAGAATTGTATCAGAATAATTCATCGAATATAAAGAGATATTACAATTGCCCCTCGCAGCGAGCAAAGTTAATGATAATACACTTTGCGAGCTAACAGGAAAAATTTGTTGGGTTGTTTATTCAAAAGAGGAATATTTTGAATTAATAGAATTTTACTGTAGAGAGTATGGGTAACATGTTAAGACAGTAAGTTACGAGAATACCTAAGCTGTAGCTTTTACATGCACCGGGGTATACCCGCATCCCGAGTACATAACCAGGGAAGATGTAGATTGGTGTAATTACGAAAAGGGTCTACCCACTTGGGAACTGGCCTTCACTGGGAAACCCTGGAAAACCCGGAAGAATAGACCCCAGCTCAGGTATTAAAGAAGATAGGAAAGCCTAAATCCAGTAATTTTGAAATATGTAGAAGCTCCATAGATTAGATCGAAGGAAAAGTGCCTCATAGCCAAAAAAAATTTTACAATATTGCTCAAAAAAATTTTCAAAATTCTTCTTTCGACGATGTAGCCGGCGATCTCGTTGTGAAGTCGATGGAACAGGAACACTGGGTACGGACAGCGGATAGGCGACGTACAGCGTTTGGTGGAGGCGGCACGGAGGACAGGCGATGGCTTGTGGTACAGGATAGAAGCTGGTAATGTGCCGTAGAAACAGGAGGATGATCTCAGGAACAGATGGTCAGGGACGTGAACATGAAACAGGTTTAAAGTGGAATAAGAAAAGGTTCTGACTGAATAAATCCCTGGAAGAGAGTGGATTAAGGCAACGAAGTCCATATTTCATCGTTCAAATCGGAGTGGATTCTTATATTCTTCCATCTGTACTAGACTGGAACATCCATCAGTCCTGACAGTCGCGAATTTTTTTTTGTAGTCCTCAATACCAAACTTGTTTTGCATTACAACTGCTGATTGTCCAAAACATCGCCAAATAGGCTGTGTGCATTTAAATTTTGTTGTAGCTCATATCGAATGTATTCCTCTAAAAAAAATTTTTTAGTTTATTTTTTCTAAACTTCGTTTTGTTATAGTGCAGGTGGAAGTAGAGCATTGAATCTGTCCGAGGTTTGCTTTCAATTACGAAATTATGGAAAAAACTTAAGTTTACACCTGACGAAAAATTTTAAACATAGGCATATGACACTGACTCTACAAAAGGAATAATTTCTAGAAAAAATTCTCTGAAAAATTTTCATTATTCTTGTAATTAATTGATTTATAGATCCACCTGCAAATAAATATCATTAATGATGACGTATGTTCATTTAACAAATCATCCACTCGCAGAATCAACTTCATTCTCTCATGAACATTTATGGAAATATATTTCAACAATTATGTCCATAATATGAAACACACAAACTGCTATTCTTAAAAGGTTAATTAATATTCTTAAATTAATTCTCCTGGTAGAGAAGGCATTATGAAAAATCTAAAAACTATAATAATTTTCTCTCGCGCAACCAGAAAGTTTCTTCAATTGTTTGCACCAGTGACATTATCGACTGTTGCTCCATTTCACAGTTCATTTCTTTTCTCGCGCGAACAGCGCACATCACACACACAGCGTATTTACCTACATATCCCGCACCGTTCAAGTTTCACACGCAATTCTCACATAAGTGCCGTGTCTTGGGGAAATGCAGATGCACTTTCATTGTATATCACTATGGCTTCTGCTCATAGTCCGCACTTAAAAACACTAGTATTTAACAATTTCTTCTACCTATCTTAAAATTTTGTGCTAAACTATCACAGGAGTAATCTCACTGTCTCTTAACCTATCACAGGAGTAATCTCACTGTCTCTTAACCTATCACAGGAGTAATCTCATTGTCTCTTACCCTCTAGACAACATAAACTTCTTGATATTTATATACACATTCGACTCATAGTCAAATTCCACGCTAAATTCTTCTCCATATTTGGTATCACAGATCTACGATCCTTCAAAAAATTTCTTAATATCATTATGCGGGAATAATCCCTTTATTCTTTTCGTTTCGGGATATGCCAACAAGTATGATCCAGGATTTGGTATACTTACAATAACATATGGTCCGGTATAAATAAGATTCCATTTCTTTATGTTCTTCATCAGTTTCGAGGAATGGATGTGTCGCCTCAATAAAACCTTTTCTCCATATTATTTTATTAATCTCTCTCGCATCCAGAACTAATCTTACGTTGCCTGCAGGTTTTGGAACGACTAAGAGCGGAGAACAATGTGGACTAGTTGATGGCTCAATCAAGTTCCATTCTAACATTCTATTCATCTCCCCTTGAACAGATTGTTTTAAACGCCAGGGGATCGGATAGTGCGTGTAACAATAAGTCTGATGTGGCTTCACTTGTAGGTGACAAATATATCCTTTAATAATTCCTGGTTTCTCATCAAAAATCTCTTCATATGCCTCTAACAAATAATGAAGCTGCTGCCTTTGTTCTCCGGTAAGCTGATTTGATTCACTAGCTTTTATCATTGTCGTTTGGTTAAAGTCCTCCTGTTGTATCAAATCCTTTGAAAGCTCCTTCCAACGACCGTTTGTAGTGTCAATTAATTGAATTATGGCACCGCGACAATATTTCTCATGCACCGTTTCCTTTCTATTTAAATCCAGTGCTATCTCTTCTCCATTTAATCTAAATTTAACTATCCCTTTCAAAAAATCAATCTGACAATCGTACTCCTGCATACTCCCAATACCAAGAATACAGTCCACTAATAACTTCTCCACTACAAGGAACGTGCATTTTATTGCTACATTTCCCATTTTCATCTCTAATTGTGTTTGTATTTTGACATTGGGAGGGCGTGCTCCAACAGCTCCGATGATTTTACAGTTCTGTACCGGCAAAATTGTTACCTTCTTCTTCCTAATAATTCTCCTAAAAAGAGCGCCTGAGATGACATTGGCGGAAGCGGTGGTGTCTAATATCACATTCGTTGGAACTTCCTCTATTTCAACAAATACTTCCGATACCGGAACACTCGATATGTCATTATGACACGTTATTAAATCCTTTGTTAACTCTTCAGTCAACAGCTCACCATCATTATATCTTAACAATTGTAATTTTACTGTTTCGCCCCTAACACATCCCCTGACCGCTCCTCCGGGGCACGATGTGGTCATGTTTAGTTTGACTGATTGTTGGTCCGATTGGTATTTCTCTCTTCAGCTACTTCAGTGATTATCGGTTGTTGTGGTGAATTCGGTCTATATTGTCTTGCTTGATTCGTGTAATTATTGTTGTTGTTCTGCTGGTGTTGGTAGAACTGTCTTGTGTTGTCATACATTGGATTATATCGATTAAAATTCCTATTGTTCCTAAAATAGCCCCTTGCTGCACCATTACTAAAGTTTCCATTATGGTAATAATTATTGTTTGCATTTTGTTCATTTCTAAGTCTCCTCGGAGAGTGTAGTTGGTTATGATTATTGTTACTGCTACTATTACTGCCATTCCCATTCGAGTTGCAGCTCGGATTCGCTTCCATTACTCTTCTTTGATATGACATTTCTCTTGCCCTTTTATTGTCCTCCTCAATTATATCAATATGATCAAGCGTAGTCATAAATGAGTCTATATCCTTATCATTTATATATAACAGCTGATTCTTTATACTGGTGGGTAGTCTGGACTTGAGTATCCTAAGTATATCCGGCAAAGGAATCGGTACATCCCAATACAAAGATTTATTAATGCATTTCTCAAAATATCTCTTTAGAGATCCTCTAGAAAATGAGAAAGGCTCAGGATATAATACTTCCTGCCTAAGTCTTTCTTGTATTCCAGCAGACCAATATTTTGCTAGAAAAGCCTGCTCAAATTCTTTATAACATTTACAAGAAGATGTTTGTTCGTTTGCCCACAGTGCTCCTGATCCTTGTATATATCCAGATACAAAACTAATCTTTTGCCATTCTGTCCTAGATCGTGGAAATAGACCTCTGAAACTTCGAATAAAGACTACAGGATGAACATTCTTTTTGTCAGGGTTAAAGATTTGAAATTGTCTCTGTTTAATCATCTTTTCCTCAACGGTACTACGAATCCAAAAATCATCCTGTTCGTACTCTTCCCTGTGGCTATCCGTAATATCGAATCCAACTTGTGACGTTCCAGTTCTGTCTACATCGGATCTTGACGTGGACGGAATATCACGGGCAGATTGAAAATTTTGTTTCCTACTTCTCGCTGTTTCTAAATCCTCCTGCGAGAGATTTAGTGATCTATCTATATTTTCTTTCCAACGCGAGAATTCTTCGCCAAGTAGTTCACGAACTTCCTTTAACCCTTTGTTGAAAAAATTCTCCTCGGAACTCTCTGAAATTTACTGTAAAGCTACTTTCACAGTTTCTTCTATGGTTTCCGGAGGAAAATTTTGCCGCTCTAATGTCATTTCTGAAAACTTTCCCGCAAGTACATTCATTCTATGTTCCACTGTCGTCTGTTTTTCCTTCACTTCGTCAAATTGCTTCTTTAGATTATCTTGGGATTCTATAATTACTGGTATCATAGCTACGGAACACTGTATGTCCTCTTGAGCTTGTATTACTTGAGGAAACAGTTCTACTTGTTTTTATATCGGGTCAATTTTGACGGATACATATTCGGTTAGTTCCGCTTTTAATTTACTATTGTTTTCTTGGCATTGTTGGCGGATCTGCTCAATTTGAGCAATAAGATTTTGTTCGGTCCTTTCTGCCTGTTCTTTTATTTCCTGTGTCTGGGTATTTAATCTCTGATCTAATTCGGTAAAGGTTGCTCTTAATTGATTTTGTAATTCTGTTTGATTTTCGGCTAATTGATTTTGGAGTTCATTTTGTATAAAGGATAAGTCTCGTTTTACCTCCGCTTGGCCTTTGGCTAACAGAGACAACTGTTGCGTAATAACAACTAATGTGTCAACAACAGTCTGTTCAGCTGTTGTATGAATGTTTTCTGAACCAGCGGGATTAATTATATTGCTACCGCTAGCCACAACAGTCAGAATTGCTATCCGTGGCCTCTGCTTCTGCGCAAACAGCTGAAGGCTGTTGCACGTCTCGTTCCTGATTCAATGACATTTTAAATGCCGCTCTAGTCAATACCATTAAATAACTGTCTATATCAGGTTCTAATCACTAAATACAGTTTCAAATGTACTGTCGTAGACACACTTAACTTTCAAATTACTTCACAGATGGTATAAAGTTCAATGTCCAGATACGAAAATCACACAATATACAGTTCTACAATCTAACTACTATCTGGAAAAAAGTTCTTTCTAAATTGATTTCAAACTATTTTAACTACAGGATAAAAAAATTAGATTTCTCTGGCCTTGTTCTGTAGTCTCGGTGTTGTCCAATAGTTGAAATCGTTTCTTGGTATCAGCAATCTTTTACTATGGGCACCGAATCTCTCTTCAGATTAGTTGCCTCTCGTTCTCGTTGGTTTTCATGAAACAAAAAAATACATATATTGTATAACAATCCGAGAGAGTCCTGTCACACTGGCGCCACTGTAATTTTTCCTCCTATCTATGTAGTTCTCAATTCGTTCTAGCAATCAGTCATTCATAATATGAAACACAGTCATAGCTCATTCACTCAAAATGATTCAGAAATTTTACTTGTTAGAATGAAATCAGGCGATGATTCTTCTTCTCTGGAGGCTCGTGCTTTACGGCAGTCTGCTAATCTGTACAAATAAAATGCCTCGTAATTTTTGGGAGCGTTTTATAATCAGTCGGGAAACCTCAGATCAAGCGGATATTTGGCTTTGATGAAGTTTAACCTTCCGAACAAGTAATGGAGCTCTTGGATTATTAAATGCAGGTTCGTATCCAGTCTTTCTGAAGTTCCCTTCTGATTAACAACTACGCAATATATCGATGAATATCATTAATTCTCAATTGTCAAATACACACCTTTTGTATAAAGGAGCAATATATATATATATATATATATATATATATATATATATATATATATATATATATATATCCCTTTTAATCGTACAATTTCGTCTCAGTTATCTTCTGTCATGAATCTCAATAATCAGATTACAATTCTTCAAACCAAGCTCATGCTAATTGGCACGAAGACAATCTCAGAAGCTTTCTTTCTTTTTTCTAACAACCACCAGAGAGAGTACTACAAAGAATAATTATGTGCTCATGGCATAGCTATTGTATGAAACTACTTTGCGCATGGATTCTGGGAGTATGAAGATAGAAAATTAGTAAACGTCATTCAAGGGTAGAATTGTATCAGAATAATTCATCGAATATAAAGAGATATTACAATCTTATATCCTCCCTTCAAGACACTGTCCATTCCGTTCAACTGCTCTTCCAAGTCCTTTGTTGTCTTTGACAGAATTACAGTGTCATCGGCGAACCTTAAAGTTTTTATTTCTTCTCCGTGGATTTTAATACCTACTCCGAATTTTTCTTTTGTTTCCTTTACTGCTTGCTCGATATACAGATTGAGTAACATCGGGGAGAGGCTACAACCCTGTCTCACTCCCTTCCCAACCGCTGCTTCCCTTTCATGCCCCTCGACTCTTATAACTGCCATCTGGTTTCTGTACAAATTGTAAATAGCCATTCGCTCCCTGTGTTTTACCCTATTAACTATTCTAACAAATTAACTATTCTAGCAAATTTCCAATGACATGTTCAATACTGCAAGGCACTATCTGATTTACCCTAAGTAGCTCGGCATCACAATCAGAGAAAGATTTGTTACTGGATATTTGGTTATTTTGTTGCTTCGAGCTTCATCAAAGATAATATTCCAAGTACGAGTCCTACTGTCTTATCCAACTGTGTTGGAAAGTTAGTTGCTGAAATGAAGTTGTAGGATCGAAATAAGGTTTTCAAATCATTTTTTTCTATCATAATCCTTTATAACATAGCAAGGAATCCAAATTCTTTGTAAACCGTTTAAGATTTGCGGGTGGGGGGGGGGGGGCGGTCTGTATACAGTTACAACTGAAAGTAAACTATTTTCAGCATAAATTCACAACCACAACACACTCCTCTATGTACTGATTACTACAAAATCTGTGGAGATAGGCACAGGATGTCCATATTTTGGGTGATCTCTAACGTTCCTAGATAGACAAGAAGTTCTTCTAACTTATTAATCAGTCCTTTGAAATTTTGATTAAATAAGCTACTCTTACCTGTCTGTGCATTCACAAAGCGTTTTGCGGGGCTCTTCTGTCAGTTTATCTTCTTTCATAACGATGCCTGAATCCTGATTTAAACCTAAAGAAGATAGCTCTGACACCAGTACCCACAGGAATCTTCCTTTGTGTGGTAGTGACCCCAGCCGTACATTTTCTACAAAAAGCTCTGCCACTGTAGTTCCCTCTCTTATTCAGCTGTAGGCCATGTCTACTACATCCCATCCAATAATTGTAGCAAACAGGTACTGCACCTCACGTGCGATTTTATTTCAGTCAGCAGCAGCTTGCTCAGCTCTGTGCTGACACAACTCTCAGTAATTTTAACACAGGGTTGGTCATGGCGCTGTGCGACCTCTACAAAATTCACACTTCTGTATACAATTGCTACTATAATTTCATCCATACCACCCCTAATGCTGTAATTACTGTGCTTAGTCATGCTTTTTCCTGCTTCACCTACTACAATAACCTGATCTTCTTCCAAAAATTCTGCACATATTCCTTATGACCTCCGTCATCTGGCTGATGCTAGCCCTTGGCTTCACAATATTTGTGACCTGGTACCCTGCTCCCAATGTGTCCTTTGCCATGTGGCCTACACTCCTCCCGTGGCTACTGCCTAGCAGCAAGACTTTTCTTCCCACTTTCTTTTGCAACCGACCTACACTTAGTTTCTTTGTTGGAAATCTGCTGCACCCAAAAGTGACCTACACCTGATTAGGCAAAAAGTCGATCTTTTTCGCTCATTACTTGTTACATTCGCCCGTACCTCACGATCTTTTTCCCTCTTCAACTTACCTCGTGTGCACTTCGCATAACCTAATTCAGCCAGAAAGACGTGATATTTTCCTCCTATTCAGCGATTCTCTTGTCTTTTTTGCAGAGCATACAGTCTCATGGAAGAGCATCGTTGAGTTCCCCATTCAATTCCCCACTCCAGTCGCCCCAAAGGAATTCCAGCTCACACTCTACACATACAATTTCCTGTCTGACTAACCTACGGCAACAGCCAAATTTATCACGCGCTGCAATATAGATAAGACGCTTAAAAACAGAGTAAAATCACTGAACACGATTTACATTACACGAGTTTACGAAATTTACAAGCTGCAAAAATTAGGCCTACTGGCTAACGATCCAAATGTTTGTTGTAACGTAAAAATTTAATTATTTACGCTTGAAACAAGAAATCAAAACTCTCTTAACTGTTAATTACTTTATTCACAATAAAATGCAACTTTTAATAGCTACGCATCACGAGTATCACTTGATGTCAGACGATGTTTATTATTGGCAGCATGTGACGTACTCCGCGTTATGCAAGTTTACGTGATAATTTAAAAACAAACCTCAGATCACGAAATCAATAGGGAATAACTTAGACGGTGCTGAAGGGAGACTTAGAAGCGAAAATTGCTGGGAAAAATACAGATTGGAATATATCCAGCAAATAAAGTCCTTTTTTAGATGAACTGGTTGAAACAGGAGAGGAACTCGTGGCTGGCAGCATCAAACCGGTTATATGACTAATGACATAAGAAAACAAGAGTGGGAAAATTGTTATTTCACTCTATTGTCCATCGAGATAATCTTCGGTCTCGAGTTTACATTCATGATTTCATGTTACATTCACACAAAAGTATAATACATTATAGGAGAACATTATTATGATTTTATCAGAATTTTGGACATTAAAGTTTAGAAACAATACGTACATTAAAAAATCGTCATTATATTCAAATATGACCAGTAAATTTGGAAAATTTTCGATAAATTTTCATTGATAACAAATTTTGCACCGTTTATGTTGTATAGACACTTGCATATTTTTGTCTTAAATTAATTGGTAGTGGCTTTGTTCATTACAAAGTGGATAATATTAGCGTTTGTCCATTATTTGATTATCATTACAAACTTTACTTTTCTCATTTACACGTTCTGAAACAGGTTTGGTGACTTTAAACGTAGAACAATTATCTGTGGAAGTTCTATCGAGTCGTCGAGGTAAACAGGAGCCATGACAGCTCATTGAGTAGGTTGCGAATCGACGCCAGGACCCTCAAATGCGGACAGGAGCATGGATGTGCACGCCAAGGTATCGAAGGTGGTCGACAAGATTGAGGATGGCCAGGCTGTATTCTTCCAAAGTCAGGCATGTCATCAGATGTGAGTACATGGAACATAATCGTCTTGCATTAGAATACAAGTAATGTGCCACGAAGTGCCAGTTGAAAAGATGTTTCATTAGTATATATACTTTTACTAGGATGAATTGTTCATGTTTGTCTTATTGTTTGTGGTGAGAGTTTCTAATTTCAGTTCGATTTCTCCATATATCTGTTTCCGTTGCTCTTTTATTTGTGGTAGTGTTGTACACGTCATAAGACAGTTTTTTACTGTAACAGTTGCACAGTTTATTGCTCGTGATATGATTCACACTCCGATATGGATTACTTTGCAAGAAAAACTTTGATCCATTTGGAAAGAGATGGCTACCAGTGATTCCTGAACATTTGAGCTTAGATGTTCTACAGAAATTCCATGAGACACCTGAGGATTTATTAAGACATACGATAGGATCCGCAAGAGATTTTTCGGGCCAGGTTTATTTAGGAGTGTCCGTCACTACGTGTTGCACTGTCGAGAGTGCCAGAGGAGAAAGGCAGTTCCTCAGAAACCACTGGCCGACTCATACCAATTCCACCAGCCGAAACGCCTTTCCAGCTTGTTGGGATTGACCTCCTCGGACGATTTCCAACGTCTGCCAGTGGCAATAGATGGATTATTGTTTTCACTGAGTATTTGACACGCTATGCCATTACAAAAGCCGTGAAAACAGCCGAAGCATTCGAGGTGGCCAAATTCACTGTAGAAGACACGGTGCTCCATGGTCGTTAATTACTGATCGAGGGAAAGTTTTTCAGTCGAATCTTGTAACAGAGATAAACTCATTACTTATCACATGATGACTGCCTACCATCCGCAAACTAACGGGTTTACTGAATGCCTTAATATATTGTACAGATTTCTTAGTACGGTAATTTATTGTACGCTCGATGGGCAAACCGATAAGAGTAAAAGAACTGACAAGGATTTTGCGTAAGCGAGGAGTGTATAGTATGATGTTAGAAATGAAATGATGCATCTAGTGCAAATGAAACTGATGCTAGAGTAACCTTCCTGTGTGGCAGTGGGAAATCAAGCACATTAAGGTTTTTACTTATATGCAGGGACACAGCAGCCCACACAGGTAAGAAAAGTTGTACATGGTAGCTGTAAGTCCAAGGGTACTTAGTGTGTAACTTTTATTGATGTTTCAGATACTGTTAATCAATTAATCTTTTGTATTTATTTCACTGTATTTGTTTTTTCTGGTATTTAAATATATGTAGTTAATGGAAGAACAATCATGTAGTTAGGAGTGGGCAAAAATTATATATAAAAAAAAGTTTTGCATCAACCCGGTTCCCAGAACTCCTGAAGATAGACGTTGACTGTCGATATTGTATAACAGACGCAGTCCCTTTGACTGTTCAGACATGTCACTAAACCCGTCCAAAGATGTAAACAACCATGCATGAGCGGCGCCTATTAGACAGAGGGGCTCCGACAACCGATCAGTTCCAGTCATTCCACCAGGAAGTACACTCCTGGAAATTGAAATAAGAACACCGTGAATTCATTGTCCCAGGAAGGGGAAACTTTATTGACACATTCCTGGGGTCAGATACATCACATGATCACACTGACAGAACCACAGGCACATAGACACAGGCAACAGAGCATGCACAATGTCGGCACTAGTACAGTGTATATCCACCTTTCGCAGCAATGCAGGCTGCTATTCTCCCATGGAGACGATCGTAGAGATGCTGGATGTAGTCCTGTGGAACGGCTTGCCATGCCATTTCCACCTGGCGCCTCAGTTGGACCAGCGTTCGTGCTGGACGTGCAGACCGCGTGAGACGACGCTTCATCCAGTCCCAAACATGCTCAATGGGGGACAGATCCGGAGATCTTGCTGGCCAGGGTAGTTGACTTACACCTTCTAGAGCACGTTGGGTGGCACGGGATACATGCGGACGTGCATTGTCCTGTTGGAACAGCAAGTTCCCTTGCCGGTCTAGGAATGGTAGAACGATGGGTTCGATGACGGTTTGGATGTACCGTGCACTATTCAGTGTCCCCTCGACGATCACCAGTGATGTACGGCCAGTGTAGGAGATCGCTCCCCACACCATGATGCCGGGTGTTGGCCCTGTGTGCCTCGGTCGTATGCAGTCCTGATTGTGGCGCTCACCTGCACGGCGCCAAACAAGCATACGACCATCATTGGCACCAAGGCAGAGGCGACTCTCATCGCTGAAGACGACACGTCTCCATTCGTCCCTCCATTCACGCCTGTCGCGACACCACTGGAGGCGGGCTGCACGATGTTGGGGCGTGAGCGGAAGACGGCCTAACGGTGTGCGGGACCGTAGCCCAGCTTCATGGAGACGGTTGCGAATGGTCCTCGCCGATACCCCAGGAGCAACAGTGTCCCTAATTTGCTGGGAAGTGGCGGTGCGGTCCCCTACGGCACTGCGTAGGATCCTACGGTCTTGGCGTGCATCCGTGCGTCGCTGCGGTCCGGTCCCAGATCGACGGGCACGTGCACCTTCCGCCGACCACTGGCGACAACATCGATGTACTGTGGAGACCTCACGCCCCACGTGTTGAGCAATTCGGCGGTACGTCCACCCGGCCTCCCGCATGCCCACTATACGCCCTCGCTCAAAGTCCGTCAACTGCACATACGGTTCACGTCCACGCTGTCGCGGCATGCTACCAGTGTTAAAGACTGCGATGGAGCTCCGCATGCCACGGCAAACTGGCTGACACTGACGGCGGCGGTGCACAAATGCTGCGCAGCTAGCGCCATTCGACGGCCAACACCGCGGTTCCTGGTGTGTCCGCTGTGCCGTGCGTGTGATCATTGCTTGTACAGCCCTGTCGCAGTGTCCGGAGCAAGTATGGTGGGTCTGACACACCGGTGTCAATGTGTTCTTTTTTCCATTTCCAGGAGTGTATATGTAGAGTTCAGTTTGTAGGTATTCAGGTACCATATATAGGTAGCCTCCTAAAAACGCAAGCCGATGACACCAGGGGCAGAGTTAGTTCTAACAATCATCCTGATATAGAATCCGCATTACAGGACAAGGCCACAGAATCTGATTATGTAAGTGAGGTTCAAAAAAGCGAACTCAGTATCTTACTAAACAAATATTTAGAAGTACTCACTGAAAATAACCATGTGTTGTCAAAGGTTACGTACATCATATTCAAGCTAAACCACATGAACGTATTGTTGTTCCACCATCTTAATTCCCGGGATAAAAAAGAGAGGCAGTGGAGAAAGAGATCAGAAGTTATTTGCCGGGCCATCCTGAATCAAACAGACATGAAAATGTATACACAATAATTATGAGACTGTTTATGTTTTATGCTTTCTGCTGCTATATATATATATATATATATATATATATATATATATCAGCATTTTTATAATTATGAGACTGTTTATGTTTTATGCTTTCTGCTGATATATATATATATATATATATATATATATATATATATATATATATATATATATAGCAGAAAGCATAAAACATAAACAGTCTCATAATTATTGTGTATACATTTTCATGTCTGTTTGATTCAGTATGGCCCGGCAAATAACTTCTGATCTCTTTCTCCACTGCCTCTCTTTTTTATCCCGGGAATTGAGATGGTGGAACAACAATACGTTCATGTGGTTTAGCTTGAATATGATGTACGTAACCTTTGACAACACATGGTTACTTTCAGTGAGTACTTCTAAATATTTGTTTCGTAAGATACTGAGTTCGCTTTTTTGAACCTCACTTACATAATCAGATTCTGTGGCCTTGTCCTGTAATGCGGATTCTATATCAGGATGATTGTTAGAACTAACTCTGCCCTTGGTGTCATCGGCTTGCGTTTTTAGGAGGCTACCTATATATGGTACCTGAATACCTACAAACTGAACTCTAACCCTCTGGCAAAATTTACCATATTAATTTTTCGCTTGGATTAAGTTCAGAACTAATTCGCTATCATCAATCCTCACAAAACATCTGCCTCTAGAGAGGCCTATTTTTGCATTCCCCTCTTGCAGGAACCCAAATCCAAATATGCAGCGGGCTGACACGTTATCCACGACCAGGAATGTGCTCTTAAATGCTCCATTATTTGCAGCAACTTCCACCTGCGTCTGCCAGCTAACATTCTTTGACTTGACACAAATAGCGCCCATCGTTCTACAATTCTGTGCTGGTAATTTAGGAGGTGTACTCTTCTCACATATTTGCTTTTATAGGCTAAGCCAAAGGCCATTCGCCATCCAACTGTATCCATAATTAGAATTGTAGGTACATTTACTATTGTAGCAGGGAAGGCAGCGTGCACTACTGTGTCATACAGTTCATTACATGGATTAGGATCAGAGAATTATATCTTGACCAACGTTGTACATGATTAGATTGAGCTATAGCTGACTTTTGTTTGTAGAATTATTTGTTGTACATCTACATCTGCATACATACTCTGCAAGCCACCGTATGGTGCGTGGCGGAGGGTACCCTGCACCACTACCGGTTATTTCCTTTCCTGTTCCACACGCAAATAGAGCGAGGGGAAAACGACTGTCTATGTGCCTCTGTACGAGCCCAAATCTCCCTCATTTTATCTTCATGCTCCTTACGCGAAATGTATGTTGCGGCAGGAGAATTGTTTGCAGTCAGCCTCAAATGCCGGCACTCTAAATTTTCTCAATATGGCTCCACGCAAAAGAATGTCGCCTTCCCTACAGTGATTCCCATTTGAGTTCCTCAAGCATCGCTGTAATGCTTGCGTGTTGTTCGAACCTACTGATAATAAATGTAGCAGCCCACCTCTGAATTGCTTAAATGTTTTCCTTTAATCTGACCTAGTGTGGATCTCAAACATTCTAACAGTTCTCAGCAATGTGTCGCACTGCGTCCTGCGTACGGTCTCCTTTACACATGAACCACACTTTCCTAAAACTCTCCCAACAAACCGAAGCCCAGTATTCGCCAGCCCTCTTACAATGCTTACATGTTCATTCATTTTATATTACACTACAACGTTATGTCTTGACATTTAATCAACGTGACCGTATCAAACAGCACATTACTAATACTGTACCCGAATATTAGGGTTTGTTTTCCCAACTCATCTGCATTACCTTACGTTTTTCTACAGTTGGAACTGTCTCGAATGAAAAACAGCCCACAGTTGCAATAATTATGTTTATTTAAACCTTGACCATGATTTCTGCTATAATAATATAGTCTTCTTCAGAAGTCATAAGCTTTTAAAAATGAAAAATGTCTTAGCCCAGCCGCTGCGTCAAGATCAGTAAAAAAAAATAACTTCAACAGACATAAGCCTGTTTCGATCATAAGTAAAATTGCATATGGCACCGTATGTCCTCCACCTAGCATAACAGGTGTAGTGGCGGAGGACATACGGTGCCATATGTAATTTTACTTATGATCGGAACAGGCTTATGTCTCAACAGACAAGTTATTTTATTTTATTAATCTTGTCGCAGCCGCTGAACTAAGACATTTTTCATTTTTAGAAGCTTATGACTTCTGAAGAAGGCTATATTATTATAGCAGAAACCATGGTCAAGGTTTAATATAAACATAATTATTGCAACTGTGGGCTGTTTGTCATTCGAGACAATTTCGTAACGGTTGCTGGTTTTGCTGCCATGATGAAAATAATGACATTTGGGACTAGCTGCCATTTATCACACCAGCTAAAAATTTTGTCTAAGTCTTCTTGTATCCTCCTACAACCACTCAACAACGACACCTTCCCGCGCAACACAGCATCAGAAAACAGCCGCAGATTGCTGCCCCACCCTGTACGCCATATCATTAATGATATGAAACATAATAGCGGTCCTCTCACACTTCCCTGGGGCATTCCTGACGATACCCTTGTCTGATCAAAACTCGCCGCCGAGGACAACGTACTGGGTTCTGTTACTTAAGAAGTCTTCGAGCCACTCACATAGCTGGGAACCTATTCTGAATGCTTGCACTTACATTAACAGTGTGGCACCGTGTAAAATACTTTACAGAAATCTAGGAAGAAGGACTCTGCCTGTCGCCCTTCATCCATGGTTCGCTGGACCTCTTGTGAGAAAAGGGAAAGTTGAGTTACGCGCGAGCGATGCATTCTAAAACCTTGCTGATCTATGAACAGAAGAGTTTCCTTCCAAGGAAATTTATCATATCCGAACTGAAAATATGTTCAAGTATTCTGCAGCAAACCGATGTTAGGGACATTGGTATGTAATTTTGCTTGTCCGTTGTTTTACCTTCATCTATACGTAATTCACCTGCTTTTTCCCAGTCGCTTGGGACTTTACACTGTTGTTGGCTGGTTGTTCTCAGTCATTTCTATTAATCTAACTGGTTGGTTTTGTGGCCCCCAATTTGGAACAGTATTACTGCCGCTTTCCTGGGTTAGGATTATGTTGACTGCCCTTCTGTGGCCCTATTATTGTTGTTATTCCTATAGCAGGATTATACCGGTTATCATGTTTACTTTTCTTGTTAAACGGTGGCCTATTGAACCTCATTAGCATGATTATGAATGAAATTTTGTTGTGGGTGTGACCTACCATCACCATTACCATTATGATGGTGATTATTATTATTATTATTACTTTACTGTTGTTCATTTTCCTTGCCTGAGTTGTTACCATTTCCGTAGTTATAGGTTTTTGTATCTTCACACAGCAAGTGATGAATTCTTCTCGGGTTATCAGCCGAGTGGCGGGGTCGTCTTGTCGCGAAGATGATGGGTACGAAACTCATTGAAATGTTGTGACAAAACGATGCCACCATTCGGCTGATAACCCGAGAAGAATTGATCAGTGGAATACACCGAGAAAGACTGCAATCGCATATTCATACAGCAAATCAGCCGAATCAGCTACTGACATGAATTGCTCAATATCTGTCCCTGAAGCCTGTAATAGCTTTTCCTTTAAACGCAGACGCAATTTCGCTTTGAACGTCTTTACTTAATGTCGAGTCATTCGAATATCAGCTTTTGTTTACTTATGTATTAACGTCCCTTGTTTACTATTACAGCATTCTGAATTGTATATTCCTTTTCTCAAGCCGTCCTGAATAAAGGGAGATCAGTATTTACCTAGAAAAAAAATGGTTCAAATGGCTCTGAGCACTATGGGACTTAACTTCTCGGGTATTCAGTCCCCTAGAACTTAGAACTACTTAAACCTAACTAACCTAAGGACATCACACACATCCATGCCCGAGGCGGGATTCGAACCTGCGACGGTAGTGGTCGCGCGATTCCAGACTGTGGCGCCTAGAACCGCTCGTCCACGCAGGCCGGCTACCTAAAAAAGTTCTCTCAAATTGTTCACAGGAATTAGATAGATCTATAATGTCAGATGTCCAGAGGGCTTCATCACCCTTTATATGAGCTGCTATAAATTATACTTTTTGTGTTTATCCGCTGTTTATGTAGGACACCACGAAAACTTTTCATAAACACGACAAGGTGTGGATTTTTCTTTTCAGGTACAAAAACTTGGAACTGCCGGTGCTTCAAAAGGATTTCTTGAATTAGAACTGAGGACAAAGCATTCGTAGTCCCCATCTCGCCCTTCCACAATGTGTATTTTATTTTATTGGCAGTCTTCGTCTGACATCGCCATTTATAACGTTACCGCCTGTAGTCTGAAGTGAAACTTGAGTTTAGGTGTCAAATCTAATAATCACAAAATTTGAAGTAATGTAAATCGTTGATTGAAAATTCTATCTTTGGCGGATATTTTATAAGAAAAATTGGGACCAAACAATGAAGCTATTTCTCTGATTTATCGTAATTTTCAGAGCATAATAATAATTACCAGTACTACCACTTTTCTTTTCTAGACTTCTGATAATAGGTACAGCCCACAGTTTGGTTAAAGAACGATTCGTTGGGTAGTTTTTTGTTTGATTGCGTACAGGGATAATATTTTCCCTTCGGAAAACACTACCCAGAAAGATTATAGGACTTCGTAAAATAAATAACGAATGTAAGAATTAAATTGTAATCACGCATAAAATGGCGCTTAAAGAGATCGTGAACCAAACAAAAAGCCTGCGTGCTTAAATATTTCACTTTTAGTCACTTGAATTTTTTTACTATAGTTTTCATTGCAAGGATCATTACATAACGCAGTCTGTACGCAGAAAATATTTTTTAGATTTATAAAATGTGAACTAATGTTCATGATATTTATATCAATTAATAAAGCACATCGACAATCTCGTATCGGCGATGATAACAGAGACAATAGCTTAAGACATTAAGAGAACAAGAACGTAAGAGAAAAAGAGGGTAGGACCAAGAGAGTTTTTCATACTAGCACACGGCTTTATATAGTATTTAACATTATTGTCTTTATGTATTTTTATCATGATAAGAGTTACAAAGTTCATGTATCACTGCAGTACATACATTGATGCGTCAAAACATGACCACCAGCTTAATAGCTTGTTTATCCATCTATGGAACGAAATACATCACTGATTCTGCATATCAGGGATCCGACAGTTTGTTGGTAGGTTTGTGGAAGTATGGGTATTAGATGTCTACGAATATGTCAAGTAATTAGCGTAAATAACAGGCACCTCATTTGCGTACGCGGTGATGGCGACAGATAGCGACACAGATGGATTACATAGGATTTACATCAGATGAATTTGTTCACCGAAATGTCAACGTGAGTTCACTCAAATGCCCCTCAAACCACTATGACACGGTTCTGGCTCCGAGACAAGGACAGTTATAGTGCTGAAAGATGGCATAGCCGTCGGGGAAGACATGAAGTGTGAAGGGATACAGATGGTTCGCAGCTGTTAGCATGTCTTCGATTACTACCACAGGTCCCATGCAAGGGCAGGGGACAGACTGCCGTAGCATAACACTGTTCCCATCAGCTTGCAGCAGTGGCGCGCTGCACGTTTCAAGCCGCCGTTCATTTCGATGAGGACGTGTTTGGAGACGACCATCAACCTAGTGTAGCAAAAATATGATTCACCCGAAGAGCCGACATGTTTCCATTGATCGATGGTCGAATCTCGATGGTCCCGTGCCCACTGCAATCGCAATGGACGATGTAGTTGGGTCAACATTTCAACACAAAGGGATGGTAAGCTGCGCAGCTCCATGTTGAATAATGTACGGTGAACAGTATTCTCCGAAACACTTGAGGGTCCACCTGCATTGTGTTCTTTCGACAGAGACGCTACATATCACCATCTATCCTACTTTACACAGCAGACAAACCTCCGAACTCCACATTCTGTGAACAGTCGCGGACGCATAACCATATGGCGCACAATGGTAGTTTAACTGTTCTTCTACCTCTTGAAACGTCCCCTTAGAAAAATTATTGAATTACTGTGCTGATAAACCTCTACGTTATTTGATTTTCAAACAGCTGAGCAGAACTTAAAGTACTCAGACATTACTCCCTTTACTTATTCTGATCAACACTAAACTGACACGCAATACTTTTAGCGCAACGCAATCTGACTTTCAAAAATCTCTACAAAAGAATGGCCCTGACTAACAATAACCTATACCTTTCATGAATCACTTACCTCACAAAAATCTTCGTTACTCGAACTACTGCAATACAGCGAGCGCCATTACTGCCAGCTAAATAAAAGAATCTAACTACTGAAGGCACTAATTACTGATAGGCATAGTTAGCAAATGAAAGATTTTGATAGAGAACAGACAATGTATTTACCATAATAGTGTTCAAAAGTAATAATACATACACACACACACACACACACACACACACACACACATATATATATATATATATATATATATATATATATATATATATATATATATATATATATATATATATATATATATATCTCAGTTCATGATATCCAGTATTACAAATTTACTCTTTCTGGCAGACACATGTCCAGATCGTTCGCTCTTAAAATTCTGCAATCTCTCTCCCCACATCCACCACTGCTGGCGGCTCACCTCCAACTGCGCAACGCTATGCGCTGTTCACATCCAACGCCCAACACTACAATTGCGAATATTTCAACATTGCCAACCAGCCACAGACTGCACACAGCACAGTTAGTGATTTTCATTCAGAGCGCTACGTGCTGTTACCAACATAAAAACCTAAACAGCCTATTTACATAGCCCCCATGTTCCTCACAAAAAATTGTTTTGGGCAGTGGCCAATACAGATTTGAAAAAAAATTATAATTATAATAACAAAGAAATCAAATGCACACACTTATTGATATACTGTTGGTCAAAAGCAAAGATTTTCTCACAGTCCTTAAAGACAGTCCTGATCGTTCATCACAGTAAAATAGCAGTGTTTTTCTCAAAGTCTGACCAGTAAAAGAAAATGCACACGGAAGTAGTGGATTTCCATGCAGTCTTGAAGAAGTAGTGTTGTCCTTCCAACAGAAAGACAGTGCTGACTCTTGACATGCAGGCAGGTAATGGGCCACAGCAGAGTAAACCCACAGCAGAGTCAGTCGAAGTTGAAGAATATTGGTAGGTAGGTCATCACAGAGCAGACCCACTGTAGTCCTGGTAGAGATTATGGTATTGGTGGGCCGCCAGAGGTGCAGACCCACTGCAGTCCTTGTAGAAATAATGGTATTGGTGGGTCATCAAAAGTGCAGACCCACTGCAGTCCTTGTAGAGACGGCCAGCAGCCATCTGTTGCGACTGTGCAGGTGCACAATCACCATCGAAGAGTCTTGTGGGCAATATAGCAAGTCCATAAACCACCACGTGTGCACTCACAAAGTTTTTGGAATTGTCCTTAGAACCAGCAATGCTGTTAACCAGTCCCTTGCTGAATTATCAACACACGTGCAAATGCTAACAGTCCCCTTTTTTTCTCGCATATTCTGCGTGTACTATGACCAACAAAAACGTGTGCAGTGAAATGAAACTTAATTTGAAGAACTGGTGTCCATACAATTATAAATTTACAACACAAGAATAAAATTAGAAAGGTACAAAATACATAATTAAAAAACGTAACAATTCAGATAACATTTGTAGTAGTACAGGCTTTACAAAAGAATAGAAATAAACATATACATCAGTGTTACAGGAATTATGACATAAGTAAATAAATAAAATAATGAGAATAGTTTTCGAAACATCAATTTCACACATGAGCATTAAAACAAAACAGAATAAATAATGTCTAAACATCTTAACAAAGTAAATAATATATTATTAGAAAAATTCTACAACATAACTCTTATCAGATAAACACATAAAGACAGGAAGAACACAAATACACAAGGGTACAGAAATACATAACGGAATAACACAAAAGGAAATGACAGGGTTTGTTGTCAGTGAGACGTCTGGTACTGCAGTCGAACCCACAACTTCATTCCATAGATCTTTCCTCTTATTTCAACATTTGCTCCTGCAAAAAAAAAATCCTATCTAAGCCTGTTGTCCTTAAACCCTACTGTTTTGTTCATATCCTCTTTCAAAATAAATATTTCTCATTGTACAATACTCATTTTTGCCCAAATCTTTTTCATATAACTTCTCAATGCATTCTTTCCCTATTCTTCATAGTTAGTTTCGTATATAGTCTACCCCCTCTTAAGCTAACTTAAATCTACTGAGCTCATATATATATATATATATATATATATATATATATATATATATATATATATACTAAGGGACGAGGCAATGCAGCAACACACAACATATTAACACAAACAGCGATTACAAAAAAATGCAAATTGGCAAAGCAAGCAGCAGTATATCTAAATTAGCAAAGCAAATGCAACATTACAACTAATATGAGCCAATGTGCAGCAACAAGAAAAATAAATCAGTAGTAAAAATGGCTTAACAGAGTACTATAAAGTGAAATTCAGTAGCACTATGCCTGGCAAACAGCAGCATTAAATGCAATAACTTATATCTAAACGTGACAAACCCACAAGCAGAAAAAATAGTACACTAAAGATAACAATGCAGATAAGGGAAGTGACTATTCACATCTTAATGTCTATGTCATTAAAGTGGTGCACCACAACAACTTATTCTACAAAAAAAATTACCAAGCACTTGAAAAGTAAATTATGTATGCAGTTACTGTTATTAGTCCCTTCTTATTGGTCTTTCCTTACCAAGTGCTCCTTTTTTTAAGAATATGGATCATAAAATTATTATTTAACAGATCTTAATAGTGTTCAAAAGTAATAATATATATATATCAGTTCATGATATCCAGTATTACAAATTTACTCTTTCTGGCGGTGGGCAGTGGTCATAATGTTTCGGCTTATAAGTGTAGATGCTTGTACAAAATTAAAATTAAATATTACTTCATCTTACTTATCTTGATAAAGGAGTAAATTATTTAAATCTGGCTGTGCCACCCAAACCGATTCCTTCCTTTCAGTCAAGTTGTGCGACAAATTTCTTTTCTTACTAACTCGAATCAGTGCCTCCTCATTAGTTTGTCGATCTAACCATCTAGTCTTTGGCATTCTCCTGCAGCACTACATTTTTAAAATGTTTTTCTCATCTTTTCTGAACTGCATTATCTTCCACCTTTGTTGACTACAGCTGGCGTACATTACGCTTTCCACTTGCACAAGAGAGAACGCTGCTGAGCTGCTGGCCAACGTATCACCACATGGCTGCAATCTTAATCACTTATTTGTTGCTAATACACTGTTACACACTCCGTTCAAATGGCTCTGAGCACTATGGGACTCAACTGCTGTGGTCAGCAGTCCCCTAGAACTTAGAACTACTTAAACCTAACTAACCTAAGGACAGCACACACACCCATGCCCGAGGCAGGATTCGAACCTGCGACCGTAGCAGCAGCGCGGCTCCGGACTGGAGCGCCTAGAACCGCACGGCCACCGCGGCCGGCACACACTCCGTCAGATTTTGTATTTCTAAGAACCTTCATGCATCGGTGCTACAATTTCCACAAACCTTTATGTTTTCTTCATCTACTTGTACACTAACACTGATATTTCTTATGGTACTCACGGTGTTTTTCGCCCCTGGCTATGATGTTTTCGTGAAAAATCTTAAAGTCTCAGTTTGATTCGAAGTCCACATTAAGCTCTAGGGTCCCCTGCAGCTGCTTTGGTAAGTCTACAAAAACTGGTGGACGGTACTGGCATACCTCCTGTAATCACTTGGTATTCAGATCAGACTTCGAGTAGAAGACAGATTTACCTTATCTGGCAATCTCACCACACCACTCTCTCTAACACGCCACTCCTGGCCGCGCCGGTGTCTCTTCCCAGCTATGTGGATACCACATTCTGTTTTCCAGTTTTCAGTACGTTGTGGAATTGCAGTTTTGTCCAGTCTGGAGGTGGTGAAGTTTCTGTAACTCTTGTAAGTGGTTTTTGCTTACTGCCTACCATGAAATGAAATGATTATATGGCATTATTGGCCGAGAGAGCCGTCTGGGTTTGTTCATCTTCTTGATGCAAGTCTTTCCATTTGAAGCCACTTCGGTGACTTAGCGCGTCGATGAAGATGAGATGAAGTGATTGGAGCACCGCATATACCCACATCCTGAGCTAAGAAACTTTCTAACCGGGTCAGAACTCGAACCCAGGACGCCGCGACTACAGTTAGTGACGCTACCCGCTAGACGATGAGATGTGGGCAGCACCTACAATGAAAGCTCGTGACTTCGCATTACGATGGGAATTTTTCAACACATCTTTGAATTAAACTTTTGAAATGTCCTGGCATTAAATAGCAGTTTGTAGAGATGTGCTATTAGCTGGAGCTGTAAATAATCAATGAAACCGTCTTCATTCTGCTCCTCAGGTTGATTGACTAAAGGGCATGATTGTTTAAACAATTTGTCGCAGTTGTGAATTTAAGTTCAATGCAGACCTTCTTTAAACAACACGCTTTATTATGGCGGCTTTGATTCGACAGACATCGAATCGAAGACTTCGTTGGACAATGACTAGTTGACAGCTCTTGTGTTCAGAAGGACAGCCTATGCTATATGGCAGCGCCTGCACTGGCTCTGAGCTTCCCTGCTGCACACACCAGCTTTGCGGGAGTGCTGCCACAACCCGTGCAGGCGCATCATCCGTCAGAACTACTGTAGTCACATGGGAGAGAGGGAAAGCCGAATGGGTTGGTGTCACTACGATTCCGCTGCATATACCAGCCAAAGCTTTCTCCGCTGTTTTAAAGTTAAGTGGTTTGAATGGAAATCATTTCGAGAAACTACGTTGGATATTTAAGGATGATATATTATTTCAACACAACAACATTACGACAGCGAACAATAAATGACACTGGTGTATGGATGTGTCAACATCTTACGCTGGAACTTATACTATAATAATGTACAGTGGCACAGCATCACACAGCGAGGTGCTTCCTTTCTCGTGCAGATTTAAGGTACTGTCCCAGCTGACACTACACAAAATTAAATAAATGCATTGATGTCTCAGCAGCTTGTACTTATAATCAATAATTTGATTTCATGTCATAACAGTGGAAGTCGATCTGTCATAATCAATTTATAAATCAACAATATACTACTATTTCTTGTAGGATAGACAAGTAGATAGCTTTTAAATTCCATAGAGCTAACGCGATGATGTCTTCAAGGAAACGAGCATATCATAAAGACAAAAATACATAATACATATTTGCAAAAGAATAGATGTGTTAATATTCCTCTTGCAGATCCCAAGGATATGGTCCTCAAGGAAACTGACTAAGTTAACACCTGAAATAGATTTTCATTTAAAAGTTAATACCAAACTTGTCACGAAAATGTAAATTTATATACATTGCAGTCTATAAGATAATTTTACAACATTTAGATACACAAACCATATTAGCGCAACTGAAGATACGCAGAAGTTCGATTTCACTAACACTGTCGTTATTTGATATTAATAATGTTTACTTCAGTAGTTTCCACTAAGAAATTTGCCAATGGAATAAAGGGATTTTGCTGCTAATGCAGCTTTTAGGCTTCTCTTAAATGGTTCTTTATTAGAAGCTAAACTTTTAATGGCTGCCGGCAACTTACCGTGTGAGTGCGTTTTTGAATAGCAGATATTTTTCTTGATCAAATCAAAAGAAAGACTGTATGCAGATTATTTTTATTTTGAACTGAGGTATGAAAAGGGATATATTATTTATAACATGTTTCATTAAGGAATAAATATATGGAGATGTAATATTTAGCATTCCCTGTTCTTTGAATAGGTGCCGGCCGCGGTGGCCGAACGGTTCTAGGCGCTTCAGTCCGGAACCGCGCGACTGCTACGGTCGCAGGTTCGAATCCTGCCTTGGGCATGGAAGTGTGTGATGTCCTTAGGTTAGTTAGGTTTAAGTAGTTCTAAGTTGTAGGGGACTGATGACCTCAGATGTTAAGTCCCATAGTGCTCAGAGCCATTTGAACCATTTTTTTTAATAGGTACTTCAAGATGTTCTTGAATTCATACCCCCAAAAATTCGTGTTACTCGCTTTTGGATACAGAAAAAAATACTATCATTCTGTATGACATCATGAAATGAAACGAAGTAAATTAACCACTGGGTAGGCAAAAGTTGACGAAAGTAAATCATGACGTATTAGTGTCAAGTAACAAAGCTATACGGAACTTGAATCATACATAGAAAGAACTGCTACAGGATGGCACAGGAAAGAACTGAAAGAAGTGCGCTGTGAGATGAAAAGAAACGAGATTTTTATTCAAAGACATTAATTACACTGAAGTCACGCCGATTCGCTAAGGTCCCCTGGACATTACAAAGGACGGGACGCGCTTCTTAATAGGGTCAATGAGCACCAGGAACGGCAGTGCATGCTCTGTAATGCTCTCCCTCGCTGGACGCAGGGTTAGTATGGATGTCTTATGGTAAGGCGTTCCATTACTCCAGCCGCGCGGTTGACAATTGCTGGATGATAGTTGGTGCACGTGGACGTGTTGCAACACATGTCGCCAACGAGTCCAAAACGTGCTCGAGGGGATTTAAGTCGCGGGAAAGGGCAGTCCAGTCTATTCGTCGAATATCCTCTCGTTGCAGGAGCTCCTCCACATGCACTGTTCGATGCGGGCGCGCATTGTCATCCATAAAAATGAAGTCAGGGCCGAATGCACCCATGACAAGATGCACATGGGGCGGGAGTACAGCGTCACAATAAAGCTGAGCGGTGAGTGTGCCGTGTTCACAGATTTGGAGGTCAGTACACCCTGACGCCTGGAACACCAATCATGTTCGACAATGTTCCTGGGTGCACCAAGTGTTCCCACATCTCACCACATGTGGGTACGTCCAGCATTTCAGCATAGCTCTGCACTTACGTCTTTTATGAACTGCAGCCGCTGATTGTCACATTATTACTATTTGAGAACGTACAGACGATACTTCTTGTTTGAAATTTACGTTTTCTTTTATAGTTTTTAAAATGTCTGTCGCTTTGCAGGTAACATTAGGCAGAAACTTCTTGGTGCACTGAAACTGGATGCCATACTAGGTCTCGAATCGGGCCATATCTTTCCCGCAGAGTTAGTCTCATTCTGTAACCGTAATTTGTCTTTTTATTACTACTTTGTTCTTTTCCTAATTCATAATCATATTCATTCGCGAGTGACTATTGATAAGAGGTGATTACGTTAACAGCCTTAAAGTAATCTACATACCCAGAGATAGAAGCCGAGGTCCATCGCGCTAAAATGTAGGATCGTAGTTCACTGCAGTTCCTGTGCTTTATACCACAATGAGTGAAAGTTTCGTTCTTGCCAACACTACCACGTATCACACACATGTTTCCATCCTTCGCACCTGACAGTTTGCCGGCCGAAGTGGCCGTGCGGTTAAAGGCGCTGCAGTCTGGAACCGCAAGGCCGCTACGGTCGCAGGTTCGAATCCTGCCTCGGGCATGGATGTTTGTGATGTCCTTAGGTTAGTTAGGTTTAACTAGTTCTAAGTTCTAGGGGACTAATGACCTCAGCAGTTGAGTCCCATAGTGCTCAGAGCCATTTTTGACAGCTGTTTGGAATTCGTGGCCAACAAAATGTTTCGATAATTCTCAAACTGCCGCGGAAACGACAGCCAGGTTGAAACATATGGCTAACACTACACTATGTGTCAAAGTTGTGGGTTTATATGAAGGGGCGGTGACGGCAGGCGTCCTCGTAGGATGGTCTTTTAATAGATGATCTTCAATGTACGGGACTAACTTGTGAAACCTATATGTAAGCTGTCAGCCCATATTGAAATGAATCTTTGCATCATTATTTAAACTTACACTCGCTGCGTCATAGTTGGTCCGTACGCATTGTGTCTGCATCTTCAGTTATGTTCGAAACGTGAAAAGAACCTCACCATTGTAGGTACGTGGCCGTAATTTTGTAGTGGAAATGGAAATGAGCGTTTGGCGTCAATGCCCGGGAGGCCCCTTGAGGGGCAGACCCGGCCGCCTTGGTGCAGGTCTTACAATCCACGCCACATTGGGTGACCTGCGCGCCGGGATGGGGATGAAATGATGAAGACAACACAACACCCAGTCCCTGAGCGGAGAAAATCTCCGATCCAGCCGGGAATCGAACCCGGGCCCGTAGGACGGCAATCCGTCACGCTGACCACTCAATTATCGGGGCGGACAGTGGCAATTAGAGTTACGAGGAATATATACTGTATTTCTTTGGGGTAGTAACTTCAATGCACTGGTGAATGAGCACCCCTATATCGGATACAAACGAAAGAGCAGTAAAATATGTAAAATATCCATATACAGTACAGAAGCAAGTTTTGTCTTTTCACTGCAGGACCAAATCATATTATGTGCGAACCACAGCTATTAATATACTACTAACATCAACATACCGATTGAAATCGTAACCACCCGCCAAAGATACACTCAAAGACAAGGCACAAGCTTATCGACACTGTATACCGATTCACATTAAATAGTTTGCTGGCGTGCCGATTTCTGATGGTTAAATCATACATTCTAAAATACACTGTACGTAATACTTGTTACGACGTCGAAATAGTACAGACATAATTACATGACTGTGAACATAATTACATGTCCGTGAACATTTTCATATCCATCATGAAATATGCATTATATTCGGCTAGCCAAGGATACTATGGGAATCAGGAGGGACTGAATATTATCGGACTGCTTGCCCAACTTGTAATCCACGTAACGTTGCCACAGAAACATGTCAGCATACTCCTAATAATCTGAATGCCAGTTGTGTCTGTTACAAATACATATCTCAGTTACTTATCTGTGAAGTAAAATAAATTTATCATTTGAATAATCTATTACCCAAAGTATAATAATATACATCCCGAAGGTTACAAGAAGTCGGAGATACAACTGGGGAGACAAATTTCTTATAATAATGTTACTCGTCACTTTTGCATAAAATTCTCTTCCCGATCTGAATCTACGACTTGGTTTGTAACCCTTGCAATGTAAATTATTACACTTCCAGTTATCGGTTTCTGTTATAATTATGATACTGCAAAGAAAAGTCAAAATCCTCGGTGTCAAATTATACTGCATGAATCTTTTACATAATGAGAGCCATTACAGTGAAACTACGAGCACTGAGGTAAACAAGGCATTGGCTGCTGATGACTTGTCTTCTGTTGAAGAGACCGATGGGAAGGTCTGAATGGGGTGTACAGGAAGAGAATCTGCCCGGATCGTGTGCGCTTCATCGCAGAAAACTGATAGACTGAACCATCAGAAAAACTCTCCACTCACTTTTTATGTGTGCCACCACACACACCGAAACGATTCGTCACCGTCAGCACAGGAGTGTGAGAGCTGTCTGGACGTTCAGCAATGAACCTGGTCCTGCAGAGCACAGGGTCAGTAAGATTGGGAAAATACTGTGATGTAGCTGATGTAATGTGATGGTACGAGACGAATTCGAAACAATCTGTATCGCAGTTTAATTTAAAAGTCCTTTAATGTGCAGCCAGGAATGGAGTGATGTAGTGTTTTACAGATACAAAAGATTGTGAAGCAGTTGTTCTTGGAAGGAAAGAAAAAACCCCGTTGACGTCTAGATCATTAGTTACGGATTAGGACTCCATGTTGGACAAGTATGAGTAGGAGATCGACTGCGATATTTTTGAAGGTACCATATTACCATTACCATGAACTGACTTAGAAAAATCATGGGAAACTTAAATCAGAAACTTGGACTACAGTTACGAACTTCAGTATCGGACAACTTCCTACCATATACGAACTAATCCCATTTTCCGGCTCTTGCATACCGTGACGGACACGTGGCGTATCTTCCGCCACTGACTCTAAACGTAGGATAGAATTTTGGAGGTCACGAAAGTTCTGACTTGTCGCAGCGCGGTGACTGATTTTCCAGTTACTTTACCATTAAAAACTAATAGCTGTCATTATTATCGATGATGGCGTCAAAAATAGCCGTGAGTAATACTCTTAATGACCGGTTCCACTCATCCACCATTTGAAGTCCTTATCTCTTAGGCAGAATAAGTAGACAGCGAACGAATTCAGAGATGCTAGTTCTTGGTTCTTAAGAGATCGGTAGAGCCTGTACGAAAGTGTAAGAGCGATGCCCGATCAACTTAAATGGGAAATCTTGAAAGAAAAGTGATGTTTCTGTGTGACGTTTTTGGCAAGAAGAGTGTGCAACAGTTCTGCTGAAATGAAACGTGTGGCTAGGGCCTCCTCTCGGGTTGACCGGTCGCCTGGTGCAAGTTTTTTGAGTTTACGCGACTTCGGTGACTTGCGTGTCGATGAGGACAAGATGTTGATGAGGTCAACACGACACCAAGTCCCTGGGTGGAGAAAATCTCCGACCCAGCCGGGAATCGAACCCGGGCCTGCTGACAACACCATCCGTCTCGCGCATATACCATGGAGTAAGATAGAGTGACAACAGAGGTATATGGACAGTATTTTCTCTGGCTCAAATGCGAACGGAGTAGAAGCTAAAATCTCTAATATTGATACAAAGTACCATCCGGAACGCACTGTACAGTGGCTTGCGTAGCGTAGATGCAGATTTAGATGTCACCTGTTGCCGTTAGCGGCGAATATGCCCATGTGAAGTGGGCGTTACTGCTGCTGTAACGCGACAAACACAAGATGGAAGTCACCCTTCTTCCAAATTCAACTTAGAACATCTACAAGTGTTTGATCCATTGTGGACTATGGATACTTCATCTCACGTGGCAAAATGTTAGGCACCCCGTTAAAAGAGCACATTAGTCGCTGTAGGTGTTAGAGAACTGGCATCAGGCAGTCAAGTGACCGTCCACAGCAGCAAAGTGGTGTGTATGTTCCCGTCGTTTGTTTGTAATCAGTGCAGTCAAATAGGTCGACGTGGAGACGTGATAGTGACATAAAGGAGGCATTGTGTCTGTTCCTGCCCATGAACATACCGCGAATGATATTTTCAGATTTGTTGTATGAGTGCGGACTACCCACCATGTCTAAAAGGAATGCTGCACCACTGGAAGTCATGTAATACGGCGTATGAACAGTGGTCGTAAATAGATCCTGACTGACAGCGACCGACAATGAGTGTCACGCATTATTAACAGCCGGCCGCGGTGGCCGTGCGGTTCTGGCGCTGCAGTCCGGAACCGCGGGACTGCTACGGTCTCAGGTTCGAATCCTGCCTCGGGCATGGGTGTGTGTGATGTCCTTAGGTTAGTTAGGTTTAAGTAGTTCTAAGTTCTAGGGGACTTATGACCTAAGATGTTGAGTCCCATAGTGCTCAGAGCCATTTGAACCATTATTAACAGCAGTCAGATTCAAAACAGACAGAAAGTGCCGCTGTCAGAGAATGCAGGCTCGTGAATTTGACAGCTAGCATTGCGAAGGGCACTGCATATAATCAACACAAGTGATCTAGTACCACGCGAAAGGTCATTATCTGCGCCTCTTCAATGGGAAACAACAGAGGAATTGGACAGTAGCTGACTGGAGACGTGCAGTTTGGTTCTAAAATCACGATTTTGTATGTTATTCAAATGTTTCGAGGCGCCAGCTGTACCGATGGTTCAATGAAACATTTAAGCTGTAGTATGGAAACTAGCAGTTTAGGTGGGAGGTGGTTCTGTGATATTTCTGCCGTATTTATCGCACTACTATTTGGGCCCACTCATTCAGCTTACCGTGAACATGAACTACACGGTCCAGCCGCATTAATGTGACCACCACCTATGTTCGACGTGAACGTGCAATAATCACTCATAGACAGCAAGTGCCAGCACTAGCTGTGGAAGGTATATAAGGAGTGTCGCGGGGGGAGGGGTGGGGGGAGGGCTCGGGGCTCGTCGTTGTAAAGCGGAGCAATTTATCTGTCGTCCAGAACGGGATGGTCATTGTCTCTCGGGCCTAGGGTGCAACTATTTCCGAAATGGCTAAGTTCGCAAGCTGTTCGTGTGCCGCCATGTTAAAGTATACCGTGCATGGCAATCTG
Organism: Schistocerca nitens; assembly: GCF_023898315.1. Lineage (NCBI taxonomy): Eukaryota > Metazoa > Arthropoda > Insecta > Orthoptera > Acrididae > Schistocerca > Schistocerca nitens. Next base: position 574,831,307 of record NC_064615.1, on the reverse strand, counting down.
GCGCTATCCGAAACCGGTGCCGAGGTCACTGTGGTGCACCACGGGCCTTAGATGACAGGGGTGAACGACGGCTGCGAAGATCTACACGGGCGAACAGACGTGGAACTGTTGAGCAGTTGACAGCCCAGATGAACCAAGGGGCTGCCAACAGTATCTCCTCAACGAGCGTTCAGCGAATATTGTTGCAAATGGACATCCGTAGCAAGCACTTGGTACATGCAGCCAAGGTGAGTGCTGTTCATCGGCGACAAAGGCTGGAACTAGCAAGCCAGTACCGCAACTGGACGTCCACATAGTGACGTCAGGTGATCTTTTCAAATGAATCAAGTTTTATGCTCCATTGGGTAGGTGGCCGTTGGAGTGTTCTGCGTGAAACATTAAGCGTCCTCAGGCCGGAGGAGCGGGCATTACGGTCCCGAGGAATATCTCGTCATTCTGGAAGACACAATGGATCGACACAAGCATGTATCTACCCTCTCGGGCCCCGTCCACCCCTAAATTCCGTTTTTTCCTCCTCGCACGACGACATCTACCAACAGGAGAAAATGGTTCAAATGGCTCTCAGCACTATGGGACTTAGCATCTGAGCTCATCAGACCCCTAGACTTAGAACTACTTAAACTTAAGTAACCTGAGGACATCACACACATCCAAGCGCGAGGCAGGATTCGAACCTGCAATTGTAGCAGCAGCGCGGTTCCCGACTGAAGCGGCTAGAACCGTTCGGCCACAGCGGCCGGCTCCAGTAGGAGAATTGAACGTGTCACACAGCTCTCCATCTGCGCGTGTATTTCGAAGAGCACCAGGTTGGTTTTATCACAGTGGCCTTGCAATCAAACTCCCCATATTTTAAAGCCAGTCGAGAATCTGTGCTGGTTGCACCGCGGATCCTCAACCGAGAAACCTAGCACAGCTGGCCACCGCACAAGAGTCAGCATGGCCCCACATTCCTGTTGGTACGCTCCAGAACCTCACCGATTCTTTTCCTGCACGTCTCGCATTGGTCTGCGCATTATTCTCGCATTTGAGAAGTGATCACATTAATGTGACTGGACAGTGTAGTTTCTTTATTTCAACGTTCTCAGTGAGCAAGTGTTTCCCATTGTTCTTCATCTTCATGAAGAGATTCTTGTGATCGATCCCACCTTTCAAGAAGGGAATTTCCCTGGGTTACGGGATCCCATGTATACGTCCCGGGCTTGATGAACACTCTGGAGCCGGCCGGTGTGGCCAAGCGGTTCTAGGCGCTTCAGTCTGGAACCGCGCGACCGCTACGGACGCAGGTTCGAATCCTGCCTCGGGCATGGATGTGTGTGATGTCCTTAGATTAGTTAGGTTTAAGTTGTTCTAAGTTCTAGGGGACTGATGACCTCAGATGTTAAGTCCCATAGTGCTCAGAGCCATTTGAACCATTTCAACACTCTGGCACCCCATTGGACCTCGACTGGATCGCTAAATCACCCGTTGTTAACAACACAGAAAATTTCTGGGGCTATTTGGATCAGGAAGTGAAACGTAGCAACCATCATCCCCTCAATTAGGAAGCTCTACACGATCTGATCATAAATGGGTGGCTTCAGCTGGGTATGACGAACCTGGAGTAAGTCTTGGATTCTCTTCGTCGCCGAGTTCAGGTCATTATTAACGTTACAGGCGGTGTTACACGGGATTAGCGAGATGTCTCCTGGGGCTGACCAGATTTTGTGTCCGATGCGGTTAGTTAATATAGAAATAATAGATGCCTCACTCTCGAAAACAGGACGACAGTTGGAAGGAGAAACAGCCTTGGTCGTGTTTTTTTGTTTTATTATCCGCAAAATCGATTTTCGGTCACTTAGTGACCATCCTCAGTGCTGTAAGATACAATTAAAATTGTTAGGCACTGGTATTAACAAGCTTAGAGCAATCACATGTGATCGCCCTAAGCTTGTTAATACCAGTGCCTAACAATTTTAATTGTATCTTACAGCTCTGAGGATGGTCACTAAGTAACCGAAAATCGATTTTGCGGATAATAAAACAAAAAACACGACCAAGGCTGTTTCTCCTTCCAATTACATCCATGATCTGGTCGTGGTGCACAGAACACTCCATGGAGTCGCCAGTCAAGGACGACTGTTGTCGATTGTCCGAAAGGGACAGTACAGTAGTTCCACTGTTCTGAAACCATTATCAAGAAGAGGAGACACATGTTTATTTCAACACATTAATTTATTTTTTAAATGACTTTGGAAATGTGGACCATTCTAATTTCAGCAAGCGTTGATTGTAGCTCCTTGTGAGTGCAGATCGTGAACTCGCTCCCGTCTGCGCCCTGTAATCTGCGTGCCACGGCCGTGCAGAGCGTCGGCGGCGATGGCGGCAGCAGCTCGAGCAGCGGCCCGGTCCAGGCGTGCCACTTCCCGCATTCGCGAGGCGCGGAAGCGCGACGGCTGCAGCGGCTGATGTACGTTCCAGGATGTGGCGGGGGTAAGGAGGGGGGGGGCAAGATACAGGAGCATGGGGGGGGGGGGGGTTGGAGGGAACGGGACCGCGGCGGGCCCAGGCCCGGCCCGTTACCGGCCGAAATACTTAGCAGACGCCCACGCGTCGCCGCCGGCCCACGCTGGCCTGTGACGCGCCGCTACACCCCGCCGCTGCAGTTAGACCTGCTGCGGCAACGAGGTGCTGTTATGTGTTGGCCGTCAGTGCACGCGGGAGATGGGCTTGCGAGTACAGAGGTCGGACAGACTAATATGACCTTTCTGGCATTTATTATTTCCGAAACTTGCTTTCTGACGTACCTGTAACGGACAGTGGCTCTTTAGCCGAGATTGAGACAGGCGCCGTGCGTGTGCGGCTGATGTACTCTACCGACCTATCGCACAACCCACTTCGCGACCACTGCCAGGTCCCTGGCACTACCGAGCACCGTTCCTGATCTACAGATGAGACCTCCAATTGGAGCTGGATGCTTAAGAAACTGGTTTTGCTCACCAGGACGGCACCTAAAGCAATTACGAGGCCCCAGCGTTACTATCGGACTAGAGCCCTTCCCGCCTGCCAGGGGCACCGTGGCTACCCGCGGCAGATATGACTCTCTACTATTCGCGCCAGGCAACATACAACATTGATGACTTCATCGTGTGTCCCATGCCCCAAGACTGGCACCTAGTAAACCTTCTGCGCTCTAGTTATGGGCCCTCCATCAACAATTACCTGAGTTCAGTAATACTTACACGTTAAAACCCTCGCCAGTTTGTACTCAAACCAGTATCCTCCCGTCACTTCCTTTCCCTCCCTGTCCCCTTCTCCCTTTCCCACCACTCATAGAAAAGGAATGCTCGTTTAAAGTTTACTTCACATTAGTTCAGATTATCCTCTGGAGTTATTATACGGCGCAGTCACAAACAATCTGAAAAACTTGTAATAGTGTTGCAGGGTACGTTGTGCTGAGAATTAACTGTTAAAACAGTTCGATACGTGCTCCCTTTTCAACTAGCATTGAATTTAGCCAATCAGTCTGTTGCGCGGTCAAATTCAAACGCCCCACCTGAGACGGTGTCGCCAAACACGTTGTTCGTTTGGTTTCCTAACACCGAAAAAGAGAGCGATATAAAAATTGTTTAAGTGGGACGGTGACAAAGATCTAAACCGAGCAACAGGCTCAGCAGACTTACGTGTTATCATCTACGCTATGAGAACAACTGACACTAACTGCTTGTGGCGAGCCACTTGAGTCAGCGCGCGCAGCGGCCTGATTGCCTAATTTCAAAGCTAATCAACTCGAAAACGGCGCAGCGTATTCAATGTTTTCTTAGCAATTCGTTCTCAGCAGAACTAACCTACAACACCCTTGCAAGCTTCTCAGTCTGTTTCCGACCACTCTGTACAGCAAACGACACCCGTTATTTATCCCTACAGCCGGCCGCTGTGGACGAGCGGTTGTAGGCGCCTAAGTCCGGAACCGCGCTGCTGCTACCGTCGCAGGTTCGAATCTTGCCTCGGGCATGGATGTGTGTGATGTCCTTGGGTTAGTTAGGTTTAACTAGTTCCAAGTTCTAGGGGACTGACGACCTCAGATGTTAAATCCCATAGTGCTTAGAGCCATTTGAACCAATTTATCCCTACAGAAGAATGGTTCAAATAGCTCTAAGCACTATGGGACTTCACATCTGAGGTCATCAGTCTCTTAGAACTTAGAACTACTTAAACCTAACTAACCTAAAGACATCACACACATCCATGCCCGAGGCAGGATTCGAACCTGCGACCGTAGCAGCAGCGCGGTTCCGGACTTAAGCGCCTACAACCACTCGGTCACAGCGGCCGGCTACAGAAGAAAAAGATATATTTTATTTACATACACAAGAAAATTTTAGTTTTCAAGAAGAACTGTATTTTTCAGTAATATTTTAGATAGGAAAAATTTCAAACCAGTAAGCAGATCTTAGTTTTCCAATGTATTTTTTAGTTTACTCGAAGATTTTTAGTTTCCATAAACACCCTAGCTGATCACGAAGATTTCCTCTCTGAAGAGATTTGCCTTTAAGAATAGTCTCGTTTACTTACAACAATTTCAGCTCCAGAGAAGAATTCTGATTTCAAGCTGGTTTTTAATTTCAGGAAAGCTTTCAAGACTACTTTAGTAACTTACTGAGCAGACAACGCCGACGAAGACGATTTCGGCGAGGGATAGGTGCCAAAAGAAAAGATGAGAGGACACGTGACAGACTAAAAATCCAAATGTCCACTGTTGAATCCTCGATTATTTAGTTGTTGCCGGGAATTTTTTCGGTCACTTGTTTCTTTCATCTCTGGCAACGATCTGTTAACGTGAAGAATGCCAATTTTCATCGTAGTTCGGAGTCGACGATATACTCTGACTATTTTAAACGTCGGAGGGTAATTCCTAGTTGACAGTGCAGCGAACACAAGTAGTCTTGAGGTAGGTGGTGGCTTCACCTGTTTTTTTTTTATTATTCCTTTCTGTGTAACGTAACTGGGAAATGCTCTGAGCAGCCAGCACGTCGGTGGTCGCTGTGTTGTTCTATTGATCTACATTCATCGTCGAAATTTAAAGGTTTCCACTGGTCAGGACCCGTTTAATTCGACCATCCGCCACAACACGTGCAGATCTAGAACCCGGCGGAGTGCAAATTCCATTGTAAACCGTGGAGTGATAAAAATAATGGTGAAAGAAATTCTAAACTAACTACTGGATAAGATTTTGTCAGTGGCCGTTGTTGTTGTTATCTACAGTCTGAAGACTGGTTTAATGCAGCTCTCCAAGTTACTCTATCGTCTCCTCATCTACGAATAACTACTGCAAACAAACACCCTTCTGCATCTACTTACGGAATTCATCTCTTGGTCTCCCTTTATGTTTTGCACCCACCCCTCTCCCCCACTTCCCTCAAATACTAAATTGCTGATCCCTTGATGTCCCAGAATTTGTCCTGTCAAAAGATCCCTTCTTTTAGCTAAGTTGTGCCACAAATTACCTGTCTCCCCAATTCTACTGAGTACCTCCTAATTAGTTAAACAATAAACCCTCTAACCTTCATCATTCTTCTGTAGCACCACATTTCACAAGGCCTCTGTTCTCGTCTTCTTTAAACCGTTTAGCGTCCATGTTTGACCTCCATACATGGGTGTACTCCAGACAAATACCTTCAGAAAAGACTGTCTAACACTTCAATCTATATTCGATATTAAAAAACTTCTCTTCTTCAGAAATGCTGTTCTTGTCATTGCCAGTCACCATATCCTCTCCACCTCGGCCAACGTCATTTCTTTTTCCTTCCAAATAGCAAAATTCGACTTCCACTTTTAGTGTCTCGTTTCCTGAGCTAATTCCCTCCGCATCACCTGATTTAATTCGATCACATTCCATTACCCTTGTTTTATTTTTGTTGATGTTCATCTCATATTATCTAATCAAATCACTGTCAGTTACACTCAACTGCTCTTCGAAATTATTTGCAGTCTTTGGCAAAATTACCACGTCATACGTAAATCTCAAAGTTTTTATTTCCTCTCCCTGAACCTAAATTCCTTTTGCAAATTTTTATTTAGTTTCCTTTACCGCTTACTCAATGTACAGATTGAATAACATCGGGGGTACTCTACACACTGCCTCACACACTTCTCAATCAATGCTAGTTGTAAATAACCTTTCACTACTCGTATTTTACTAACGATACTTTCAGAATTTCAAAGAGAGTTTTCCTGTCAACATTGTCAGAAGCTTTCTCTAAGTCTGCAAATGCTATTAACATAGGTTTGTCTCTCCTTAACTTATCCTCTGAGTTAAGTCGTAGAGTCAGTACTGTCTCGCGTGCTCCTACATTCCTCCGAAACCCAAACTGATCTTTCCCGACGTCGGCTTCCTCAAGTTTTTCCATTGTTCTGTAAAGAAGTCGTGTTAGTGTATTGCAATTTCTTTGAAATTGGGATTATTACATTCCTCTTGAAGTCTGAGGGTATTTTGCCTGTCTCATACATCTTGCTCACCAGATGGTATATTTCTGTCATGGCTGGCTTTCCCAAGGATATCGGTAGTTCTGGTGGAATGTCGTCTTTCCCGGGAGCCTTGTTTCGACTTAGGCCATTCAGTGCTCTATCAACTTCTTCTCCCAGTATCATATTTCCCATGTTATCCTCATCTACGTCCTTTTACCATTTTTTAATACTGCCTTCAAATTAATTTCTCTTTTATAACCCTTCCGTATACTCCTTCCATGTTTCAGCTTTCCCTTATCTGCTTAGCACTGGTTTTCCATCTGAGTTCTTGATGTAAAGCTGCTTCTCTTTTATTGAAGGTCTCCTTAGTTTTTCTGTAAATGATAACTATCTTTCTCCAGTGATAAATTATTTTTTATCCTTATATTTATCCTCTCGCCATTCCTACTTAACCGCGTCATAGATAGGGAACATTTAGATGTTGCATGTGCCTAAAGCGGTTGATAGCAGATGTTCCGTTTGGCGGTCCGCTGTGACCATATATAAATATGGCCAGAGAGGCTGTGGGAAGAAACACTTCGCACCGAGATATCAATCTGTTCACGTCGATCAAACTGCTGAGTGTGCTTGCCTTCAGATGACGTCAGAGCCAGGCAGACTTGAATGCGTTTTCCGTGAAAGTAGGAAGTGAACTTGGGAAGACTGTACACCGTCCTGGGTCGCTTACATTTTATGAAAGTAACAGTTTGTGTGCCGCACATGATGTTAACAAAACTGCATGGCAAATGGCGAGATTATTGTTCACTATTAAGGCGAGCAATTAACTTTTGGTGATTATAAGTCAGGTCGATAAACCATTTTACTTGGAACTTCCTGTAGAGCTATACTGTTAACAGTGCAGCTTCCATAGGGATATTATTATTATTATTGTTACTATTATTATTATAATTAGAGATGTTACTGTATATTGTGTTTGTGAACTCTGACCGAATCAGTTAAAACTTTTATTTATAATCACAGTTCCTGATTCCGTTGAGTAAATATCAAGTAGAAACATTTTCTTTCAGTGTGTAAAAAGAGTAATGTTGACTTGTAGACTGGAAATTATGGTCACTATTATAGGATATAGTTTCCATCTTTTATGCAAAACACTGTTTTTTCTTGTTGACCAAATATGTTTCAGCACGTCTGTGCCATCATCAGTGGGTTTCGTTTATCGGACATCTGTAAAGGTGAACATATTTTAGGTTGTAACTTATCTAACAAAATGAGGCCTGAAGACAGTTTTTGTTCGTTTTTATTCTTACCTTCATTTTACATTATATGGTTTTGCAGGAGCGTCTGTATGATGTCCTGCACTGATAGCTTGTCATCTGCAACCCAAACGATGTAATTGTGAATACTATCAGCGAGTTAACGTATTCCTAACTTTTTTAAAAAAATCAAGTGATAGTTTAACACTCTGATAAAATTCATATTTACATCGTTTGGGTTGCAGATGACAAGCTGTAAGTGCAGGACACCAACTGTGAAGAGTTCCCTAACCAGATTTTAATGCCATTCCGCCTTCCTCCATCAAAAACTGTGGCGAGTAGGATACATTTTGTAAAAAAATAGCTTAATTTGGCGTAACGAAAGAATTGGTGCACTTTTTGTATCGGCTTGATGCGTCTTTCTCGGATAATTCTAAATAAATCAGAGTTCTTCCCCAATTTTACTTTATCTCGATTTCAGCACCATCTGTCAATGGTTTAAAAAATGTTTCAGACATAACTTGAGTACTTTTTTTATGGAGAAACCGAATCTGCAATAAAAAATGGGTGTTTCCATTTAAGATTTAAGAACTGCCCCCCCCCCCCCCCCCTGCCCCGGCCCACCCAAGGCGGCAGGGTCTGGAGGTCATGTGTAGTATCATTTGATGTCCCCCTTTGAGCTTATAAACTTGTCTTACCCACTATTTTTACCCGATGATAATCTCATCCGAAACTTCAGATGGACCACTCTGTAAACTTGTATTACTGTGGTGGGTTTTGACTTTGTGTCTGTCTTAGCTACAACACTGCGTTCACTACGCTGTTCATGGTAGCTTATCCGCATCCCTATTTCCTTACTCATTATTAGATCTGCTCCTTCATTACCCCTATTTGATTTTGTGTTTATAATCCTGTACTCACCTGAACAGAAGTTCTGTTCCTCCTGCCATCGAATTTCGCTAATTCACTCTATACCTGAATTCAACATATCCATTTCCCTTTATTAAATTTTCTAACAATTCACGATCCGACTCGTAGAATGCCAGCTTTATGTCTCTTGGTGATGATATTCTCCTGAGTAGTCCCTGTCTGGAGATCGGAATAGGGACTATTTTACCTGAATGTGGCTAACATCTTAGTTCGTTAATGTGAGAAGACTTTAACAAGACACTCAATGATTGTTTGCTCTGAGCAAGGCACCTAGAGTACCCGACGTACTTACAGAATTATTAAGACTTTGGCGAACCAACGATGAATAACCGATTCTACTTGACAAGCGTCATAGAGCTAAACACCCTCGGACTTGAATCACTCAGCAGCAAATAAGTTAGCGGCTAACAGATACGACCATTACCGGACCATCAGTTCAATACGTCATGATTGCAAAATACTTCCAGGAATTACCTGCAAAAGAAAGGAAAGGCTGATAGAAGCCGATTTAGAAAAACATCCGCTTGAATACCGGAGAAATGTAGGAACGTGGGAGGCAATATTGACCGTTCAGTTTACATTATAAAGACGAGCTGAAGAAAGTCAAACTCACGTTTGTAAAAGCTGTAGGTTTAGAAATGCTTTTCAACAATATTGACTGGTATACTCTTTGAAATTCTGAAGTTATCAAACATAAAATGTAGGGAATGAAAGATTGTCTACAATTAGCGCAGGCACGAGATTCAAAGGACAGAAATGGGAGGCAGTGTTCGAGAAGTGCGTAAGACAGGTTTGTAGCCTGCTCCCGTTGTCTTTGTCTGTATACAGAGCGAACAATAACCGAAACTAAGGAGAAATTTGGAAAAGGAATTCGGATTCAGAGAGAAGACATAAAAATCTTAAGTTTTGCTGATTCCGTAGCATTTGTGTCAGGGACAAAAAAGGACTAACATCAAGTTTAGATTTAAGCGTCAGACGGTCTTCTCTGAAAGTATTTATTTGGATTGTAGCATTATACTGAAATGGAACGAAGGTGATAAGCAGTAAAGATAAGAAGACAATAGAAGCTTCTGAAATGTGTTGTTATAGAAGAGTGCTGAAGATTAGAAGGATGGATTGGTAAGTGATGAAAGAGTAGTAAACTGAATTGGTGAGAAAACAGCTACGTGGCATTAACTGAATGAAAGAACGGATTGGCAGAAAGAACTCATACTGAGGCATGCAGAAATAGTTAATTTGGTAACTGAGGGAAACGTGGGAAGTAAAAACTATTAAAAAAAAGCCTAGACTTGGATATAGCAAGAAGTTTCAGCTGGACGTAGGTTGCAGTAGTTATGGAGAGATGAAGAGACCTCTCCAAGCTGGTCTGACACGTGCATTTCCCTGTTCAAGCCTTGGTCACCTTCTACCATTTTTACACTCCTCCCCCCCCCCCCCCCCCGCAAATACACATCTGTCCATTATCAAATTACCTATTACTTCACGTGTCACGATGTGCCTTAGCAATTGATTTTCTCCTTTAGTCAGATTGTGCCATAAATTTGTTTCCTCCCTAGTTACATCCTCATTATTTACCGATAAATTTATTCTCTCCCCAATTCGCTTCATTACTTTAGCATTAGTTGACCAGTCTCCTCATTCATTCTTCAGTGTTCTCCTGTACATCACATTTCAAAAGCTTGTATTTCTGACGTCTTTTCTAATGTGCCTTTAATGTTACGCAAGACGATTAGAATTCTTGTATCGTGACTTCGACACAACTGTGCGACAGGGTACCTCAAACAAAAAGAACAAAAAACAAAAAAAAATGCCGTGGGCGGAGATTCTGTAGTACGCATTTCTGCCGCTAGGCGTGTTTAGCGCAACCTCATTGCCAGTTCAATGCCGCATGTGTTGTCGACCTGGCTTGATCTGTTCATCTTTTGCTAGCGTTATTTGATTCTCGTTTCGTTTTTTATGATGGTAAGTTTAAACGAACAACGTTCAGCTGTGAAATTTTGTTTTCTACCCGGTAAAAATGCTGCTGAAACTGTTTTAATGTTGAAAACAGCTTACCAGGATGGCACTATGAGAAAAACTCAATGTACGAGTGGTTTGCTCGATTTAAAAATGGTGATATGTCGATTGATCATAAACCTCGTTCTGGACGTCCATCAACTGCCCGAATCGACGAAAATTTATTCAAAGTTTGTTTCCCCCGGTCAGATCGTCAATCAGACCTTTTACTTGGAAGTTTTAAGAAGATTGCGCAACAGTGATAGTCCAAAAAGAACCGATTTGTGGCAGATAGGAGACTGATTCGTTTAGCACGACAACGCACTTGCACAAACACAGCCATTTCTGTTAGACATTTTTTGGCTAAAAATGACATGGTTCCGCTGTCCCGCACACGTTACTCCCCTGACATAGCTCCGTGCGATTTTCTTTTATTTCCACGCATGATAAGGGGCATGAAAGGACACCGATTTGAAGACACTGAAGAAGTCAAGAAAAAAAAACAAGGTAGGAGCTGTCAACCTTTTGTAAAGATGACTAGAAATAATGTTTCGAACAGTGGAAGCACCGATGGATAAAGGTATTAGTTGTAATGAGGAGTATTTTAAAGGGGATAAGGTTGTTTTGGAAACAATCTGAAAATATATAACTATTAAAAAATAATTCCTGTTTTTTTTGTTTTTTTAGTCACCCCTCTTTTGAGAATTAGTTACGAAGACAGCTGGCGGAATTTCAGTGTCACCTAATGATATTCACTGAACGAAACCGGTTGTGACGTAATATAGCTAAGCACAGCTGCAGTGTTTCTTACTAACATTAACATAAACCAGACATGGAACACAAAATCATAAACATTATTTTTAAAGAAAGACTAGCGGCTCACTAGGGTAACGTTAAGTATCTACGGTTGGGAGACTTGGCTGGCGTAGCGCATATACACAAACCTTCTTTGCGAATCAGTCTATCGTGAAAACCGTACCATAATGCCTACTGTAATTCTTGAGATTAGCCTTCGCATAGACACAGGAATATCCGGTGGAGGGTTTTAACTTTTAACGTGTATAGAAGAAGAAGATAGATCGATGTGCAGATTCTGGTACTAAACATTTCGTATTGCTCAATGGCCTGGTACAGACCTTTGTGTGTGAAATCTTATGGGACTTAACTGCTAAGGTCATCAGTCCCTAATCTTACACACTACTTAGCCTAAATTATCCTATTATCCTAAGGACAAACACACACACCCATGCCCGAAGGAGGACTCGTACAGATCTTTCAATTGAACACCACTTCGGGGACATGTGTGTCCCTAACCTACGCCAGTAAGGGAGCTCATAGTATAATGTAGTATCCGAATCATTTCTCGTTTCTGGCAAGTATCCACATTACTGAGAGGTGAATTCTAGGTTAGAACAACAACAACGGTACATAGATTACATTTGCCATGACTGTAATTACAACGTACACAGGGCGAACCAGAACTACATCGACAAACTTTCAAGGGGTTCTTCAGGTATACCTGCTGAGTACTTTCACGTAAGGGCTCACAGTCTCCGGCGTCTCTTTACACAGTACTCATACAATCATCACCTAAACGTTTTCCCATTCTATCATGGCAGGCTGTTAGAGCAGCCGGTTTAAAAGTGTTTCAGAACGAAAACACTGTCGGTTGCGGTTGAGAACTTATTTAATGTCAATGACGCGTTTCACCCTTTTTGGGGCAACATCAAATTGTGTAATAGTAGCTGGATACGTGACCCATCAGTCATAAAAACCACTTATAATATAAAATAGTAAAAGTAGCTGGATATGTAACCCATCAGCCATAAAACCACATATTATGTAAAATGGACACCAGCGTTATCGTGGTGACATTAAATAATTTCATGACCGAGACTGTTTCTATTCTGAAAAAAATCATCAGTTATTCGCTTTGTAACCGCAGTCACCCTCGTTTCTGAGGAAACGCCTTTACAACCGTGAAGAAGCCTGTAATACGCAATAACTAAAACTTACGGCACAGAATATAGAGTAATGCAACAACCCTCAGACAGAACACTGTTCTGTGACGTGGTTGCCGTCGCTGCGGGAACATCTCAGCATAGCGTCGTTGTGTCGCTCTTCCATTGCATTGAGTGAAGCCGTACACAAGGAGCATATCGGCCAACACTTCATCAGTAAACCGATCCATGGTATCACTGCGAACGTACAACTAACACTGCCGCGTAAAAAATACAGAACCGAGCTGTGCTGAATGCAAGTTCGAAGGTGAAGAGCGAAATGGGTCTAGTCAGCATCAGGTACAGCGAGCGAATGGAAACAAGGAACACAGCGCATACCGTCGACATTTGCAATGTTGTGCACTATTTTCAGTGCAATTCAGATACAAAGATACCTGGAGAGAGAAACAAAACGAAATGCGATAGGTCTGTAACGAGCCGCCAGGGACCGTCGGTCCCTTATACCGAAATACTCAAAAGGTTCAAATAGTTCAAATGGCACTGATTGCTATGGGACTTAACATCTGAGGTCATCAGTCCCCTAGAACTTAGAACTACTTAACCCTAACTAACCTAAGGACATCACACACATCCATGCCCCAGGCAGGATTCGAATCTGCGACCTTAGCGGTCGCGCGGTTCCAGACTGTAGCGCCTAGAACCGCTCGGCCACCCCGGCCGGCCTCACAGCCGTGTGCAGCGAGGCAGCACGCAAGAGGTCTGACAGATTTGCACGACCAACGATTCACTTTGCTTTCGTTCACTGCCAGGTGTCCGTAGACATTTTGCAAGCGCCTATGAATATCAGCAATGCTCTGTTTTTCCGGTAAAAGAAACTCAGTGACAGCTCTCTGCTTGGAGCGCTCCTCCGTTACAGACGCCATTTTTAAGGCTACGTATAGCACCGCCACCTATGGGAACTCATGAGGCTCTAGAGGCTGATGTGGGAATATTACTCCATGTCTCACAACGAATCCCCCATTTTTCAGCCGAAAGTGGCCGGCAAAGGACCTGGAAGAGCAGCTGAACGGAATGGACAGTGTCTTGAAAGGAGGATATAAGATGAACATCAACAAAAGCAAAACGAGGATCATGGAATGTAGTCGAATTAAGTCGGGTGATGCTGCGGGAATTAGATTAGGAATTGAGACGCTTAAAGTAGCAAGTGAATTTTGTTATTTGGGGAGCAAAATAACTGATGATGGTCGAAGTAGAGAGGATATAAAATGTAGACTGGCAATGGCAAGGAAAGTGTTTCTGAAGAAGAGAAATTTGTTAACATCGAGTATAGATTTAAGTGTCAGGAAGTCTTTTCTGAAAGTATTTGTATGGAGTGTAGCCATGTATGGAAGTGAAACGTGGACGATAAATAGTTTGGACAAGAAGAGAATAGAAGCTTTCGAAATGTGGTGCTACAGAAGAATGCTGAAAATTAGATGGGTAGATCACATAACTAATGAGGAGATATTCAATAGAATTGGGGAGAAGAGAAATTTGTGGCACAACTTGACTAGAAGAAGGGATCGGTTGGTAGGACATATTCTGAGGCATAAAGGGATCACCAATTTAGTACTGGAGGGCAGCGTGGAGGGTAAAAATCGTAGAGGGATACCAAGAGATGAATACACTAAACAGATTCAGAAGGATGTAGGTTGCAGTACGTACTGGGAGATGAAGAAGCTGGCTCAGGATAAAGTAGCATGGAGAGCTGCCTCAAACCAGTCTCTGGACTGAAGACCACAACAACAACAACCTATTGAACGCGTATCACATAGACACAGAAGAAGAAGGTACAGATATGTTGGTGCAGAGAGATGTTTTACTGTGTAACAGTGGCCTAAGACGGCGGTGCCTCTGTGGGTGCAGGCGACCGCGCGGCGCTAGGAGCGCCTGACCTCGCCGGAGGCGGCCACGGTGGGCCCGTAGCTGTGTGGAGGCGCGGCCCAGCTACGGCCCCCGAAGGCCGCCCCCGGCCGACTCGTGGCTGGCGGCGCGTGCACCGTGCGGCGTGTTGCGTGGCCGTGATCTTGGCCGCCGCCGCCGCAGCCGCTGCCGCCGCCTGGCCTCGATGCGGCCGCCTGCTCGCCGTGTGTGACCCACTTCGCGGCCACCGTCACACATTCTCGCCGTTGCTACTCGCCGTACCGAAAACATGAGGCTGCGCTCGCTTCTCAGGCTCTGTGTGCATTCTCTGATCCCTACTCGTGCTTCGGACGTCCAGCACGTCTGCAAGTATGTATACTAGCGGTTCCCGCATTGGATGGAAGCGATTTTTCAGTGGCTGATCTAATCTGCCTCCTCTTGGTTCTGAAAAAAATATGTATATATAGATATGGTACAAGACTGCTCAGTAGCAAACGGAAGAAACACTACTATTTGGCATTTCGTCGGCGACAAGGTTATTACGAGGGTCGGTCAAAAGGTAATGCCTCCCATTTTTTTTCTACTTAAAGAAATTAAGTTAAGTGAAAAATTTGAATTTGGCGCCATTCCTCAAACCTTCTTCTGCAATCCACTGCAGTAGTAACTTTCTGTGTCAACAGGTGGCAGCACAGCAGAAGTTTGTAAGATGGCCGACATCGATGTTCGTTTGAGACAGCGTTGTGTGATTGAATTCTTGAATGCAGAAGGTGAAACGCCCATACGCATTCATGAAAGACTGAAGAAGGTGTATGGTGTTGTGACAGTGGATGTCAGCACTGTTAGACGATGGGTTCGTCGTTGTAAGGAAGCTGAAGGGCAAACACCGTTGACTGACGAAAAGCGGAGCGGCAGGCCAGTGAGTGCAGTGACTCCACACAACATTCAGCAAGTTGATGACATCATTCGTGGTGACCGTCGGGTGACTGCAGATGAAGTGTGTCGCATTATTTCTCTTAGTAAAGGCAGTGTGATCACGATTATTAAACAATTGGGGTACTCAAAAGTTTGTGCACGGTGGGTTCCAAGAATGTTAACCGATCAGAATAAAGAGGCAAGGAAAACAATAGCCTCCCAACACTTGCAGCGCTTCCGTTTGGAGGGAGATGAGTTTCTGAAAAAAATTGTGACTGGGGACGAAACATGGGTGCATTTTTTTGAACCCGAATCAAAGAGGCAGTCAATGGAGTGGCGTCACACAAGCTCGCCGAGGAAGAAAAAATTCAAAACTGTGCGATCGGCAGGGAAAGTTATGGCAACAGTTTTCTGGGATACAGAGGGTGTGATTCTGGTTGATTTTTTGGAGCAGGGATGCACAATAAATTCTGTTCAATACGTCACAACCCTCAAAAAACTTAAAGCACGTCTTCAGCGAGTTCGCCCAACAAAATCAATGGCAGATGTTCTTCTTTTGCATGACAATGCAAGACCACACACCAATCGTCACACCTCTGACGAGATTGTCAAAATTGGATGGGAAGTTTTGCCTCATCCCCCATACAGCCCTGACCTGGCACCATCAGACTTCCATCTGTTCGGGCCACTAAAAGAAGCTCATCGTGGGATTCATTTTGAAGATGAGGAGGCCGTCAAAACATCCGTGCGTCAATGGCTTAGGAAGCAGAGCTGTGATTTTTACCGTGCTGGGATACATGCCCTTGTTCAAAGATGGACCAAAACTGTAGAGATGGGCGGAGATTACATTGAAAAATGACAAAATGATCCTCAATGATGTGGTTTTCAACCTATGTAATTGCATTTAAATTTCCTGACAATTAAACGTAGAAAAAAAAATAGGAGGCATTACTTTTTGACTGACCCTCGTAGATACCTTGCGGCTTTTCGCGGGTGATGCTGTAGTATACAGAGAAGTTGCAACATTAGAAAATTGCAGCGAAATGCAGGAAGATCTGCAGCGGATAGGCACTTGGTGCAGGGAGTGGCAACTGACCCTTAACTTGCGAATACATAGAAAGAAGGATCCTTTATTGTATGATTATATGATAGCGGAACAAACACTGGTAGCAGTTACTTCTGTAAAATATCTGGGAGTATGCGTGCGGAACGATTTGAAGTGGAATGATCATATAAAATTAATTGTTGGTAATGCGGGTGCCAGGTTGAGATTCATTGGGAGAGTCCTTAGAAAATGTAGTCCATCAACAAAGGAGGTGGCTTATAAAGCACTCGTTCGACTTATACTTGAGTATTGGTCATCAATGTTGGATCTGTACCACGTCGGGTTGACAGAGGAGGTAGAGAAGATCCAAAGAAGAGCGGCGCGTTTCGTCACCGGGTTATTTAGTAGGCGTGATAGCGTCAAGGAGATGTTTAGCAAACTCAAGTGGCAGGCTGCAAGAGAGGCGCTCTGCATCGCGGTATCGCGGTGTAGCTTGCTGTCCACGTTTCGAGAGGGTACGTTTCTGGATGAGGTATCGAATATATTTCTTCCCCCTACTTATACCTCCCGAGGAGATCACGAATGTAAAATTAGAGAGATTCGAGCGCGCACGGAGGCTTTCCGGCAGTCTTTCTTCCCGCGAACCATACGCGTTTGGAACAGGAAAGGGAGGTAATGACAGTGGCACGTAAAAAGCCAAACGCCACACACCGTTGGGTGGCTTGCGGAGTATAAATGTAGATGTAGAAGCACAAGCTCATATTGCTCAAGGATGGAATACGAAATATGTCGTGATCTTTCAGATGAATGATACTGGTATTTGACTCATCAGGACCAGATGAGATCCCTGTAAGATCCCACAAAGATTATGAGTAAAATGTTGTACCCCCACTAGCATCATTTTACCGTAGATCGCTGGAGCAACGAAGGTACCCAGACTGGAGAAAGCGCAGGTCATTCCCGTTTTCAAGAAGCTCGCAGGACAAAAAAATGGTTCAAATGGCTCTGAGCACTATGGGACTCAACTGCTGAGGTCATAAGTCCCCTAGAACTTAGAACTACTTAAACCTCACTAACCTAAGGACAACACACACATCCATGCCCGAGGCAGGATTCGAACCTGCGACCGTAGCGGTCGCGCGGTTCCAGACTGTAGCGCCAGAACCGCTCGGCCACCAGCGGCCGGCACTCGCAGGACAGACGGACATAATTATAGGCCTACATCGTTGACATCAATTTGTTGTACAATTATGTAACATGTTTTATGCACAAGAATTATGATGTTCTTGGAGAGCAAAACTCTCCTCTATAAAAATCAACATGGGTTCCGCAAACAGAGATATTTCGAAACTCAGCTCGCTCTGCTCCTCCATGAAATCCATAGCACGCAGACAACGGCGCTCAGGTTGATACCGTGTTCCTTGACTTTAGGAAGGCATTTACTCGTCCCGCACTGCCATTCAGTGAAAATAAGTACGAGCTTACCGAGTATCAGACCAGAGTTTCCACTGCCTCCAGGACTACCCTGCAGATAAAACTCAACACTTCGCTCTTGAAGGAACAGAATGAACAGATCGTAAATTAATTTCGGGGCTACCCTAAGGAAATGTGATAGGATCGTCACTGCCAATAATGTATATAATTGATCTTTTAAAAAGCGTCGGATACTCTTTAAGACCGTTCGCAGATGTTGCGGTTGCCTCTAACAAAGTAGCAACGCCAGAAGACAGCATCGATATACAGAATCGCCTGCAGGGGATTGTGAATAGTGCAGACTCTAGCAGTTGACCCTGAACGTAAATAAATGTAACGTAGAGCGTACACATAGGGAAAGAAATCCAATACTGTAAAACAGCTGGAAACAGTATCTATCGAAAAATATCTAGGAGTAACTATCCAGAGCGATTTTAAGTGGAATGACCACATAAAACAAACAGTATGAAAAGCAGATGCCAGACCGAGATCCATAGCAAGAATCTTGAGCCGTCCGGGGTGGCCGAACGGTTCTAGGCGCTACAGTCTGGAACCGTGCGACCGCTACGGTCGCAGTTTCGAATCCTGCCTCGGGCATGGCTGTGTGTGATGTCCTTAGGTTAGTTAGGTTTAAGTAGTTCTAAGTTCTAGGGTACTGATGACCTCAGAAGTTAAGTCCCATAGTGCTCAGGGCCATTTGAACCATTTTTTTGAAGAATCTTGAGGAAATGTAACTCATTCACGAAGAAAGTGACTTATAAGGTGTTTCTTTGATGGATTCTTGAGTACTGTTCATCAGTATCGGATCCTTGCCATGTAGGAATGATAGAAGAGATAAAGAATATCCAAAGAACAGCGGCGCGTTTCGTCACGGTATCGTTCAGTCGGTGGAAGAGCGTTGCAAAAATGCTCAACAAACTCCATTTACAGACGTTACAAGAGAGGCACTGTACATCACAGGGAAGTTTACTACTGAAATTTCGAGAGAACACATTCCGGGCAGAGACGGACAACACAACGCTTCCCCCGATACACAGCTCGCGAAATGACCACGACGAGAAAATTTGACGAATTGGAGCTAACACAGAGGCTTACCGACAATCATTCTTCCCATGCGCCAGTTGCAATTGGGACAGGGAAGGGGATATCAGAGGTACGAGAAGTACCCTCCGCCGCACACCGTTAGGTGGCTTGCAGAGTGACATGTGGATGTAGATGACTTGACCCATACACGAATATCAATCGCTGTCGTCCTGAGTACATTGACTGACTACTGCGCTACCTCGCTCGATCTCTGTGGTAGACACACCACAGCGTAACTCTGTGCACTACGAGTCAGCTTCAGAACTTTGCTCCGTCATCCTGAGTTAGGTTAATTTTGTTGCTTGTGGTTCCTCAGCCACTAAGAATTTTCCAAATGACAACAGATAACTGGCGGAATCTGTAACTTTTACCTGTGTTACTGTCATTTCTACTGTCAGCCCATTTTCTAAATTTAGGACTGAAGCACGTGCCGTCATCACATAAGTTTATGGAAATTGCATCAATCGGAAATTAAAAAAAAGACATACACAGTAATTCTTGAGGAACAATGACTACTCAGAGGAAAAATTAACTAACCAAAAGGTTTTTCCAACAGGCAATTGTGACAGCGACGTAACAAAACGTTCACGCATTGACCTTTATTATTACACAGAAGAAATTAAACTAAGCTGCCTTGCTAAATACCAGAGAGTCGCGGCAGTTCAGCTCAGTTAAATTTCATGTGCGGAACGGGTAAACGCATAAACGTTTTGTTATGCCGCTAGCAAAATTGTTGTATATGATTTCATATTTTTGGCTCTGTGTGTTGTCGGAACTTTCTTCAGTTCAAGCGCTTACAAAGTCCTAACAGCTGAACCTGCAGTAACAGAAATGAAGGCTAGCTGTTGATGGATATGTCCGATTCCCGAAAACCTTCTACCGTTGCTCTGAAAACTGATGCAGATTGTGAAACAGATGAACGACTCGTTGGTCGTCGTACGCAAAGCAAAATGATCGTCACAGGGGAACAGTATAGGCATTTATATTCTAGCGCCCACGGATGGGACTCCTCTTGGAATTATATATTCCTGGCGTGGTCAGTCCGATGGTGACAGCTTAGCTCTGTCGAAGCCGGCGATATGATAAAATGCTTTTTTTGTGATCTTAACTTGTGAAGTTTTCTCGTTATCATATTCTTGCAATTATTAGACTGTGCCTAAGCAATATACGGAGCAGGTGCTTATACCGATTGCTGGCTGGCTCTGGCGGTCTGCTGACTACAGAGCAAAGCTTAGAGAACGAATAAGACTTCCCCAGATGCAGCGGTGGCCTCTGGGAAGCAAATTAAAATATTTCGGTCTTCATTGCGAGCTAAACCTGTGTTACAGTAAAAACTCTGGCTCTCGACAATTACCTCAACTCTCTTCCTCAAGAGCAACTCACTATCATAACTGTTGCCATGGTGGCCTTTTAAAAAGAATAATGGGCGCGACGCTCTGATGCCACAGTTCGTGCCGATCCCTGCGATGATGGGTCGCTAGCGGCTTCTCCACTCACACCAACCAGCGAATCGCTCTGTTGTCTCGCAGAGGCCTCCATGCAGCACAAAGGTTGTAACCAATGTCACAGTATTTTTTTTTTTTTTTGAGTCGTCAATTTTCTGACTGGTTTGATGCGCCCTCCACAATTTCTCTTCCGTGTCAACCTCATCATCTCAGAGTAGCACTTGTAACCTACGTCTTCAATTATTTGCTCGATGTATTCGAGTCTCTGTCTCCCTCTACAGTTCTTGCCCTCTACAGCTCGCTCTAGTACCATGGAAGTCATTCCCCGATGTCATTACAGATGTCCTATCATTTTGTCTCTTCTCCTTGTCAGTGTTTTCCACATATTCCTTTCCTCTCTGATTCTACGCAGAACCACCTCATTCCTTACCTCATCAGTCCACCTAATTTTCAACATTCGTCTGTAGCTCCACATCTCAAATGCTTCGATTCTCTTCTGTTCCGGTTTTCCCACAGTCCATGTTTCACTATCATACAACGCTGTGCTCCAAACGTACGTTCGTAAAAGTTATTGTTCAATATTCTCCCATTCATGGCCTCCGCGATTATAGGGCCCCAGTAAGTAGCTATGGAGATGAGAAGCTGCAACGATAACATTAGCCGGGACAGCGAATATAATCTTAGTGCTGTCTGAGATCCGCGCTCGGTACTGGGAGACTAGGGAGAAATTAGCCGTGTATAAAGATAACGCTGACGCCACTAGCGTTCCATCGTAGAAACCATTGACACGATCTCTGGCAGTCTGACTTCATGGTGACGAAGGTCCACCAATCATAAGCCGATTGTTGGTCAGAACACGCCACTACAGCAACATTCAGGACAGCAAGCTGCTCCTGAGGGAGGCGACGGGGGTAATCGTCGAAAGATTGAGATTCTTCTTTAAGCTGATGCAGAAATAAGACAGGGAGTAGCTTTTACAAAGACACGGTCGCGATACATTTCGCTCTGAAATAAAACAAAGTAGCCATAAAAATAAGGCGCACATGCTTCTTAATAGAAGGCTCTGTATAACTAGGAATATTACTCGTAAATAGCATTCCAATAAAAAGCAAGTATTGTCCTGGGTATATCTAAGTCTGTTTATGGTTCAAATGACTCTAAGCACTATGGGACTTCACATCTGAGGTCATCAGTCCCCTATACTTTACAGCTACTTAAACCTAACTAACCTAAGGACATCACCCCCCTCCATGCTCGAGGCAGGATTCGAACCTGCGACCGTAGAAGAAGCGCGGTTACGGACTGAAGCGCCTAGAACCGCTCGGCCACAGCGGTAAGTCTGTTTATGAATCATTACAGAATTTCTTCAACGTACGAAGCTACAGACCAGCAAACCGTAGTCACAATTAGGAAGACAACGAAAATTAAGATTACCAAATACCGCTGAATACAACAGCGGTTATTATAAAGCCATGGTCACTCTTGGAAGTAGTGTATGAGAAGAGTAATTGCGACTATGAACTGCAAGAACAAGAGCAAAACCAGTCGATTAAGTATATCTGTCTTGAAACTTCCTGGCAGATTAAAACTGTGTGCCGGACCGAGACTCGAACTCGGGATCTTTGCCTTTGGCGGGCAAGTGCTCTACCATCTGAGCTACCCAAGCACGACTCACGACCTGTCCTAACAATTTTATTTCCGCCAGCACCTAATCTCCTACCTTCCAAACTTCACACAAGTTTTCCTGCGAAACTTGCAGGACTAACACTACTGGAAGAAAGGATATTGCGGAGACACGGCTTTCCACAGCCTGGGGGATGTTTCCAGAATGAAATTTTCACTCTGCAGCGGAGTGTGCGCTGGTTTTGAAACTTCCTGGCAGATTAAAACTGTATGCCGGACCGAGACTCGAACTCCGGACCTTTGCCTTTCGCGGGCAAGTGCTCTACCAAGTGATCTATCCAAACACGACTCAGGACCCATCTTCACAATTTTACTTCCGATAGTACCTCGTCTCCTACCTTCCAAACTTGACAGAAGTTCTCCTGCGTCCGGCACACAGTTTTAACCTGCCAGGAAGTTTCAAAATCAGCGCACACTTCGCTGCAGAGTGCAAATTTCATTCTGGAGTAGTACTGTTGTTTGACATTGTCGAATGAGTACACAGGCGACTGTTATATTATGACGGGCGCTCAATGTTTCCTGAAAGCAGCTTGGTTTCATTCAGGATTCCAACACGTCATATTATTCCCCACTCTCTTGACTACAAAACCCTATTTTCCAACATAATCTCCGTTCAATGCGAAGGCCTTACGCCACTTACTGGGATGGTCTGCATGCACGCTTTGTACCGATCTACTGGTCGACGTTGGAGCCAACGTTCTGCTGGATCAACAACCTCCGCACCATCCACACAGTGATTCCTGCGGAGGGCATCTTTCATTGGGCAAAACAGGTGGAGATCTGAAGGTGTGGGATCCAGGGTGTAGGGTGGATGAGGAAGAGCAGACCAATGAAGTTTTGTGAGCTCATCTCGGGTGCGCAGATCTGTGTGAGGCCCTGCGTTGTCGATGGCATTTTTAAGGCGAGGAACACGCTCAAGTCGTTTCTTCAATTTCCTGAAGGAAGCTACAAATGGTTCAAATGGCTGTAAGCACTATGGGACTTAACGTCTGAGGTCATCAGTGCCATAGACTTAGAACTACTTCAACCTAACTAACCTAAGAGACATCACACACATCCATGCCCGAGGCAGGATTCGTACCTGCGACCGTAGCAGCAGCACGGTTCCGGACTGAAGCGCCTAGAACCGCTCGGCCACAGCAGTCGGCCGTGAAGGAAGTACAATACACTTTATAGTTGATCGTTGCACCGTGAGGGAGGACATCAAACAGAATAACCCCTTCGGAGCCCCAAATGATCTTCGCGATGACTTAACCTGCTGAGGGTGCGACTTTGAACTTTTTCTGCGGAGGGGAGGTGGTGTGGCGCCACTACATTGACTGCCCTTTTGTTCGAAGTGATGAATTCATGTTTCATCTGACGTGACGATGTTGGACAAAAAGATTGTCACGATCAGCCTCGTAACGCGCAAGAAGTTCAGCGCAGATAGTCCTTTGTTGTTCTCTTCCTTTAGGCGGCGAGAGAACCAGCGGTCGGATAAGAGTACCTGAATTGGTGGACGAGTGTGTCAGCACTACCAACAGAGACGTCCATTCGAGCAGCGAAATGTTTGATTATGATCCGTCGACCACCTCGAATGAAAGTGCCCGCACGTTCCAACGTCGCAGCACGGTAGATCGAACAGATTTTCGCGACCTTGTTGCGATGATAACAGACGATCGCCCATCTACTCACTGTGGATTTCTTCATTGCCAAGTCTCCGTAGGTTCTCTGCAAGCACCTATGAATATCTCCGATACTCTGGTTCTCCGCCAAAAGAAACTCAAAGACAGCTGTCTGCTTGGAACCCACCTCCGTTACGAAAGCCACTTTGAAGGCTACGTATGACGCTGCCACCTATCGGCGCTTCGTGAAACTACAGGAGCTGAGGCCGAAATATCCCACGATGTCACACAACAAATTCCGTATTTTTTCGGCGCAGATTGGCCGATGAAAAAATGTGCTGCATTACTTATTAAACGCCCTTCGTATTATGTAACCATGCCGACCTTTTACTTAAGTATGTACATGACAACAAGAGCGATTCAGCTCAGCAGATTATGACGATATGCGATGACTAATGGCTGATACACACTAAATTAAGTAATAATTTTTATTGATCTGAAGAGGGCTGGTAAATGAACTGAAACTAGTTATCAAGCCTAACCGGCCATTGACCTTCTTCTTCTGTGCTGGATGCACACACATTGCCCGAACTCTTACGGGACTCGTTAAGATTGTCTGCCGCGAGTAATGAGTGTAATGGGCAGGGGCACTACGAATGTAGTGTGTGGACATTAAGTTGGGGATGTGGCTCTCACGGGGAGCGTGCAAGGGATAAATCCCTGCAGTCGCAGTTTCCTTTGTGCCCTCGGTGGCTCAGATGGACGCCGGCACGGTAGCTCAGCGTGTTTGGTCAGACAGTTAGGTGCCCTCTGTAATAAAAAACTGAGCTAACGGATCAACGTTGAACTTTAACAAGTGTCATGGGACGTCCGCCCCGAACATATCCAACAAACAATTACGAACAAAATGAGATAAGCGGATAAAAGAAAGATGGATAGAGCGTCTGTCATGTAAGCAGGAGATCCCGGGTTCGATTCCCGGACGGGGCACACATTTTCAACTGTCCACGTTGATGTGTATCAGCACCTGTCGACATCTTAGGGTCTTGATTTAATTATCATTTCAGTTATCAAAGGATTTTTGCGATTTTGACTTTGGATTTTTATCCACACAACTTAATAATAGTGTCTCCGCAGTGCAGTGTAGGAATGTGTTCACCAATAGTGACCGAAAAATAATATTCCCGGAAGGAAGACATAGGAAAATACCGACGGAACTAACAGCTGAGTCAAATAGGTACTAATTGCCGGTAACTCTTTAGTCGGACCGCAGCGTCTGAAGAGGCCGCCAGCGGCCATCCATCATCCCCGCCTGTCTGGAACGTGGCTGTCCCCAAGGGAGGCGCGCGCCGCTATCCGTGCTCAGCGCCGCACACTCACTATTTGACCGTGCGCGCGGGCAAGCCGAGCCGCGGTACGGTTTCAGATAGATGAGCACTTCGCGCGTCCTTTCTGGAGACGGCGGCTTTACCGGCGTTTGCAGCCGCCCACGCAACCTCTCACACAGGTGAGCACCTATTGTCGGCGACCACCCCAGCAGGACCACCTTTATCTCTGAGAGAACAGGCGAGCGCGTCCCGGAAGAAAAAAGACGTGTGTGTGTGTGGGTGGGTGGTCAGCGACCCGCGCCGAACGTGCCCCACAATGGGCGGGCCAGAGGGCGCGAACTGAGTGCCTGTCAGCCCTCTACCTGGCCCTGCGACCCGGTCCAGGGCCTCAGCCGCACCACACAGTGCTAATCACGCGTATCCAAACAACACAGTCTTATTCCCTGTAAGCAGTCTGAAGCTTCGCATTACCATTAACGTACGATTACAAATACAGAGGCTGTCGTCTTCAAACATCTTTCCCTTCTTCATACCTCGTATACGTATACCTCATCTGCCATTTCTTCCGGAACATCATTCTTTTATATGATCAGTCATCCGTGTTTCTGATCCTCCTGTCGAAGTAAACAAACACCAGCGGAAAAATGCTCCTGTCGAAGCACAAAAAAGACAATATTCTCCTGTTTAAGACTCTGACTGAAAAGTGGTTTACCAGCTGCCTCAGTCTACCTTAGCACTTTAAAAAACTTCCCAAAAATTTTGGCGAGCGAACATATTAACGCTCTTCTTAAAGTGCAACTTACCTCTCATTCTCACACGCTCCCCCGGGTTCCCGGGTTCGATTCCCGGCGGGGTCAGGGATTTTCTCTGCCTCGTGATGGCTGGGTGTTGTGTGCTGTCCTTATGTTAGTTAGGTTTAAGTAGTTCTAAGTTCTAGGGGACTGATGACCATAGATGTTAAGTCCCATAGTGCTCAGAGCCATTTTTTTTCTCACACGCTCCGCAAACTGTAACTTGCCTACAACCTCCATCGTAAGTCACTCATGCCCATCCATTCCACTTGCCCATTCTCACTCACTCATTCAGCCCAACTCATAATAAGCATTACCTCTTCGTGTCTCTCTGTCAGTGTCCTTTGTCTGGTAGCCACAGTCTCCTTCGTTCTGTCCTACTACGGTGTCCTTTCGTCGTCACAGTATTCCTATTTTCCTCTCTTACTGCTACTATCTCATTCACTCCTTCCCACTGGTGCTGTCTCTCCTCATTGTCACTATCTCTCTTCCTCGTTTTCATTGTCATACGTTCTGTGTCTCATTATCACTCGCTCCCATCCACTACCACTTTCTTCTTCTCTTTATGCCTATCCCACTCGCATTGACTCCTTCGCTCATTTCCTAGAACTGGTCACTCTCTGCTATGTTCCATTGCCACAGTGCCCCTCTCTTGTCTCACACTGTCGTTGCCTCTTTCGCTCTTTCTATACCATAACCACCGCCTGCTATCTGCTAGTATTTATTACTTTTCGGTCTCTTTGTCACTGCCATTATCTTCTTCTCTCTCAGGATCAAAGAGCTCGGATATGATCAAATGCCAAAATTTTTGGGAAAATTGTTAAAGCTGCTGAGAATATTTCCGGGTTGTATGGCCGTGGACCATGGAACTCTTCAGTCCCTGACGTTTCGTCCAAGGCTACGTTGGACATCTTCGGAGGTGCTCCTGGTTGTGCTGGGTCTTGCCAACAGTCGTCAAGACTCAGCACAACCAGGAACACCTCCGAAAATGTCCAACGTAGCCTTGGACGAACGTCAGGGATTGAAGAGTTCCATGGACCACGGCCATACAACCCAGAAATATTCTCAGCAGCTGAAACATCCCGTCGTGAGAGTCTTCATTGTAAAATTGTTAAAGATGTTGAGAAAGGTAGAAAGATGCAGGTTGTACCGCAGTTTTCAGACACCGTCTTTCAAACAGAAGCATACTCGCTTTTTTGTGTACGGTCGGAGCATTTTCCCTCTCTTTCCCTGCTACAGAGAGCATTCCTCTCATATGGAAAGAATTTGATTGGGCAGTAAAATTTTTATTGTTTAGGTATGTGAAATTGAAATAACGAAATACTAAATTTACGCCTCAGACCGGATGTTAAGTGCACAAAAATTTTGCATGTGCTTCAGTACTACAACGTGGAGCTCCCAGATATCTTCTGATGATAACGGAGACACTTTACATCATATTTCTCCGTGCTGAGTCATCTTATAAACTACATCTTCGCGGCACATCGCATTTTATGTGCATATTTTACATGCTAAAATAAGGTGACTTTGAACCTCTGTATCTGGGAAACGGATAATGACATCCAGAAAAATTTCAAGGTCGTTCAAGACCGAAATCTTAGGAATATATCCTAAAAATTACAGCCATTTGCTGGCATAGACATCTTGAAATCCGCGGCACGGTTTTGGTATTCAAAATACGATTTTTTGAGATGGTTCTCGATCACGGATAAAGATTTTTGAAAACGGGGAGATGGCACTATTTGATAAATACCTAGAGAGAATACCGTAAGGGTTTTCTCAGGAACTGCCCTTGAACTAAATGGGCCTCCATGAGCTCCTTATGAGGCATTCTAGACAACATCTAATGCAGAAAGACCCAATCGATCTGTTCCATTCGGCTAAGCTGGAGGAAGTGTGTAATATTCAAAAAATGTCCCTGTACTGTAGAATAGTTGCAGTTGGGTATGCAAATGGTCCTAGCCAAAGGCCTATCAAAAGCACCTTTCAACTGCAAAAATACCCGAGTTATGAGCCCTAGAAAAATCTCGTTTTTATGTGTGACGTTTTCAAATATATTGGTTGCGCATGTTATCATGTGCGAACCGATTTAAAGAAGTCTGGGAAAGTTTACACAATTTTCTCTCTTTAGTGTTTCTTTTTTGGGGTTCACAATCTCACAGAACTTTTTGAAAGACGTCATCGTCGCTTTTGACCGATAATTTTTTTATTTATAAAATCTAACGTTGCAATTTCAGCCATTTTGTCATTTTCAGCTGGAACTATTGAAAACCTTTTGCTTCAGTCTCAACAGATTTAAAAATTTTAAAAACTTCAGACAGTTATATGCGTCATTGTCACATCCACAAAATGAATAATGTTCTGAGGCTTTAAAAAGTTTTATATGTGATGAAACACAGAATTTTTGCTGATTCCTGTTGAGAATTGGTAAATGTGCGAAACTGCAACAGCGGATTTTACAAAAATATAATTTCAACAGTCAAACGAGACGATTATGTCTTTCGAAAAATTTTCTCTCGATTGTTATTTACTGTGACAAGATATGTTTCAATAGTAATAGCAATGGCCTAAATTGCAGGCAAACACACAAGAAACCTGTAAAAATAATTACAGATGCCCACGCAGAATGGCAATTTCTCTAAACTGAACAGTCCTCTAATGGTTTTATTTCATAACAAAGACAATAAATAACTCTATGTAATGTACAAGATAATCATTAAAAATGATCACCAAGCACGTAGAGAAAACGGCAACAAACTATCTTTAGAATTGAATATAGGACGAGCCAATAATTGTTAAGTTATAGAAGAGAACAATGAGCATGAAATACCAGTTTTCCTGGTATTTCTAGATTCTGAGGAAGCTTTTATTTCACTATCAATGCACTAATTCAACTCATGTTAGTATACCGAAAAACATACACGTTAGTTTTATTAAGTGGCAGCTCAGGTTGCAAGTGCAGCTGTGTTTAATAAAATTGGCAATTATGGTGAGCTTTCTCGTATCTGAAGTGGGAAAAAGAAGAAAGGTTAATGCAACATATCGAAACCACCTTTGTGCTGCTCATGAGATTGTAATATTTACCTGTAGTGTAGATACATAGATGGGGGGAGCTTACTAGATCTATTTTGAAAGTTGGTTTGAACGAAAGTTAAAAAAAAAAAACTAATGCGATGTGTAATCGATTGTTGCCCGAAAATAAGGAATATACGTCGAGGAATTCCGCCTTAAGCAAGACACCTATACAGTTACGTTTTACCCAGACATGTTTCAGCATTTTTTTGTGCTATCTACAGTATGTAATTTTATTTTCTTACTGTAAAATTGTTGTTACATATTATATGTAACATCAGTTTTACAGCAAGAAAAATATTATATGTAACAACAATTTTACAGTAAGAAAATAAAATAACCCACTAAAGATAGCGCAAAAAGTGCTAAAGCATGTCTGGGTAAAACGAAATTGAAAAGGTGTCTAGCATTAGGCGGAATTCCTCGTCCTATTTTCATAGCAAGCACGCATATAATAAGAAGTGCAACAGCACAAGATGATTAGTACGGAATATTATGTTACCAAGCTTGGGTGAAATCGGCCGAGAGCTTTAGGAGGAGATGTGGAACATACATACATACATTTTTATAATTTAAAACTTTTTTGGAACATTCTGCGTCATGAAATACGTTATTTTTATAATATGTATGTCCACCTCTCTCTCTCTCTCTCTCTCTCTCTCTCTCTCTCTCTCTCTCTCTCTCTGTGTGTGTGTGTGTGTGTGTGTGTGTGTGTGTGTGTGTGTGTGTGCGTGCGTGCGTGCGTGCGTGCGTGCGTGCGTGGCTGTGTGTTTCTATCCTTCTCATTGGAGTAATTTATTCTTCACACTTACAGTTTCTTCAAATATCTTATAATGTTTTGCAGCAAAGCGTTTGGAGGGTTTGGCACGCTCAGATACTTTCCAGCATTCAACTGCACCACTGCTCTGGCAATTTAGCAACATTCGTCATAAAGGAAAATCATACATTTTCGACTGTCATTTTGTTGTAATAGTCCGTACAGCTTCACGAACAAGTTGTCTGGTGGCTACTAGAGATCAGAAACAGGGCGAGTGCTAGTCCAATGGTGCGGATCACATACTTTACAAATCGAGGTGCCGGTGTTGTATCAATGCTAACGGGCTTGCGTCACAGGCGGGGGTATGACGAGTCTCACAACTGTGGCGCTGCTGTCACCCCATAGACGTCGACTCGTTCTCTCTTACTGAAGCGTGCAGGAGTGTAACGCCACTCGTGACTCATTGCTACTACGAAGATGAGTACGCTGTTTTGTCAAGTACCATTGATAAGGGGAAATGACCGACTTTTGGGATCGGATGGCATTTAGTGAAGCTATGTTTCCTGAGATTATGGAGGGTGTAATGACAAAATTAGTTGAGATGCAGTGTACACAATTGCAAATGTGTTCCATTAGCAGGAGGAGTGATGTTTGGAAAAGTTTTGCTCTATAGCATCAGTCGAAAACCATACAAATTTCGGCCAATACAAACAAAATGGTTATATTGTTCTTTATTCCGCCTCCACCACGTATGTGCTGCGTCACACGAAAAATAGACACACAGCAACGGCACTGTTGTACCCCTGTGAGTAAACAGCTCGCTAATTGTGTATTCTTTTGGTCATGGTACGTTATGTTTATGGGCTAACAGCGAGTTGTGTTGCTTATCATTCGTTTCTCTAAATTTTCCTAAGACTGCCGTAAATTTAGAGATTGCCCTTCATCCTCATGCCGTGTTTTGGTACTGACATTTGTGTGTGATTGTCAACGTATGCTTGACTTTTTCCGAACAGATGTTAAATATTGAAATATATTCATACAAGATGATGTGACTTACCAAACGACAGTGCTGGCAGGTCGATAGACACACAAACATACACACGAAATTCAAGCTTTCGCAACCAACGGTTGCTTCGTCAGGAAAGAGGGAAGGAGAGGGGAAGATGAAAGGATGTGGGTTTTAAGGGAGAGGGTAAGGAGACATTCCAATCCCGGGAGCGGAAAGACTTACCTTAGAGGGAAAAAAGGACAGGTATACACTCGCACACACACACCTATCCATCCGCACATAATGTCTGCTTGTGTCTGTGTATGTGCGGATGGATATATGTGTGTGTGCGAGTGTATACCTGTCCTTTTTTCCCCCTACGGTAAGTCTTTCCGCTCCCGGTATTGGAATGACTCCTTACCCTCTCCCTTAAAACCCACATCCTTTCAGCTTCCCCTCTCCATCCCTCTTTCCTTACGAAGCAACCGTTGGTTGCGAAAGCTTGAATTTCGCGTGATGTTTGTGTTTGTTTGTGTGTCTATCGACCTGCCAGCACTTTCGTTTGGTAAGTCACATCACCTTTGTTTTTAGATATATTTTTCCCACGTGGAATGTTTCCCCTATATATATATATATATATATATATATATATATATATATATATATATATATATATATATATATATGTGTGTGTGTGTGTGTGTGTGTGTGTGTGTGTGTTTGTGTCTTGCGTGGCAAAATCGTTACAGTGGATAAGTATATACTGAAATACAAAACGACTTCGACTGATAATCGAGATGGTGATATCGAATAGACAGTGTGTAGCAGTAAGTAATAGTGATCCATCTTCGGCAGCTTGTGACAGTGAAATCCTTGTTACTATTGCTAGTAATTCCAAGAAAAATGATGCCGGAATTTAAAGTAGCAGCCGCAGGGGCAGGACTTTTCAAAAACATTGGGTGAAAACATAAAACGTGGATTCAGTACGACGAAAAATAAGACAGAGTTTAATCTTTTTGTGTAGGTCTATGTATGAAAACAAGAGATTGACTCCAATAACTGTTACTGAGAACAAGAATCCCTATAACGAATCCGTTACGCATGGCTTTAAGAACTGCTCTGTTGCTCTAAAACGATTCAAATTTCATGAAAAAATTATTTGTATCTGTGTTCACTTAGTACAAATAATTCTAGGTAAACAAATATTCTATCGCCAGTTATTCATTCTAAAGCAAAAGAAATACAGACCGCTACTGTTTGCTTAAGGAAAATTTTTACACTTAGTATTGTTCTTGATTTGCCAAAGATTGGCCTCACGTGGTCATATTGAAGTTTCTTCTAATTTTATCAGTCTTTTGAAATTACGTTCGGAGGAAGTACCTGCACTGTAACTATAGCTTAATCGTACTAGTTACAAGTGAATGTCTTATGACATAATTAATGAAATTATAACGTTGATAATCATGTCTCTTCAGAGAATTTTGATATAAAAGAATATGATTTATAGACATTAATGTTTGGCGAGATGCAAATGTCTGTTTGTTTCCGTACTGTTGACCAAAATTTTGCTGTTCACGAGCTGTTTTGTGCTTTTCATGAACTCCCAACAACTGATTCAGATGCCCTGTTTAAATTTGTGAAGATTTTATTATTAAGAAATTCTGTTTCTGTGAACACCTGTCGTCGGCAATGTTATGCGGCGCAACAAACGTTATCGGTTGTCTGCAAGGATTACAGTCACGGATAAATGAAATTGAACCTAGCTCTATTTACATTCACTGCTTGGCTCATTCCCTAAATGTAATTGTTCAAGACTCATTTAGTAACAATCCAGTATTAAGAGATACTCTGTCAATTCTCAAAGATTTGATTTCATTTATTCGTGATACCCAAGAGGTTAGGCAAACTCGGAAATATTAAAAAATTGCTTTCGGATTCTCATGACAATGAAGCAGGTCAAGGTTTACGGCTGTTCCGTCAAACGAGATGTTGCATGCATGTTGTGTCTCTGTTGTGCATAGATAATAAGTTTTTTTTGCAAAAGAAGACATGCGCGGGGAAACGGGCTGACCATCAAATGAAAACTTTTCTCTAAGTTTTTACATTTGAGGGTTATCCCCTTTTTCTGCGCATGTCTTCAGTTTCTTGATGACATACAAGATGAAGGAAATGACGTTGATTCAAAAGCTAAAGGATTTCTAAAATTTCAGCAAAAATTCAAATCTTTGTTTCATATCAAGGTGCTAATTTTTGTATTCCAAAGAATAGAAAAACTTAATGCAGTATTTCAAAAAGTATATTTGGATTTCCGCCTTCCTCGTTATTCTGTAGAAGAAGCCAGAAATACGGATATATTTTTATCACTCTGGGAACACGCTAAAGAAAAGTGTGATGCACTGCTTTTAGTCTCCCCAGTGTTTCGCACCCTAGAAAATTACCATTAAAATTAAGGCGTAGTGAGAAGCATAATTCATCAGATATTCAAGAAAAGTTGCGAATTTTATTTTTTGAGATAGTGGATCAAATAATAAGCAGCTTTAAAAGCAGGTCAAAGTAGAACAATTTTTATTAGACAAACAAGAAAGTAGTTACGTTACTTCCTTTAATGTGACGATTTTGACTGTGTAAAACTGACTCTTCATGTGGTAAAAATGCATAGTGGTGAACTAGATAGCTTTGAAAGTGTAGTGCAATACTTGAGTAGGATAGAGGATAACAAGCATGTAGCTCTGAAGAACATGGTACCAGAATATGTGAAATTATTGTGACTTCTTTTAACAATACCTGTATCCACAAGAGTATTGAGGCAAGATCAGTTCTGCCCCACTCTGCATTGTTGCCATATGTATCCAAGATGGCTGTGTGTAGACTTGGCAACAGCACATGACAGCATCCAAGATGGCGGTCATGATGTCAGCTGAGGACGAAAGTATCATTATCCAGGATGGCGGTTTTTGTCGGGAAAGTGCAACGCCCCCCTGCCAAACACCCCTGGCGGGAAGTTCAAATTCCAACAGGATGATGCATCATACAATGGTTGTCTCTACTAACCTAAGAAAATCGCGGGAAGATAGGGCAATTGGACTACCTCCACTAACCTAAGTCACCCGACCGCCACCTCCTCCTAGGGATTCGTGGGAAAAGGACTCGTCCAGTGCTGGGCTGCTGGAGAGAGGAAGGAGTGTACTTTATTTATTTTGGAACAATTTATTTAGGGATGGAGTATATTTATTACAATTATACAAAACACATGCTCTGAGATGTGTGAGGTCACACCGTACAGCCTACAGACATGCAGACCACTAAGACTCTGAAAACATGCTTGTTAATCGTAAGCTGTCGAAATCATGCACCAGTCTTTATTTAAACAATCAGAGGCAGCACCACCATCCAGTGTGTTCGCCATGAGGTCCGGACTCCAACTGATCTAGTACACAGTACCACCAACAGAGGGTGCTGTCATCTGTTCCATGATGTAATCCAAGATGGCAGCGATAACGTCAGCTGATGACACAAGTACCGTTATGCAAGATGGCGGGAAACAGTGTGTTCACCATGAGGTCTGGACCTAGCACACACTACCACCACCAGAGAGTGCTGTGGTCCATTCTCTGACTTAATCCAAGATGCTGGGGAGGGAAATGGTGGGAAAACGACTCTGCCTGTGCTGGCCATAAGTTTTTATTTTGCAGGCAGTGTCTCCACCACGAGATATAGACTATAACTAACCTAGTAGACAGTACTGCCACCAGAGTGTGCTGTCATCCCTCCTGTGACGTAATCCAAGATGGTGGTCTGGAGGGAGAAAATGGCACGAAAGTGACTCAGCCTGCATTGGGCTGCTGGAGAGAGTAAGAAGGAGTGTACTTTATTTATTTTGGAACAATTTATTTATGGATGGAGTATATTTATCACCCGATACAAAACACATGCTCTGACATGCTTGGGGTCACACCGCACAGCCCAAAGATCTGTAAACTACTCCTAAATAATGCTCTGCAGACATGCAAACAACACCTAACTTACCGAAATAATTTCAGTACATAGATGTGCAGACACGAAATCAACTCATAAACTGTCCAAGTAATGCATAGTGCAGCCTAGAGACCTGCTTGCAAAACAATGCAACAGACACACTAACAATGTACACAGACACTGCTCGCAGCCCCCTGTCCATTGGACTACACAGGAGGCTACCGCACCCGTTCCCAGAAGTCGGAATGCACCAACACCGCCTGTGAAGTGATCCACAGATTCCTGTTCAGGTCCAGCATACATGAGGCAGCGCCATCCCTTTCATACTTGATACCTGAAAAATTCCTCTTGAAATATGTGTTCACCTAGGCACCGTTGAAGACACGACCAGACAGGAGCAAAGACCTATTTACAAAGCGCAGATGCTGCAAGGTGGGCAGTGCACATTTCTGTTCACCACTGCTGGCATGAACCCTCCCTCTACCTGTGGTCTGGCGAAGAGCTAATTGCCGAGCGACACTGCAGAAATCCGTTCCAGCATAGCACAAGCTGCTTTCTCCCTAGCAATTCTAATGGATCATGCGTGACGTGTGGCTGAAGCATTGCCACGCATAGTTACATACCATTGCAAGCGCATCTAGCAATGCTCTCAGTGTTACACTGAAGCCACATGGCTATGTAAAATAAGAACCGAATTGAACTCTAGTAAATTGCATAGTGTCCAGAAACACTTAAAGTGCGCTTTTGTAGGAGTTTTCATGATGTCTCAGCTTCTATGCTTGGAAATTCTTGCCCTAACAGAACCTGTTTACGAAAATAGTGCATAATAACCCCATCCATCACGTATTACTTTTCCTGCTCTCAATACATGTTAACGTTCTCACCGCAATGTAGAGACACCTATATCTGAGCACAATGGATGTCTTGTGAATGAATGTCGGATTATGATTGACTCTAACGAATTTACCCACTGAAGCTGTCAGTGTGGAAGCACTGTCCACCTTTTCTTTCTTTCTACAGACAGGACTTCTAGAGGCAAAAAACTATTTTACACTGATCGCCAAATTGCACTGACAATTAAACCTCACAATGTGCCACACATATTGTCAAATACGGAAAGACTCTTACTCAATTACACTGCTCTCCCATTGAGTATAGAAGCATGCATATTAGAGTCTGAAACTGATCTCCAACCTAGCAATATTTCACCGCATACCGTGTCGCCGTAGTAAACATACAAAATTGCCCCTTTTACATCATTCGTACATATACCATGAAGACAGACAGCACAGTATGTATACTCGTGGCACTACAGCATCCACACCCTACGGGTGGCCACAGCGCCCTCAGCATGCCAAAGTCACTATCAGAACTGGCCTCAACCTGCTTCCCTGCTCGCTTTTTTCTACACCCATCTCCAGAGTCTGGGACTACAAGAACAAATATATTTTCGCATGGTTTGCACACAGCGTAGCCTACTGATCGCTCACACAACATAATTCTGAAGATATAGACTGGAAATTATTTCTTTACAAACCTGAAACTTTAGTGCTTATCCCATCTGTTAGCACCTTTACGTGAGAAGTCGAAACAAATAGAATAAACTGATATTTCCACTCTCGAATACCGATGTCGGTGATGTAACCGATTCCAAATCATCCCTATAATTTACAAGGTCAACTAATGTGTTTCTCATGTCTAGAGAACCGGCAAACGTGTCTTCCACATGCTAGATGCACACATCACAATCGATCTTCTGTCAACTAAATAAAGGCGCGAAATGTGCAGAAGAAGTGAACCGAACAATTTACATGGGAGGGAATAATGGTCCAGCGCAAATGCACCTCCATATTCAATCGTCTCAAATTTCCACTTGATCACGAAAGCCATCCAAAGCATACTAAGTATTAGTTCACTATTCGGTCGTCTAGAGGACAACACTATTAATTCATCTACATTACTGCACTCCTACAGATCTATCCATTCTGACAGCTCCTACCGTTAACGGGAAACGTGAATCATTCCCACCACAGGCTACGCATAAATGGAATCAACCTAGAAAACTGGTCACATATATGTTTTACCATTGTACTTACCATTAAATGTTGCGATCGCAAGCTCAATTGTACAACATTCGATAATGAGTGAAGTATTGGAAATACACCCTGCTGACGGCGGTGGCTCTGTAAATAGAAATATCCACACCATTCTTATGACTTGACATACTCTTCCCTTTGCTATCACAGTACTCGACGTCAAATCGATTCCTTCTTTATGACTGGACATAGTCATTCCCTTTTGCACACGTTGAAACACAAACACATACATTATAAGCCTGATGCTCAAGACGAAACCATCACACATCCCCTACTACTACGAAGTATAATACTTCGTCAATGACAGATCGCTGGCGCTGAAATTTTCACTGAAAGGGAAGCGATTTGATTCGATTGAAAACATCCAGGCAAATACGGAGAGTGCCCTTAACACACATCAGGAAAAAAAATTTCCAAAAATGTTTCCAAAAGTGGAAACACCGTTGGAGTCGGTGTGTTCAGTCAAAGGGGACTATTTTGAAGGAGATGCATCACAGTAGCATGTAAGTACTACCATTGTACAATTACAAGCCCATTCTTAAGACTTCCCACTCACGCCTCGTATATCTATCCTCTTGCAGTGCGGTGATCCATCTATGACGACCAGCATGATTTGTCATACAGCTTCCACTGTCTGCGACCCTTTGCAATCGTGAGATGGCACTTATGGACACAATCATTTCTGTGGCCACTGTGCTGACACTTTGACAGGCTACGAGCTGTCCACGAAAGAACAAGCACAAATGATGTCTTGCAGACATGTTGCCGTACCACACAGAACGTGGCACTGAGCAGTTCCGCAGCGACCTTCGTTAAACACCATACTGAATGAGCTGTCGAACGCATACAGAGTGCTCATGCCCAAGCTCGGTTGCAGTTAACTCGTCCCGCCCTCTACATTTCCTTTTACTATCATTGTTCGGATATTCTTAGGAACTGTCAGCTGTTCTGTAGCAATTTTCTGTTGTTGCTCAGGAAGTGCACTTGTTAAGTACTTGTTAAGAAGTATATATTGCATGGCAGCTACCTGACCCAGTGCATAACTCATAGAACAATCTGACGTTGACTGTTATCACCCTTCACAAATATGGTAATAATTGCGTCTACATCAGCCCCAAAGTACACGTCGATATTCAGTAAACCAATATCAGTGAGCAGTTGTCAGTTGTTCGACAATGAACACTCCAAGCCTAGTCTTTTGGGCCATGAAGTGTAGATACCGTGCGTTCTACTGTTGCTATACTAATTTTTTGTCTGGCTAATATGTGAAAAAAGTGATACACGTCACTGCCACGCAAGTCGATGATCTCCTCTAGAGACTCAGGATTTTTAAGACTGGTCTTGACGCAGCGCTTCGATCTAGAAACCCACAGATTGAATTTATGCCTAATAAAGTAGAAAGTACCATATAGAATGTGTTCCTCACATAACTTGGCTGTAAGATCATCATCATCGCCGTAAGTTGTACCGGCGAGCTAATTGGAGCAGTAGCTAAGGCACTGGATTCGCATTTGGGAAGACTAGGGTTCAAATCTCTCCCTGGCCGATTTTTTTCCCGTCCAGCTCTTCAGCTCTGTCTCTATTGCTTGTTTAGAAGGGACTCGAATCTCCTATTCTTCTGCAAGCAGAACCTAGCAGAAAGAAACCTTGATAATTGCATTATATTACGTTGCCTTTAAAGGAGACTTTATCAGATCTTTGGTAACTGTTCTTCAGGACACAGATCAATGCGTGGTGCTTTCATTTCTACATCCAACAGTTCAGCTTGTTTCTGAACTTTTAAGAACAGCTATTCAAATGGTTCAAATGGCTCTGAGCACTATGGGACTTATCATCTGAGGTCATCAGTCCCCTGGAACTTAGAACTACGTAAACCTAACTAACCTAAGGACATCACACACATCCATGCCCCAGGCAGAATTCGAACCCGTGACCGCAGCGGTCACGCGGTTCCAGACTGTAGCGCCTAGAACGGCTCGGCCACTCCGGCCGGCAAGAACAGCTATTGCGAAGCAGGATTCACATCTTTTCGATTCTGTTTCGTAGATGCGTGGAGAATGCTCCCACTTGCTCTCCACACCGTTGTTGTTGTTGACAGTTCGGAGACTGGTTAGATACAGCTCTCCACGCTACTCCATCCTGTGTAAGTCACTGCCTATCTGCAAAACTACCGCACTCTACATCCATTTGAGCCTCTTTACTGTAGACAAGGTTGTTCCCCCTCCATCCCATCCCCTCCCTCTCTTACTGAAAGTCCGTTAAGAAGCTGGCTTATCCTTTCATGCTTCAGGATATGTCTTAACAACTTATCCCTTATTTTCGCCTATTTGTCCCAGGCCCCATATGACAATTCAGAAAAAAAACATTAAAAATTTTAGGAAATTATAATCTGTATTCTAATACATAAAGCTAAAACATTTTCAAATAAAATGTTTAGCAGCCACAGCTTCAACTGAGTGTACAGCCATCTTCAGAATGATTATGAAAACATTCGCAAAATGAGTCTAAGAGACAACGTCTGCACCATAGTGGACACTGTTGTAAGAGATATGTCTCAATAAAATCATGGGATATACCACTCAGATAAAATAGTATGTATTCAAGACAAATCTCTGCTGTCCGCATTGATATATAATATTTTGCATACTACATAGTTACACCAGCAACTTGTCAACCAAACATTTAACTCTGTTGATTCACTGTGGAATCGGGACAGCGGCAGGTCAAATATTTACCAAGAAAAATCGCCAAATATCTGTGTGTTCTGAGTAGTTAGACAACCAGTTTCGGCATCTCAATAATGCCACCTTCAAGCACCTATGCATTCCACGCACAGACAACCAGATACATCGATCCTTGCACACGGGAGCCAACAATACCTGGATTCCGTGAATTCGTCTTTTGAGTCATAAATTTCAGGTAGGCTGGCATTTTTATGTCTAAGCAAGTCTACCTGAAATTTATGAACTCGTTGAACTTCTAACCTTAGTGCTACCTCAGAACTATTTCAGCTTTAATAACAAATTTTATAAACAGGAAAATGGCCTTGCAACGGTAAATTACCTAGGTAGCCTGCTAGCCGACATTTAGATAAATCATTTAGAAATATCATTTTCCATGCCAATCTGACAATAAAGAAAAATAATGTATTACAAACGCTATGTGGATGACATCCTTACCTTACCTGATGGAACAGAAGAAGAAATTGAGCACTTTGCAGAAGAACTTAACGGAATTCACCAAAACATAAAATTTACTACTGAACAATAAAATCATAATGCCAGAAATTTCTCGGATCTAAAAATTAGTAAATACAATGGTAAACATGAATTTTAAATACACACAAAAGCCAGTACAACAGATGTCACAATCAGCGGCTTATCGTGTCACCCTGAGGAACACAAAATAGCACATTATAGGAAAATGCTCCATAAAACTGAAAAAAGTCCCTTTGGACACTGAATAACTGCAAGAACTAAAAACAATCAAACTAACACCTCTGAAACAACCACTAAACTTCACAATATAATTAAAAACAAATATAGTAACAGAGGTGTCCAAACAAACATAGTAACAAAGATATCTCTAAGTCCAAACAAACAGCACTTTAGCAACTTTAACACAAATAACTCCTCAAACCTGTGTGAAATATGTTTGCATACTATTCATTAGTAAAATATCATATCAGATTGCAAACTTATTCCGCACGAAAAATATCGAAATTAGTTTTTACACAGACAATAAAATGAAAAATAAAATTGTTTACAACTTAAATTTAGAAACTGAAGTAAACCACATGTCTGGAATTTATAAACTAAACTGTTCTGTGTCTCCCAAATTTTACATTGGCCACACTAGTAGGAACTTCAACACACGAAACCGTGAACACATGGTTGCTCTAAGGCTCACCGACATAAGTAAGTCAACCTTCGCTGCTCACTTTGCCTAACACGGGCACAAAGCGATAAGCACTGGAGAAAACGTAGAGATATTTCATTTTGCCGGAAAAAGAGTACAGATGAGTTTGTTAGAGGAATTACAGATATACAACCATGTTCACAATAACCCTGACTGCATACTGATTGATCAACTAGAATTAAAAAAACCAAATGTACCTCCAAAATTTCACACAACTCCTATAATTTGAAATGATAGAAACAATAATTAATTGCGGTAGACAAAATTCTTCATTGATCATTACCGCATCTTTCAAACCTGAATAATTTAATGTCTAAGTCTATAAAATTATCTGTACTGTGAAGAAATATCTTTGAAGTAACTCCAGAAGTGTGCCATATCTACACATATATCATGTACCTTGGCACATCAAATCATAAGCCGATGTATCCGCCATCTTGTATTTAGTCCAGCTCATTAATCGGTTTGGATTGTAACAAAATCAAACATTTGTCTTATTTCATGAAATAAGTAGAATGTATAGAGCATATAGAAGTGTAAAACTAAGTAATCCTAAAAACTTTGTTATATTTTAGGACGCAAATGTAAAATCTTTTGTCAACTTATTACAAAAACTCTGATATATTTTAGGACACGATGTAAAGCTTCCAAACAAATCAACGCTATCATCTGACGATGGGCTCGGGCCCAAAACTAGTAGTGGCACAACAAAATCAATTTTAAAAAACTTACGAGTGGTTGCAGTATTTCCTACAGTGAAATTTATGAAAACGGCCGTGGTGTCCAACCAAAATGGATAAGATAATGTCCTACAAGTGTGTCCATCGTGATGCTAACATTGTGCTTAGCTTCATTTTATGAGCAGGTAATCTACATGTTTCTATAGTCTCTCTGAAGATGGCTGTATACACAGCTAAAACCAATCAGTTCACTTGTGATCTTCATTATTAAAAAATTTTAATAATTTTTTTTAACTTTATGTAAAATTTTAGACCGCTATTATCCACCCTGGCTACACCAGGTCGGCTGATTTGGGGGAAGAGACAAGAGACCAAACAGCGAGGTCATCGGTCTCATCGAATTAGGGAAGGATGGAAAAGGATGTCAGCCGCGCCCTGTCAGCGGAACCATCCCGGAATTTGTATGGAGCGATTTAGGGGAATCACGGAAAACCCAAATCAGGATGGCCAGACGCAGGATTGAACGGTCGTTCTCCCGAATGTGAGTCCAGTGTGCTAACCACTGTGCCACCTCGCTCAGTGCTACGCCAGGAATTACTTGTATTCTAATAGGTAAGATTCCGCCAGTTCAGTTCTTTCAATATCTCTGTGACATCAAATCTGTGACACTCTTCCGCTGGTGAAACAAACCTGTGACAATTTGTATTGCCCTTCTCCACAGACGTTCGATGTCTCTTGGTAGTTCTATTTGGTATAGGTCCCACACACTTGAGCAATATTGTACGGTAGGTCACACGAGTGATTTTTAAGCAATCTCCGTTGTAAACTGGTTGCATGTCCCTAGTACTCTGCCAGCAATCTGAAGTCTGGTACCTGCTTCACCTACGACAGACTCTGTGCGATCGTTTCATTTCATTTGTATGTTTGTATTTCATTTGTATGCGTTTGCTGGTTTCACCTGTGACTCATTGATATTATATTCATAGGGTACCACGCTTTTTCCTTTTGTAATGAGCACATTTTTACATTTCTGAACATTTAAAGTAAGTTCTCCTGTCTTTGCACCACTTAGAAATCTTATCAAGGTCTGACTGAGTATTTGTTCAGCTTCGTTCAGACTGTATTTTGTTGACGATAAATGCATCATCTGCGAAAAGTCTGAGATTACTATTAATATTGTCCGCACGGTCATTAATATACAATATGAAGAGCAAGGAACCCAACACACTTCCCTAGAATGCGGCCGAAGTTACTTCTACATCTGTCGATGACTATTCACCCAAGATAACATGTTGCATCATCTCTACCAAGAAAACCTCGCATACTTCCTCTGATACCGCATACGAGCGTACTTTTGATAATAAGTGTATGTGTGGTACTGAGTCAAATGCTTTTCGGATATCGAGAAATTCTATGAGACAGTCGCAGACCTCGGCCAATTTCATTGTAATTTTGATGAATTGAAGCTAAACACATTGTAGACTTAGCTCCTGTGAAATCTGGGTTTATTTCTGCCCCTGCTGTCTGACTGATGCTACAAAAGTAAAATGGACAGTTGTGGGTCCCAAGTAACACGCCCTGCCCTTACAGAGGTGTCAAGT
Organism: Schistocerca nitens; assembly: GCF_023898315.1. Classification (NCBI taxonomy): domain Eukaryota; kingdom Metazoa; phylum Arthropoda; class Insecta; order Orthoptera; family Acrididae; genus Schistocerca; species Schistocerca nitens. The sequence continues at coordinate 574,788,371 of NC_064615.1, read as the reverse complement.
GTCAATGCTGTCCCTCGACTTGGGGTTGCTGTCTCTCCCACGCGTCGAGGTCTCCCGCTGCGCGAACAACCATCTCCCGGGGGTCATAACTTATCCGCCGCCGACCTGCCGAGAGCGTCCATTGTGTCCAGTGCGTGCAAACAAGAGGGCTGTGGGGTCCAGGGCGCGACGAATGCCACAGGGAGGCAAATCCCCGGCTCCCATCGTTCCGGACGCGCATTCCCTGCCGCGGGAGGCTGCGCGCTGCTGCTCGTATGCAACCGCTGGGATGGTGGGCAAGAAAAGAAGCGTTTGTCTACGGCTTTTGAAGGAAAGACGCAACAGCACTCTTTCAGGACGGAGGGGTTGCCTCATCCGAGGCAACACTTCCGGATTTCGACGTCATGCTGGTTTCTGTTCGACAAAGACGACTCCCTGACTGCTCTACAGAAAAATTAGTTCTGCTTGTCTCCAAAATCTCCAGGAAACTCTGCGTATTTAGAAAATGACGATCACTCGATATTCTGTGAGCTTTTTACTTGGTGTAAGCAATGTGGATATGTATTGTGCTCGCTTTGATCCTCGTATTATCCTTTATCTTGTAATGTATTCAAGTTATTCTTTTTTTTTTTTTTTTTTTTCCTCAGATTCGTTTGAGTTGCTAGATATGGAACATAGAGGACTTCTAGAAAATACTAATGTTCCAGTTATGATATTTCGTAATTATTCCATCAAACAACTGCCGCCTATGCTAAACTAAAAGTGTTATATTGCATAGTCTAGATCAGGGAACCTAACCTAACCTACCCGCTGCAAGCGGGCCGCATGTGGCGCTAAGCTCAATGCAGCCCAAGGAGAGATCATATAACCCACGATAGGTAAAAAAAAATAAGGGTCCATAAAATTCTGTTTATGAAAAGTGATGATAAACTGAAACATAATCCTAAAGACTGGATGAAATATGCAGCCATACATTTAGATATGATGCAAGAATTTGAAAATTGATTTCAGTATGTTCGAAAAAATAATCAAAGTTTTTGTATTTATGCAACACCTTTTACAAACAATATAGATATGTTGCCAGAAGATTATCAGAGAGAAAGCATATAGTTGCAGTGTGACATCCAAGTAAAAGAAAAATTTGATCAAGTATCTTTGTTGGACTTCCACAAATCGTACTTGCCCAGAGATAAACATCCTTTGCTGCACATATCTCATCTTTGTTTGGAAACACGTGTCCTTGTGAACAGTTATTTTCAAGAGTAAAGCACACAAAGAGTAACAATGGAACCAGAATCTCAGACGAACACCTTGACAACAACTGATAATTGCACAACTTCGATCGAACCTAATATTGGTATATTAGTTTCCCAAATTCGAAGTCAAGTGTCTCATTAATTCTGTGACATGTAATTACTTTCATATAAAACATTAATTCCATTTTCTTTTTAAAACAAAGAATCATAAATTAATAAATTCTAAATTACTTAAATGTGTTAACTATATACCTCCAATCATCCCTACTTCTTTCTGCGGCACAAAATACTCGTCTTCTTCTAGTGTGGCTCAGGTAAGCTAAAGGATTTGACATCTCTGATCTAGATTTTAAAACTCAAATCATTTATGAATCTTTTTCACCGTCTCAGGGTTCTCTAAGAAATCCTTCAGTTCTTTTTTTTTTCAAATTAAGTAAACTGCTTCATAAATATTAACATGAGATTTCAATTTATTTTTATTTTTGAATAAGTCATCTGCAGCTGCTATTCAAATATTTTTTCTTTACAGAGAATTGCTGGCAGCAACTAATCAGCAACCATACGTCAAATCACTGAAGGTATATTTCTACAGAGAGGAGGATACTAATCTCTACTGTATAATGACCTTAGAGAACTGGTTTATAATGAACAAATATTATTTTATTTTCCATTTCCTTAGCAGAAGAAAAAGGAACTTGACTATACGGCTAAACCATTTGGCCGTTGTTTAATAGACTGCATTGGCTTGTCATTATTCCTGTTAATTCCACAGGAAATAAACACATTTGCATGAATATATTGAATCATATCGTAAGTACATTTAAATACATTTGCCTGTCGTCGCCCAGGCAGCAAAGCAGTAGCGTAACAAGCAGTAAATTGCAACAGTACAAAAGGCACTAACAGTTGCTGGATCCAGAAAGTGCTGTTTATCCTATGGCAGATTCCATAAGCCATTTCACTAGATCCTCCTAACTACGTACACAAACGTATTATTCTAAATAGAAAACCAAATCACTAATGTATTTTTCACCTTTTCGTTACTGTACAATTTGACACTGCTTTCAGTCATATTCAGTTACTTATCCACGATTATAACACAGAGTGGCAAACTGGTTAACGCAATAGACATGACTTATTCGTGAGGAGTAGCCACCCTATTTTAAGTTTTACTTGATTTTTATGATAAACTTAAGCATCTGGGAAAAAGTCACAAATAATAAGGATTACACCACTGTACGTTATTTCTTACATTGAGAAATCGGTATGGTGCCTCCCTGTGGCGCAGCATGGAATAAAAGACGTCCATAGGTATGTTCCCCGCGATTCTCTCTCCATGTGGTTCTCATGAGAATCCACGAGCATTGATAGTGGTCCCTGTAGGATAGAGACGATCAATTCGCCGACCAAACGCACCCCAGACATGTTCGAACACGCCTTGCACAATTATTTTTCTCGCCACATTCGGCTGCATTGTTGTTGTTGTGGTCTTCAGTCCTGAGACTGGTTTGATGCAGCTCTCCATGCTACTCTATCCTGTGCAAGCTTCTTCATCTCCCAGGAACTACTGCAACCTACATCCTTCTGAATCTGCTTAGTGTATTCATTTCTTGGTCTCCCTCTAGGATTTTTACCCTCCACGCTGCCCTCCAATACTAAGTTGGTGATCCCTTGATGTCTCAGAACATGTCCTACCAACCGATCCCTTCTTCTAGTCAAGTTGTGCCACAATTTTCTCTTATCCCCAATCCTATTCAATACCTCCTCATTAGTTATGTGATCTACCCATCTAATCTTCAGCATTCTTCTGTAGCACCACTTTTCAAAAGCTTCTATTCTCTTCTTGTCCAAACTATTTATCGTCCATGTTTCACTTCCATACATGGCTACACTCCATACAAATACTTTCAGAAACGACTTCCTGACACTTAAATCTATACTCGATGTTAACAAATTTCTCTTCTTCAGAAACGCTTTCCTTCCCATTGCCAGTCTACTTTTTATATCCTCTCTACTTCGACCATCATCAGTAATTTTGCTCCCCAAATAGCAAAACTCCTTTACTACTTTAAGTGTCTCATTTCCTAATCTAATTTCCTCAGCATCACCCGACTTAATTCGACTACATTCCATGATCCTCGTTGTGCTTTTGTTGACGTTCATCTTATATCCTCCTTTCAAGACACTATCCATTCCGTTCAACTGCTCTTCCAAGTCATTTGCTGTCTCTGACAGAATTACAATGTCATCGGCAAACCTCAAAGTTTTTATTTCTTCTCCATGGATTTAATATCTACTCCGAATTTTTCTTTTGTTTCCTTCACTGCTTGCTCAATATACAGATTGAATAACATTGGGGAGAGGCTACAACCCTGTCTCACTCCCTTCCCAACCACTGCTTCCCTTTCGTGTCCCTCGACTCTTATAACTGCCATCTGGTTTCTGTACAAATTGTAAATAGCCATTCGCTCCCTGTATTTTACACCTGCCACCTTCAGAATTTGAAAGAGAGTTCCCACTATATCTAACGTTAACCTATCCATTTCCCTTTTTAAATTTTCTAACCTACCTGCCCGATTAAGGGATCTGACATTCCACGCTCCGATCCGTAGAACGCCAGTTTTCTTTCTCCTGATAACGACGTCCTCCTGAGTAGTCCCCGCCCGGAGATCCGAATGGGGGACTATTTTACCTCCGGAATATTTTACCCAAGAGGACGCCATCATTATTTAACCATACAGTAAAGCTGCATGCCCTCGGGAAAAATTACGGCTGTAGTTTCCCCTTGCTTTCAGCCGTTCGCAGTACCAGCACAGCAAGGCCGTTTTGGTTATTTTACAATGACAGATCAGTCAATTATTCAGACTGTTGCCCCTGCAACTACTGAAAAGGCTGCTGCCCCTCTTCAGGAACCACACGTTTGTCTGGCCTCTCAACAGATACCCCTCCGTTGTGGTTGCACCTACGGTACGGCTATCTGTATCGCTGAGGCACGCAAGCCTCCCCACCAACGGCAAGGTCCATGGTTCATGGAGGGGCTGCATATTGGATCTAAAATATTGCATTTTGTCTGAAGGAGGAACATTACCTATATTCTTCTGAGGTAGCAGTTGCCGCGAGTGTTGACGACAGTACAAAAGAGTCAGGATCGCATCTTGTATCCGATCAGAACATCATATTTGGCGTTAGTTTGATACACCACTCAACCGCACTCGCTGCTAGATTACGTTTACTGGTAGTTTCTAGTTCTCATGTGGACATATCTCTGGGGCTGGCTAAAGCAGGACATGTCCGGGTCTCTACATTTTTCAACTCAGTGAGTCAAGGGCTGTCGAATCAGACGTTGCAGCGTGTAAGGCACTGGAATCGTATTTGCCAAGAGATGGCTACAATCCACGGTGCGTTCCTTCAAATGCTCTCTTTCCATAATATCCCTAAATCTCTTATGCTGAGTGGAACATCAGCTATTTTGAATGGGAAACATCAGATATTGTTCCCACAACAAGAAACCTTACGCAGCACCTTTGCCCAGCAGATGGGATAAAATTCAGGACACAACGTATACTAGAAGAGTAGCATAGGTGCTATTGTTCTCCAATATTCTTAACATACATTTGTTGTAGAATCCTAGAACACATTCTAGGCTCAAACATAATGTGGTAAATCGGACGAAGAATCTCCTCTATCCCAACCAAAATGGATTTCGAAACTATCGATCATGCGAAAACCAAAGTGTGTTTTCCTCACGTGACATCCTCAAAGCCATGGACTAAGGAAATCAGGTAGATGCAGCATTTCTTGACTTTCGAATAGCCTTTGATTAAGTACAACACAAAAATGTGGCTCTGAGCACTATGGGACTCAACTGCTGAGGTCATTAGTCCCCTAGAACTTAGAACTAGTTAAACCTAACTAACCTAAGGACATCACACACATCCATGCCCGAGGTAGGATTCGAACCTGCGACCGTAGCGGTCTCGCGGTTCCAGACTGCAGCGCCAGAAGCGCGCGGCCACTTCGGGCGGCAAGTACAACACCAATGTTTATTAATAGAAGTAGGATCGTGTGGGGTATCGGACTAAATTTGTGACTCTGTTTGTAACGTAGAAAATTATTACGAGTCTTAATCTTACACTGAAAGCGTAGCTAGCCGTGGAGCCGGGAGAAGAGCAGGTATTGGTTCTCACACTCGCATAGCTGACGCTGGTTACTAAGACGAGCGAGCCGTCTAGTTGTCTAACGCTGCGTGCAATAACTCACGTACTCCCTATCAATTTGAAGAAATGCTATTAAATATTAATCGATATTTTTCACACTTCGTATAACAAATTCTATGGATAACACAACCATGCTGTTAAAGTTTCAAATCAATAATATCAATAATTCTGGAGATATTAATTTTTACCTAAAACACTTAATAACCGTGCTGGTACAGTGAAACTGGGTTAGGGACTGTAATGCATTCATCTATTGTATCAGTTGGAACTACAGCCAAGAGGATAGATTCATTTAATCTAATTTTCTGGAATTTTCTTTAGTTTCATTATCACAGATTCTGACGCAATTAGAAGTACTTTGGAAAGTTATTATTTCATCGTTTTTTTGGTTATGTGAGTGTTTTGGAGAGATTGAGAGAGTGAACAGAGGACATACGCAACGTGAGAATGCGATAATTTATTAAAACTATGTAAATGTATGCGTGTGAAAGTTATATAATAAGGGAATTTGTGACGTATGTTCGAGTGAGCCTGATTTTGTAAAAGGCAGCCAGTATTAAATTTATTAGTAATTTATTTTGTGGAAAGGAATTGTATCTTGTTTCCATTGAATTTTATTTAGTTTCGGAATTACAAAATTTCTGGTCTAAATTGCTTGTGGTAACCTGATTGGGTGACATTAGAAATACCATGAGTACAGAAGTGCTCGAGATGACCTGGATGGCTGCTTAACATATAGCCAATAGGAATTCTGCGTTTCCCGCGCGTTTGAGTAGGGCTTTGTGCCTCCGGTCTATGAGTCGAAATAGTCGCCCGGGAGCCGTCTTCTGGAAAACACCTGTGTCCATTCGTGCTGATCAAATTTGCACCAAAATGAAGAAATTCGAGCGTTTGATTGGTTCTCGTGTCGTTGGTGAAAAGCGATTACAGAGTTGAGCATTTTGTGGAAGTTTGTGCGTTGTGGTTTGTTTTATGAAGTATTAACGCGTGAACATTTCATGTCGTACATAAACACCGTGCCGGTAACGAAGCATATCGGGACACTTCTTTACAGGAAGCCTACTGAACCATTGAATGTGTTAACTCGCAAGTGGTCGTGGGTCAGTGAGTGTTTAGGATGTTCAAATATCTTCTGGCTGCTTTCGGGTGTGAACTTGTAATAGAGACAATCAGTAACATTGCATAATTGATGTCGGCATGTTAAATACGAACTTGATAACCACTTTCTGTTTCAAAGACAATAAACCAATTTAAAGGAAATTTTAGACATTTTTTCGAATGAGTCAACCAAGAATCCCGCACGCTCGATATTTTAACTAACTTCCAGCTACTGCCCGTGGACTGGAGTCATGTGGCCTTTGCGTGGTAGGTATTTAGTTGAAATTACGTCAACGCTGCTTTTGTCGGCTAAATCAGTATCTACCACCACAGAGTGAAGGGGCAGATATTCTGAAACCTATCCAGGTAAGTAGACTGATTATATAAAGGATAGTGAGAGATCAACCCACCCTGCCGCATTTACCTGGTTTTGAAGACTTTAACGGAACGAACGCAGAAGTAACTTCAGGCGTGCCATAGTACTTCATTGTAGTACAAACAAAGGCAAATATGTAGTTCCTGAAGAGGGCCAGTAGCCTTTTCAATAGTTGCAGGGGTAACAGGCTGAACGACTGACTTATCTGATTTTGTAGTATCAGCCAACATGGCCATGCTGTGCTGGTATTGCGAACGGATGAAAGCAAGAGCAAGAGCAATACCCGTTATTTTTCCCGAGGGCATGCAGCACTTTTATATGGTTAAATCATGATGCCAGCCTCTTGGCAAAATATTCCTGAGGTAAAATATTTCCCTATCCAGATCTCCGCACGTCGACTACTCAGGGACATGAGGTCACCGGGAACACCCCTTAAACGAGCAAGCAGGTTAGAACATATAAAAAGGGAAACGGATAGATCTATGATCTCTTGATGTTTCCGTCAAGTTGTGCCACAAATTATTTTGCTTCTCAGTTTTATTAAGTACATCCTCATTAGTTACTCAGTCTACCCATCTAATCTTCAGAAAATCTTCAGCATTCTTCTGTAGCATCACATTTCAAAAGTTTCTATTCTCTTCTTGTCCAAACTATTTATCGTCCACGCTTCACTTCTATGCATCTTTACACCCCAGACTCCCAAACATTATTTTTATATTCTGCGTTAGTAAATTTTTCTTCTTCAGAAACGTTTTCCTTGCCAATGGAAAATTACATTTGACCATCATCAGTTATTTTACTGCCCGGATCGAGACTCTAGCTCGAGAACTTTGCCTTTCAGAGGCAAGTGCTCTATCAACTGAACTAACCAAGCGTAACTCACGACCACTCCTCACAACTTTGCTTTCGGTAGTACCTTACCTCCTACCTTCTAAATTGAACAGAAGCTCTCCTGCGAACTTGCAAGATAAGCACTCCTGGAAGACAGAATAATGTGGAGATATGGCTTTCTTCTAGGAGGGCTAATGCTGCAAGTTTCGCAAGATAGCTTCTGTGAAATCTGGAAGGTAGGACATGGGGTACTGGCGAACACTCCGCTGCAGAGTGAAAAATTCATTCCGGAAACGTCCCCTAGGCTATGGGTAATCCAAGTCTATATATACAAAGACAGTAACTTGTTCTCGAAAGAACAGTTATTGTTGATGACCGTGCAGCTTTTCCCTGAAATAAATGATGACTAACTGACAACCTCAGCTGCTGATAGGTGTTGTTGTTATACCTCGATGTGGACAGCTGAAAATGTGTTCCCCGACCGGGACTCGAACCCGGGATCTCCTGCTTACATTTTCAGCTGTCCACATCGAGGTATAACAACAACACCTATCAGCAGCTGAGGTTGTCAGTTAGTCATCATTTATTTCAGGGAAAAGCTGCACGGTCATCAACAATAACTGTTCTTTCGAGAACAAGTTACTGTCTTTGTATATATAGTTAAAGGCTACCCAGCCATTGACCTTTGTATGTGCGAATGCGCACAGGTTGCCCTAACTCTTACGGGAATCGCCAGCGCGTGCGCGAGTAATGAGTGGGTGGGCAAATGTCTATAAGGTACAATACATATGTAGAATTGTGGACAGTTGGGAATGTGAGTCTCACGGGAAGCGTGCAAGGGATAAGTCCCTGCAGTCGCGCTATTCATCTGTGTCCTCGGTGGCTCAGATGGATAGAGCGTCTGCCATGTAAGCAGGAGATCCCGGGTTCGAGTCCCGGTCGGGGCACACATTTTCAGCTGTCCACATCGAGGTATAACAACAACACCTATCAGCAGCTGAGGTTGTCAGTTAGTCATCATTTAATCCAAGTCTGCCCAGTATCCTTCCTTCCAGCAGTACTAGTCCTGTAAGTTTTACAGAAGAGCTTCTGTGAAATTTGGGTATTAGGTGATGAGGTACTGCCGGATGTAAAGCTGTGAGGGCGGGTCGTGATCCGTGATTGGATAGCTCAGCTGGTACAGCACTTGGCCGCGAAAGGCAAAGTTCCCGAGTTCGAGACTCACTCCGGCACACAGTTTTAATCTGCGAGGAAGCTTCAAGTTGTAAATAGCCTCCTCCCTATGTTTTATCCCTACTACCTTCAGAATTTCAAAGCCTGTAATCCAATCAACATTTTCAAAAGCTTTCTCTAAGTCTACAAATGCCAGAAACGTAGGTTTGCTTTTCCTTAGCATATCTTCTAAGAGAAGTCGTAGAGTCAATGTTGCCTCTCGTGTTCCGATAATTCTCCGGAATTCCCTGAGGTTGGCTTCTACCAATTTTTCCATTCTTCTCTAACGAATTCGTGTTAGTAGTTTGCTACCATGACTTATTAAACTAGTAGTTAGATATAATATTCACACCTATTAGCAACTGCCTTCATTGGAACTGGAATTAATACATTCTTCATGAAGTTCGATCGTACTTCACCTGTCTCATACATCTGGCACGTCAGATAGAAGAGTTTTGCCATGGCTGGCTCTCCCAAGGAGCCTTATTTCGACTTTTCAGTGCAGTGTCAAATTCTTCTCGCAGTATCGTATCACCTATTTCATCTTGATCTACGTCCTCTTCTCTTTCTATAATAGTCAAGTTCATCTCCCGCGTACAGCCCTTCTTTATACTCCTTCCGGCTTTCGGCTCTCACGTCTTTGCTTAGCTTTGGTTTTCCATCTGTGCTCTTCATATTCACACAGCTGCTTCCTTTTCTCCAAAGGCCCCTTTACTTTTCCTATAAGCTATATTATCTTTTCGCTAGTGATACATACAGTCAAAATTCTCCATCTATTTTACTTTCTCTTCCTTTTCCTACTGTCGAGTCCCAATCCTTCATACAATTAAATTTTCCTCAGACTTCAAGAAGAATATAATAATTCCAATCCCAAAGAAAGCAGGTGTTGACAGATGTGAAAATTACCGAACTATTAGTTTAATAAGTCACAGCTGCAAAATACCAACGCGAATTCTTTACAGACGAATGGAAAAACTGGAAGAAGCCGACCTCGGGGAAGAACAGTTTGACTCCGTAGAAATATTGGAACACGTGAGGTAATACTGACCTTACGACTTATCTTGGAAGAAAGATTAAGGAAAGGCAAACCTACGTTTCTAGCATTTGTAGATTTAGAGAAAGCTTTTGACAATGTTTATTGGAATACTCTATTTCAAATTCTAAACGTGGCAGGGGTAAAATACAGGGAGCGAAAGGCTATTTACAATTTGTACATAAACCAGATGGCAATTATAAGAGTCGAGGGGCATGAAAGGGAAGCAGTGGTTGGGAAAGGAGTGAGACAGGTTTATAGCCTCTCCCCGATGTTATTCAATCTGTATATTGAGCAAGGAGTAAAGGAAACAAAAGAAAAATTCGGAGTAGGTATTAAAATCCATGGAGAAGAAATAAAAACTTTGAGGTTCGCCGTTGACATTGTAATTCTGTCAGACACAGCAAAGGACTTGGAAGAGCAGTTGAATGGAATGGACAGTGTCTTGAAAGAAGGATATAAGATGAACATCAAGAAAAGCAAAACTAGGATAATTGAATGTAGTCGAATTAAGTCGGGCGATGCTGAGGGAATTAGTTTAGGAAATGAGACACTTAAAGTAGTAAAGGAGTTTTGCTATTTGGGGAGCAAAATAACTGATGATGGTCGAAGTAGAGAGGATATAAAATGTAAACTGGCAATGGCAGGGAAAGCGTTTCCGGAGAAGAGAAATTTGTTAACATCGAGTATAGATTTAAGTGTCAGGAAGTCGTTTCTGAAAGTATTTGTATGGAGTGTAGCTATGTATGGAAGTGAAATATGAACGATAAGTAGTTTGGACAAGAAGAGATTAGAAGCTTTCGAAATGTGGTGCTACAGAATAATGCTAAGATTAGATGGGTAGATCACATAACTAATGAGGAGGTATTGAATAGAATTGGGGACAAGAGGAGTTTGTGGCACAACTTGACAAGAAGAAGGGACCGGTTGGTAGGACATGTTCTGAGGCATCAAGGGATCACAAATTTCTTATTGGAGGGCAGCGTGGAGGGTAAAAATCGTACAGGGAGACCAAGAGATGAATACACTAAGCAGATTCAGAGGGATGTAGGTTGCAGTAAGTACTGGGAGATGAAGAAGCTTGCACAGGATAGAGTTGCATGGAGAGCTGCATCAAACCAGTCTCAGTACTGAAGACCACAACAACAACAACATTGTCCACGTGAATAATGTATTTTATCTCATCATACAATCTTCCAATCTGTTCATCATCTGCGGAGCTAGTTGGCATATTAAACTGTATTACTGTGTTTGGTGTCGGCCTCAATCTACCTTGGCTGCAAAAATGGGTTCACTATATTGTACATAGTAGTTTACTCTCATCCCTATTTTCTTACTTGTTTTAGACCCACTCCTGCATTATCTCTATTTGATTTAGTATTTACAAATATGACAATAGAATGAAAAAAAAAGACAGAGATTTCTGAACCAGATTTTAAACTGTAAGACATTTCCAGATACAGAGGTGGACTCTGCCCATAATTTATTGGTTATTAATTGTAGATTAAAACTTACAAAAATCCAAAAAGATAGGAAATTCAGGAGATAGGACCCGGGTAAGTTGCAAGGACTAGAGGTTGCCGAGAGTTTCACAAGCAGCATTAGGTAACGACTGGCTGAATGAGGTGACAGGAATACGCTAGAAGACGTATAAGTAGCTTCGAGAGATCAAATAGTGAAGGCAGTAGAGGATCAAGTGGGTAAAAAGAAAAGGCCTATTAAAAATCCATGGATATCAGAGGGGATACTGGATTTAATTGATGAAGGGGGAAAATATAAAAAGGCAGCAAATGAAGTAGGTTAAAGGGAATATAGATATCTAAAGAATGAAATTGACAGAAAGTGCAAAATAGCTAATCAGGAATGATTAGAGAACAAATGCAAGCGTATATAATCATGCATGATTAGGGAAAAGATAGATACCGTTACAGGAAAATTAAAGAGATCCTTGGAGAAAAAGAGAAGTAGCTGTATGCGTATCAAGAGCTCAGATGTAAAACCAGTAGTAAGTAAAGAAGGAAAGGTGAAATGCACATATTCGCTGAAAGAAGCCGACGGACAACGTCTGCAGGCTGCCGAACGCAGCATATCCAGTTCTCTCGAAGAGGAACGAGGGAATTGCTATCCAGGAACAATTCGATTTAGAGGAAGAGTTGATACACGATCCTGGAATTGCAGACTAAACTTCAGTAACGAAAACACTATTTTTTGGTCAAATTTTGGTTAAAATTGGTGAAAACGTGATTTTTGGTCAGTCATATTGGATTAACCAATTTGAATTTTCAAAATCTAACTTTAGATTTTTATTTACCGACATCAGAAATATATAATAACATGTAATTTTGTTCAAATGGTAAGCATAATAAATAAAACTTTTTCCTAAATTTTAAACAGGTTTTTCCCGAGAAACGATTTTTCAAAACTGCTTGCAGCATGAAATATAAACTGTTCAGCCTGTTAAACTTCTACCTCTAACCGTCGAAAAGTAAACACTTTTCTTGGGACCTTGTATCTTTAACATACGAATTTTGTTAACATTAACTATTTTTTGTAAAGCCATACAAACTGAAAAGAAACTAAAATCAAACTCAAAGTTTGAGTTCTACATCTACATGGATACTCTGCAAATCACATTTAAGTGCCTGGCAGAGGGTTCATCGAACCACCTTCACAATTCTCTATTATTCCAATCTCATATAGCGCACGGGAAGAATGAACACCTATATCTTTCCGTACGAGCTCTGATTTCCCTTACTCTATCTTTGTGATCGTTCCTCCCTATGTAAGTCGGTGTCAACAAAATATTTTCGTATTCGGAGGAGAAAGTTGGTGATTGGAATTTCGTGATAAGATTCCGTCGTAACGAAAAACGGCTTTCTTTTAATGACATCCATCCCAAATCCTGCATCATTTCTGTCACACTCTCTCCCACATTTCGCGATAATACAAAACGTGCTGCGTTTCTTTGAACTTTTTCGATGTACTCAGTCAGTCCTACCTGGTAAGGATACCACACCGCGCAACAGTATTCTAAAAGAGGACGGACAAGGGTAGTGCAGGCAGTCTCCTTAGTAGGTCTGTTACATTTTCTAAGTGTCCTGCCAATGAAACGTAGTCTTTTCGTAATTGTAATTCCTAGGTATTTAGTTGAATTTACGGCTTTTAGATTAGACTGTTTTATCGTGTAACCGAAGTTTAAGGCGTTCTTTAACGCGTTCTTTTTAGCACTCATGTGGATGACCTCACACTTTTCGTTATTGAACGTAAACTGCCACTTTTCGTACCATTTCGATATTTCTTCTAAATCGTTTTGCAGTTTGTTTTGATCTTCTGATGACTTTATTAGTCGATAAACGACAGCGTCATCTGCAAACAACCGAAGACGCCTGCTCAGATTGTCTCCCAAATCGGTTATATAGATAAGGAACAGCAAAGGGCCTATAACACTGCCTTGGGGGACGCCAGAAATAACTTCTGTTTTACTCGATGACTTTCCGTCAATTACAACGAACTGTGACCTCTCTGACAGGAAATCACAGATTCAGTCACATAACTGAGACGATATTCCATAAGCACGCATATTCACTGCGAGCCGCTTGTGTAATACAGTGTCAAAAGCCTTCCGGAAATCCAAAAATACGGAATCGATCTCAAATCCCTTGTCAATAGCACTCAGCACTTCATGCGAGTAAAGAGCTAGTTGTGTTTCACAAGAACGATGTTTTCTGAGCCCATGTTGCTGTGTGTCAAAAGACCGTTTTCTTCGAGGTAATTCATTACGTTCTAACACAATATATGTTCTAAACTCCTGCTGCATATCGACGTTAGCGATATGAGCCTTCTTGAATATTGGTGTGACCTGTGCAACTTTCCAGTCTTTGGGTACAGATCTTTCGTCGAGCGAACGGTTGTATATGATTGTTAAGTATGGAGCTAATACATCAGCATACTCCTAAAGGAACCTAATTGGTATACAGTCTGGACCAAAAGACTTGCTTTTATTAAGTGATTTAAGTTGCTTCACTACTCTGAGGATATTTACTTCTACGTTACTCATGTTGGCAGCTGTTGTCGATTCGAATTCTGAAATATTTAGTTCGTCTTCTTTTGTGAAGGCATTTCGAAAGGCTGTGTTTAGTAACTCTGCTTTGGCAGCACTGTCTTCGATAGTATCTCCATTGCCATCGCGCAGAGAAGGCATTGATTGTTTCTTGCCGCTAACATACTTCACATACGACCAGAATCGCTTTGGATTTCCTGCCAGTTTTTGAGACAAAGTTTCGTTGTGGAAACTGTTATAAGCATCTCGCATTGAAGTCCGCGCTAAATTTCTAGCTTCTGTAAAAGATCACCAATCTTGGGGATTTTGCGTCTGTTTAAATTTGGCATGTTTGTTTCGTTGTTTCTGCAACAGTGTTCTAACCCGTTTTGTGTACCAAGGAGGATCAGCTCCGTCGTTTGTTAATTTATTTGGTATAAACCTCTCAATTGCTGCCGATACTATTTCTCTGAATTTAAGCCACATCTGGTCTACACTTATATTATTAATTTGGAATGAGTGGAGATTGTCTCTCAGGAAGGCGTCAAGTGAATTTTTATCTGCTTTTTTGAATAGGTATATTTTTCCCTTATTTTTCGAGGCACTCTATAGCTAAATTTAAGGTTATTTCATTGTGGTCGAGTATAAGCTCCCATAAATTTAATGTAGTATCGACTCATGTTATCCATTTTTCATCTCAGGTAACTCCTGGGGGACTACACTGCGCACAGTCTGCGTACTTCAAACTCGTAGGCCTTGATCAAACCATAGTTACGGGCGACATTCTGTTTTTATATTGAAAATCTAAAATAAAGAACACAGTATGATCAATCATATTTCCGAAACAGATTCTTTGTATGTCCTTTCATTGTCTCAAAAAAATTACAAACTTCGACTATTTTTTTCTCATTTGAATGAGAACCTGATCCTAATAAATAGGATTATTAACAAAACCTGGTTGCTGGTTTTATTTTTTGTGAATTAACTTGCAAGGCTAAAAGTTCTGTATCGCAAATATAAAAGAAGGAAGGCGAGGTACATAAGGAGTTGAGTAAAAAAAGAAGGAATATTACAAATTAACGTCGCGTCGACAGCGCGGTCATTAGAGTGGGAAAATAAGCTCTGATTAGGAAATGATGGGGAAGGAAATTGTCAGTGCCCTATTTCGAAGGAGCTATCCCGAAATTTGGCTGTAGTGATTTACTGAAATTAAGGAGAATGTATATGTGGATGGCCACACAGAGATTTCAACCGCCGTCGTCCCAAATACGAGCCCTGTGTGCAGGCACTGCGCCGCATCGCTCAGTTACTTCTGAAAATAATTTACACTTGTCCCACGCTGTTAGGGATAACGTGTGCATCACAGTCTGCGACTGAAATAGCATGACAATTGGGAACGTACTCCAAAGTTGAAGTATACGGGACAGAACGATTCTTGTGGACGAAACGGTTAAAAAGCACAAAGATTCATCATGAAATGCTGGCGGTATATGGACCAAACGCAATGTCGCATTCAGCCGTAGTGAAATGGTGTCAACAATTTGACCAAGGCCGCACGGCCGTGGGCTGTTCCAGTCTTTTCGAGAAGCTGGGTAAACATGTGGGGGAAAGAGCATTTCGAACGACGAGCACGTTCACGCAGAGGTTCTCGAGTGGCTTGATGACCGAGGAGCGTTTACTAGAAGGTTCCGACCACCGTTAACAGAGGCGTGGTGACTACGTTCAAAATAGTCCCTCTGAAGTGTAGTTTAACATCCATAACAGTTACTTGGCCTTACATAAAAATATGTAACTAACTTTTTGAACTCCCCTCGTATTAAAAATGTAGAATGAGAACGGACCGTCACGAAGGACAGTCAAAAGCAGGAATAAAAAAGTGACTGTGGTATTTGATGACAATACACTCTAACAAAAAAAAAGAAATGGAACGAAAATCGGTAGGTGTGATGTACATGTAGAGACAAATGACCACAATTTTAGAAAAATTGGATGATTAATCCAAGAGCTTCACAAATTGAGCAAGTAAATAACACGTTGGTCTACCTATGACCATAATGCAAGCAGTCATTCGACTTGGTGTTGATTGACAGAGTTGTTGCATACCCTCCTGAAGGATACTGTGCCAAATTCTGTCCAATTGGCGTGATAGATAGTCAAAATCCGGAACTGGTTGGAGGACCCTGCCCACAATGCTCAATAGAGGGGAGATCCGGCGACTTTGGTGGCCAACGAAGTGTTTGTCAAACACGAAGAGAAACAGTTGAAACTCTCGCCTCATGCGGTCGTGCATTATCTTGTTAAATGTAAGCTCGGGATTGGTTGCCATGAAGGGTAAAAATACGGGGTATAGAATATCGTAGACGTACCGCCGTACTGCAAGGGTGCCTTGGATGACAACCGAAGAGGTCTCGCTATGAAAGCAAACGGCACCCCAGACCATCACTCATGGTTGTCGGGCCGCGTGGTGGGCGACAGTCAGGTTAGTATCCCACCGCTGTCCGGGTCGTCTCTAGACTCGTCTTCTCTGGTCATCAGAGTTCAGTTAGAGATGGGACTCATCGTTGAAGACAATTCTACTCCATTCAATGAGATTCCAGTCCCCGTTTTGTTGCCCTTTATGGCAAGCCATTCTGGGCTTACAGTTCAGAAAGATAATGCCCGCCTGCACACGGTGAGAGTTTCTATTGCTTCTCCTCGTGCTTGCCAAACCCTACCTTGGCCAGCAACGTCACCGGATCTCTCCACAATTGAGAACGATTGGAGCATTAGGGCAGGACCCTTCAGCTAGGTCGTGATTTTGACGATCCGAAGAGCCAGTTGGACACAATTTGGTACGATATCCCCCACGAGAAGATCCAACAACTCTGTCAACCAAAGTCAAGCCAAATGATTGCTTGCATATGGGCCAGGGGTGGACGAACGCATTACTGACTTTCTCAATATGTGGAGGTCTTTCTCTGGAATAATCCAATTTTTCTGAAGTTTCAATCATTTGTTTGTCTGTACATGTACATCATATCTACCGATTTGCGTCCAATTCACATAATTCCTTTGTGGTGCGTCGTTTCTTTATCGTGGTTTAGAAAAAACGTGGCTTAGTGTTTAGTGTATCTGGGATTGTAAAGCAGTTGAGATCCTTAGACGCCAGGAAGGCATCTGGCCCAGACGGTAACCCCGTAAGATTATATGTTGACTATGCTACAAGTATAGCACCATTCTTATCCAGCATCTACCAGAGATCATTGGAACAGCGGAAAGTTCCACGGGACTGGAAGAAGGCCCAGGTCATAGTAATCAATAAAAAGAGTAGAAAATCGGATGCAAGTAATTACCGGGCAATTTCACTGACATCGATTTGTTGTAGAATCATGGAACGTATTTTGTGTTCAGACATAATGACCTTTCTGGACACTGAGAAGCTCATCTGCAGAAAACAGCACTGTTTTAGGAAACAGCGGTCATGCGAGACACAGCTGGACCTCTTTGTGCATGATATACAACAGGCTCTAGATACCGGCTCCCAGGTTATGCCATATTCCTCGACTTTCGAAAGGCGTTCGACTCATTTCTGCTCCAGAAAGTGCGCGCTTACGGTCTATTCGATGACATATGCGCTTGGATAGGTAGTTTTCTAACAGACAGGGAGCAGTATGTCGTCCTGAACGGGGTGACATCAAAGAAACAAGCGGAACTTCAGGTTTGTCCCAGGGCAGCATAATAGTTCCGCTGCTTTTTACGATTTACATAAACGATCTGGTTGGTGGTATTGACAGCGGCATTAGACTGTTTGCCGAAGATACTGTAGTCTACAGGAAAGTAGTATCACACGAAAGTTGCGAACCAATCAGTGAGGATTTCCAGAAAATAAAATCGTGGTGTAATGACTGACAGTTATCTCTCAAGATTGTTAAGTGTAACCTACTGCGTATAACAAGGCGGAAATCTCCATTAATGTATGAGTACAAAATAAACGCCCAGTCTTTGGAAGCGGTAATATCGGTCAAGTATCTGTGTGTGACTATTCGAAATGATCTCAGATGGAATGATCAGATTACACAAGTAACGGGTAAGGCGATCTCTAGATTGCGGTGTATTGGTAGAATCCTGAAGCGATGCAGTCAGTCAACAAAGGAAATTGCTTACATTACGTTAGCTCGTCCAGTCTTAGAGTACTGTTCGTCTGTATGGGACCCTTACCAGTTGGGTCTGATTCAAGAGATTGAGAACGTCCAAAGAAAAGCGGCAAGATTCGTGACTGGTACATTTAGCCATCGCGAGAGTGTTACAGTTTGAAGTAGGACACACTTGCAGATAAACGGCGCGCTGAACGGAAGGGGCTTCTCACTAAATTCCGAAATCCGATCTTCACCGAGGATGTAGAGCATATATTATTACCACCAACTTTCAAATCGCGCAAGGATCACCATTCAAAGATAAGGGAAATTAGAGCTCATATTGAGGCGTTCAGACTGTCCGCGAGTGGAACAGAGGAGGGGGGGGGGGGGAATATGACTTTGGCGCGAATTGTGATTGTGCCCTCCGTCACACACCGCTTGGTGACTAGCGGAGTATATATGTAGATGTAAAAGGTCAAACGATGAACTACATTAGAAAATATGGTGAATGAGGAGCGTGCAGAGATGTACATGTGCCGAAGAACACGTGGTAGTGATGATAGAATTACACGCCGTAATGTCATTACGGACAAAAATGCTGGTAGAGGCCATCCGGGGATGCACTTTCTCTTTCCGCCAGGGCGGCAGCCAGAGATTGGCCAGCTGCCGGTCACGTGGCTCTCCGGCGTGCTCTAGTTGGCGACGCCGGGGGCAGCGGCGCGGAATCTGATGGCTGTGCTCTGCGGAGCGCTCCACTTGGGCAACCAGCCGAGCGCGCAATCGGCAAAGCCCGTAATTGGCGACCGCACCGCGCCGCGCTCCGGTGCTGTTCGGCTGACACACAGGTCGTCCCTCCGTGTGGTCGAGACAGACTGCTGTCCCGTACAAGGAACATGCTAATGGCACTGTGCGAAGAAAAAGTTTGAAAGGAGGTGTGTATCTTTCACAGCGTTCCACTATCACAAAATGTACTACAATAGCCTTGCACGTTAGCCGCAGAGCAAAAGATTATTCGCTGCACATACCGTTACAGCGCGGAATGTAATGAAATTTCGGGAATATATTCGTCAACGTAACTTATTTAAGTGATTAAACATTGCAAGATCACAGGTTAATGTAAGCGGGGGATAAGCCATTTCAAATATCAAATGCTGGTACATTAATAACCGGTGTAACCGCCAGAATGTTGAATGGAAGCATGTAAACGTGCATACATTTTGTTTTACAAGTCCTGGGTGTCAGTTTGTGGGATGGCGTTCCACGTCTGTTGCATTGCGTCGATCAGTGCAGGGACGGTTCTTGCTGATTGTGGATGCCGCTGGAATTGTCATCCGATGATGTCCCATATGTGTTCGATTGGAGATAGATCCGATGATAGAATAGGCCAAGGCAACATGTCCACACTCTGTAGAGCATGTTGGGTTACAAAATGTGGGCGAGCGGTATCCAGTTAGAAAACACTCCCTAGAATGCTGTTCATTAATAGTAGCACAACAGGCCGAACCACAAGATCGACGTACAGATTTGCAGTAAGGGTGCGTGGGACAACCGCAAGAGTGCCACTTCTGTCATACGATAACACAGCCCAGACCATAACTCCAGGTGAAGGTACATTGTGTCTAGTACGCAGACAGGTTGAAACTTCTTAATTTAAGGTCTGAAACTGCTGAATTCAACTGGTGAAACTTCTACGTTTTTACTTAAACTGCTGAATTCAACTAAATCTTCTGTCTGTTTGCTTAATTTTTATCATATCACTGACCTACAGAATTTTCCCTGACAAATACAACTCAAACTTATTCTATTCATTTATTACCCACAATATAAGAACGCAACGCAGTCTGACTGCAAATAGTTAACACAAAAGAATGACCCTGAATTAGAAGAAATGCTAACAATAACCTACACTTTCTCAAAACTCACTTACCTCACTGACAATCTTCATTACTCGAACTACAGCGATAACAGCAAACAGCAACTACAGCCAGCTAAATAAGAGATTGTAACTGCTGTAGGCTCTAATAGGCATGTTGTTAGCAAAGGAAAGATTTGTTGCTGAGCAAACAATGTATTTAACAGATTTTACTTTAATCATGTGACATCCAGTTCCAAAATTATACAATCGTCAGTAATTCCACTATCCAAACATTAGCTGATATATCAATCATCATCTTACAATCCATTCCAACCAACACTAAATCTCCATGACGGACACGCGTCCACACCGTCCGCTCGCGCTAACATTTCTAATCTCCATCACTGGTAACTGTTAACTTCTAACTGCGAGTCAGTCCACCCACAGAGTCTCTTAGCGAGGGCGCAGAGCGATGTCAGTGGTATTAATGCATAGCGCTGCCAACATAGAAACATATAGCCGGCCACTGTGGCCGAGCGGTTCTAGGCGCTTCAGTCCGGAACCGCGCGACTGCTACGGTCGCAGGTTCGAATCGTGCCTCGTGCATGGATGTGTGTGATGTCCTTAGGTTAGTTAGGTTTAAGCAGTTCTTAGTTCTAGGGGACTGATGACCTCAGATGTTAAGTCCCATAGTGCTCAGATCCATTTGAACCATTTTGGACCATAGGGACATATAAACAGGCTACTTACAAGGTTCGTTGCACGCCCTCAACTTGCCTTCTTCTGTGCAACACGCGCTCATCACAGGCATCGAGGCAGAACCAGATTTCATGGTAAAGCACAACAGACTTCCACCCTGCCCTCCAAGAGTTCTCGCTTGACACCATTGAAGTCGTAAATGGCGACAGTTTGGGGTCAGTGGAATGCACGCTACAGGGAGTCTGGCTGCGAGCTGTCCTTGAAGTAACTGATTTGTAATGTTTTGTTGCGTGAGTGTGGTGCCAACTGCTGCTCGAATTGCTGCTGCAGATGCAGGAAGATGGGCGAAAGCCATAAGCCGAACTCGATGGTCCTCTCTCTCGGTAGTGCCACGTAGCCGTGCGGAACCCAGTCTTCTTGCGATCGTACATTCTCGTGACCGCAGCTGCCATCAATCACGTGCAGTGATTATATTCCTATCAAGTCATTCTGTAATATCGCAGAAGGAACCTCCAGCTTCTTGTAGCCCTATTACACGACCTCGTTCAAATTGAAGTGTTAATAATGGCATCTTTGTCGCCTTAAAGGCTTTCTTGACTAACATCAACTACCACGTCCAATCTGAAAAGTAACTAACGCTCGCGACCGTTACAGCGTATAATTAAAGCAAATCCGATACGCATCCTCATAGTGGCTTCTACTGCCACCACTCTTCATGCGACTGGGGCGAAGTTTCTATAGACACCGTCTTTCGGATGTAGAAACAGCCCTCCCAACTTCCGTTTATTTTGCACAACTCCTTCTTGGTGTTGCGATTTCAATTGTTCCCGTCAGTTTATGTCTGAAAGGTCCGTGAGCAGTTACGCGGTTGGCGGGGCGGGGGGAGGGGGGGGGGGAGGTCTTGGTGCTTGGTTCCTATTTGAGCTAGGAACATGGGATGAATCGTTTTAGGTGTAGCCCGAGCCATCGGCCATTTGTACAGCCATTTGAACATTTGTTATACTGTAGCCATGTTTATATCAAGCAAGGTTACGTCTACGACCCGGAGCTGGCGCACAGGCAAATTGTGCGTATCGATTAATAACTTTTCAAAAGATTTTGCTTGAGGTAAAATAAATGCTCTGCTGATGACAACATTTGCATGTGGACCCTTTGGATTGTACATGGAAAACAATGCAAAAAACGCGTTATTCTGGGAGATTTTTGAAGCTCGCGATTTCTATACTTCGAACTTGTATGAATAGGTTCAAACTTTGCGTGAAGGTAGATTAACGGATAAAGTCGAAATGAATTTGTTCTAGCCAACAATCTTTAGCCGTTGTTGAGATGCAATGGTTTAAAGTCAAGCTAAATCTAGCACACGTTTCTCTGGAAGGCTTTTGTGGCACACTATTTCTATACTTTAAACTTGTACGAGATGCTTGTAACTTTTCTCGAAGTCAAAACGAATTTTTTTTTTCCTTTTGTCAAATAATTTTTATCCACTGTCGAGATACGATGGTTTAAAATCAATCTAAATGTAGCACATAACATTCGTTCTTGCGTGAACTGTATGTGCGAGAAGTCCGCCCGACAGCTGCGGGGTCAGCGTGGCAGCCTGCTACTCGAAGGAACGGCTTCTATTCCCGGCCGGGTCGGAGATTTTCCCCGCTTGAGGGAATGGTGTTGTGCCGTCCTTAAATTCGTATCGTCGTTACTGACAGGAAAATCGCCTCCAACACACTGTCGTATCGTCTTTCCAGTACGGCTACTGAGATGGCTGCATGGGCACGACGTGAAAGCCAATGAACTCAAATTAATAATAAGGGCAAAAATTGTTTAAGGCGAATGAAATAAATAAAAAATTCATTCTACCGATAAAACTGAAAACTCGCTCTCAGAAATGCAGCTTCATTCGGATTTTACGGAAAAAAACGTTTTGTGAAATTATTTTTTACGCGCCCCGCTTGTATGTTTCAGACATGAGGGAAGCGGTTTAAATTTTGTAAAAAGGTAGAGAAATACATGTAATTAATTGTCGTCCTCTTGGTATGTGAAAGCTTTATCTGTTACCACGATATTGTGGTCTAAATTAGCACATCAAATGCACGTAAAATCTTTAAAAAGTGGTTGCTATCATGTAGAAAATTTATTCTCCGAAAAAAAACCTAAGTTCGTCAATTTTAGTACGGATTTGAAAAGTTGATAGTATTTTGTGATTCATACGTTGTTTCGCAGTCCTGCTTATTTCACCCAATCACACTCATCTTAATGCGAACTGGATGTTGCAGCATTTCGTGGTAGAGTAAAAGTTGGGAACCAGGATGAAAAATGCTCCTATCATAGCACAAAAAAAGACGAATATGTCCTGAACAGAGTCATGGATGTAAAAGAAGGGTACTAGCATTTAGACTGATCTGTCAGCTTCAAAGACATTAAATTAAAACATCTTGACGTATTCACGCTTTTTTACGAGTTAATCCTACTTCACCAAGGCAGTGAACTCTCTTAGCTGTAAGGTGTTGCTCAGCGGTATCATGTAATTTATAGGCTAAAATCCCTAACCCTGCGCCCAAACTACAGAAGATTCGCCAGCCATATTAAACAATATATAATAACATATGACTGAGGAGCATACTTGTAATAGCTAAAAATCTTTTTATGAGGGAAAAAATTTCTGGAAGTGGATTTTTTCCTGGAGGAGACGCTAATTTTTTTTTATTTCTGGCAGGGGGTCGTTTATTTTTTCCCCGAGGACGCCGTTTCTCCCCCAAAACCACTCATTATTACATGTATGTGTAAGAAAAAATAAACACGAATTTATGTGCTTCGAGAGTGTGGGATGCATCTACAGT
This sequence comes from Schistocerca nitens, assembly GCF_023898315.1. Lineage (NCBI taxonomy): Eukaryota > Metazoa > Arthropoda > Insecta > Orthoptera > Acrididae > Schistocerca > Schistocerca nitens. The sequence continues at coordinate 574,764,827 of NC_064615.1, read as the reverse complement.
AGGAAGCATCCTGGATTACGGGTGCATCTGTAATGGAAAGTATCACAAAGTAGGAATGCATGCACCCTGAACTTTAATGGCACGTTGTGTCATATTGCACGACATGAGAAATGTCATCTTGGATGCATGATGACACGTGTCATATTATACAGCATGACAATATGTGTCATGTTACATTGCTTCGTACGGTGCATTATATTACATGAGATAGGTACTAAAACTATTACGTAAAAAAGTGCAAAACTGTCAAGATATTTTTTTAAATTACTTTTAAGCTGCCAGATAAGTCGAAAAATTAGTTTCCTTCTTTTATATCTATAACTCAGCTCAGTACATATTCGCCTCTTTTTGTGCTACGATAGAAGCATCTTTAATTCTGGTAGATATATCTTTCCAAAATGAATTTCCCACTCTGCATCCGAGTATCTGCTGACGTGAAACTTCCTAACGAATGAGGTACTAGCTGAAATGAAGCTGTAAGGACGGGTCGTGACTGTTGTTTGAGGAGCTCAGTCAGTGGAGCGCTTGTCCGCGAAAAGAAAATGTCATGGTTTCGTATCCTTACCCGGCACAGGGTTCTAATCTGCCAGGAAGTTTCCACTCAGGGCACACTCTGCTGAAGAGTGAAAAATTCACTCTGGAAACAGTGTCCCAGGCTGTGGTTAAGCCATGTTATCACAATATCCTTTCTTCCAAGAGTGGTAGTCTAACAAGCTACGCAGAAGAACTTCTGTGAAGTTTCGAATGTAGGAGATGAAGTACTAGCACAAGTAAAGTTGTGAGGACGGGTCGTGAGTCGAGCTTGGAGCAGTTCAGTTGGTAGAGCAGCTGCCCGCGAGATGTAGAGGTCCCGTGTTCGAGTCGTGGCGCTGATGAAATATCTGCGCCTACATGTTATATTTTGTTGTTATTCTTGAAGGTACAATATACACTCCTGGAAATGGAAAAAAGAACACATTGACACCGGTGTGTCAGACCCACCACACTTGCTCCGGACACTGCGAGAGGGCTGTACAAGCAATGATCACACGCAGGGCACAGCGGACACACCAGGAATCGCGGTGTTGGCCGTCGAATGGCGCTAGCTGCGCACCATTTGTGCACCGCCGCCGTCAGTGTCAGCCACTTTGCCGTAGCATACGGAGCTCCATCGCAGTCTTTAACACTGGTAGCATGCCGCGACAGCGTGGACGTGAACCGTATGTGCAGTTGACGGACTTTGAGCGAGGGCGTATAGTGGGCATGCGGGAGGCCGGGTGGACGTACCGCCGAATTGCTCAACACGTGGGGCGTGAGGTCTCCACAGTACATCGATGTTGTCGCCAGTGGTCGGCGGAAGGTGCACGTGCCCGTCGACCTGGGACCGGACCGCAGCGACGCACGGATGCACGCCACGACCGTAGGATCCTACGCAGTGCCGTAGGGGACCGCACCGCCACTTCCCAGCAAATTAGGGACACTGTTGCTCCTGGGGTATCGGCGAGGACCATTCGCAACCGTCTCCATGAAGCTGGGCTACGGTCCCGCACACCGTTAGGCCGTCTTCCGCTCACGCCCCAACATCGTGCAGCCCGCCTCCAGTGGTGTCGCGACAGGCGTGAATGGAGGGACGAATGGAGACGTGTCGTCTTCAGCGATGAGAGTCGCTTCTGCCTTGGTGCCAATGATGGTCGTATGCGTGTTTGGCGCCGTGCAGGTGAGCGCCACAATCAGGACTGCATACGACCGAGGCACACAGGGCCAACACCCGGCATCATGGTGTGGGGAGCGATCTCCTACACTGGCCGTACACCACTGGTGATCGTCGAGGGGACACTGAATAGTGCACGGTAAATCCAAACCGTCATCGAACCCATCGTTCTACCATTCCTAGACCGGCAAGGGAACTTGCTGTTCCAACAGGACAATGCACGTCCGCATGTATCCCGTGCCACCCAACGTGCTCTAGAAGGTGTAAGTCAACTACCCTGGCCAGCAAGATCTCCGGATCTGTCCCCCATTGAGCATGTTTGGGACTGGATGAAGCGTCGTCTCACGCGGTCTGCACGTCCAGCACGAACGCTGGTCCACCTGAGGCGCCAGGTGGAAATGGCATGGCAAGCCGTTCCACAGGACTACATCCAGCATCTCTACGATCGTCTCCACGGGAGAATAGCAGCCTGCATTGCTGCGAAAGGTGGATATACACTGTACTAGTGCCGACATTGTGCATGCTCTGTTGCCTGTGTCTATGTGCCTGTGGTTCTGTCAGTGTGATCATGTGATGTATCTGACCCCAGGAATGTGTCGATAAAGTTTCCCCTTCCTGGGACAATGAATTCACGGTGTTCTTATTTCAATTTCCAGGAGTGTAGAAAGATTCAAGTCGCTTTAACAACATGCATACCCGTCACGTGACTCGACAGATGGTCTCTCAGTCTGAGAACAGTATTGTCAGTGGAAGGCGTATCGTGCTGAACATAGAGAAACGTTGGGGGTTCACTTAAGAGGCAGAGCGCTGAGCAGCATAACGTTCGTTACTTATACTAACTGTTTCTATTTTAACATGCATCCAATGGTGCTGCTGACGTTAGTTGCACTGATTACTTGTTAATAATAATTTCAATTATTCTCAATTCAACCGTAAAAACTAATTATGAATTTCAGTTAACGTTGCGCTCATTGGTAGATACCAAACTCCAATGAGAAGCGTGCCCTGAGCGCCAGACTGTTAAGATACCTCACTTCTAGTCTATGATCGGTTTCCGAGGAGGTAATACATAAATCCGTGTATAGAATCTGAACTCATATGAAGACGGAACAATTTGTTGAAAATTGCCTCGGATGATGTACTTCTGCTATCTTGTGTCAATATAAGGAATCTACGAACGGTTTCTGAAGAAGTGACACTTGATTTTGTGTGTGAAGTGCGATATCGCTTAAAGACGGAATAATTTGTTAAAGTTGCCTCCAAATACATGTATGTGCGATCTCCTGAGAATTCTAAAATCACGTGCGGCATTTTGTGACATTCTACGGTGCTATGGAAATTATGATTAGCATCCACGATCCTTTCTGCGAGAATTAATATTAAACTGGCTCTAGAATTCTTTTTACTAATTTCGCGATTAGACAAACAAAACAAAATTATTTGGCATCCTAACTTCTCGCAGTTCTCATTATAGTAACTTTGGAACGTTTCTATCTGCCACTCTGTTACGTACTCTTTATTGCGTGGACGTTAGTCTGCGGCCGGAAGGGAAGAAAGCAATTGGAACGACGGCTTCGAGTCATCTTTACAAGGTGAGGCGAAAGGAGGTTTCCTCCAGTTGTACTAGGATAAGTGGGCGCTGTTGTCACATCCACTGTACTTTTTGCGCCTCACAAATCTTTTTGATGGGCAAGAGTTACGTTCAGGAATCCGCTGTGTAGTATAAGAGGCTTATTTTGCACCTGACAAATATTTTTGATGGGCAAGTGTTACGTTCAGGAATCCAACGTGTAGTGTAAGAGGCTTATCATTTGCGTCTTCTGGGAATTACATAAATATTATACTTGGTATACCCTATTTAAGTGTCACAGAGTCCCAGAGTCACAGTTTTAATCAGCTTGAATGTTCTTGATACATCTTTCTCACTTGCTAAAATTGACTGATATATCAATATTTTTGCAGAGCTCATAGCATACTAGGCGGAAAGTTTGGTAAAAACAAACGTTGGGGTTGAAATGCTTTGTGTCACCCAACTTTGGCCCTAGATAGAGTACTGAATAGAACTCAGTGGCAGATTTACTAGGTGGTGAAGTTCCGAGCGGGTCGATCGCAAGGGCACAACACACAACTAGCTCCTGTGGTCCTCAATTTTAATAATTGATATTGATGCGAAGGGAGTACAGCTGGTTTTGTGGTTGAGTCAAGCTAGCCGGCCGAGGTGGCCGAGCGGTTCTAGGCGCTATAGTCTGGAACCGCGCGACCGCTACGGTCGCAGGTTCGAATCCTGCCTCGGGCATGGATGTGTGTGATATCCTTGGGTTAGTTAGGTTTAAGTACTTCTAAGTTCTAGGGGACTGATGACCTCATAACTTAAGTCCCATAGTGCTCAGAGCCATTTGCACCATTTTTGAAGTCAAGCTCAATTCATTTTCCTCAATTTGAATTTGATTTATTTATCTCGAATTAACGTCACATCATGACATTGATAACTCACGATGAAATCTTCTCGGGTGATCAGCCGAGGTAGTGGCGTCTTCCTATTGCAACGTTTCGATGAGTTTCTTCGCTTGAAGATGATGGGCACTAAATTCATCGATGCGTAGCGACAAGGCAGATTTCATCACTGGAATACGCCGAGAAGGCCTGCAGTCACATTTACATAACTCATTTCTGTTAGTTTCTCTTACACGCTATATCAAGCGATACATAACGCCAAGGCAATAAAGTTTTATCTAAAGTTATCGCCCATACTCGCGTGCGAGTTTGGTGACTGTTCCAGTATGTGGTGTTTGTTGGGATTCAGCTATTATGAACTTTTTCGCCGTGTTGGGATTGTTGCGGTGTTTGCTCTTTAACGTGCCTCTTATGAGGACACTATATAGTGGCAGTTTTAGTTGGGGAAAATTTTGAACTATGGTTGCATAAGATAGCAGTAGGGGTCGGGCAGGAGCTACTACTGCCAACTGTAGAAAACCATTGCGCTGTAACCACCAGTAAATGCTTTGTGTACTCCAGTTTGTTTTGTATTATGGACTGTGCGCCGGCCGAAGTGGCCGTGCGGTTAAAGGCGCTGCAGTCTGGAACCGCAAGACCGCTACGGTCGCAGGTTCGAATCCTGCCTCGGGCATGGCTGTTTGTGATGTCCTTAGGTTAGTTAGGTTTAACTAGTTCTAAGTTCTAGGGGACTAATGACCTCAGCAGTTGAGTCCCATAGTGCTCAGAGCCATTTTATTATGGACTGCTTGTATTTTTTTCTTGTTTTGAAATGAGTGAAGAGACGAATCCTAGGGCACAAACGAATTCGAATGGGACGGATGCAGGGCCTGTTCTCCCGCACCTCTTCTTTCCCCTCCGAGAATCTAAGTTCTCGTTTGTTTACGGTCGCGCCCGACTGCTACGATATATCGTCCGCTTAATTACTAGAAGTCCTTGTGTGGCTAAGAGTTTTGCCTAATCTGGTAATCACTTCATTCATATTTTTTGTTGCATAATCCTAGTTTTGTATATTTGTGCCGGCCGATGTGGCCGAGCGGTTCTAGGCGCTACAGTCTGGAGCCGCGCGACCGCTACGGTGGCAGGTTCGAATCCTGCCTCGGGCATGGATGTGTGTGCTGTCCTTAGGTTAGTTAGGTTTAAGTAGTTCTAAGTTCTAGGGGACTGATGACCACAGCAGTTAAGTCCCATAGTGCTCAGAGCCATTTGAACCATTTGTATATTTGTGGTCTTGTTTTCAGACTTCAGCTCGCCTAGTTAGCGACACAGCTCAGTGAAAACGTGTGTGTCTGATTAACGTGCCTTTTCAGCTACTGACAGCGCGCTTTTGAAGAAGTTTATCATGTCCATGTTCGTCAACACGATCTTGGCCATAGACCACCGTATCTCCAAATTTCCAGCGTCCCTGTCTCCATTTTCCCAAATTCCTTCTCCAACATCACACTTATTGTGGCAGGCCGTTGTGGCCGAGCGGTTCTAGGCGTTTCAGTCTGGAACTGCGCTACCGCTACGGTCGCAGGTTCGAATCCTGCCTCGGGCATGGATGTGTGTGATGTCCTTAGGTTAGTTAGGTTTAAGTAGTTCTAAGTTCTAGGGGACTGATGACCTCAGATGTTAAGTCCCATAGTGCTCAGAACCATTTGAACACTTTTGTGCTGTACGTGTCCCTTAACGTTTCCACTTCACTATCATATCGGATGAGTTCTTACACAGGAACATCACGGAAAAACTAAAACTGGATAGTCAGAGTGGGGCTTCAGCCCCGGCTCTCCCAAATGCGAGTCCAGCATCTTAACCATTATGCTCACTCTCTAGACCAGGAACATTTAACTAGTACAATACAATGTGTTGTAGCATTTGACTATAGCCCGCCTCTTCTCTGCAGTGTAATTTCAGAACATCAGTTAGGCGCACACTTGATCCTGCAACTGTTAGTACGTATGTTGGCGTTGGTATCTCGTGATATCAAAACTAGCGAACCTGAAAAAGGGTAAAATAAGGACCGATCGTCACAAATCTTCTAGAAGCGTATAGAAATGTGGTGTCTAGCGTTACGACAATTTATCTGATTTCTAGGTATCGTAATGTAGAAAGAATAATTACAAACTGAAAATTAACACAGCGGATGCAACGTCTGATATATTGGAACCGCAGGCAGGACTGGTGGTAGACAAACTCCATGACACATTGGAACAGGGTACACAGAGTTGTTTCCAGACTTTGAGTTTTCATTACCTCCAAAATATACGCCACTAGCAACGCAAAGTGTATAGATGAATGTGGTGTTACTCTTTGCAACGTTAAATGTGTTCTAATAGGAGTGACATCAGCCCGAGAGTTCAATGTAGTTTAATTTTTTGAAAATCCACGATTTGCTGACATGAAAGACGCGCTGTCACATTATGACTGATATCAATTACGTGATAATTAGGCACAAATAACTGCAATGTTCAGATCTTAAACGCTACCAGTGTTACCGGGTTACTACCCATGAACAGTGAAATATACACCCACAACCAGAATACCATGCAGTGCACTAAGTTCCAGAAAACTGATGTATGTCAACTAACACGATATGCTTACGTGTACAGATTTTATGGAATTGTTAGGTGTAGCTTTATAGAGCTCATCCTTAAGAAGAAGTTTTTGCTATGAATTTCTATGTTATCCGCATACGACGTTCCAATACTGTGAACGAAGCATACTATTTCTAGTCTACACTCCTCCATACCATTACCCTGGACATGTCTAATCCAGAAGCATATTCCATCAGCTATTTATAAGTGTCGTATTTCCACCACAATACTATTTCAAGGCAACAAACATATTATTCACCAGCCTGGAATGTAACACAAAAAATTGCTTAGCAATAACGTTACCCTACTAACACGTTTGGACTTATTTCATCGAATTCTCTTCCATAGTTTCCACTTTAATGACAGCATAAGTCAGTCACCGAAAAGCGCACTTTAACTTGCAAGTTAAATCAGTAGTACTCCCATTTGTGCATTGTAACTTTATACAAGAAATCTTTAAGTATTTCTTTAAATAATACCTGAAACGGTAACGGTGAATGAACTGTCATGAAACGAAAGCTCTAAGAGTTAGATTTTCTGGTATCTCTTCTTGCAGCTTCTTTCAGTATATGACAATTACCAGGTATCTTCGTATCACATTCCATTGGTGAAAAGAGTCTGCGGCACATTCTACTATCAAGAAGGTAGATTTCAGAAGTGGTAACGCATAGATGGTTGAAATTCTAAGACAAATAAGCATAGGCTATGGGGAACGTGTACAGATTTTTTGGAACTATCAGGTGAAGCTTTATAGAGCTCACCCTTCAGAAGAAGTTTTTGTTATCAATTACCCACGTGTAACATCGCGAAACAGTAAAGAACTTTTTCTAGTCTACTAGTCTACATTACACTGTTACCCTACAGGTAGTTAACAGCTTAGACTTGTCTAAACCAGAAGCACATTCCATCAGTTATTTGTAGAACTGAGGTGCCAAAGAGACTGGTACACCTGCCTAATAGCGTGTAGGGCTCCCACAAGCACGCAGAAGTGCCGCAACACGACGTGGCATGGACTCGACTAATATCTGTAGTAGTGCGGGAGGGAACTGACACCATGAATCCTGCAGGGCTGTCCATAAATCCGTAAGAGTAGGAGGGGGTGGAGATCTCTTCTGAACAGCACGTTGCAAGGCATCCCAGATATGCTCAATAATGTTAACATCTGGGAGTTTGGTGGCCAGAGGAAGTATTTAAACTGGGAAGAGTGTTCCTGGAACCATTCTGTAGCAATTCTGGACGTGTGGGGTGTCACGTTGCCCTCTTGAAATTGCCCAAGTACATCGGAATACACAATGGACATGAATGCATGCACGCGATCAGACAGGATGCAAACGTACGTGTCACCTGTCGGAGTCGTTTCTAGACGTATCAGAGGTCGCATATCACTCCACCTGCACACACCATTAAAGAGTCTCCACCAGCTTGAAAAGTCCGCTTCTGACAAGCGAGGTCCACAGAGTCATGAGGTTGTCTCCATGCCTGTACATGTCCATCTGCTCGATACACTTTGAATCAAGACTCGTCCGACCAGGCAGCATGTTTCCAGTCATCAACCCAGTCCAACGTTGTTCATGAGCCCAGGCGAGGCGTAAGGATTTGTGTCTTGCAGTCATGAAGAATACATGAGTGGGTCGTCGGCTCCGAAAACCTATATCGATGATGTTTCGTTGAATGGTTCGCACGTTGACAGTTGTTGATAGCCCAGCACTGAAATTTGCTGAAGTTTACGGAAGGTTTGCACTTCCGTCACGTTGAACGATTCTCTTGAATCGTCGTTGGTCCCGTTCTTGCTGGGTCTTTTTCCGGCAGCATCGACGTCGGAGATTTAATGTTTTACCGGATTCGTGATATTCACGGTACATGCGTGAAATGGTCGTGTGGGAAATTTCCCACTTCATCGCTGCCTCGGAGATGCTGTGCCCCACCGCTCGTGCGCCGACTATAACACCACGTTCAAACTCGTTGAAATCTTGATAACCTGCCATTGTAGCAGCAATAACCGATCTAAGAACTGCGCCCGACACTTGTTGTCTTATATAGATGTTGCCGACCGCAGCGCCGTATTCTGTCTGTTTATATACACTGCTGGCCACCGTAAATGCAACACCAACAAAGACAAGAGGTAGCACAACAAAATTTATTTTGTAGATAACATGTTGACCAAGTATCAAATGATTACGTTTACAGACGTCTGTGACATGTGGTTCCTGCCAGAATCAGTAGCCAGAGTAGCCGCCATTGTTGGAGATCACCGCTGCCACACGTCTCGGCATTGAGTCAAAGAGACGTTGGATGTGTTCCTGGGGTACAGCAGCCCAAGCGGCTTCCACACGTTGCCAAAGATCATCTGGTGTGGCAGCTGGGGATGTAATCTGGGTCACTCGTTGAGCAACCATGGACCACATGTTTTCTATCGGCGAAAGATCCGGAGAGCGAGCCGGCCAGGGAAGCAATTCAATCTGGTTATTGACGAAGAACCTTTGGACAATGCGTGCCACGTGTGGTCGCGCATTATCCTGTTGAAATATGGCTGTGGCCGAGCCCTGAAGGTAAGGAAGGACAACTGGCTCCAGCACCCCGGATATGTAGCGCCGGCTATTTAAAGTACCGGCAAGGCGTACTAGAGGCGTGCGAGAGTAATATCCAATACCGCCCCATACCATAATACCCGGTGCAAGACCAGTGTGGCGGTGCATAATGCAGCTGTCCAGCATCCTCTCTCCACGGTGTCTCCACACTCGAATCCGACCATCGTGGTGCTGCAGACAGAAGCGTGCCTCGTCAGTAAAGACAACGTCATTCCATTCTGCCGTCCACATCCGTCTGTCACCACACCATTGGCGACGGAGACGTCTGTGGTTTTGCGTCAATGGTAGACGAAGCAATGGACGTCTTGCGGACAGACCACTCTGCTGTAAACGGCGTCGAATGGTACGCACAGACACTGGATGATGCTTTACAGACGCAATGTGCTGTGCTATGGTTCGGGATGTCACTGAGCGATCCGTCACTGCCACGCGCACAATTTGCCTATCAGCACGTGCAGTGGTGCACCGAGGTGAATGCGATCGACCTGGTCGGTCCGTCATACCCTCCTGCATCCAACGGTCACATATCCGCATTATAGTTGTTTGGTTTCGTCCAACACGACTAGCGATTTCTCTGCATGATAATCCACAATCTCGGTAAGCCACTATTCTTCCTCTGTCGAACTCGGATACTTGATCAAAAGATGTTCGCTGTTGTCTACGAGGCATAACTGATCGTCTTGTGAAAGAACCACGAGATAAACACACGTGCCGATCGTACACTCGTCGAAATCGCCAAGCCTTAAATGGCGCTATGAGGTGGCGCCACAGGCGCGCGTGATGTGCGTCTGCGCTGAAATTCTAATCAGTTGCATATCTCATCGCTGCAAACTCATGGTGTAAATTTCACTTGATTCGGATGCTTCCTTCAGGGTGTTGCATTTACGGTGGCCAGCAGTGTATTTCGTCTTTGAATACGTATGCCTATACCAGATTCTTTGGTCCTTCAGTGAAGCGTTCACCTCAGTACTATTTCAAGTCTGGAAACATATTACTCATCCGCCTGGAATGCACCACAGTAACCGCTTAACAGGGTAACGTTATTTCTACGACGTTACCCTACAGATACTAACATGCACGGACTTATTTTAACGAAGTGTCTTCTGTAGTTTCCACAGTAATGACAGCAAGAGTCAATCAGCGACAAGTGCATTTTGACTTGTTGGCTAGATCAGTTGCACTCCCATGATTGCCTTGCAATTTATAGAACGAATCTTTAAGTATTCTGATAAATAATACTCGAAAGCGTCACGGCGTATGTATTGTTATGAAACGAATGGTCTAAAAGTTAGATTTTCTGGTACAACTCCTCGCAATTACTTCCAGCGTATGACAATTACCGGTTATCTACCTATCACATATCTACCTATCACAGTAGGAAGAATCTGTGAGACATTAGACTGTCAAGGGGGTAGATTTACGACGTGGAAACGAATAGATGAATAAACAATATGTCGGAGAACCTATTGGAATGTAAGTTTAAGAGCAAGATGGCTGGATTGACAAGGGGTAAGACAATGTTACAGTCCTGCTAACCTATAATTGATCGTGTACAATGAAGGAGAATCGAGAGCCATGCGGTATTCCAGACAATTGCTCCATAAGAACACCAATTTTAACGTCAGCCATCTCAATTTCATGTAGTACGATCGCGGGTCTTTTAGATGCTTCCTTCCTGATTTTACCCATTCTCATACCCATGAAGGAGAAATGGTTTGGAGCCTGGAATCTGTCTCTCACAGATATGAACTTGAAAGTTTACTACGTAGATGGCTGTTAAGTTAAATGTATCATACAGATTTCAAAGCGTTCCTGAAATGAAGTGATGGTTGTGTCAAGAAACTGAAGGCTGTTACAACAAGAGTACATGACGAATCAGAATCACGTATAACTCGAATTATGTGTATCGAACACGTTGGAATTGAAGTGTGAGCGGGTGAACTATACAAGGATATTGTATTACAATTATTTCCCCATAGCCTATGCTTATTTCTCTTAGAATTTCAAACATCTATGCGCTATCACTTCTGAAATCTACCTTCTTGACGGTAGAATGTGCCGCTGACTCTTCTCACCACTGGAGTGTGATACGAAGATTATATTGTAATTGTTATATACTGAAAGAAGCTGCAAGAAGAGACACCAGAAAATCTAACTCTTAGACATTTCGTTTCATGACAGTTCATTCACTGTTAACTTTTGAGGTATTATTTATAAAAATACTTAAATATTTCTTGTATAACGTTACAATGCACACATAGGAGTACTACTGATTTAACTTACAAGTTAAAGTGCGCTTTTCGGTGACTGACTTATGCTGTCATTAAAGTGGAAATTATGGAAGAGACTTCGATGAAATAGGTCCAAGCGTGTTAGTAGGGTAACTTTATAGCCAAGCAGTTTATTGTGTTACATTCCAGGCGAGTGAATAACATGTATGTTGCCTTGAAATAGTATTGTGGTGGAAATACGACACTTATAAGTAGCTGATGGAATGTGCTTCTGGATTAGGCATGTCCAGGGTAACGGTATGGAGGCGTGTAGACTGGAAATAGTATGCTTCGTTTACAGTATTGGAAACTTCGTATGTGGATGACATAGAAATTCGTAGCAAAAAGTTCTTCTGAAAGATGAGCTCTATAAACTTCACCTAACAATTACATAAAATCTGCACACGGAAGCATATCACACGCCGGATGGTTTAGTTGACATACATCTGTTTTCTGGAAGTTAGTGCACTGCATGCCATTCTAGATGTGGGTGTATATTTAACGTTGCAGAGAATAACACCATATTCATGCATGCACTTTGCGTTGCTAGTGGCGTATATTTTGGAGGTAATGAAAACTCAAAGTCTGGCATCAACTCTGTGTATCCTCCTGCAATGTGTCATGGAGTTCGTCTGGCACCAGTTCTGCCTCCTGTTTCAATATATCAGAGGTTGCATCCGCTGTTTTAATTTTCAGTTTGTAATTATCTTCCCACATTACGATACCCAGAAATTACATACATTGTCGTAACGCTAGACACCACATCTCTATACGCTTCTAGAAGATTTGTGACTATTGGTTCTCATTTTGTCCTTCTTCAGGTTCGTTAGTTTTGATATCACGAGATATTAGCGCCAACATACGTACTAACAGTTGCGGGATCTAGTATGCGCTTAACTGATGATCTGAAATTACACTCCAGAGAAGATGCGGACTATAGTCAAATGCTGCAACACATTGTATTGTACTAGTTAAATGTTCCTGGTCTAGAGAGTGAGCATAATGGTTAAGATGCTGGACTCGCATTTGGGAGAGCCGGGGGTCAAGCCCCACTCTGACTATCCAATTTTGGTTTTTCCCTGATTTTCCTAAATCTCTTAAGGAAAACGATGGGACCGTTCCTTTGAAAAGGACAGGTATGATTTACTTCCACCTTTCGCAATCAGAACTTGTGGTCGATTCCTAATGACCTCACAGTAGAAAAGACGTTAAGCCTGAAAGCTAAGCGTGTTACACGAAATTCTGCCAAGGGTCGGCAGATGAAAACTATATGTCTTCTGTATGCTACTTCATCAACTACACTAATTCCTCCAAATCAATCTATTTTTGCATTAATTCCTTCCATTACAGCAAACGTATTCATCTTTTGGATTTGAAGCTCCTTGTGTATACCGTGTTTGCAGTAAATATTGTTGGATGTAAGGTCCGCCAGTTATGTAAAACACCGTTTTTTCCAAGTGCCCAAACATGTTTCAGCACCTCTGTGCCACCATCGGGGGTTTCTGTTTTATTTAATCTGTAATGTGGACATTTTTACTAAATGATTGCAAAATTGCAGGAATATTTAGTTCAAACAGCAATTCGTTTCTTTTTGTTAATACCTTCACACTCTGTTTGCATGGTTTTTCAGGACCACTTGTGTATTATTTACTACAGGTAGTTTGTCATCTGCAACCAAACAATGTTGATGAGAAATTTTGTTGGGAGCTAACCTACCATTTTATGCGTTTTTACTTACGTTTTTGTGTGACAAGCCCTTTTTTCTCAGCGTCATGGTGAGGTGTTTCTGTCTTCTTTGTAAGAATCAACCTACATTAAAGACTTAGTATGTGTCGAATATGATGGTTAAGAATGCTACAGACTCCTCCTGTACAATGCACACAAAGCATTTGGGTGTTCCAGATCACAACCAAAAATTTTTTTCACCCTTATGTAAGATTTACATGCTTACGATTTAATTCTACTAGCGTGAACAACAACCGTTCTTGACACTGTAATTTGGCTACGTACTTCTAGAGACCCAAGAATTTGCTTTCTGACTTGTATCGCTGCTCGCTCCGGTGTTTCCAAGAGACACATACATCTTGATGGATACACTACATGATCAAAAGAATCCGGACAGCTGGTTGAAAATAACTTGCAAGTTCGTGGCGCCCTCCATCAGTAATGTTGGAATTCAATATGGAGTTGACCCACCCTAAGTCTTGATGACAGCTTCCACTCTCGCAGGCATACGTTGAATCAGGTGCTGGAATGTTCCTTGGGGAATGGCAGCCCATTCTTCACGGAGTGCTACACTGAGGAGAGGTATCGATGTCGGTCGGTGAGGCCTGGCGCAAATTCGGCGCTCCAAAACATCACAAAGTTTTCTGTAGGAGTCAGGTCAGAACTCTGTGCAGGCCACTCCATTACAGGTATGTTATTGTCATGCAACCACTCCGCCACAGACGTGCATTATGAACAAGTGCTCGATCGTGTTGAAAGATGAAATCGCCATCCCCGAATTGGTCTACAAAAGTGGGAAGCAAGAAGATGCTTAAAATATCAATGTAGGACTGTGCTGTGATAGTGCCACGCGAAACAACAAGGGGTGCAAGCCTACTCCATGAAAAACACGACCACACCATAGCACCACCGCCTCCGAATTTTCCTGTGTGCACTACACACGCTGTCAGATGACTTTCACCGGGCATTGCCTATACCAACACCCTACCATCGGTTCGTCACATTGTGTACCGTGATTCGTCACTCCACACAACATTTTCCCACTGTTAAATCGTCCAATGTTTACGCTCCTTTCACCAAGAGAGGCGTCGTTTGGCATTTGTCGGCGTTATGTGTGGCTTATGAGCAGCCGCTCGACCATGAAATCCAAGTTTTTTTGCCTCGTGCCTAACTGTCAAAGTACTTGCAGTGGATCCTGATGCGGTCTGGAATTCCTGTGTGATTGTCTGGATAGATGTCTGCCTATTACACATTACCACCCTCTTCAACAGTCGGCGGTCTCTGTCGGCCAACAGACGAAGTCGGCCTGTACACTTTTGCGGCCGGCGGGCGTGGCCGAGCGGTTCTAGGCGCTTCAGTCTGGAACCGCGCGACCGCTGCGGTCGCAGGTTCGAATCCTGCCGCGGGCATGGATGTGTGTGATGTCCTTAGGTTAGTTAGGTTTAAGTAGTTCTAAGTTCTAGGGGACTCATGACCTCAGATGTTAAGTCCCATAGTGCTCAGAGCCATTTGAACACTTTTGTGCTGTACGTGTTCCTTAACGTTTCCACTTCACTATCATATCGGATGAGTTCTTACACAGACTCCATTAGCCGGGGCGCAGCTTGCACAACTCCTCCATTTAGGTGATTTGTACGATAGGGGGCGCTTGTAGTTATGTCTCTCAATGCGTAACCACGGCCGCCTCATCCTAAGCGGCGCGATTTTTAACGTATGGGGCCATTCACCGAACTTCTCAGAAGCATCTTGTATGCACTGGCTACTGTGGAAGACCGCGGGTCAGTTCGAGTAGCTTTATTCCCTGGATTCAATCTCAAAAAAATGGTTCAAATGGCTCTGAGCACTATGGGACTCAACTGCTGAGGTCATAAGTCCCCTAGAACTTAGACCTACTTAAACCTAACTAACCTAAGGACAACACACACATCCATGCCCGAGGCAGGATTCGAACCTGCGACCGTAGCGGTCGCGCGGTTCCAGACTGTAGCGCCAGAACCGCTCGGCCACCATCGGCCGGCGATTCAATCTCAAAAAAATGGCTCTGAGCACTATGGGACTCAACTGCTGTGGTCATCAGTCCCCTAGAACTTAGAACTACTTAAACCTAACTAACCTAAGGACATCACACACATCCATGCCCGAGGCAGGATTCGAACCTGCGACCGTAGCAGTCGCACGGCTCCAGACTGCGCGCCTAGAACCGCGAGACCACCGCGGCCGGCGATTCAATCTCACTTCGCAAATATATCAACAAGGGAAAAGCTGCGAGGGGAAAAAATGTCATCGTTAACAGCTGGGTGACACCTGCTGGAAGGTCACTGTCCGGTTAGAAAGCCTGCGCGTCCACGGCGGACCGTGGCGTTGAGGTTACACAGAAGAGAAGAAAGCTCTCCGGCTGGTGCTTGCGGTCTGCAATCACTGTGACTTTTATAGCACCTTCACTAAGCGCCAGCTGGGGACGTTTTCTGTAGTGCGCTTCTTACGCAGGCTGCGGGTGGACTCAGCAGACGAACTTATATGCGTCGTTGAGTTGAGAGACACTAGTTTAGAGCTTCGATATAAGAAATTAATCCTGGATGGGGACTCATTAATTAGTGGTGCTATTGCTTCCCATAATATACACACCTATTTTCTTGCTCCAACATGGTCATTCGCCCTTACCGTTTTCTCCCAGTTTCTCTCATAATTCCTGTCACAACGATGTTCCTTCACAACATTAATACAAACAGTCATTAAGAAGCCACTCTACCACCGACAACAAAACACCCAATAACTCCAACAGTATCCTTTGCAAAACGCACATTAGTGGTAAAACTATCATTGACTATTGCACATTAGTGGTAAAACTATCATTGACTAATTTTCTGCGAATGGCCTGACTCTCAATTTTTAAGACACATCGTTTCAGTTCTGTACATCTACAAGTGCTACACCAGTGACAACATGACAAGAAAATAATAAATAGAGCGTAAACTTCAAAATTCTTAGATGTCTCTATTGATGAGAATTTAAACTGGAAAAAAAGCATTTTAGAACTCCTAAAGCAATTCAGTTCAGCCACATTTGCGCTTAGAATCTTTGCAAATCTTCAGGAAAATAAATCAGTAAGTTGCCATATTTTGTATATTTTCATTCAATTATCTGGTTTGTAATAAAGTTCTGGGGTAATTAATCTTCAAGAAAGAGAGTCTTCATTGTTGAAAAAGATGCTGTAAGAATAAAACTTTGTACTCAGCCACAATAATCTTGTAGACTTCTGTATAAGGAGTTAGGCATTTTGACTATTGCTTCAGAATATATTTATTCCCTCATTAAGTTTGTTGTGAATAATCCGCTGTACATAATTACAATACCAGCGGGAAACTGACATTCATTACCCCCCATTAAGGTTGTATTTAACACAGAAAGGGGGGGGGGGGGGCACAAGGCTGCAACCAAAATATTTGGTCACTTATCCAATGATATAAAATCTCTGACAGACCGCAAAATCACCTTCTCTTTCCTTTTCTGTCCATCTCCCTCTTCCCCATCTCTTTGTCCATGTCTTCCTCCCACCTGTCTTTGTCCACCTGCTCCTCCCCCTCCCACTGATCATCTCCTGCTCTTTCCTTTCTCTGTCCATTTCCTCCTCTCCCCTCTCTCTGACCACTTCCCCTCTCCCTCTCTGCCCATCTCTTCCTACGCCTAGCTGTGTCTATTTCCTCCTTACTCCTTGCTGTCTGTCTATTTCCTCCCCCCCCCCTCCTCTCCCCATGTATCACGCTCACCACAGTAGGAGGTTAGTGGTTCTTAATCCCCACAGTATTTCTTTCCAGACCGTAACTAATACGTGTACCAAATTTAGATGAAATCGTTTCAAGGTTTACGATGAGCTTTTTATCCTTAGCTGTGCCATGCACGTACATTTGAAGTGTATTTCACATTGTTTAACGTATTTCAGACGTATGTGTACACATATTTCACATTTGTCTCTAGTGAATTTCGAATTACAGTTTCATTTTCACGCATATCAGTGTTTGTAATGTCACATCTCCTGAAATAAGTGTTGTACAATTATGTATTTTACTAGATGTAGTCAGAGGCATAAGCGGATACTGTCTGCGGAAGTTGTTGCGAATAGAGTTAGTAGTAAAGAAGTAATAAATTAAAACGTCATGCATGATGCGGCAGTTCTCCACGCGTCTCGGTATTTGACGTCGTACCTATTGAATTATGTGTCATACAACGATATATTTTTGTATGAAAATTCAGTGATATATGTGGATACTGCCTGTGAAATATGTTGCTAATAGAGTTAATATCAAAGAAGTAATAAGAGAAAATGTCATACATGATGCCGTAGTTTTCCACCTATCAGCATTTGACGTTATATCCACTGAACTATGTGTTGTACAGTGATAATTTTGATATCACATTCAATGTTAAATGTGAATACCGACTAAAAATGTGTTACGAATACAATTAAAACGTTATATTTCAGGCGGCAGTCTTACTTATTAAACAGCGTAAAAGGTAGTAAGCGAAAAACTTTTTTTCTTTGATAAATTCGTGGGCTTCGACAGCGAGGCAAAAACTTTTTAAGGGTTTGAAACCATGTATAAAGTTCATTGCAGGTCTCTAAGTACTCTCATTTTCAAATACTGGATGACTGTAGTATGGGTATTCGCACATCATGGTATCCACTGTTTTTTCACTCCCATCCCTTCCCCCTTGATAGGAAGATGGTTTTACCACCCACAGTAGTTCCTTCCAGACATTAAATGATACGTGCGGCAATGACCATGCTGCAGTTGTAACACTAGTTCCCATCAGATCACCGATGTTAAGTGCTTTCAGGCTTGTCTGGGTCTGTTGACCGTTGTTGGCAAGCGAAATGCACTCAGTCATTGTGAAGCCAATTGAGAAACTACTTTCTCCAGGAACAGTGGCTCCGGTCACGAAAGCTGACAACGGCCTTGAGAGCAGTGTGCTGACCACGTCCACTTCGTATCTGCATCCATTTGAGGATGGCAGGGCGGGCAGTCGGTACTGTTGCGCCTTCTGAGGTCTGTTCGGAAGGAGAGAGAGAGATACGAGGACGAATCAAAAAATAAGTTCTACTTCCAAGTTATAGCCATTTACTAAACCACATACACATGGGCAACACTGCTACGACAGCATGCAATCTACAGTCACTGTTCCACATACTTCCCAAGAGACTATAAACATTTCTCGGAATGGGTAATCAATTTTTCAATTCTGGATGTGTGGAAATCACCTCCAGCGCTGTGTAGTCATCTGGATACAGCTGTCTACACTTCCTCATCGTTTCGGAATTATCGTCCACCAACATCCTCTTTCATATAACCGAACACATGATAATCGCATGGTGCCAGGTCTGGACTGTATGGAGGATGTTACCATACGTCCCGCTGCAGCAGTTCTGATGTTTGGAGAACAGAGTGGAGTGTTGCGTTATCGTGCCTTCTTTATTGCCTTACGCAATCTGTGCAACTTTTGACAGTACGCCGGCCGAAGTGGCCGTGCGGTTAAAGGCGCTGCAGTCTGGAACCGCAAGACCGCTACGGTCGCAGGTTCGAATCCTGCCTCGGGCATGGATGTTTGTGATGTCCTTAGGTTAGTTAGGTTTAACTAGTTCTAAGTTCTAGGGGACTAATGACCTCAGCAGTTGAGTCCCATAGTGCTCAGAGCCATTTGAGCCATTTTGACAGTACGAAGCAGAGATGATTGACGTGCCTTTCGACATAACTCACACATGCATCACAACCTCCATGTCAAAGAAGACTGTCTCCTTCACCTTTTCCGCTGAAGGTTGGACCTTGCCTTTCTTTCGTTTTGCTGATGTGGTGTGCACATCCATTCCATCGATGTTCTTTTTGTTTTGGGAGTAAAGTGGTCGACCCACATTTCATTCTCTGTGATGACTCACCGCAGAAACTCGTTGCCCTCCACAGAATACTGCCCATAAAATGCCAGATTGGAAACTTTGTCCCGTGTGGATATCTGTGAACAGATGTGGAAACCATCTGGCGCACAGTTTACGATATCCAATGTGCTGGTGAACAATGGATTACGCGCTGGCATACCAAACATTCAGCATGCAGGCAATTTTCTACAATGTTATGCGCTGATCCTCTAATGATCACATCCACATGGTCAATATCTGCAAAGGTACTGGACGTTGCAGACCTGGCTTCACGACGTTCGTCAGTGAGATCCGCGTGTCCGGCATCAAGCTGCTTCCACTACTTTACAAAACCAGGATTTCTCGCTCACCATTACAGCAGTGATTTCATTATGAATGTCCATGCAATTAAGCCATTTAGCGCACAGAAATCTGATCGTTACACGCACCTCCAATTTGGAGCGAACATCCACTTGATGTGCTTTTGAGTTTATCCCTCTCTGCACACACTAAGCAACAGGATACCACACCACCCATCCTGTCGGCCATATCGGCAGTTACTGTCACGTGCTACATATTGGCCACGGTCACGATACACAGCGTGCTCTAACGGCGATCTAGAGTTACTTACTTTTTGGTTCGCCCTCGTACACACACACACACACACACACACACACACAGATAAAGAGAGAGAGAGAAGTGATACTTGTACAAAGTTTCTCTGAAATCGGTCCAGTGTTTTAGGAGGAGATGTGGAACACACGTATGTACATCTATTTTTATGATATGTATTGACTGCCACCATGGATGTGGACCCAGAGATCATGATGGGGGAGTCTGAGTGGAAACTCAGCCCCACACCAGACTCTGCACTTTGGATCTAAAATAGCATCCTCCCCATCATTCCTACCCATATGTTGCCTGAATTCACCTCCGCCATAGATCACTTTCAAAGAACGACACCGATACTTATTAAGCACTACTAGCTAGTTTCGAGCTTTACTTGTTGTGTATTTTTGTTGTTGCTGTGATCCTCAGTCCAAAGAATGGTTTGATGCAGCTCTCAAAGCCAGTTTACCCCCTCTTCATCTCTGAATAACTACCGAAGCCACACCCATTGAACATGCTTACTGTATTCAAGCCTTGGTGTCCCACAATTTTTCTCACCACTCTTCTTTCCATTACCAAGCTAACGATTTCTTGATGCCTCAGGATATGTTCTCTCGACTGATTCCTTCTTTTAGTCAAGTTGTGCTATAAATTTCTTTTTCCTTGTTCGATTCAGTAAGTACCTCCTCATTTGTTATTCGATCTAGCCATCTAATCTTGAGCATTTCTTTATAACACCACATTTGAAAAGTTTCTATTATCTTCTTGTCTGACTTGCTTATCTTTCATGTTTCACTTTCACACAAGTCTACACTCCAGACAGAATCCTTCAGAAATGACGTGCTAATGCTAAAATTACTATTACATGTTAACAAATGCCTCTTTTTCTAAGTTCCTTTCTTACTGTTGCCAGTCTGCATTTTATATCTTCTCTTCTTGGACTATCATCAGTTATTTTTCTGCCCACACAGCAAAACAAGTCCTTTGTGCCTGCCTTTTTTCCGGTTTATTTCCTCAATTGAGCAGACATATACAATTAGGGTGCTGTCATTGGAGTAGGAAGGGTCTATTGTCAGTGAAAGAGAGTTGACAGTGGTTGTGATACTGAATTGAAAGGTAGATAGGTGCATGAAGTTGTCAGATGTGGTGGAACTGAGCAGTAGTTGTATTGGAAAGTGGCGACTGTGGCATGGGAGGTTTACTGGAGCCAATTCGGAGAACGTGATGGGTCAAGAGAGCAGGTATCGACACAGCGGAGGAAGACTGTGGCTGGCAGAAGCCGAGACACGGCATAAGCCACAGGGAGTCCACTGGTCATGGAAATTTGTTGGGTGGTTGTTTGGGGGAAGAGACCAAACAGCGAGGTTATCGGTCTCATAGGGTTAGGGAAGGATGGGGAAGGAAGTCGGCCGTGCCCTTTCAAAGGAACCATCCCGGCATTTGCCTGGAGCGATTTAGGGAAATCACGGAAAACTTAAATCAGGATGGCCGGACGCGGGATTGAACCGTCGTCCTTCCGAATGCGAGTCCAGTGTGCTAACCACTGCGCCACCTCGCTCGGTTGGTCATGGAAAGTGGAGAACCCAGAGCAGGGCACAGCATATTGCCCCAGAGGCCATAGGCAGAACTTTTTACGACTGCTTTCGCCGAGTTGCGAGGGACCGAGGCACTGAAATTGTTCTCGGCTGAGGAGGAGTGCTTTCCGCTGTTTATGTAGGGTCCTCAAGTTGTTCCTTGGGAACCTTCCCGTAAGATCGGTATCACTCAGGACTGTGGAAATATTTCGCCGAAGCAGCCGGATGGAGGAGACACTTCAGCACGTGCGACGCTGTGTCGCCGTGAGGGCTATTACGTTTTTTCATGGCCACGTAGACACACAAGCTGTGCGTTTCCCCTCCGCATAAAATAACAGTGTGTCGATTGGGATGCCAACTGTGAAGTCAGAAAGCGTAACAGTTCAATGCCTCGAGATGTGTTAGGATTGGAGGAAATTTTCTTTCCATCTGATAAAGGGAGGATGCACAGTAAACGGGGGCGATATGCGATATGGGGCGATATGCGATTGCCGGATTTAGATTTGTGGCATGTACTCCACGTTTTGCAGACTTGATTGAAGTGTGAGAGCATAGAATTCGGTCAGACGCCGACGAGCAGTGAAGTAGTTTCAGTCTTGTGCCGTGGAGAAGTAAAGGGAAGTCAATTTATTTGAGGCCCGTGGAGCCAGCACGAAGGTGGAGCCAAACGAGGAGACCGAGGTCCACCGTTCAACCCAATGAAAAGGTGCGCCGTTCACCGCATTCGAGATATCTACATGCGCATGGTGAGCATTTTGCAGCTCTGGCAGTGAATTTCACTCAACGCACCACGCACTCACAGCAGCGGCAGTCGCTGTCCGATTTAAGTGCATTATGGTAGTTTGTGTCAGTCAACTGTTTACAATCACTGTCAATCGTATTAATTGCAGTCGGATTGCGTTATCCTTTTCTGAAGTCGGAATTAGAATCAATTTGCCACCCTCTGCTCAGCTTTCTCAATTGTACATCAGCACACTTCATTTTATGAACATAAGTTACGTTGATTTATGTTACATGTCATTCAAGTCTTTTGGAAACAATTCTGTCATGACATTGCGTTCTATTTGTTATTCAGGTATACCAAATTATTCGATCACCTTTAATAATTTTTTTGTCTATGTAGGGAGTAATAGGAGTAGTCTTGGAATAAAACACATTATGTCATTTTCAGTTTCGCTTCACAGGGCCAAATATCTTCTCATTCGTGTTTAATTTCTGTTGTGTATTTACAGTAGTGTAACTGAAGGTGCTTCTGTTTCTTAGAGATATTCAGATCCAGAAGTTCATCAGAGATACCCACACGCCTGCCTATCGAACAGGACACACAGTAAATTCACCTACTGCTTTTACTGTCTCATTTCCTAATCTAATTCCCTCAGCATCGCCCGATTTAATTCGACAACATTCCATTACCTTTGTTCTACTTTTGTTGATATTTATCTTATAATATCTTTTCAAGACACTCTCCATTCCATTTAACTGATCTTCCAAGTCCTTTGCCTTCTCCGACAGAATTACAATGTCGTAAGCAAAACGTGAAAGTTTTATTTCTTCTCCCTGAACTTTAATTCCCTTGCAAAGTTTTTTCTTGGTTTCCTTCACAGCTAGCGCAAAGTACAGATTAAACAACATCGGGGTAGGCTACAACCTTGTTTCACTCCCTTGACAAATATAGCTTTTCTTTCATGTCCATAGATTCTTATAACTGCAGTTTGATTTCTGTACAAGTTGTGGATAAACATTCGCCCTCCGTATCTTTTCCCTGATATCTTCAAGATTTCAAAGAGTGTAGTCCGGTCGCTTCTGTCAATAGCTTTCTCCAAATCAACAAATGCTATAAACGTAGGTTTGCCTTTCTTCATCTTACCTCCTGGAATAAGTCGTAGCGTCAGTACAGCCTCTCATGTTCTGGAGTCCAAACTGATCTTCCTCGTGGTCATCTTCTACCATTTTTTCCATTCTTCTGTAGATAAATCGTGACAATATTTTGGAACTATGACTTATTAAAACGATAGTTCGATATTACTCACACTGGAATTATTACATTGTCCCTGAAGTCTGCGGGTATTTCGCCTTTCTCATATATCTTGCACATCAGATGGAATAGTTTCTTTTGTGGCTGGTTCTCCCAAGGGGCTCAATAATTCTGAGAAAATGCTGTCTGCTCCAAAGGAGCTTGTTTCCACTTAGGTCTTTCAGTGCTCTGTTAAATTATCCTTGCAATGTGATATCTCCCATCTCGTCTTTACCTACTTGCTCTTCTCTTTCTGCAATATTGTCCTCGCAGTTGTTTCACTTATAAAGACCCTCTGTATTCCTTCTGTCTTTCGGCTTTCGCTTGTTCGCTCAGTACTGGCATGTTATTTGAGCTCTTTATGTAGTACTGGCCTGTTATTTGAGCTCTTTGTGTTCATACAATCGCTCCTCTTTCCTCCATGTTCACTTTACTTTTTCTATAGGTGGGATTTGTCGTTCCCCTATTTATGCATGCTTGAACAGCCCTGCCTACTTAGCCACAGTCCGCTTTCTGTCCACTCAGTTTTTGGATGTCAGTTTTCACTTTCGCTTACTTCGTTTGCTGTAATCTTATATTTTCTGCTTTCGTCAATTAAATTCAAAATCTTCAGTGTTACCTAGGGGTTTTCTCTAGATCTTGTCTTTTTGCCTATGTGGTCCTCTGCTGTCTTTCCTGTTTCATCTATCAAAGCTACCCATTCGTCTTCTATTGTATTCCTTGCTCCTGTTTCAGTCCAACGTTACCTAATTCATTGTTTGAAACTCTCAACAACCTTTGGTTCTTCAATTTATCTAGGTTCCATCTCCTCAGTGTCCTTCATATCTCCAATTTCTTCAGTTTTGATCTGCAGTGCATAGCTAATAAATTATGGTCATAGTACTGAGTTCATATTAGTGCATCTAACTAACCTATAGTCACACATCATTAGAGAATACTAAGGAATATTACTACAAATGCGCGAATTTTTTTATAGTGGATATACCAGTATTTCTTACCAATTTCACTGTGTCAGTGTATCAGTCAGTGGAAATAAACTGCTCAAAATAAGTTTTACCATCCGCATATCTTGAGCATATGCATACTTCAATTCCAGAGGAGCACCGGATGAAAGAAAAAGTATTACGAAACTGAAAAAGAAGACGAAAAATTCTGTTAAATGAAAACAAAAAACTACAAAATAAAAGACGGTCTTTTCGAAAGCGTGCAGCTTTGCACGCCTGTAAAATCAATATTATTGTTGCCATGTAGCTCCGCCGCATGCATTTTGGCATGCTTGTGTCCCACTTGGTATACTGTCCACTAGGTGGTCAAGACGCTGATGTTCTAGACTGTTCATCAATTCGATGGTGGCTGTCCTGAAGCAATCTAGTGTGTGAGGAACTTGCCTGTGATAACGCACTCCAGATTTCAATGGTTCTTAACCATACCCGATGGTGTTCATTTCAGCAAGTACCCCAGGAAATTGTATTCCATTAACTGTTGCCACCTGAATTTAGGTGTTCACGAGGTCGACAGGTTATGCTCATGCATTGCCGTCTTGAAAGACGAACTCATAGCCAAATTGTCGATTGTAGGGCTGGATAAGAGGTAGAAGGGTTGTGTCCCAGTGCTGCAGAGTCCTCATACTACCCTCGATAACGATAGAGGTGTCCAACATCCGTTCATCACACTGGCTAAAAACACCACTAATCCCCCTCAAAACTCAACCAACTGACAGCAAGCCTCAGATGTGCATTGATACGTGCTCACCTCCATGCCCTTCTATGGCGATCATCAGGTCAGAAACAAATCCTGACCTGACACCACTGATCCGTGTTCCACTCCAGGAGATCACCAAGGTGCTGGGGATTGGTACTCCTGTTCTTAACAGACGCCTAAAACCCAAATTGCTCATGTGGAGATGTTTGCGTGCTGTCAGGGTCGACGCAGCCCTCCCGGTTCCCTCCAAAAGGGCAGCGCGCAGACCTGTTGCATTATCCTCGGAGTAACTATGAATCACAATTTGTAGACAGCTGTCATCAACCAATGCTGACCGCGGGCGATCACTACGAGGCAGATTTTCATTGTTTTACGACAATGGATATTGGTTAATTTTCAAACGACGTTGCTGTGGTGTACAGTACACCAATTCTGTGGGCAACTGACAACCTTCTAGCTGTGAAGTGACAGTACGCTCACTATCTACAGGTACGATCACACGAACCATAAAAATTGCTTACAACACATTGCGACACTGGGACAGCACGA